>NC_060120.1:654401179-655026179 GCF_021461395.2 Schistocerca americana | reverse complement strand
ACGTGCGAGAGGTCCGCGGACAGCGGCACGCACCTGTGCAACAACACCCACTCACTGCGCTTGCGCGCCGGCACCTGCTGTGCATTTGTGCGCGTGCGCAGTCACAACTTACTAGCTAAGGGGTTGTGCCACAAGAAACCTTTTCCCCACCTGTTGTGTTTCACTTATGCCGTGTCTCTACTGCGCAGTACGTGATTGTCGCCATCCTACACAGGCAGAAATAATCATAGTAACAAAATAACAGAAATCACAGCTCTAACAGGAAAGTTTAAGTGTTCATTTTTCCCACGCGCTGTTGGAGAATGGAACGGTAGAGAAATAGTCTGAAGGTGGTGCGAAGAACCCTCTGTCAGGCACTAAGTGTGAACTGTAGAGTAACGATGTAGATGTAGCATGACTTCTTATCTCGACGCCGCCCGTTCTCTTTGAGGGCGCTTAAAGCATGTGGTGCGCCATTCAACCCGTAGCATGGATAACAGAATATAAATGTTTCTCTTCAAGATGAAAATAACTTTAACTCGCCTTTTGCAACTGAATTTTTAATGGTTCAAAAAATGGTTCAAATGGCTCTGAGCACTATGGGACTTAACTGCTAAGGTCATCAGTCCCCTAGAACTTGGAACTACTTAAACCTAACTAACCTAAGGACATCACACACATCCACGCCCGGGGCAGGATTCGAACCTGCGACCGTAGCGGTTCCGGACTGAAGAGCCTAGGACCGCTCGGCCACTCCGGCCGGCTTTTAATCGTTTTTGACCAAAGATGTTTGATCTAATGGTATTAAGTACCTTCACTGTGTTTTTATGCCTCGTATGCTTTATGTGATGTCGCCGCAAGGCACCACACTTGCTAGGTTGTAGGCTTCAAATCGGCGGCGGTCCGTCAGTACACATCGGACCCGCGAGTCGCCACTGTCGACGCTAGCAGACCGAGCGCCGCCGCTCGGGTGGTCTTACAAGACAAGTTAGCGCACAGGCCAGTTCAACAGCCGACTTTAACAGGTATGGTTCACTGGTTATAGCTTCAGAGATCTCATTTGCAGAGACGCTAGTTAGCATAGCCTTCAGCCAAGTCAGTAGCTACGACATAGCCAGGCGCCACATACAGTTTATGTATTGACAATTGATCTATATGTGTGAAACAATCAGAATTGTAAAGAAGTATTCGCAGTTCAGTCTATAACTGCACTTGTAAATATTATTGTACAAAGTCAAGATCGAAGTTCACCGCTGAAGCTGGATTAAGGCTAAGTATTTAATTGTATTCCTGTCTACTAACTTTCTAATCACCTAAGATGTTGCAGATACATCCCGTCAAGTATAGTTCGTTGATCCTCACGCCAGCCTACGTGATCAACGCGTGCAATTAATGCCCAAAAATGTTCAAATGTGTGTGAAATCTTATGGGACTGAACTGCTAAGCTCATCAGTCCCCAAGATTACACACTACATAACGTAAATTACCCTAAGGACAAACACACACATCCAGGCCCGAGGGAGGACTCGAACCTCCGCCGGGACTAACCGCACAGTCCATGACTGCAGCGCCTTAAACCGCTTTTTTTTGTGGTGGGGGTGGGGGTGGGGGGAGGGGGGGGGGCGGGATACCGCGCAGCTAATCCCGCGCGGCTAATGGCTACACCTCGTGATCAGACTACGAGTCAAATTGCGTGACTCAGCCAGGTCACCCTTTTCCCATGAGGCCCATAGTTCCGCCTCATACATAACACTTTATGTGTGTCCATTGGCTCCTGTGTAAACTCTGCGTGTGACAATTTTTGTTGTTGCACGTTAACCTTGCTACTAGATGACGCATGAGACAAAGCGAACGCGGCAGCGTCTATGAAAACTATTCGCACTGTCGCTGAGGGTTGTGCTGAACTCATGTGACACATTAAACAAAGGGAGCTTGAGAAGTCGGCTGAAGCTGAACATTTTCTAAAAAACTGAATAACATACAATTTGAAAATACGAGAACCTTTATTCATGCACCATCTTACTGGAAATTCATTGTACAGGAGGCGGCCGAGATTAGAATAAACAGCAACGATATCAGGAGTAACGAGTGGTATATAGGTTGTGAGGCATGGCGGCCGTCCTTGGGCATAGAGCGGAAGCAAAGAGAGATGCTTGACGCTTGTAGGGAGGCGGGACTGACAGCTTCAAATGTGGTGCCTGCCCCTCGTACCATCTGGCGTTACTCGGCTCCGCTCCGGGGTCCACGAGAAATACAGCCCCGCAACGAACTTGTGACATCACTCTAGTTGCCTTGCCCGAGACACACTGCGGACGCTAAGGTTAGCCCGGCGACCGTAGGAAATCAATACGCCAGTGAAAAGATACCCAAATGAGTCCCGGCATATATGCATAATAGATGTATGAGACTTCGAAAGATCTCTGGACCCATATAGTTTTATTTGATTAAAGCACCTAAGCCTGGGTTTCAGACAGGATCCTCCGTTATATGCATAATAGATGTATGATATTTCGGAAAGTCTCTGGACCCATATAGTTTCATTTGATTAAAGCACCTAAGTCATGGTTTCAGACAGGATCCTCCATTTCCTACGATGCTAGGTGTTATTGTAAACAGCTCGAGATCCTCTGCAATGCTGTTCGAGTTTGGGAGAATACCAAGCGGACTGAGGTGTGAATGGGAATTCTGATTGAGGAGGGAAGTGTGCTAGGTTAGTCCGTGCAGCTTCGCAAAGCCACTGTGCCAGGGTGGCGTAGCTGCATCTACATAGTGAGCAGGAGACTCGTTCAAGTCCTGGCCTTGGTACAAATTTTCATTCGTCGGAAAGACACCCACTAAAGGTCTTAACTTTGTCATGCGTTATCGAGAACTTGAATGTATTTAAATGCGCAGTTAGTAATTATTAAACTGGTCTGGTACGGTAACCTGCTCGCCGCCGAAGATAGTCGCAGGATGTGGTGTCACCGCCAGACACCACACTTGCTAGGTGGTAGCCTTTAAATCGGCCGCGGTCCATTAGTATACGTCGGACCCGCGTGTCGCCACTGTCAGTGATTGCAGACCGAGCGCCACCACACGGCAGGTCTAGAGAGACTTACTAGCACTCGCCCAGTTGTACAGCCGACTTTGCTAGCGATGCTACACTGACAAATACGCTCTCATTTGCCGAGACGATAGTTAGCATAGCCTTCAGCTACGTAATTTGCTACGACCTAGCAAGGCGCCATTATCAATAGATATCTAACTTGTGATGCCTGTACCGTCAGACCGATGTTCTCCAATTATGGATTAAAGTTAAGTATTACAGCAACTGCGTCCGTTTTTCTAAGTTCTCATTTCCTTGTAATGTTCCAGACTTCACGCCAGTCTGCGTGAGCTTAAACGCGTGTATTTCGGCCTCCTCTAGCAACACGGTGTTGGCTCTTCTGCCAACACTACACAGGAACTCGTAAGACATGTAGTATCACGTACTGTGGCACTCGGTTCCGTGGCGGGCCGGAGCTGCTGTTAAGTTGTTCCAACTCGACTTCCCGTACATGCGTCACATCGGCTCCCTACCTGGGAGGTTCCAGACGCTGTTTTCGCCCATCTACGAGCGGAATCCATGCCAACCACGGCAGTCTGTCGTTTTTACTCCCGATGACTATGGCGGAGACAGCTGCCGAAAGCTCGAGTAACGCGGTTTGAAAACCTAGATTTTATTCGGGCATGCCACGCTGAAAGAGTTGGACACAGAACAGAGTTTACTTTCTTCGCCGACAGATGGCGTTCGTGACTTACCTTCCATAACGGCACTGTCGTGATTCTACGAGTGGCGCCTGGCCCCGAAATAACTGATAGATTCTTGATAACCACAGCGCTATAACACCGCGGCGCTATAACACCGTGGAGAGACACACACGAGTTTGTTCCGTTAAGAACGACCTGTTGATTTCTATTTCTTAGGAAATCGTTCAGGCATAAATCTCGTCCGATATTCAGATATATCGTATTTTCTTTACCAAGCGAAAGTGCGAAACTGCATCGAATGCCTGCCGGAAGGCGGGGGACCCGTCGAAAGTCGGGGCTCTGTTACAGTACGTTCTGAGTCTCATGGACGATCTTGCACAATCATTATCGAAAAAAAAGAGGGAATGTAGTGGACAGCTTTTACAAAAATATTGCAGAAATGTGTGATAGGTGAAGTGACTGGACAAAGGCTATTAAACAGGCATGAAAATTTGCTTTCAACGATTTTTTAGTTAAAATAGTCACTATGGAATAAAAAACACTCTCTTCTTTACAATTATGTTTATATAGGGCTGTACTCTTGATTTCATCTACTCGTGTAACTTAAAACGCAGCGCATTAGCTTGCGAGATAGGGAGGCGACCAGAACCAGATCGCATCCACGTGGTGGTTTAACGACCGGCCAGCATTACTTTGGATTTTAGCTGGTTTCCCACTCTCCTTTACCTGAAAGTAATCTTTGGCATGCTGAGTGGCAAAATGTAGTATATATATACAGGGTGGTCCATTGATAGTGACCGGGCCAAATATCTCATGAAATAAGCATCAAACGAAAAAACTACAAAGAACGAAACTCGTCTAGCTTGAAGGGGGAAGCCAGATGGCGCTATGGTTGGCCCGCTAGGTGGCGCTGCCATACGTCAAACGGATATCAACTGCGTTTTTTAAAAATAGGAACCCCCATTTTTTATTACATATTCGTGTAGTATGTAAAGAAATATGAATGTTTTAGTTGGACCACTTTTTTCGCTTTGTGATAGATGGCGCTGTAATAGTCACAAACGTATAAGTACGTGGTATCACGTAACATTCCGCCAGTGCGGACGGTATTTGCTTCGTGATACGTTTCCCGTGTTAAAATGGACCGTTTACCAATTGCAGAAAAGATCGATATCGTGTTGATGTATGGCTATTGTGATCAAAATACCCAACGGGCATGCTGCTCGGTATCCTGGACGACATCATCCAAGTGTCCGGACCGTTCGCCGGAAACAGGAAGTGTTCAGCCACGTGTGAAACGTCAACCACGATCTGCAACAAATGATGATGCCCAAGTAGGTGTTTTAGCTGCTGCCGCGGCTAATGCGCACATCAGTAGCAGACAAATTGCGCGAGAATCGGGAATCTCGAAAACGTTGGTGATGAGAATGCTACAGCAACATCGATTGCAGCCGGACCATATTTCTATGCACCAGGAATTGCATGGCGATGACTTTGAACGTCGTGTACAGTTCTGCCACTGGGCACAAGAGAAAATACAGGACGATGACAGATTATTTGCACGCGTTCTATTTAGCGACGAAGCGTCATTCACCAACAGCGGTAACGTAAACCGGCATAATATGCACTATTGGGCAACGGAAAATCCACGATGGCTGCGACAAGTGGAACATCAGCGACCTTGGCGGGTTAGTGCGGCATTATGGTGGGAAGGATAATTGGCCCCCATTTTATCGATGGCAATCTAAATGGTGCAATGTATGCTGATTTCCTACGTAATGTTCTACCGATGTTACTACAAGATGATTCACTGCATGACAGAATGGCGATGTACTTCCAACATGATGGATGTCCGGCACATAGCTCGCGTGCGGTTGAAGCGGTATTGAACAGCATATTTCATAACAGGTGGATTGGTCGTCGAAGCACCATACCATGGTCCGCACGTTCACCGGATCTGACATCCCCGGATTTCTTTTGGTGGGGAAAGTTGAAGGATATTTGCCATCGTGATCCACCGACAACGCTTGACGACATACGTCAGCGCATTGTCAATGCATGTGCGAACATTACGGAAGGTGAACTACTCGCTGTTGAGAGGAATGTCGTTACATGTATTGCCAAATGCATTGAGGTTGACGGACATAATTTTGAGCATTTATTGCATTAAAGTGGTATTTACAGGTAATCACGCTGCAACAGGATGCGTTCTCAGAAATGATAAGTTCACAAAGGTACATGTATCACATTGGAACCACCGAAATAAAATGTTCAAAAGTACCTACGTTCTGTATTTTAATTTAAAAAACCTACCTGTTACCAACTGTTCGGCCAAAATTGTGAGCCATATGTTTGTGACTATCACAGCACCATCTATCACAAAGCAAAAAAAGTGGCCCAACTAAAACATTCATATTTCTTTACGTACTACACGAATACATAATAAAAAGTGGGGGTTCCTATTTTAAAAAACACAATTGATATCCGTTTGACGTATGGCAACGACATCTAGCGGGCCAACCACAGCTCCATCTGGTTTCCCCCTTCAAGCTAGACAAGTTTCGTTCTTTGTAGTTTTTTCGTTGGACGCTTATTTCGTGAGATATTTAGCCCGGTCACGATCAATGGACCACCATGTATACGTGTATATCCCGCTGTCCAAAAATTAAGTACCGTAACTTATTAATTACTCGGTGGAAATGAATGAAAGTGCGGGAGTACGTTGCCAGCGGTCTCTCAATCATGCAGAGAAAGCTAGACCTCACGTTCATTGAGGTCAGCGTCACTATAGTGCCAAATGGGACTGGCTCCGTAACACGAGGCGGTTGAAGAAACGGGAAAAGACAGTGTGTGTCAATCAACGAGCGGTTACGGATCACTTTGATGGTATTCTTCGTTACAACGTGGCTCGGAGCAACATTCGGTTGATTTGACACGGGGAAGAATCATCGGGAAACGGCAAGGAGAGGAGGTGGTCGACTACCTTCAGCTACAGCAGCAGATACCGCTATATTGCGCAACAGACAAGACGGGACCTACGCCAAACAGCTGTCGCAATTACCAAAAACATTTAACATGAGTGCAAGGCACTCAGTCTGACGGCCCACAGTGGTGGTGAGGGGGCGGGGGGTAGTTTCTTTGCTCGACAACCAGTAAATTGTGTTCCGTTGACACACGTACATCGGGGGCAGCGTTTATGATGGTGCCACGAGCATAGGGACTGGATGAACGAGGAGGGGGCTAACGTGCTCTTCTCGGATGAGAGCAATTCGTTGTGAATGGTGTTTTTGGACGTACCCCACTGGCGAGATGTGCCATTAAAATTGTCGAAGATGGTCCAGATGTTATGGTGTGGGAGACATAATGTTCCAGGGGCGTACTGACCTCAAAATCTTTGAACACGGTACATTCACCGGTCAACATTATTGTGACACTGTACTACTTCCCCATGCGCGTCTTTTCAGGATAGGATCCAGGCCTGACTTAAATTTTTAAGGATAACAGTGCGCGAGTGCATCGAACAGAGTAGGTAAACAATCACTGTAATGAGGGAGAAAATATTCGGATACTTAGAGAGCGTAGTCGGCGAATGGACTAGCCTGCCCTTTCCAGCTAGTTAAGTCCCATGGAGCACATGTGGGATGCGTTGAGCAGATGATTCTAGCAGATCGACAAGCAAAACGACTACCCATCACTTGTCAACGACGCTGTTGGAGGAATGGGACTCCCTACCATATTAAGTCCTTACCAAACTTGTGGCCACCTGGGGACCACGTTGCAGAGCACACACTACCATCCGTGATCACATCCTACCAAGAACCGTGTTCCGCCGTTTGTGATGTCCAGGGAACTATATCACGGATCGGGGTGACTTCAGTATAATTATTGTTTTTGAATAAAAGTGTAATTTCTGTTCGTCTCATTGCGTTTTTCCTCCAGCCACCTTCGGTACAACATTGTAGCAGTTCTTCCTATTGTAAGCGGATTGTCTTATAACTGGCTTGGTTGCGGAGCACCTTTGCGACCGGCCGCGTTTTTAGCAGTCGAGCACGGGACACGGAGCTGTTAAGTTGTGCTGTCGGTAGCGCTACATGTAAAAGGCATTGTTATGGAAGTTTAAGTTTTGCTCCAAGTGCTATTACAGTGAAATAATGAGATATGGAAGTGGACTCAGTGAAAAGCGCGCAAAGAAATAATTAAATATGAGCAGTGCCGTCAATAGTGCTTTTGAGAGTATCCACCCGTTTGCGTGTCGTACCTTATACCAGTCATCCGCGCCGTGTTCGTCCTCCTGCAATGAACTAATGTGAATCAGTAAAAATAGTTACCACAAAGGAGTGCAATCAAGTCCCAGTGTCTTGCAGCGAGCGTGAGAACGTGCGTTCGTTCACCACGTTTGCGCATCATCAACAATCAACCGCGCCGCGACGGTTACGCGCGCGCTCGTACAAGTGAGAACAGAGAACTGAAAATTTAACTTTATTATTACTAGTGTCAAGGAGGACTGGTACCAGACATCTGTGTATGCGCGACGAGCGTAAGAACTTTCGTTCGATCATTCGGCCTCCGCATCATCAACAATCACCCGTGCCGTGTTCGGTAACGCGTATGCTCGTCCAACTGATATTGTGGACAGACAATCGTCAGAAATGTTAATTGGCATACACACTTATGACTTAGAACGTAAACAGTGCAACCTGCAATTTTCTTACAGTAGTGTTGTGTTTGATGTTGGGTGGCTTCCCTAACCTGCTTGCATATTTAGATACATAATATCAGGCAAGCCAGCAGCAGTGTGGAGCAAAACAATACGACGGCCGCGGGAGTACCAGGTACGTGGTGTGGACAGGGCGCACGGTCAAGAAGTGGCAAGTGAGAAACAAAAGGGATCCCCGCCATTAGTACCCCCTGGCGTGTTACACTGTGGAAGGTGTGGAGGGAAATCGGCTGTGACCTTTCAAAGGAACCGACACCGCATTTTCCTTAATCGATTCAGCGAAAACCTGTAAGAGCCGAACGGGGATTTGAACGGTCGTCGTCCCGAATGTAAGTTTAGTGCGCAAGCCACTGCGCCACCGTGCTCTGTTCCGCATGCATGTATGTTGTTAAATAGGCCACAGTACGGAATTGTCTCGAAGCCTTCTGGAAATACCGCGTCAACCGTACGCCCCTGTCTGCTGCCCTTTTGACCACATGCACGAAGAGAGCAGGCTGGCTGTAACACGATCGGTGCTTGTGGAAACCATGTTGATTCCTACACACGACTTGTTCGCTCTCCAGAAATGTCATCATACGTGGGCACAATCTGTGTTCGGCAATTATACAAGAAATCGACGTCGGTGATAAGGGAATGTTATTCGGCCTTTTACCAGCCACGTGGCACATTTCTTTGTTCTAGCGACCCTCAATTCTGCAATGTTAGTCATTTGTGTATTGACGTGTGTCTTACCTGTAATTTGAAATTAATTTCATTTACGTGTATTGTTTTTGCAAATGTGTTGCAAAGGTCAGAGTATCATTCCATCTACATTACTTACTTGCTAATATTCACGTTTGAAAGGTGGCTTTCATTTGTGTCGTTCATTTCGCAGATTATTCTGCATGTTTGATGTAAATAAACACACATAATGGTTAATTAGTCTTATTAGGTGGATTAGAAGGAGAGACAGGTGATAATTAAACACATGTCTGAAATAATACAGGCTTTGGTAATGATACTATTTAGTTGCATGCTGTAGGTGTAAGCAAAGTAAATTTGCCAGTGGAGGCGAGGAGTGGTCGGGCACAGCCGGGGAGGCGAAGGCTGGCGAGCGCCGGAAGAGCATTGTGCAGGGGCCGGGGGTCCCAGAGGATGGGGCCACTGACCGGCAAGCATCAAAAAGAACGGCGCCGGGCGCCAGGTGAGAGAGAGAGGGGAAATTTCGAGCAGACAGAGAGCGTCCAACGTACGCGCTGGCGCCGCCCGGTCGCGCGCTGTTTTAGTGGCAAGTGGGCTGAGCTCTGATTGGGCAGTTCATAAGAAAGTGCAGGAAACGCTGAGGGTCAACGCCCGCTGTTTGAACAGAGAAATATTTGGATAGGTAGAGAAATTGTATCACTCTGCGAGGGAGATGTGGGAGGCCTTTGCAGCGTCGGGATTGGATGATTAGAGTTTGGCGGCAAGATTGTCGCAAGAGCATCGGGCAGAGCGAGGCAGGAGAGCGTCTTGTACCGTGAAAGCGGACAGTCGCAAAGTTCGGTAGCTCTGAGATAGGGACTTAGATTCTGAATACTGTGCTGTGTATGATCCAGAGTCTGCAGCAACAGTAGAACATCAGCGTCCATGGTAAGCATTGCATTGACTACTAGTATAATTGCAGTTGCTTCCGCCTTATAGGCTGGCAGTCACCATTGAACGTAGTCAACCAGTGCACAGAGCTATCATACTGGTATTGCACGTTAGTACAAGACACACTGGGCTGCACCTTAAAGGTTGTTGAGCCAGTCTTGAAAGCGTTGCATACCATTTAGAGGAAATGTAGCGCTTGTGGTATTTGCAGTTTCTGAGTTGTTTATTCTGCTCAAGATATTTGAGAGACTTATCTTAATTCAGCGACTTCACAGCTGCAGTCGTCGTCCCAGTAGTATTGACGGAGCCAGCACGCTGGTAGACGGTATTGTAAAACTTGCAGCAACGGCAGTAAAGTTCAGAAATAGTTGTTGGATCGTGTTCTTGCCATCCACTGAGCATCTGTGCAGTTTTGCTTACGATTCGTTATTGGTTATTTGTCTTTTTGCATGTTGTTTGGTTTGTTTCTTGGTGGTGGTGTACGAAGTACGTATTATTTCAGACACAAAAGAGCTTATAGGAACGCAGTCAGATCGCATTTACCATTCGCTTATCCAGGGGCATAATTAAATCTATCTTTGCATCAACTTAACATTAAGATTGGTTGGTTGGTTTGGGGGATTAAAGGGACCAGACTGCCATGGTCATCGGTCCCTTAACATTAAGAGCTGAGAGCCAATCTTACCAGTGTAGTATATCTAAGAACAGTGTGCAATTTGTTTAATTTGTTTTCATTCAAGATTTGTTCAATATGATCTAATTTCTATCGTGAGATAATTTACAATAAATACAAGTTATTTACAATATCGCTTTTGATTCAGCAGTAGTGGTAGTTAGCCGTCACTGTCACATTAATATATTTTATTCATGTTCAATATCGGCCACTACCCCAATGTGAAGTCTTCCACGTTGACGAGGGTTCATAGAGCGGGGGAAAGCGTTTTATCTTTGTAATGAATAACTTACGTGTCTTTGGATTCGGCTGGAGGCGCTTGCGATGGTAAGGCCACTGAAGTCGTATTTACAGCCTGTAGCTGTATGGGAGGCGTCCACATCACGTAGGACGTCGTCGTGTTGATCGTTGAGGCCGAGCTCGATGTTTCGACGCGGTCGCGCCCTGGCGTAGGTATCGCGTTGTGAGAACCAGGCCCACCTTCCTGGACCACTGGAGCCGACTGGCGTCTGGGCGTCTCAGCTGCCGTAGGTGGGCTAGTCGGAGCGGGCGAGATGGTCGGTCGGTGGGTCGACTGGTTGGTGGTGGCGGCCGCTGCCGTGGGCCTGACTTGGTCAGGGGAGGCGGTCGTGTCTGGCCGCGCGGCGGCCGCCTCAGTGACGGCTTCCAGCAGCTGCGCTGGACTCGCCGCCGTTGCCGCCGCCAGCAGCAGCAACGCCAACAACCTGCAACACCGCGCCGTTCATAATTTTGGATAACGTTATTGGGAACAGCGATCTGCCAGTAAAGTAAAAGTAGCAAAAAACAGTCTCGATCCCACAGTCATCGATCAGAATTATGTTTGGTTTCGCCATCTAGTAGCAGGCGATCTTCAGATAACGCACCATCCGGATGACGATGATGATGCGTGTAACAGCGTCATCATCACCAGTCTGATGGTGCGTTATCTAAAGACAGCCAACTACTAGACACTGAAACCGGTCATAATCCTGATCAGCGACAGTGGACCGAGACTGTTTTTTGCTAGTTTTACGGGACCGTTCGTTTCAGAGTCTGGGAAAGTCGCAGAAAACAAAATAGCGGGACAGTGCCATAACTAGCGTACGTTCAGTCTGACGTCTCACTGCTGTTCAAAAAAATGGTTCAAATGGCTCTGAGCACTATGGGACTTAACAGCTGTGGTCATCAGTCCCCTAGAACTTAGAACTACTTAAACCTAACTAACCTAAGGACACCACACACATCCATGCCCGAGGCAGGATTCGAACCTGCGACCGTAGCGGTCACGCAGTTCCGGACTGCGCGCCTAGAACCGCGAGACCACCGCGGCCGGCCACTGCTGTTAATTCCTAACCAAAATAATAAACAGACGAATAAAAAGAAAAAACTCTAACCATTTACGGTAACTAGTGCCAAACGACAAACTTCAACTTTGCACGCTCCCCTTCTGCTTACCTCTCCCCCTTTTCTTTTTTTAGCCCTTACTCCATCCTTTCCCCCATCCACCCTTATTAATCTCACATTTCCAATGCGTCAATGAAGCAAAACTATAGGGTACACGCTTTTAAATGAGTAGGTTCATCATCATGTACGAGTGGACTTCAAACAGTAAGGTACACTTAACTGTGGCAGACAAAGTAACTTTTGTATAGACGTGCAGTGTCTGTTGTGTCGGACATGTCCGACAGAACATATGAGCAAGGACAGTTCTAGATAATTCCAGTGCGAGTGCGCCGTATCTTCTGAACCCATATGGGAGTTAACAAATGCTGTGAGCTGTGGAGCTTTCGCGTGACATGCTCAGAATTTGGGGCGGACAGTAGGCGTGTCCGGATGGCCGAAACAGTTAAGACAACGCTATAGAGAAGAGGAGCATCCTCGTTTGAGTCCTGGATCCATAACTTTTCTACCTTCACCATTAATTTACACTCCTGGAAATGGAAAAAAGAACACATTGACACCGGTGTGTCAGACCCACCATACTTGCTCCGGACACTGCGAGAGGGCTGTACAAGCAATGATCACACGCACGGCACAGCGGACACACCAGGAACCGCGGTGTTGGCCGTCGAATGGCGCTAGCTGCGCAGCATTTGTGCACCGCCGCCGTCAGTGTCAGCCAGTTTGCCGTGGCATACGGAGCTCCATCGCAGTCTTTAACACTGGTAGCATGCCGCGACAGCGTGGACGTGAACCGTATGTGCAGTTGACGGACTTTGAGTGAGGGCGTATAGTGGGCATGCGGGAGGCCGGGTGGACGTACCGCCGAATTGCTCAACACGTGGGGCGTGAGGTCTCCACAGTACATCGATGTTGTCGCCAGTGGTCGGCGGAAGGTGCACGTGCCCGTCGACCTGGGACCGGACCGCAGCGACGCACGGATGCACCCCAAGACCGTAGGATCCTACGCAGTGCCGTAGGGGACCGCACCGCCACTTCCCAGCAAATTAGGGACACTGTTGCTCCTGGGGTATCGGCGAGGACCATTCGCAACCGTCTCCATGAAGCTGGGCTACGGTCCCGCACACCGTTAGGCCGTCTTCCGCTCACGCCCCAACATCGTGCAGCCCGCCTCCAGTGGTGTCGCGACAGGCGTGAATGGAGGGACGAATGGAGACGTGTCGTCTTCAGCGATGAGAGTCGCTTCTGCCTTGGTGCCAATGATGGTCGTATGCGTGTTTGGCGCCGTGCAGGTGAGCGCCACAATCAGGACTGCATACGACCGAGGCACACAGGGCCAACACCCGGCATCATGGTGTGGGGAGTGATCTCCTACACTGGCCGTACACCACTGGTGATCGTCGAGGGGACACTGAATAGTGCACGGTACATCCAAACCGTCATCGAACCCATCGTTCTACCATTCCTAGACCGGCAAGGGAACTTGCTGTTCCAACAGCACAATGCACGTCCGCATGTATCCCATGCCACCCAACGTGCTCTAGAAGGTGTAAGTCAACTACCCTGGCCAGCAAGATCACCGGATCTGTCCCCCATTGAGCATGTTTGGGACTGGATGAAGCGTCGTCTCGCGCGGTCTGCACGTCCAGCACGAACGCTGGTCCAACTGAGGCGCCAGGTGGAAATGGCATGGCAAGCCGTTCCACAGGACTACATCCAGCATCTCTACGATCGACTCCATGGGAGAATAGCAGCCTGCATTGCTGCGAAAGGTGGATATACACTGTACTAGTGCCGACATTGTGCATGCTCTGTTGCCTGTGTCTATGTGCCTGTGGTTCTGTCAGTGTGATCATGTGATGTATCTGACCCCAGGAATGTGTCAATAAAGTTTCCCCTTCCTGGGACAATGAATTCACGGTGTTCTTATTTTAATTTCCAGGAGTGTATTTCAATGCCTGTATGCGATTGAAGTCCTGATTTATATTTTATCGAATGCTGCACTACACTTCAAAGTGACACAGATACATGACACTACTCGTATTTTTCAACATCTCCTTCAAGTCTGTCCATGCAACGGTCGGAACATTCTAGTAATAGTTCAGTCCCTAGACAGGTCCCGGCGGAGGTTCGAGTCCTCCCTCGGGCATGGGTGCGTGTGTTTGTCTTAGGATAATTTAGGTTAATTAGTGTGTAAGCTTAGGGACTGATGACCTTAGCAGTTAAGTCCCATAAGATTTCACACACATTTGAACATTTTTTTCAGTCCCTAGACAACAGAAATCCGCTCCTTGGCCACAGAGCCATTCGAGAACCGCTGTGTGAACGACCTCGTCGTTGGAAAATCTCTTTTCCTCCAGGCAGTCTTTCAACTTGCCGAGAAGATGAAAACCGCACGGTGCAGATCTGGAGTTTACGATGAAAATCATTTACGTCTGTGGGGCTCTGGTCACATTGTTTGCACCATTTCACTACGGTTATAAGCGACATTGCATTTATTCCATGTACCACCAGGATTTCGTGATGAATTGTGTGTAGTTTAGACGCTTTCTCCACAAGAATCATACTGTCCTGCTTAATTCAACCTTGTAGCACATTTCCAGTTGCCGCACCATTTCCGTCGCACACTGCGTTGCACCCGTTATCCGTGCTGCAGCAGAACTGTTTCTGCTAGAGAGAAATGTGCTTTCTTCTGACGATGAGTCACTGCTGCTGCAGAATGGTCTTAGCATGGGACGACATGAGTAACTTACTTTCTGAAGATAGCACGTTGTACTCGCATTCGGGAGGACGAGGGTACTAACACTCACCCTGATTTCAGTTCTCCGTGCTCTCCCTAAATCGCTTCAGGCAAATGCCGGGATGATTCCTTTGAAAGAGCATGGCCGACTTCCTTCCCCATCTTTCCCTAATATGATGGTACTGACGACCTCGTTGTTTGGTTTCCTCCCCCAAAATCAACCAACCAACTTTCTGAAGCACGTGTTTACACTAGCTACAGAGTGCGCGGCAACAATCCGCATGCTCTCTATGGCCGGTCACACCTCTGGCCAGTGCAGCCAGCTTCCCTGTAAATCTGCCGTTTTGCGATCCAGAATTCTTTCCAGAAATTTACCCCGTCTACGACCTGCAGTGATTTCCTCTCGTAAATGAAAGTTCCGTCATCAACAGTTTCATATCCTATTTCGAATTCGTCTAACACCCACATCGCAATCCGTTTTACCATCATTCCACAAGAATCACATCAAACTCCTGGTACCCACGTGACTTTTGTTGCCACACAGTCTATCTTCTTATCTAAATTTACCAGAAGCTGCTAATCAATCATTAAAATCCCTCAGCTACTTGTTATTGCAACCCCTATCATAGTCTAAAAAATCACATCTTGATTTCCTCTTTGTAACGTATTTATTATTGTAAATAACAATGTAAATTTTAAAAAAACATATGGCCACAAAGACGTCAATACGGCTATGACAGCTATGTGGAGGTAAGAAATGATTTATAAAAAGGAACTGAAGACGTACAAAGTAATTACTACTTTTGTCTTAGGAATGATAAAATAGCAGAGGCGCTGTTGTGACCTTGCATTTAGTAGTAGAAAGAAGCACACAGAATCTTTAATTTGGTAATGGAAGGAAGGATGGCAGTGCTTCAAACAACTCATCAGACTGAAGCCCACAACAACAAGAAGGTAGCATTAGAAGCTGGAAATCTCGGAAAGAGAGGAGTTAAAATATCTGTAACCAGTCGCGTATGATCATTTCTGAAGCGCACAGTACATATTGTTTAGTGAGCATTCTAACTGGGGAATCTACCGCGACGGAAATGCAGCCAGCCGCCATTCAAGTGACATGTAGAAAACAGCAGTGAAATTAATTGTCCGTCCTTCGTAAGTTGAGAAAATCCTAACACACTTTTTAAAGAGATGAGAGACGAACTCGTTGAGAGATTTGTTGTTTCCTTTCTGATTGTCATTATTGATACTGACGTGTGATTTTCGGTTTGTACTTCTGCGATACATACATGCGACTGGATCGATTTCAGGCATCAGTGCGCCTTTAGGTAAATAAAAATTTATCTGTGGTCAGAGATGCCACGCGTGGATAGCGGTTTTAAGCGCGCGCGGGCGACACACCACACCACGTCCTGAGGTGCCTGCCGCCAAGTCGGCCGCTACGGCGAGGGGCGCGTGACGTGCCGCGTTGAAGCCGCCACTGACCAAGCGTTGGCCGACTTCCAAGCAGCCTTTGCGGCCGAAAGGGCCGCAATGAAAGAAGAACTCGTGGCTGTTCTCCGACAGCTTCAACAGCTGCGTGAGGAGCTGCGGGCTCTAAAGAAGGCGCCGCCTGTCCCTGCTCCCGCCGCCCCTGTGAGGCGGCCACTGGGGGTAGACGCCGCCACCCAGACGTCCACCGACTCGCCCCCTGCAGCAATGCAGGCGGCGTCGCGCATGGATATCGATGTCGGGACGCCTGCGCTGTCTTCTCCTCTGGAGACAGACGCGGACGAAACATCTGGGGACGAGAGGCCGGTCGGTGTGGCCGTGCGGTTCTAAGTGCGTCAGTTTGGAACCGCGTGACCGCTACGGTCGCAGGTTCGAATCCTGCCTCGGGCAGGTTAGTTAGGTTTAAGTAGTTCTAAGTTCTAGGGGACTGATGACCACAGATGTTAAGTCCCATAGTGCTCAGAGACATTTGAACCATTTTTTTGGGGACGAGATGGCGACCGCTTCTTCGCAAGCTGAGGAAGTGGACACCGACGAGGGGCTACCCCTCCCGCTCCCAGACGAGCGGAGTGTGCCCTTCCTGAAGAAGATAGTGGCGTCGTTGAAGGACGGGACATACCCTCACGGGGACAACCCGCACCTCTTCACGCCAGCACATGCGAAGCCACCCATCCCTCATCAACCCTGCGACCTGCGCCACACGCGTTTCATGTTGCGCGAGGCAATGACGAGGAAAGAGCTGCAATTGCTGAATAGCCGCCCCATCTTCACCCCCTCGGACTGGGAGCACATCTACCAGGCCACAGAGAAGTGGGTGAAGGAAGAGTGGCGCACCGGCAGGCGTCAGCCTGCCCCAGAAGATCTTCCTGCCATCAACTACTTCGCTAATCTAAACATAGGGAAGTAGCCAGAAGCCAATTCCACCGAGAGGCCACACATACCAACAGCGCAGAAACAGGAGGAACAACAGCACTGCTGCTTAGCCTCCTCCACCACCAGATTTAGGCAGTCCGTGTTTTTTCGAGACGAGACCTTCAGGTACTGGTGGTCTGGACGGCAGAGGGCGAAGTAAGCCGTGTAGCGAGAGTCGGGCGCGTGCTAGCTACGGCAAGTGCCACGGCGCGGTGTCGTGTGAGTGATGGATCAGCGGTCCGGAGGTTGCTGTGTAGTCGGCGGATGGCGGAATTAGTGGCTCGTACTACTAGTAATTTTGGTGAGCGTCGGCTTTCAGTTTGAAATTTGCACTGAGTCATTCGCCTTGGCTGGAACAGCAATTCGTCCGTGCAGGATCATCCTGTAACTTGAGCTGTTTTCGCTTATCAAATTCTCGGGAGCATTTTCCCTATTTCTTCTGGGATACATCACATTGGATGTTGCGCCGAAGAGCGGGTGGGGCTTATCATTGACTGTAATGTCACGAAATTGTACTCTGGCAGTGTTCTGCAAATTTCCATGTATGTGTGACTACTCGGACGCCTTTGTGTTCTAGACTTTCCGGAGTGTGCAAATCATGATGAACTATGTGCATGATACTCTAGAGAAGTGATGTCACCTTCAGGACACCTCGTGATTGTTCATACATGTGCTCAGATTCCACTCGCCGTTACTTGCATGTAAGGTGGTTAATTAATGTCTGTGACTACAAAGCTGTCAATCAGTCCCATCAAAGTTTAACTGTGTTGTTCCAAATTGCCTCATGTTCAAGAGACAGGGTGAACGTACAGTTGGTTGAGACTGAGAGTGATAATTTGTCGTTTACAGAGTTTGCTCTTAGCCTGGGACTGTAGCATAGTGAGCCATGTACCGATCGATGTGTATGACACTGATGAAAGATTGATTTGTGTGTGGCTGCATTAGCGCATGCTATGGTTCTGTGAATTGTGATTAAATTTGTTATTGGTTTTCCAGTAACGTTGGTTTTATGACAGCCGGATTGGTTCAACTGGAGTTATGTCGTTCGCATGTCAGTATCCCTACGGCCAGTTACGGCGCACTAACTTGAAACAGTTTCTGAACTTAAGCTTATTTGGTTTAGAAAAAAAAACACTGGATCATTTTAAAGTTCTAAAGTTGTTGGCTTTAATGTTTAAAGTAAAGGAAACTTGGACAATCTGGAACTTCAGTGATTATTCTAAATCTCTTGGATGATGGTAATTTTTTAATGGTTTTTGGTTAGAATGTTTAGGGGGAAGGAAATGTGGGGTAGGTAAGAATTTCAGTAATTATCTTTAAATATTTTCAATGGTGTTCAGTTTTTGTTAGAAGGTTATTGCTTCTAATGTTTTAAGAAAAGGGAAATTTGCGATGTTTAGAACTTCAGTCAACATTCTAAAAAATTTGCATGATTTCCATGTTTTAAAGAATATTGGTTTTAATGTTTTAAATAAAAGAACGTATGAATTTTCCGTGTAACTGTGAATGTTTGCATAAACTAAGTGAACAAATAAATGTTCTGCTACTGTGCTCAGCCTCTTATCACACCAGAACTATTGTGTTCTAGCTTGACCAGCTCCAAAGATTACCTTCCCCTTCCGAATCCTTAAGAGAAAATCACAATTATCTTATAGGCTAAGTGAGGTTAATATGCCTTTGTCGTGTGAAGAGTATGTAAGAAGTTTAAAGCAATACAGAGGTCCCACTGGAAAGGTTTTATGTCACCTACGCAAATCGGCGCATTTCCTTCTTCAGATCTGAGTAGTCATGACTCACATGAAACGGTTCTGAGCAACTGGCAGTGACTAGTGGATGTGTGATGCAGTGTTTGTGAGAGCAGACAGACACATAACTTACTACTCTTGAAAGGCACGACGGAGAACGTCCCGAGTTCGACGCACAGTTCTCCATCAACAGTGTCAATCTCCACTGCTTAAAACAGCGCGAAAAGATTTTGATATTTAACTCATGATTGTACACAGCCTAGTGATTATAAAAACGGGGTGCTTAAAAAATTACTCCATATTTTGAGAGGTGTTAGTACGAACCAAAATAAGAAATAAAGTTCAGTAAACAAGCACTCTAAAATGCATATCATAAGAGCAATGAGGACTTGTTCATCTTCACTACTGTGGAACATATCTCTTGTGCTGCAGAAGCTTTTCTATTACGAATGACGTACAGTATTCAATAAACAAATGAGGGCACATTCCTCTGTTATTGCTCATGGATAAGCAACTGTCAAGCCCGCGTCCTGTAGGACTATGTTGAAAAATGTCCAGAATACAGGGTATCATGTGCAAAGATAAAAGTACCATGTAAAAGCATTTCACAGACTTACACGACTGAGACTGGTTCTGTTAGAACTACTATACGAAGGAAGGGGGTATTAAAAATTAACGCATTTCAAGGTAAGAGGCAAAATAAAAGTGCCTCACAGTGGCCTATGGAGAGGAGAAACACAGAGAACGATTACAGCGAAATTGGAGGAAAAAGAAGGAATATAAAATAGTGCTTTTTTCAGAATATGAATCAAACTTCCTGGCAGATTAAAACTGTGTGCCGGACCGAGACTCGAACTCGGGACCATTGCCTTTCGCGGGCAAGTGCTCTACCAACTGAGCTACCCAAGCAGGACTCACGCCCCGTTCTCACAGTTTTACTTCTGCCAGTACCTCGTCTCCTACCTTCCAAACTTTACAGAAGCTCTCCTGCGAACCTTGCAGAACTAGCACTCCTGGAAGAAAGGATATGCGGAGCCACAGCCTGGGGGATGTTTCCAGAATGAGGAGTAAAGTTTGGAAGGTAGGAGACGAGGTACTGGCAGAAGTAAAGCTGTGAGGAGGGGGCGTGAGTCGTGCTTGGGTAGCTCAGTTGGTAGAGCATTTGCCCGCGAAAGGCAATGGTCCCGAGTTCGAGTCTCGGTCCGGCACACAGTTTTAATCTGCCAGGAGGTTTCATATCAGCGCACACTCCTCTGCAGAGTGAAAATCTCATTTAAGAATATGAATGTATTGTTGTATGTTTGTGAGTTATAGGAGATTGCTTCCTGTCATGTGGTCCTTCACATCTAACTTTCATTGTTTGTTAAAGTTTACCTTTTTTGTATTGTAACAGGACAAGTGAGGGAGATTACTGAAATAGTTGACCTCGATATTAAAGAAGAAATTCCTTCTCAGGATTACAAGGAACTTATAGAAATTTTAAATCAGCGTGCTGAGTCCCACATCCTAACTGCATACGTGACGATTTCGCTCAGCTCCGTGATAAGCATCAAGGATGCTATGCTCGCTAATGTGATAATTAACATGAGTATACATACAAGAAAAAAATAGGGGGAAGGAGGGACGATGGTGAATTATCAAAATGTGTGAAAGCATTCGTAATGCAGACAGGGTTCCTGAACGTGACATATTCACGACAGAGAGAAAGAGTAAGTGCTGCAGTAACAATTAGAAAGTGTCCTCTCAATCCAAACTAGCCATCCTCATTAGTGTTTGCTACTCAATTTTCTGTGTCATTTATTTATTTATTTATTTTTTTTTTTTTTGTGACAGCTGTTACGCGTGCTTCCGAGATAGTGCGAATACTCTGTGACGCGACAAGAACAGTAAAACCTGGGGATCCTTGGGTCCCTAATGCAGACGCGTCCTTCTGGCCTGCACTGTTTTGTAGTGCGATTAGTGGTCCATTCGCGCTCTCTCGTAACGAGCCGCGGCTGTCCTGGTGACCGGATGTGACGTCACGTGGCGACACGGCACAAGTGCATTTGGGCGTTGAGCGGCGTGCCGCGAGCATGCGCAGTGTCGCATTATCCGGAACTGGCTCTCAATCTGTCATCTGGCCCACGTGCCGTCGTTGTATACAGCTCCTGCTGCCGGCCGGGCTCAGCTTGTTATTCGTACACTAGTACATTCCATGCGGGTCATTTTGTTGCCACCTGGCTGTTGACCACAGAGGCCCGCTCTTATCCAGAATTTTTTTCTGTCCATTTGCACGACTTCAATCTGTACAGCTACCAGCCAAAAATCCAAGTTGCCTCTGATTCGGATTTCTTTCTTTAAACTTTCTGTTTCTCGATAACAACACTTGCGCCACCCATCCTAGATTACTGCGTAAGTGTGTGGAGCCCGTACCAAACACGAGTAACAGAGGATACTGACCGGATACAAAGAAGGACAACAGGAATGATCACAGGTTTGTTTTACCCAAGGAAGAGTGACACGAAGATGTTGAAAGAACTGGACTGGCAGACGCAAATTTTCTCGTGAGAACGACTTCGAAAGTTTCTAGAAATAATGTTAAATGATGAATCTAGGAATATGTTGCAACACGCAAGCCCTCATATCTGTGCTAGCTGTACGATCTGCCACTGCTGCCCTTATAATTAGGACGATCCTGGCTGGCGTCTGTGCTACGTGGACGTCCAGAACCTTGTCTACGGGCGTGAGAATGTTCACGTGACCACTGGTACCAGCATCGTTGCACAGCCATGGCAGCACGTCCAACTTGTATTGCAACTCTCCGGAAGGACCATCCCACCACTCGGAAGGCCACAATTTGGCCCCTTTCAGATTCTGTCAGTTGGCTGCAGGAAGCACGAGTGCGTCTCCGTGGCTTGGTTGCCTGCTTACTTTGCACCACATCTAGCCTTCTGTTTGTGACCACTCCCCTACTAACATGCAGTCACAGACGGTGCTCTGGAAGCTATGCACTACGTTAACTGTTGGCGACGATGTTGAAACCACTGTCAGTGTATCTACTATCCCCCAGGTAGCACATGCCGTCATCGTACCAAAATAGACGTCGTCTTTCCAGCTGCACTAATTTCTTTCCGATAGTGTGTTAAAGCAAGGCAAGGGCATACCACTTCCAATATGAAAATATGTTGTATCGTCTAAACAAGAGACTTTCAAGCCGCGGCCCGCAGGACGCTCGCTGCCAAAAGGAAGTATCAACGCGGCCGCAGAAGTGAGCATCTATCAAAGCATCGGTAAAAAAGTGCATAATATTCCGTTTATCTAAAATTATGATAAGCCGAATGTTTTCAATCTGAAACTCCCTTCACATGATCCTATTCTCTCTACTACTCGTGTGTTATGTGCGGTCCAGAAATACTTGTCTTCTTCCAGTATGGGACAGGTAAGCCAAAAGATTGGGCACCCCTGGTCTAAACCATCCTGACGATTGATGAAGTTTATATTAAGCCACAAAATCCGAAAACTGAACTGCTCTCCTCGGTGAATGATAATGCCAACATTTGCGTTATCTGCAGCTGCTAACTACTTTGTAATGGTGTTACAAAACGTGCTACAATGTTCTGCTGCACCCATCGGAATGACTGCTTTCCAAATTCGAGAACGAAGTCATGTGAGGTTTCAGCTTAACTGCACATAAGAAAACGGTCGAAGTTTCTTCAAGTGGGGTTCGTTAAGTATGTGGTATCTTGGTTTTCAGTGAACTACCTATTGAGAATCCATATTAACAGTTTCACGAACATGAAAAGGCCTTGTAGGTCATCAAATGAGCTACTGTTGATCCGTTAGTTTATTGGTTTCATAGTCGATTGTACTGCTACAGTTAAATTAATATTCGGAGCCTATACAACAGTGATGAGAGTCTGTTAATTGTAGGATGGCAGAATGACATTGAAATGTCTGACTTTATATTGACCGAAGCAGCATTACCTCCATTACAGACAGCCGGCACTCGGAAATGATCGAACATCGGGCGAGGTAAAATTCTTTAAATCGTGTGCGAATTAACTCGTTAAACGTTTGTAGGCGCCGTCTTCCACAAAATGTGTTGCAACGCTGCATATTAGCTGAAGACAAGTCCGTACTTTAGCGGAATAATGTGTAAAATACACACAAACAAATAAGCACTCCTAATGTACTCGTTCGTACCTAATAAAATCTTTCTCGTAATTTGGCGCTTGAATCTCTGTCCTATATCGCGAGCTGTCTTGGAATCTGACTGGCAACCTTCGCTGCATTTCAGTCTGCAAGCACTGGATTTCGTATTGCAGTCCGTGCCGGCCGTTATCATCAATTTTATATTCACGGCTAGAAGGTAACGAAGTTTCACATAGGTTACTAAACGATCGATGCCTGTGAGTCAGACACCGACAACAAGGTTTCGATTGTCAGTATTACCAAGGAATATGCCAAGGTGGAAGGACTGGAAGGGCACTCATGCCCTTCTGGGATCAGTTGAGAAATTATTCGAAGGAGAAGCAGTGGTTCCGGTTGCCAGAACAATTATTAACAGGCGAGAGAGGTATGCGCTGGCGAGATGGCCGCCATACTGGCGTTCAGTCAGTCGGCATTATCGCGCTGTCCCCCTTGCCAAATTGTGGACGTACTTTACGTTAGACGCTACCACACTGCCCAGCGACATTAATGTGACTACCTGTCAGAAGAGAGAATATAGACCTTCTGCAGAGCGTACCGCTGCGAGACGTGCAGGAAGAGAATCAGTGAGGTTCTGGAAGATATCGGAAGGGATGTGGGGCCATGCCGACCCCCCGCGGCATGGCCAGGTTTCTTAATGGAGGATCCATGGCGCAAATAGCCCGTTCGAGGTGATTCCACAAATATTCTCGATTGGCTTTAAAACCGGGGAGCTTGGTGGGGAGAACGGTAAACTTGAACTGATACTCTTCGAACCACACATAAAAGAATGGAAATGAGCGTTTGGCGTCATTGGCCGGGAGGCATCTTACGGGACAGGCAGGTCCGGCCGCCTTGGTGCAGGTCTTATTACATTCGACGCCACATTGGGCGATCTGCGTGCCGCACGGGAATGAAATGATGATGAAGACAACACAACACCCAGTCCCTGATTGTAGAAAATCCCCGACCCAGCCGGGAATCGAACCCGGGCCTCTTAGGACAGCAGTTCGTCACGTTGACCTTTTTTTCCCCATATTGTTCGATGCATTTGTTCGGTGCGGATGTCCCATGACACTCGTTCAAGTTCAGTCTTGGGGCGTTGACTCAGTTTTTTATTACAGAGGGTAGCTAACCCTCTGACAGAACACGCTGAGCTACCGTGCCGGCTACCATTCAGCTATCGGGGCGGACTTCGAACCACACACACACACTGCGAACGCTAGTGCGCACCATTCTTGAGTACTGTTCGAGTTTTTCGGATCCCAACCAGGTCGGGTTAAAGAGAGACATCGAAGCAATTCAGAGACAGGCTCCTAAATTAGTTGCCGGTAGGTTCGATTACCGCGCAAGTATTACGGAGATGCTTCGTGGACTCAAATGCGAATCGCTGGAGGGAAGACGATGCTCTTTCCGGAAGGCACCATTGCGCTATTCCGGAAATTTAGAGAATCGGCGTTTGAAGCCGACTACGGACGTTCTATTGCCGCCAACGTACACTTCGCGTAAGAACCACGAAGATAATGTGCGAGAAATTGGGGCTCGTACGGGGGCTTTTAGGCAGTCGTTTTTCCTTCGCTCTATTTTCGAATGGAACAGGAGAGGAAATGATTAGTAGTGGTACGAAGTAGTCCCGCCATGCACCTACGGTTGTTTGCGGAGTTTGTATGTAGATGTAGGTGTAGAAATATTAAATATTTGCACCACGTCTAAGTGCAGCTGGAAACGGGTAATACAATTTTCTGCGCTAGAAGAGAGGATAAAAAGTGTGAAATTTTTCTCGAGGTTTGGACCACTCAGACTCTATGGGTGGAACACAGGGCCACCTACAGTCAAAGAGCTATTATGTGTCATGCTGAAAGACGAGTATTACATAGATGCATTTCTAGGCTGTTGACGTTGATTCGGTCAATCTGGAGATGGTTTTGGGAGGTTTCCCTCATTCATCTGGACGTTGTAGATGACATGAAAGTCGAATAAGTCTTTTAAAAAGTTTGTTATTTGTTTCTGCATTTCAAGGGATATTAACTTGGCGCTTTCGTTGATTCCAGCAGGATTTTCTCAGTTATTTTGACTTTTTTCTTATTTCAGAGTTTTAATTTTCAATTTCAGTCTAACATTACGGGAGTATGAATAAACTATTTTTGTGGCTTTTTCTAGTGCTATTTCATAAATCGTTGGATAGCCGACGGTTTAATCACATGAGGATGTAATTTCAGATCGCTAAAACAATCTTCAAATTAATAATATTTTTACATGTACTATTGAAATATGCCTACTGTTTGGATGCCATACTAATGTGCTATAAAAGTACTACGTAGATAACCATCAGTCTTCTGAGTTTTGTGTACTTCTTGCCGACCGTGTGGCCGAGCGATTCTGGGCGCCTCAGTCTGGAGCCGCGCTGCTGCTACGGTCGCAGCTTCGAATCCTGCCTCGGGCATGGCTGTGTGTGTGATGTCCTTAGGTTAATTAGGTTTAAGTAGTTCTAAGTCT
This sequence comes from Schistocerca americana, assembly GCF_021461395.2. Classification (NCBI taxonomy): domain Eukaryota; kingdom Metazoa; phylum Arthropoda; class Insecta; order Orthoptera; family Acrididae; genus Schistocerca; species Schistocerca americana. Next base: position 655,000,521 of record NC_060120.1, on the reverse strand, counting down.
AGGGGACTGATGACCTCAGATGTTAAGTCCCATAGTGCTTAGAGCCATTTGAATTTGTGTACTTCTTATCAAATTTAGTTCTCGTGCCGAGGCTATTTTTCAAACTCACTGAATCAGTTACATAAGAAAATGACAAACTTGAAATTTGGTCCCCCACTTCGAATAATTCCCGCGGGCCTGCATTTAAGAAAGATTTTTTACTGGCATATGTGCGGGCTGTTATCAATCTACAAGGGCGTTCTGAAAAGTAATGCCTCCGAATTTTTATGTGAAAACTCTTAAAGATTTTTAAATGAAACAAATGTTATTAACATTTTACATTTTTACTCTCCATGTCTACATATTTGTAACTACCTGGCCCAAGGTGGCTCCGAATTGTAGCGCGTAGCATTGCGGTGTGTGATGTAACTGTGTCGCTTCGTGAGAAACAGCGTGCTGTAATCGAGTTTGGAACTGGAAAAGTTTGTACACACACGGAGCATCCTCTCCTTCAGCATGAAAATATCAGTCTACACAAGAGAGCTGAGACATCTGCAACAATCCGACGTCTTGAGTTCACTGCACCTTCATTCTCCATTAAGTCCCGACTTGACCCCGTCCGATTTTCATCTGTTTCCAAAATTTAAGGAATATCTCCGAGGACTTCACTTTGATAGTGATGAAGAGGTGCAAGCAGAGCTGAGGTTGCAGCTCTGACAACGAAGTCAAACATTCAACAGTGACGGTGTCAACAAACTGGTATCTCGTTGGGACAAATGTATTCGTCACCAGGGTGACTATGATGAGAAATAAATGCGTAGACATGAAGAATAAAGACGTAGAACGTCCATTAAAAATTGTTTTATTTAAAAAGCTTTAAGTGTTTCCACATGAGAAAATCATAGGCATTAATTTTCAATACGTCGTCGTTATATTATTACGGCGGTACCCGCGGGAGCGATAAATGAGTGACTGAAGGATGTACGCAGAGATTCTGCTCTGAAAACCTAGCTCTGGTAATTTCTAGATAGTTTCTCTATTGTCAGGTAGTATGGAAGGACTTTCTGTTTTTCCTGACAATCTGTTTGTCATGACTGACACGAAAATGTGCCCAAGGAGCCCATGTCCCGCGCAGCTGCTGGCTGCCTAGACCCACAATCAGACAATGGCGTGGCCTCTGGCTTCCGCGACGCGCATCCCAAATCCAGCCGACACGTGGTTCGTCCTCCGCACACCCTGCCGCCGATTAACATACGGCACACATCTCAGACGGCGGCAGTGTAGCAACCGGTGCCGATATCGCGTGCACACCGAACTGCTGCGTAAAGTCCACGGCTGACGAAACAAAATGGAAATAATGCAGTATTCTGCGTCAGATACATAATTTTGTACCTACACACATTCCTGCTGTTTTCCATCACGCAATATATGCGTGATGCCTTCATAACCGAATGAATGTCGTAATGCCGGCCGGAGTGGACGATCGGTTCTAGGCGCTACAGTCTGGAACCGCGCGACCGCTACGGTCGCAGGTTCGAATCCTGCCTCGGGCATGGATGTGTGTGATGTCCTTAAGTTAGTTAGGTTTAAGTAGTTCTAAGTTCTAGGGGACTGATGACCTCAGAAGTTGAGTCCCATAGTGCTCAGAGCCATTTTTTTTAAATGTCGTAATTTTTAAAATTGTTTATGAAAATGTAGACGGATCGCCGGTGATGATGATGTGGTCGTTCACGGGACTAATGGGAAAGACTGGCCATGGTTCTGCAGCTGTGATACGAAACTGCCCCAGAAGCAAAGAGAGCCGTACAAAGGCCAAAATCTCGTAGACGAAGTCAAAATTAGCGTAAGGAGAGCCATGTGAGAGGGGTTCAGTGAATTCGAAACTAAAATGTTATCGACAAATCTGGGACACTACTTTTTTATATATATATATATATATATATATATATATATATATATATATATATATATATATATATACTCCTGGAAATGGAAAAAAGAACACATTGACACCGGTGTGTCAGACCCACCATACTTGCTCCGGACACTGCGAGAGGGCTGTACAAGCAATGATCACACGCACGGCACAGCGGACACACCAGGAACCGCGGTGTTGGCAGTCGAATGGCGCTAGCTGCGCAGCATTTGTGCACCGCCGCCGTCAGTGTCAGCCAGTTTGCCGTGGCATACGGAGCTCCATCGCAGTCTTTAACACTGGTAGCATGCCGCGACAGCGTGGACGTGAACCGTATGTGCAGTTGACGGACTTTGAGCGAGGGCGTTTAGTGGGCATGCGGGAGGCCGGGTGGACGTACCGTCGAATTGCTCAACACGTGGGGCGTGAGGTCTCCACAGTACATCGATGTTGTCGCCAGTGGTCGGCGGAAGGTGCACGTGCCCGTCGACCTGGGACCGGACCGCAGCGACGCACGGATGCACGCCAAGACCGTAGGATCCTACGCAGTGCCGTAGGGGACCGCACCGCCACTTCCCAGCAAATTAGGGACAGCGTTGCTCCTGGGGTATCAGCGAGGACCATTCGCAACCGTCTCCATGAAGCTGGGCTACGGTCCCGCACACCGTTAGGCCGTCTTCCGCTCACGCCCCAACATCGTGCAGCCCGCCTCCAGTGGTGTCGCGACAGGCGTGAATGGAGGGACGAATGGAGACGTGTCGTCTTCAGCGATGAGAGTCGCTTCTGCCTTGGTGCCAATGATGGTCGTATGCGTGTTTGGCGCCGTGCAGGTGAGCGCCACAATCAGGACTGCATACGACCGAGGCACACAGGGCCAACACCCGGCATCATGGTGTGGGGAGCGATCTCCTACACTGGCCGTACACCACTGGTGATCGTCGAGGGGACACTGAATAGTGCACGGTACATCCAAACCGTCATCGAACCCATCGTTCTCCCATTCCTAGACCGGCAAGGGAACTTGCTGTTCCAACAGGACAATGCACGTCCCCATGTATCCCGTGCCACCCAACGTGCTCTAGAAGGTATAAGTCAACTACCCTGGCCAGCAAAATCTCCGGATCTGTCCCCCATTGAGCGTGTTTGGGACTGGATGAAGCGTCGTCTCGCGCGGTCTGCACGTCCAGCACGAACGCTGGTCCAACTGAGGCGCCAGGTGGAAATGGCATGGCAAGCCGTTCCACAGGACTACATCCAGCATCTCTACGATCGTCTCCATGAGAGAATAGCATCCTGAATTGCTGCGAAAGGTGGATATACACTGTACTAGTGCCGACATTGTGCACGCTCTGTTGCCTGTGTCTATGTGCCTGTGGTTCTGTCAGTGTGATCATGTGATGTATCTGACCCCAGGAATGTGTCAATAAAGTTTCCCCTTCCTGGGACAAAGAATTCACGGTGTTCTTATTTCAATTTCCAGGAGTGTATATATATGTATATATATATCTGCGGTGACATCGATTGGCGCAAGAAGAAGAGATACTACATAGCAAAGTGGTATCGGTACCAGAGGCCAGGAGGGCAGTTCTATTCGAGATCGGATCCTGCCCACTTCCAGGAAGTTCCTGCTGGAGTGACGTCGTTGTGCTGCCTACTCTCAGTGACACAGCCCATGTCATCGTCGGGCGGTGAAGACACTTCCATCTCCTGTGAACTGTGCCTACGTGCCAACGCTATCACATCTGTGTCAATGAGTGTCTATGAACTTGTGTTTTCTGGTGAATACTGAGGCCACAGTACGGCCATTCAGAATTTGTATCAATTCACCACTCAGTAATCGCTCATTTAGTGTGTCCTGAAATACAAGTCCACGTGTGCAGTTTTATAGCTACAGGCGAGCCTGGCGAGCAAAGATAAGTTTAGTTGTAATTAACAAAGTATTACTTATTCACAGTGTTCTAATTAATTTTATTATTACTAGCCTTCTCAGTGCCCAAGAAATACACACACAAACACACACATTTCTGTAAGAGCACGAAGGCTCCTTGATGCTTGTTTAATCGCGGGTGCACTAATATCGTTCGAAATCCTACGGGAATTGATAATTTGCGAGTGGGGTTAATGGACGAGGGGCGTTGGATTGCAGCGTGCGGTAATTTTGAAATTTGATGATCGAAGCGTTTAAGGTAAACACTCATGAGAAGCGGTATACCCGGGTTCGAGTCCCGGTGCGGCACAAATTTTTAACTTTCGCCATTGCATTACCACAATGCCCTATGCGGCTGGCAGTCACGAGTTCCCGCCTGCCATTCCCTTTCTTTCCCCATTATCTATTTCCCTTTCTTTCCCCATTCTGTATCTCGCATACAAACAGAAGCAAGTGACCGCGGGATGGTGAATCAGCTAAAATCTCCCCACAAACGAAAGGCGACTGGACCTGATGGAATACCTACAAAATTCTACATAGCGTACACGACAGGACTTGCTCCTCTTCTAAGAGCAGTTTATCGCAGGCCGCGGGAGGAATGAAGCCGTCCTAGTGACTGGAAAATGCACACCCCATTCCCGTTTTCAAGAGGGTCGTCGAAAAGACACACAAAATAATAGGCCTACATCGCTGGTGAGTTTTAGAACACGTTTTGCGGTCAGTTGGACAAGGACCAAAATGGAAATGCTTCCTTCCACACCCATCTGCAACATTGTTTTCTAGCTTTATGTTCTTAGGAGTTCTCCTGCATATCCTGCCGACAAGTAGCCGTCTAAGAAAGACACCACAGAATACATCTTAAACACAGCCTGTGTGGTGAATCTTTAACAAACCTCCAATCTGCAGAGAAGTTGGCTCTGAACAAGAACTGTGTGCCCAATGAACGATAGCCAACAGCAAGTAGTTGAACTCATGGTAATGACCTCTTCTAAACACTGGGAATTTTAACTACATCCCTGAGTACATTTACGTATCACTACATCAAAATAACATCGATAATTTTCTACCAAGGCATGAAACTGTACAATAAATTGTCCAAGGAGACTAAATATATGACTAGAAAAAGCTTATTTAAAAAGGCAATTAAAACAAATCTGTTAAGCAGTACATTCTATACAGTGAAGGGTTATTTACATAACACAGAATAGGAGTCTGTTAAAAGATGAAACAGAAGTAAATAATAAAAAGCACGATAGTAATAATAATAATGATAATACTTCTATCATTTCACATAGGAATTTCACACTGTTTTCTTTTTCTTTTCTTATCCTGCTTTTCTGGAAAACTTTGCTACCAAAGCTATTAACTGTGTAATACCAGTACCTTACCCTCTTTATAAACTCAACTTCTTCTCACAAAGAGATGATTACTTAGTTTTTCAGGCTAACAAAATAGGAAACTGCAGTACACAAAAGGGAAATCAAACATCGTTGCTATGGTCCTGATATCAGCTTATGGTGTATGTAATGTTGCATATGAAATAATATCTGTAAATAGTGTGTAGCGTGCGTGGTTACTGGTAGTGAGAAATGAAAGAACAGAGTAACAGTGACATCTTACATTACTGAATAAGTTCTTCGCAAAACAATAATGTACAGTAGCGGTAAACCGAATCAGGTAGGGCTGTTTTACACAGACTGGCCTTGTTTTCGGAAGACGGAGGCTCCAGTCTTCATCCGGCCATCCTGATTTATGTTTTCCGTGGTTTCCTAACATATGTCAGGCAAGAGCCGGGATGATTCCCACTATAAGACCATGGCCGACTAACTGTTCCATCCTCATCAAACTATACCCATAAGTACGTAAATGCATTGTGCGAGGGTTATTCGGAACGTAAGGAACGATCGGTCGCGAAATGGAAACCACAGTGAAAATCTGATGAAGTTTGCATAGGTGTGATGGGCAGTGTCTCTAGTACGCCCGAAGATCGCGTTACGTCGTTCTTTTTAGTTCTGAGCACACAGGGAGCAGATAAAGATACCTAGAACAGTAGTGTCTCCCATCAGGTACGGGGGCCTGGTGAGAAATTTCGCCTGAAGTTATGCAGCCTACATTACATAAGTGTCGTCCGTTTTCTTCTTCAAGACAATTCTCAGCCGCATTCTCCAGGGGCAATGAAGACGCTCCTGCATGGTTTTCAATCGGAAATGTTTGATTACCCACAATACAGCCCGTAATTGTATCCCTCTGAGTTTCATCTCTGCTCACATGAACCGCTGGCTATAAAGACAACGAGCTGCAGGCGAGTGTAGAGAATTGGCGGAAAGCACTGGCGTCTGCCTTCTATAACGAGAGTATTGGAAAGTTGCTACAACGCTACTACAAACGTCGAAGTCGGATCGGCGACTATGGAGATAAGTATCTGGAAGTTGTAGCTAACTGTTACAAATAAAACAGTTTTGATGTTCACTGTGGTTTCCATTTCGCAACCTATCGTTCCTTACTTTCCGAATAGCCCTCGTATATGGCTCACGTTATTTTTGTCGTTCTTAAACTGTAATACCATGACACGCCTAATGTCCTTGTAAAAGTAGTCCACGGATGAATAAAACTACTACTAGTACTACTGACACTCCCTAATATTTTTATTTTTATCAGACTTTTCTCATCACTTTGATATACAGAGGGCCTCTCTCACGATTCGGTAGCCTCATTTTATCTGGTGTTCCGGCAGACACTTGACACTTCATTTTTGTGATACCTGTCTACAGTAACACCAAACAAATGCTGCTCACCACGTCTTTCATATCACGCGCAGTGTCGACGGAAAACGTTGATTTGTTTCCCGTTACAAACTAAACGATTTTTAAAGCAGAATCATACGTGCCCTTTCGATAGAGAGGTCCAAAATTAGTCTATTGCGATATCCGTTCTATCTATATGTGTTAACAGGTACAGTAAAACAAAAAGAAGAACCAGTACTCCAATGGCAACACAGCAGCACTGAGGAATGGCGGTAGTGGTCAGCGGGGACTGTGGCTGTGCTACCATTGCTGGAGTACTGGCCTTTCTTCGTGTCTTACTGTCGCTGTTAATACATATCAGTAGAAGGAATATCGCGCTGGATAAATACGGGACGGGTGTATCGAACGGGAACGTGAAGCTCTGCTTTAAAATTATTTTTAGTTGCAACGGGAAAGCGACGTTTTCCGTCGACACTGGGCATCTAATGAAAGACGTGATGAGCAGCATTTGTTTGGTGTTACTCCAGATACACAGTATAAAAAAATTGAAATGGGAAACATCTGATGAAAATAAGCGTGGCGATTGTTAGGAGAGACACTCTCTTTATGTTCAATAAAATTACGGGGATCGGAAGTTGTACGACAATCACAGCGGAAGTCGAGTTTGCGTACTTCGAATATTCTCCTCAAGACTTTCGGCGAGGCCACGACCTGTGTTGGAACAGTAAGATTACGCGACCAACAGAGTTAGTTTGGCTCCATATGTCTTTCAGGCAGTTTTCAAATGATAGTTGAAGTTTTCTTTGGAAACATCGCGAACAAGAAAGAGATAATTCGTATTGCCCCAAACTTATTAGAAGAGTGCACAGTCTTTATTAAATGCAACGTTTTATAAAAGAGAAGTTTTCAGTAATACCGTGGATATCACTGTCAGCATATAAGACGGCGTAACATCCAGTCGGACTGCCGATGATTGGGACGAGTATTGTCATGGCCTCATTGAACGCACCATATTGGCATTCATATCAAGTGAGCTAGGGAAACCACAGAGAACCTGAGTCAGTGTGGATACTTTCCGACATCTATTAGATGCACAGTTGCCGAAGTTTGGAACTCGTAGACGACAGAAGCAGAAGAACTCAGGAAGATGGCTGCAGGGGAAGAAGTGAGTCATGGGTAGGACAGTGTACTTCGCAGGCGCGGTGTCCCATGTGCAAGAGCTCTCATTCCGGAATGATACGCAAAGGAGCCAGCTAAGAGCACAATGTCGTGCGGCTGCCAGTGTTTAGTAGCAGATTATCTTGAGCCGGGTATAGAGGCCATAATCTCGGTACACTGCAAGAAGGGAAGCAGAGCGCAAGTCTGCAAGATTCGCGTGAAGATCGCGTGGCGACGGCCTGACGGCAGTTTGCAAGCACTGAGGTTCGCTCGCTCCTGAAATTAGTGATGTAAATACACATACAGTTCTTGTGGCTATTGATTGTACTCAAAGACTTGAATTGGTTTACACACACACACACACACACACACACACACACAAACTTGCATCCGCAGACGGTCGTCCTCATATGTGTGTAGAGATTTTATTTCCAGTAGTTGTGGTTCAACATCTCGTCTACTTAAGCGTTGTTAAAGGTGGAGCACATTCTCAGTTTCTCAATCTTGAAAGCATGTTCAAGGATCTAGCTGTGATGGAAGAACCATCTCAGTAATCACAGGCAAAACAGGAAATTAGCGCAGACAGATAGGGATTTGAACCCAAGTCCTCTAGAAGGGGAGAATGGGATGTTCTACCACTACGCCACCTCGTGCAGAGAGAGAAAAAGAGAGAGAGAGAGAGAGAGAGAGAGAGAGAGAGAGAGAGAGAGAGAGAGAATGAGGGAGATGATAATGTTAATGCACATGCCTGGTCTAGGTCTTATGTAAGAAATAGAACGCAGGAAGTTATACATCTTTTGGATCTAAAATTCACGCGCTCGAGCGCCCCAGAGCGATTCCTTGAATTCTAACGGTAAACAAATGTCTGTAATAAAATTTCGTCTCTTGCATATTTTTGGTAGAAAATAAACTCAAAGAAAACTAATTTGTCATGTTTGTAATCACATGTGTGACAAATAGAGGGTACCCGGCCTAGAGGTATTCAAAAACATTTGCTTGTATTTCAATACCTATTAAGGTTTATAACTATGTTTGTCCAACAGTAACATTGTATACAGGAGCTCAAACATTTTTATGCATGTTGGTAGAGTTCAGTGTGGGCACCGTTTGTAGATCGACAGAAATTAAAACAGTTCTGCACTTCTTGCCTCATGTACATGAGCATGACAGATATTGTACCCTCCACTGCGGAGTAGATCCGTTATCTCATATCTGTCAGACCTCGAACCTTTGTTCTGTAAACAATGTTCTTTATGAACCTCCATATCCCCACGTAATGAAATTCAGCGGGGTCAATTCGGGAGATCTAGGGGGCCAGGCCATGGGAGCACCCAACACCTCTAATCCAACGTACAGGAAACGGATCATGCAGAAAGTGATAATATCCCAATGATAGTGGGATGGGACACCATCCTGCTGGAAAATGACATCGGGAAGCTGCATAGTTCTTCAACACGTCAAGATAGGTGTTCCCTGTCACAGCAGACACCATTTTAAGAAAACTTGACCAATCAACCCATATTTATGTGATCCCAACCACACATTAACTTCTGGTGTGTCCCTTCCGTACTCAATAACTTCTCGTGGAGGCTCACTTCCCCATATTCGACGATTATGTCTATTAACTTTGCCACAGACATGGAAGCCAGACTCATCACTGAACAGTACAGCATTGACGTAATCGTTGTTTTCGTATGTACGGTGCAACATTTCAGCAACAAAATTACATCATCTGCGGTGATCCTCAGGCTTACTGTGATGCAGAAGTTGGAGTTTGTTAACATGCAACCGGACACGTTTATGCACAATGTTGTGCACCGTCGAACGGGAGACCGCACGTTCCCTACTAGTTTGTTTAATGGGTTTACGTGCGCTCCTAGCGAATGCTCCAGCATACGTTCCACGGTCTCTTCATTCACACGCGTTCTAGGATGTTTTCGAGCATTTTAGATCAAACTTACTGTTTCTTGAAGAGTCCTGTCCCGCTGATAAAAGAATTTATGTGTGGCAGGATCCAAGCTCCATTACTTTCCTGCGTGTGGCTGAATACGTGCTACCATAACTGATCATAGCACACACTGTAGCTTTCGTTGTGGAGTCCCCATGTTGACTGTCAGCAATACATCTGCCTGCTGTGCACTATTATTTGTGCGCGTGCGCCACACGACTCAATGCTGTTCATGAAATGGTGAGGATCACATTTTAGAGAGTGTGTCTATCGAGTGCGTATTTGCTGAACAACATAACATGTTAAATTTTTTCGTTACAAGCATTTGTTTGTGTACGCGTCCAGCCAGGAAACCAATATTTTCATTCTGTATTGTATAGGTGTGTGCTCTGCTGTAGCAGCGGTTAGAGTTTTGCGTTAGAATACATGAATTTGAGAGTTCGATTCCGGATATAGGGGGCAATTTTTTTAATAAATTTTCTAATTTTAGACTGCGTATTATTGTGTCTCGTTTCTTAATAGTTATACAGCTTGTGTTATACAAATCTGTGTAATTATTTAATAGTAACAAAGAAATGACAGTAGTATCGCATCCATCATTCCACTTTTGAAGATGTATTCTGCCTTTAAACATTCACTCTGTTCTCTTCCATGATCACACTTCTCCATGCTTTCCGGTCGATTGTCAGCATTCCTTTGCCTTTGTTCTTGTTGTACTTCCTCTATTCTGCCGGACTCCTTGGTCTATTCGTATACCTTTTATTCTAGTTAGTTTCCATGAATCCACACAAGTCATGCAGCCACACCATTTAAGTGTACTGTTTCGTTCCACTTCATCAACTACATCCGAATCCAGAATGCGGGCCGGCCGCGGTGGCCGTGCGGTTCTAGGCGCTACAGTCCGGAACCGCGGGACTGCTACGATCACAGGTTCGAAACCTGCCTCGGGCATGGATGTGTGTGTTGTCCTTAGGTTAGTTAGGTTTAATTAGTTCTAAGTTCTAGGGGACTCAGAGCCATTTGAACCAACCAGAATGCGGTTTACCTTCCTGCCACTGGCTCTATCGATTAGTACCAACTATCATGTTCACACCTTTCATATCCATTACACTTCTTTAGGACGTTGCGCCATCAGTAGGACGCATCACGCTTCACAGGTGATTACCAAACTCTGTTATTATTTTTATCATCATCATCATTATGTTATTCAAGTCTTTTATTATTATTATTGACTGCATCGGTGGATATCTGGAAAAATCTCTCACCGTCAAGGAGAAGGGGTAATTGGAATCTTACGACTTTCACGAGCGACAGTGCTGGGTTGAATAATACAGCACAAAAGCTGTGTTTCCACGAATCAAGAACCGTACAAACAGCTGACTGCTTGTGGTATCATGGATGAAAACATTATACACTGAGGGAAAAAATCGCAACACCAATAAGAGTTATGCGACTTTAACGCAAGTTGGTAGGCGTGTATCTTCAACTGAAAGAAAATGTCTATTCAAATTTCGCACCGGTCGTGTAAGATTGCGCTAATAGCGCCCCTATGAGGATGTAAATCGAGCTTGCTTTAAATACATGCTCGAGGTCGTGTACAAAGGCTTCCAAAAGCTGGATGTTCTCGTGTACTAGGGCTACAAAAAGCTGGATTTTCCTTCTGCAATATTACAGAAAGACTTGATAGGAATGTAGCCACTGTACATGATTGATGGCAGCAGTGGTCACGAGAACGTACGGTCGCAAGAAGACTGGGCTCCAGACGGCCAAGTGGCACTACCGAGAGGGAAGGGCATCGTGTTCGGCGTGTGGCGCATCGTACTGCATCTGCAGCAGAAATTTGAGCAGCAGTTGACACCACAGTGACACAACGAGCTGTTCCAAATCGGTTACTTCAAGGACAGCTTCGGGCCAGACGCCCTGTAGCGTGCATTCCACTGTCGCTAAACCACCGCCTTCTGCGACTTCAATCGTGTCAGGCGAGAGCTTATTGGAGGGCAGCGTGGAGGTCTGTTGTGTTTTCTGATGAAAGCTGTTTCTGCCTCGGTGCCAGTGATGGCCGTGTGTTGGTTAGAAGGAGTCTAGTTGGGGGCCTGCAGCCAACCTGTCTGCGTGCTAGACACACTGGACCTACACTTGGAGTGATGGTTCGGGATGCGACTCCGTATGACAGCTGTAGCACCCTCGTGGTTATCTCACGCATCCTGACTGGTGATTCGACCTTCTGTGCTGCTATTCATAAACAGCACTCCAGAGTGTGCTGTCCAACACGATAACGCTCGCCCACAAGCCGGTGTTGTAACCCAACATGCTCTACAGAGTGCCAACATTTTGCCTTGTCCTGCTTGATCACCAGATCTCTCTCCAGTCAAGCACATGTGGAACATCTTCGGTCGACAGCTCTCAGTCATCCACAACCAGCATTAACCGTCCCTGATTGACCGATTAAATGCAACAAGCATGGAACTCCATCTCACAAACCGACATCCGTCACCAGTACAACACAATGCATGTACGTTTGCATGCTTGCATTCAACATTCTGACGGTTACACCAGTTAATAGTGTACCAGTATTTCACATTTGCAATGGCTCATCGTGCACTTACATTAACCCGTGGTAGTGTAATGCTAATCGCTTACCTATGTCACCTAGACAAATGTATTCCCAAACTTCATTACTATACATTAATTATTTTTTGGTGTTGCGCTCGCTTTCCGTCCGTGGATGTTACCCGACCCTTTTTACGGCCAATCAACTAAACATCATAATTCGGTTTCTCCAAATGTTCCACCAAAGTGTTCAGAAAATATTTACACCGTTGGTGCTGCCGAGGAATGTGCTCCTACTTAAAGTTCAGATTAAGAAAATATAGCGCCGTATGCAAACACGCCACCTACAAAAACCTGTAAGGCGACTGATGCACGCTATGGAAAACCCTTAATGAAGTGTCTACATATGCTTTTCCATACAAATGGAATAGTTTGCGAGCAAAGTAATGCAATTTTAGGTACTCCACCTTACAGTCGTACATACAGGGTGTTACAAAAAGGTACGGCCAAACTTTCAGGAAACATTCCTCACACACGAAGAAAGAAAATATGTTATGTGGACATGTGTCCGGAAACGATTACTTTCCATGTTAGAGCTCATTTTATTACTTCTCTTCAAACCACATTAATCATGGGGCCCAATCAAGACATCACCAACAACGCCTGCCCAAACGTTCACAGAAAATCTGTGTTGATGACGTGATTGCACAATTGCGTGCGGATTCTCGTCAGTCCACACATGTTGATTGTGAAAATTTACAAATTGATCACGTTGGAATGAAGCCTCGTCCGTAAAGAGAACATTTGCACTGAAATGAGGATTGACTCATTGTTGGATGAACCATTCGCAGAAGTGTACCCGTGGAGGCCAATCAGCTGCTGATAGTGCCTGCACACGCTGTACATGGTACGGAAACAACTGGTTCTCCCGTAGCACTCTCCATACAGTGACGTGGTCAACGTTACCTTGTACAGCAGCAACTTCTCTGACGCTGAAATTAGGGTTATCGTCAACTGCACGAGGAATTGCCTCGTCCATTGCAGGTGTCCTCGTCGTTCTAGGTCTTCCCCAGTCGCGAGTCATAGGCTGGAATGTTCCGTGCTCCCTAAGACGCCGATCAATTGTTTCGAGCGTCTTCCTGTCGGGACACCTTCGTTCTGGAAATCTGTCTCGATACAAACGTACCGCGCCACGGCTATTGTCCCGTGCTAATCCATACATCAAATGGGCATCTGCCAACTCCGCATTTGTAAACATTGCACTGACTGCAAAACCACGTTCGTGATGAACACTAATCTGTTGATGCTACGTACTGATGTGCTTGATGCTAGTACTGTAGAGCAATGAGTCGCATGTCAACACAAGCACCGAAGTCAACATTACCTTCCTTCAATTGGGCCAACCGGCGGTGAATCGAGGAAGTACAGTACATACTGACGAAACTAAAATGAGCTCTAACATCGAAATTAAGCGTTTCCGGACACATGTCCACATAACATCTTTTCTTTATTTGTGTGTGAGGAATGTTTCCTGAAAGTTACCTTTTTGTAACACCCTGTATATCGTACATATTTTTGCCCCTCGGTGTGTCTCATAACAGGACTGGAGTTGCTGCTCGTGAATATGTTGCCAAGTATACTCGTCGATGTCACCCAGACGAAAATGTGTTCCACCGTTTGGAGCTTCGTCTGAGAGAGCCTGGTTCTTTCCTTGCACAATCTCTGAACAAGATTGTACGTGGACTAGACGTACATCAGCTAACGATCAAACTATTCTAGAAGCTCTACATTAAGAACATCAGCGACGGTCCAAGAACAACATGAAGCCAGCGATGACTTCATAAAAACGGTTGTATGGTCTGATGAATCCGCATTCACATACGAGGATATGTGAAGTAAGCATGACGCCCAGAATTGGGGTGAAGTTTATTTGTACATCACACAAGACCATGGATATCAGGACCGCTGTAGTATCGACAGTAGGAATTCAATAGCGACAAACTGACCTTTGAGCTTTGGCTTACCGGCAGAGCAGATGCATGACGTCATAACCCCCCATCCCTATCCTAAGCGACACTCGCCTGTTCCCAACTCTTCCCCTCCTACACCCTCTCATGCTAAGCACTTTCTTGAAAACTGCCCAATCAGAGAATTTTTAAGCCAACATACACATCTTAGGTCTCCTATCTCAACCCAGTACATTATGGGAATAAAAAAAGAAAATGCCAGTGCCAGGGATGGGCAAGGAGCATGATGCCATTCTCTTCCAGTGGTGGAGGTAACTGCGTAACGTCTGCACGAGATTGTCTGTAATGCACACACTTTACATGTCTGCATGCAGCCAAATCTTTACACATGTGCTTTCTAAAAGCTATCTCTGGCAGGTGGAGGTGGGGAGAACAGTGGGATGCCTTGTCAGCAGAACCCCAACATAATTTTGTCGGCATTTGCAGAACATAAACACACACACACATACACACACCACACAAACACACACACACACACACACACACACACACACACACACGTAACAATGTTGCACACTCACTCCAGCCGAATATTTTACCAGCTGTAAAAACGAAACAGTCAGTCATAGCCCATTTTTTTCTGACAATTAAAATGAAAGAATCAATCATTATGTACCTCATAGTCGATCATTTTGCAGTCTGTACCCCACCTGGATCACAAATAGACTACAATTCTATCTTTGTACCCCATTTGGAGGAAGGCACTAAGGGCTCTCAATTTAAAAACACAAAATTACTTACAGACCTAAATTTCTATATCATTGTTATATAACAGTACAAAATACATGCAGCTCGCTTATTTACACTACTGGAGTAACTTAAGGGTTAAGGTAAACTTGACAATAGTAGACGCTCAAATCACGTGTCATAATGTTAGTCGCACTTTAAATTGTCTGCAATATTTATGAGTACGTTAAGGTTTTGTTACTGGTGGTTCAAAGATCTGTCATCACCTGATGTTTTTAGAAGCTTCATAATCAACTAAAAATTATATCAAGATCTATATAATGTTTATCCGCAGATAAACATTTTAGCATAACAAATCGTACTAACATGACGTATTTTGAAGAAATCTTTAATGTAGTGTATCATTTAAACTGCATATTTCCGTGATAAGCAAGTATAACTACTAAAAGCGCCAAATACGACATGTTAGGTCAACATGGCAGTTGGGTGGTCTGCTTGTAGGTCTTGCCGTATTGCTATGAGCCTGAAAGCAGTAACGTCTTTTCATAACGTTCCACGCAGAGGAAAGTTCTGTCTACAGTCATAGGCGAAAAAATTCGATATTTACACGAAAGTAAAATAGTACTATAAAGAAACGAAAACTCATCTGAATTTTTTCTCGAAATATGTAAAGATTTCTCTATGACAATACGAAACACACATAGCTTTCTTATTGGCACTACCGTTGTAACATACATGTTAAGGTACACTTGGTGATAAGTGTGGTTAAGTCATTGTACCAACTTGTTCAAGCCATAATACATCCCTCAATGTTATTTCCTTGTCTAAATTCTCTGGATTATCTATCTAAAATAGGTAACTATTTAGTCTATGCTAAAACAAGACTGTGGTTCGATCTTCGTTCACACTTGGTGCAAGACGGAAAGGCCTCTCGAATTAAATGTCACAATGTTATTACCATGTCTAAATAGTCTATATTATTTGTCAAAACAAGTCGCAGTTCGGCTAAAACCGATAAAACGCTTGATAGCGTATGCAGTGGTTAGAGCGTACGTCTCCCCTGGTACTGGAACCTGCACATTTCCGGACACAGTGCTTGCGTGTTCCCTGTACAACACTTCTTCTAGCCGACAGCATTTGGGAATTTTAATTTTCTCTTTCATTTCCTGCATAGTGATACTGATGAGATATTTCACAGCCTCTTGGATGTAAGATGACAACGCTTTCTGATATTCTAACAAAACTTGCATACAGAACTTTAAGTTTACAAACAGCAAACGAATCGTCGGTAAATGCCGTTATTCCACCAGCTTTAATTTCTACAAGTGGCTTTTCTGTTGCTAGATGCACATTGTCAAGACCACTACATTTACATACAATGTAAGTATCTTTTTCAGCAAATCCAAATGAGGATGGAGCATTATAAACACATTTTTTCGTTTATCCTTTAATATAGTAAAAGTCTTTAAATCCATCATTTTCTGCGAGTACTCCGATATATGGTCACTTTGCATCCATATTTACAGTAAATGGTGATATCTTGAATCCCTGACAGTCATATCCAGAATATTCCACATAACATGTTTAAAGCAACTCGTAATCCTTGTTTACACATCTGCAGTGGATTGATCCTTTTTTCCAATTACAGATTATATTCGTCCTTTGTGGCAGTGGTGACTACACGTTCGGAATATACACTCCTGATACACAGCGGTTCGTAGCACATAGTTACTGTACGGGTCGTATGATACATGAGCAAATGACTGGAAGTACTTATTTAGTTACTAGCAGGAGATGAAGATGGCACAAATGTACCGTTGAAGGTAGTCGTCTGACTAATAAATACTTTAAATTACGGCTATGGCGTTCCATTTTTATTACTTATATTGTCAGCCGCTGTCCCATGTCCACACTTGGTGTGTCCCATGTCACAGGTTGATCACGATAAGCATGTTCTTACGTCATTCGTTGAATCAGAGCAAGCTTTCTCGGCAATCGGTGCGATCTAAACGTAGCAATGTTCTCGAATATTTGTTCTATGACATGAGATCGCATGCCAGTTGCGTGCATACGATTACCAAATTCTAAATGAAAACCAAGTGATTTCTGTGGAGTCTCTATTTACATTAAATAGGTTTCGAGGTACAAGGCTTGTGTCTAATGATAAACTTTTAAGCTGAAACCATGTTAACAGAACAAATAAACAATGTTCATATTTTTTTGGTCTTCAGTAAAGATAATGAAAAGTCGTACAAAGTAGCGATGGAAAGATTTGTTACCACCATTAGGAAATTTTGTCTCGTGATCTAAATAACATGTTGATGGTAAAGGGCCGAAATCGACAATAGCGAAAATAACTTTTGAGCGTATCGCAAGGGAGCGTGGTAAAGCCGTTACTATTTATAATACAGCAAAAGATTTAGTTGATAACGTCGAAAGTTCAATGTGGCTTTTCGCAGACGATGCTGCTCTTTGTATGGTGTAATGCCAGAAAAGTGTAGCGAAATGGAGGAAGTCCTGCTAAGGATCCGCATTTGGTGCAGGGACTGGTAATTAACGTTTGAACTTAAATAAATGTAACGCACGGCGCATACATAAGAGAAGAGATCCGTTACTATTGAGGATGACTGTTGCTGATATTCATTGGACACAGTAGCAAAGTAAAACATCGAGCACTAACCGTCCGACGCGATCTAAAGTCGAATGATTACGTAAAAATACTCGATGACGTTTCGGGTGTGAAGCTGATTGTCGATTACTATCAAGCATGATTATTCATCTGTACTACTGTCAGAAGACCGAAGCCTCATATACCGCGTGCTTCATGCGTTTTGCGATGCGTCATGATCGTAGTTGCAAGTCCGACTGCATTACCAGGAGGCAGCGCCGAACTCACATGTCCGTTGGGTTGCCGCTCACCGTGGCGTACTGTATCGTCTCCGCCAAGAGCAAATCGTGAAGATAATAGGATGCTCTTCGTTACACAATTGGTAGCTGGTGCCCTAGTTAATTAGGTTTCTAGCAATTCACATCTCCACCTGCGCTTTAATAAATGAATACCAAAGAGAATTATTAGGTTGGTGCATAAGTTCATAGCGCTTTTGTCTTCCTTGTTGGTATTCCGTTTACTGTGAATTTATTTAGCGATTGTCTTTTTTATTTGTCCTTCACGATTGATATTTGAGTTTACATATTGTCATTTTGTCATTTGAAAAAAGTGAGTGGAGCTGTGGACGGTAAAAAATGGAGATCCAAATGGAAAAATCGGAACATTTCCGACATATTCTTCTGTTTGAGTTCAATAGAGAGGCGACAGCAGCGCAGGCAGCCAGAAACATTTGCCCCGTGTATGGGGATAGTGCTACTGGACAGGGCACGGCAAGAAAATGGCTTTCTGGTTTTAAGGAGGAGCGTTTTGACATTCAAGAAGACCTTCGAGATTTGAAGAAGATCGTTTAAACGCGTCAATCCACAATGATCCACGTCATTGTAATCGAGAACTGACAGATTTGATGAACGGTGGTCAGTTCACCATCGTGCGACATTTGCATGGAATTGGGAAGGTTCAAAAATGGGTGTATGGGTACCGCATGCTCTAAGCCAAAATCAAAAAAATCTGTGGGTGGCCGTATGTGAAACCATGCCTGCTCGTTAACAACCGGCTCATAACACCGACCATTCCCATCCTGCATCGTTGCTGATGACGAGAAATGGTGTCTTTATGCTAATTTAAGCAAAAGAAATGAATTGTTGAGTCCAAAAAAAGCAGTAACTCCCCGTACGAAGACCTGTGCGCATCCGCAAAAGATAATGTTATACATCTGATGGAACAGCGAATGTGTAGTGTACCAAGAATTGCTTCCCCGAGGTGTAACCATCACTGCTGACATTTATCGTCAACAGCTGCCATGTCTTCCAGACGGAATCCAAGAAGGACGACTAGGAAGACTGCGTGAAGTGATGCTACTCAACAATAACGCCCTCCCCCCCCCCCCCCCCCTCCTGCATTCTGCTAGACTGCCAAAAACACACTATACAGAAGTTGGGTTGGGAAGTCATTCCGTACCCATGTTGTTCACGTGATCTTCCGCCCTCAGATTTGCACCTTTTCAGCTCTGTATGGAACAACCTTCAAGGAACGTTTTTTCCGGATGAAAATGCACTCCGAACACGATTGGATGAGTTCTTTGCCTCTCAAAACCACGCGATTACCATACTCGCGGAATCAAAAAGCTACTTCAGCGTTGGCAGACTGTTGTAAATAGTGAAGCAGAACACTTGCTAGTGACTAAAGTCCCTGTTATATGTATCTGCTGTGTTTAATAAAGTTATGGAAAGACGCTATAAAATTATGCACCAACCCAATAGCAGTAGGCGAGGTTGTTTATGGTATGCAATTCTATGCTCTGTGGATATTCAATGTTAAGCAGTGGCAAACTTAGTGGGTTTTTACGGAGAATTTTGAGTTCAGACAAAAAGAGAATAGATGCTTTTGAGATATGATGGTACAGAAGAATGCTGAAGATTAGACGGGTAGATAGGATAACTGATGAGAAGGCACTAAATCGAGCTGAGGAGAAAACTGTGGTGGAGAAAACTGTGGTGGTAAAAACAGTAAAGGGAGATCAAAGGTTGTCTACACTAAGCAAAGTAAAACGATGCAGGTTGCAGTAGTTATGCTTAATTGAAGAGGCTTGCACAGGATAGACTAGCTTTCCGAAATGCCGAAGAAATGCGATTTATAATCATGATAACAAGAATAAAAGTACAAATTAATAATGAAGTCATAGAACACGTTAATTAGTTTGTATATTCAGGACATTTGAAGATGATTAGGTCATCAGCAAAAGAAATAGAGAAAGTAATAAAAACGCCCTGGACTGATTTTTTTACACTTAATAGAGTTGACGTGTTAGCGACAGGAAGTTTACAATCAATGTAATACACTAATTCCGAATTACACCACTGAGACAGCGACTTCTAATGTGGAAACCGTTCGAAGTACAGAATTACTTGGCGGGCAATGGGAGGATGGACGTTGAGAATTACTGGGAGGGATGAGGAAACAAAGAGATCAGGAAACAGATTGCTGTCGATGTATACACCGAAAAACCAAAGAAACTGGTACATTTGGCTAATATCGTGTAGGGCCCCCGTGAGCACGCAGAAGTGCCTCAACACGACGTGGCATGGACTCAACTCATTCTGGAGTAGTACTGGAAGGAATTGACACCACGAATCCTGCAGGGCTGTCCATAAATCTGTAAAAGTAAGAGGGGATGGAGATCTCTTCTGAACAACACATTGCAAGGCATCCCAGATATGCTCAGTAATGTTCATGTCTGGGGAGTTTGGTGGCCAGCGGAAGCGTTTAAATTCAGAAGAGTGTTCCTGGAGCTACTCTGTAGCAATTCTGGACGTATGGGGTGTCGCATTGTCCTGCTGGAATTGCCTAAGTCCGTCGGAATGCACAATGGACATGAATGGATGCAGGTAATCAGACAGGATGCTTGCGTACGTGTCACCTATCAGAGTCGTATCTAGACGTAGCAGGGGTCCCATATCACTCCAACTGTACACGCGCCACACCATTGCAGAGCCTCCACCAGCCTGAACAGTCCCCTGCTAAAATGCATGATCCATGGATTCATGAGGTTGTCTCCATACAGTACACGTCCATCCGCTCGATACAATTTGAAACGAGACTCGTCCGACCACGCAACATGTTTCCAGTCCTCAACAGTCCAATGTCGGTGCTGGCGGACCCAGGCGAGGTATAAAGCTTTGTGTCGTGCAGTCATCAAGGGTACACGAGTAGATCTTCGGTTCCGAAATCCCATATCGATGATGTTTCGTTGAATGGTTCTCACGCTGACACTTGTTGATGGCCCGGCACTGAAATCTGCAGCAGTTTGCTGAAGGGTTGCCCTTCTATCACGTTGAACGAGTCTCTTCAGTCGTTCATTGGTCCCGTTCTTGTAGGATCTTTCACCGGCAGCAGCAATGTTGGAGATTTGATGTTTTACCGGTATCCTGGTATTCACGGTACACTCGTGAAATGATCGCACGGGAAAACCCTACTTCATCGCTACCTTTGTGAGTCTGTGTCCCATCGCTCGTGTACCGACTATAACGTCACGTTCAAACTCACTTAAATCTTGATAACCTGCTATTGTAGCAGCAGTAACCGATCTGACTGCGCCAGACACTTGTCTTACATAAGCTTGCCTACCGCAGCGCCGTATTATGTTTGTTTACATATCTCTGTGTGTGAATATGCATCCTATACTAGTTTGGCGCTTCAGTGTAGCCATGACTGTTATGGAAATGAAATGGAGATGGCAGAGACATATAGCGAGGCGAATGGGCGGTAGACTGACGGTGCGAGTTCTTTACTGGATTCCAAGAAATGAGGAAAGAGAGAGGTGCCGATCAGGTGTTAAATGGAAAGACGATATTAGGAAACGCGCAGAGGGAACGTGGATACGTGCAGCCGTAGGTCTCAGACCACAGTAATGTCTTGGAGAGGCGTTTATCCGCAAGCAGGTGGGAAATGGCTGCTTGGGACAGGTTGGAGTACCAGTCGTTATGTAACCGGTCCCTGCCCTTATCGTGGCGTCGGCCTCGGGTCGATCCCCAGTGTTGGCAGGCAGTAATCGCTGCGCCACCTCCACCGGTCCTCCGCCTCAGGCGGCAGCAGGGTGCGAGTCGTTGTTGATGCGGTCGGTGCGGCCGCTACCGCAGGACGGCCGGCCGTGGCCCGCTGGGAGACGTCCTTGGGGCGCCGTGTTCCACTTGGCATGGCCGCCGCGGGTCAAGTCCATGGTCCCCGGGAGATGACCGCCAGCCGTGGGGTCGCCCTGCACTTCGCCGTGCCACACTGTACCTACGGCCCACACCGTCGCATCTCAATCCTCATGTACATGCTGGTCAGACACAGTCTGAAAAGCTAGTGAGGGTGTAGCAGCGTAGGTTGTATTGAGAAATACACTACTGGCCATTAAAACTGCTACACCAAGAAGAAATGAAGATGATAAACGGGTATTCATTGGACAAATGTATTATAATAGAACTGACATGCGATTACATTTTCACGCAATTTGGGTGCATAGATCCTGACAAATCAGTACCCAGAACAACCACCTCTGGCAGTAATAACGGCCTTGATACGCCTGGGCATTAAGTCAAACAGAGCTTGGATGGCGTGTACAGGTACAGCTGCCCCATGCAGCTTCAAAACGATACCACAGTTTATCAAGAGTAGTGACTGCTGTATTGTGACGAGCCAGTTGCTCGGCCACCATTGACCAGACGTTTCCAATTGGTGAGAGATCTGGAGAATGTGCTGGCCAGGGCAGCAGTCGAATATTTTCTGTATCCAGAAAGGCCCGTACAGGACCTGCAACATGCGGTCGTGCATTATCCTGCTGAAATGTAGGGTTTCGCAGGGATCCAATGAAGGGTAGAGCCACGGGTCGTAACACATCTGAAATGTAACGTCCACTGTTCAAAGTGACGTCAATGCGAACAAGAGGTGACCGAGACGTGTAACCAATGGCACCCCATACCATCACGCCGGGTGATACGCCAGTATAGCGATGACCAATACACGCTTCCAGTGTGAGTTCACCGCGACGTCGCCAAACACGGATGCGACCATCATGATGCTGTAAATAGAACCTGGATTCATCCGAAAAAATGACGTTTTGCCATACGTGCACCCAGGTTCGTCGTTGAGAACATCATCGCAGGTGCTCCTGTCTGTGATGCAGCACCAAGGGTAACCGCAGCCATGGTCTCCGAGCTGACAGTCCATGCTGCTGCAAACGTCGTCGAACTGTTCGTGCAAATGGTTGTTGTCTTGAAAACGTCCTCATCTGTTGACTCAGGGATTGAGACGTGGCTGCACGATCCGTTACAGCCATGCGGATTAGATGCCTGTCATCTCGGCTGCTAGTCATACGAGGCCCTTGGGATCCAGCACGGCGTTCCGTATTATCCTCCTGAACCCACTGATTCCATATTCTGCTAACAGTCATTGGATCTCGACCAACGCGAGCAGCAATGTCACGATACGATAAACCGCAATCGCGATAGGCTACAATCCGACCTTTATCAAAGTCGGAAACGTGATGGTACGCATTTCTCCTCCTTACACGAGGCATCATAACAACGTTTCACCAGGCAACGCCGGTCAACTGCTGTTTGTGTCTGAGAAATCGGTTGGAAACTTTCCTCATGTCAGCACCTTGTAGGTGTCGCCACTGGCGCCAACCTTGTGTGAATGCTCTGAAAAGATAATCATTTGCATATCACAGCATCTTCTTCCTGTCTGTTAAACTTCTCGTCTGTACCACGTCATCTTCGTGGTGTAGCAATTTTAATGGCCAGTAGTGTAACTTAAAAAGAGTTCCATATGTTTCGCCGTTTCCAATTTAATTAGCACTGACGTTAGGCAATAAGGTCGTTGCACGCGCGAATTCAAACCCTGGCGTGCGCTAAAATGCACTAATGCACAGGCATCTGTGGGTCCGCGAGTCACCTCTTATTCACATGCTCATTACCAGTTAGAATAGGCCTTTTTCGAAACTGATAAATTAAAGTTACATGAGCAAAAGCTTCGTTTGTTCGGTTTGAGGGAACCAAACTAAGAACGTGTTTGGTGACACTGTCGCTGGTACGCTGCTTGAATTTGCGCGCGCACCTACTTGACTGGCTAATTAAATCGGAAACTGTGCAATGTAAGGGAAACTGTGCACTGTAACGAATTTGGATCTTAACAATTATTCCTCAGCATAACTTACCCTGCAACACCCTTACAAGCTTCTTAGACTGTTTCTGACCACCCTGCAGATCTAAAGGAGCTGGACATAAGTATGAAACACAGCGAGAAATGCTTGTTCGAAAATGAATGCCGGCCGCTGTGGCCGAGCCGTTCTAGGTGCTTCAGTCTGGAACCGAGCGACCGCTGCGGTTGCAAGTTCGAATCCTGCCTCGAGCATGAGTGTGTGTGATGTCCTTAGGTTAGTTAGGTTTAAGTAGTTCTAAGTTCTAGGGGACTGTGACCTTAGATGTTGAGTCCCATAATGCTCAGAGCCATTTGAACTATTTTGAAAATAAGTGTGTGTGAAATCTTATGGGACTTAACTGCTAAGGTGATCAGTCCCTAAGCTTACACACTACTTAACCTAAATTATCCTAAGGACAAACAGACACACCCATGCCCGAGGGAGGACTCGAACCACCGCCGGGACCAGCCGCACAGTCCATGGCTGCAGCGCCTGAGACCGCTCAGCTAATCCCGCGCGGCGAAAATGAATGCAGACGCTAGTCGTTCCTGAAGGTTGCACTACTTTATCTTACCACGAACGGCACCTGTGTAGCGTCGTCAACACTACAGTGTTTGTATTGTAGTGAGTGCATTATGTCAAGGCTCAGTGCATTCGAATGTGGGAAAATTGTTGGTGCCCTTACAGTGGGTGCTTCCGTAGCAAAGGCAGCCGAAGTGTTTGGTGTTTCAAGACGCACTGTATCGAAGATTTGTGCCGCACACAGGGAGAGCGAAAAAACATTATCCGGTAAGCCGCAACACGACACTAACTGTGACGGACGGTCACTGAAGAGGATTCTGAGGGAAAATATGAGGACGGCAGTTGCAAAAGTCACTGCAGAACTGAATGTCACACTCTTGAACCCTGTCAGCTTTAAAAGAACATGAAAGGAGCTCTATAAACAAGGAACTGCAGAGCGAGCTGGAATTCCAAAGCCACTGATCAGTATTGCAAATGGCCGTAACAGGGAAACGTGGTGCCGAAGCCATAATGCGACTTGCTCGAGCGAGTTGTGTTTCATACTTTTCCCAACTTCTGACCGCGTTCACGTCCCAAGAGCCAAAGATAACCGGAGTTCGGTGACGATTTGGGCAGCCGTATCGTGATATTACTTGGGCCCTATGGTTACTCTCCAAAGCCGCAAGGATTATACGACCATTTTAACTGATCAGGTCCAGTCTATGGTACAATGTTTGTTCCCCAATGGCGATGCAGTGTTCCAAGAGGACAGGACCGTTGTTCATACAGCGCGTGTCATGCAGGCTGGACTGGTTTTGTCGTCACGAGGATGAATTGTACCATTTCCCCTTGGCACTACAGTCACCAGATATCAGTATTATTGAGCCTATGTAGTGTAATTTGGAGAGAATGGTGTGATCACTGTCTGCCTCTATAATCGTTACCTGAACTGGTCAGTATTTTGCAGCAATAATGGTACAATATTCCCTTGGAAACAATACGGGATCTGTATTTATGCATTACGAGACGACTGGAAGCTGTTTTGAATTCCATCGGTTTTCCTACACCGTATTACACGTGATAGTGTGAAGTGTTTTTGAGGTTTCCATATTTGTGTCCGCTAACTGTACATTCATAAATCCCCATTAGGTGTACTGCCAGATGGAGTATTGTAAATGCAAAGGAAGACTAGATTTTGACTTTCATAAAGTCAACGCATGTTCAGTAAGATGCCGCCGCAAATAACCAGCAGTCATCTTACCAAACGATCCATTCCAGCACCCACCTAAGGCGACTTTTGGAAATCACAGAAAACTTAAGCCAGTAAAACTCATTGTTTTATTATACAATCGACTAAAAATTACTGGAGCATCTATTAAATTTCTGGAATTCAGCTGCTTGAACCTAAGCTCTTTATTTTCTGTCAAGATGAATAGGACGGCTTCAGCTATATGATAAATCTTTATTTATGATCCAACTAGCTTCGCTGCGTTAGAGCCACGTCTTCGGGGATACAGCTGTGAATAAACAAGAGTAAAACGAATAAAGATCCTTTCCGGTTAAACTGTAGTTGAATTATACACGGAGCCATATAGGAAAAATTATGTACTTACATTTCTCAGATTTCCTGTATCGAGATGATGTTCCCTACGTTCTGCTCTATTTTAAATTGGACTACCGATTTCTTGACGGTTGAACGTTTTTATCACAACTGATCATATACTGTTTGTCGTTTGGAATAAATTATGAAATACATGCAAGTACATAATTTTTCCTACACAGCATCGTGTGTAGTTCAACTGATGTTTAACCAGAACAGATCTTCGTTCATTTTACTCTGGTTATACACATATGTATCCCTGAAGAGGTGGCTCTAACGCAGCGAAACTAGCTGGATCATAAATAAAGATGTATCATACAGCTGTAGCGGTCTTTTCCATCATCTACAGCTGCGTATGCCCACTATACAAAATTTGCCGCAATCTTCCTTTTTCTAATTTGTGGGCCGTATATCTTCCGGCCATCTTCAGAGTGAGCCGATGGGGCTATAGCAAGCTACAGAACGTATACCGTCATTTTAACCCACAGAAAAACACGCGCCAGAGATGATGATCGGCGGCCCAGAGCATGCGTAAATTCAGTTTGTGGCTACGCGGTCATCCATGCTGGGTTATCGAAGTGTCACTATTTGCTGCACTGTATCGACGTATTTGCGAGAAGATTAAAGAAAGCGCCGGATTCCATGATTTTTCTAGAACTGAAACCTCTATTTTTGATAATTATATTCTTCGCCAAACGAATTTCAACTGTTTCTTTCACGTCCGAGTCCCAAAAAGACGAAGTCGACGGGAGAATTTTGACATTTTCATACCACATAGAGCGATCGGTATCGAAGCACTGCTCTGCCGCGGCCAACTTATTGGGCTGCAAGATACACCCAGTTCTATCTTCGGAACGTATCGTTAGAAAAATCGTCCTGTCAGATAAGCGGTTGCCAAATCAGTGACGAGCGGAGACCAGCTATGAGCAGAGCTTCAATGAAAACAAGATACCACGAAGAAAGTGTTAGTATCTTATCATGAAAAAAATATCATGAGGCAATTTGAGTCAGCTCTAAGTTCGCTATTTGTCTGGGACCCATGTCAATACTTACCTTAGTGTCCTCGTGTTTAACGTGGAAATAATTCAACGTTATTTCAATAAGACGTGGGAACTGACTGAAGACCCCAAATAGCGTACCACATAAAAATACCTAAATGTGAACAATATTCAACATGAATCTCGGATTATACGTGGAGCTGTCCTCCTTATTGCCTCGAAAGCTAGCTCTGTATAAGTCACTGACACTAGTAGGTCAATAATTTCTAAAACTTTTTTGATTTCCATAATTGTAACATGGCGCCGACATTAACAGTGATCTTCAGCGAGTAACTTTCCCATTTTTTCAAATTGCGTGTTATTTTAAGGAATTTAATTTTGCTTACGTATTTGACACGAACCTTGAACCATGTGAATAAATTCACCATGTCTCCTGCTAACTGTCAGTCTGTGACATCTGATCCAACTTTAATTGAAAATGGCATTACAGCCTACAGTTTCTGTGCTTCATTAGTTTTTCGTACCTTAACACCACTTTCTGTTTCTGAAACTTCTGCGTTTATGCAGAATCCTAAATCTAAGTCCTTCACGCTCTCAAACGCGCGACTAACCTCGGGTTTCGCTGTGTTTAATTAAAATCTCCAATCAACGCACAAGCATACTCTCTATTAACAATTTTCACGGTATTTATCTTTAACCTCTTGCGAAGTAATCACACCATCAGAGAGATGTGTAATACTGGTGAATGATGGGTAGCCAACTGAGGCTTTTGAGGATATAAAATGAACAATGACGTCACGATGTGGAACAAGGACAAGGTAAGGCAGCGAGAAGGGTTCAGATAAGAGGCCGTTTCTGCTACGTGAAATGTTTAAAATGCCAACAAAAGTACATAGGCGAGGAGAGGTTACCATCTTACAAAAAAGAAATGGCAAGTAAAAATGTGCCTGCGCATATCCATGAACGATATGTTGGACAACGTTCCTACTCCCAGGTGCACACAATATCACAGGCGACTATATCCAAGAAGTTAAAACGAAAACGTGCAGAAAAGTAACGCCTCCGAATTTTTTATGTGGAAAATTTTAAAACTTTTTAAGTAAAACAAACATTATTAACATTATACATCATTGTTCTTCATGTCTGCATAGTTATTTCTCAACATCTTTACTGTGGAAGTCCTCGAAGATGTTCTTCAAGTTTCAGAAACCAGTGGAAATCGGATGGGGCCAAGTCGGGACTGTATGGGGGATGGTGGGTGACAGTGAACCCAAGGCGTCTGTTACAGATGTCGCAGAGCTCGTGAATGGTGTGCTGAAGGAAAGGCTGCTCCATGTGTCGACGAACTCTTGGAATTCGAAACTCGATTACAGCACGCTCCCTCTCACACACCGATATAGTTACGTTACATACCGCCATGTTACACACTGCAATTCGGAACCCTCTAGTGGCAGAGGGTTGCAAGTATGTAGACATGGAGAAGAAAGATGTAGAATGTTAAAAACGTTTGATTTTGCTTAACAAAGTACAAATTTCGTATAAAAGTCGGAGGCGTTGATTTTCAGCACGTCTTCGTACAAGTCGCCATTTTTAATCCAAATACATATCAAAAGTCATCTACAAAATCGGCACTCTATCTTTGCATACTGAAAACCACATGCTTTACCCAAAGCAACACTAGAGGTTAGTACCGTTTTTTGTCATGGATGCCAAAATGATTCTGTGTAGACGTTTGCGTACTGTCTGGGTTTGCACAGCCCTTCCAGTTGGCTAGCAAAAGGCAAGAAGCAGCTCTGTTCCATTTTCGTCGGTATATTTACGAGCCATAACTTGAGCGACCATTAGTTGGTGTTGTTCACCGCGAATGACTACGACTAACGAAGAAATTCAGTGCTTTGCGTTTCACGCTAGCGGGTTAAAGTTCGACGTCGTGACGAATACCATTCGACGGGCAACTATCTGTGACGTCAACCCTTATTGCCAGAAAGCGGCAGTGTGTGGCCGGTGTAGGCTTGAAGTTCATTATTACCTGCATTACAGAAGTGAATGGACGTGGCTGTCCCCTGCGGTTCAAAAATGGTTCAAAAGGCTCTAAGCACAATGGGACTTAACATCTGAGGTCATCAGTCCCCTAGACTTAGAACTACTTAAACCTAACTAACCTCAGGACACCACACACATCCATGCCCGAGGCAGGATCCGAACCTGCGACCGTAGCGGTCGCGCGGTTCCAGACTGTAGGGCCTAGAACCACTCGGCCACTCCGGCCGGCCTGTCCCCTGTGGTCACAGAGTACTGAGAAATATCGGACAGAAAGCAACACAAACTATGAACATTTTTTGGAAGTTTTAGAAAGAATAATACTACTGCCAGGCACTTGAATGTGATTTGCAGAGTATCCATGTAGATGTAGATTCTGTGTGCCTACTTATTTCTTTGGAAGACATGTGAGTCCTCAGTTTCACTAGAAATTACTTTTGAATACATTATGGGAGAGGCAGTGATCAATGTCTTGCAAATATTTACTATTAAAAACAGTCTTGACCACGATTTATTTATCAAGGTGACCGGTTTCGACCACTACTGTGGTCATCTTCAGACCATTGAGTAGGAACCTCTTTCTGTTGGAAAATCACTACTAAGTAGTGATTCACTGCTTAGTAGTGATTCTCCAACAGAAAGAGGTTCCTACTCAATGGTCTGAAGATGACCACAGCAGTGGTCGAAACCGGTCACCTTGATAAATAAATCGTGATCAAGACTGTTTTTAATAGTAAATATTCACTAGAAATATTAAACAGCTATCCAAGCAGTGAGTGGTAGCTAGAGACCTAGAAACCAAAGGACGAGAGAGAGCAGCAGAAACGGCTATGACCAGTCGTCTATCGGATATTAGTTGTTTATCTTGTGAAGGGTATTTCAATACCTTCTGGACTAAATCGATTAATAACATAAGGAGTGATCTAAAAGTTTCTATTCGAAGTCCAGAGTCGGTCTGCTACTCAGGCAAAACCGGCGTGAGCATTGAGGCAATGGTCTGTCCGACGCACCAGGTTGAAGATAGGTATTTGGTAAAACACTGTCTCCTGATGCATGAAGAAATCCGTAACTGCCTTATGCAAATCCTCGTCCGAGAGGAAACGTCGGTCCTTCAAGGAATTTTTAAGGGACCGAAGATGTGATAATCGTATTGGGGGAGATCATGACCACAGAGCAGGCGCCCGAGTATCTCCCACTGGAGTTGGTGTAACTTATCCGTTACGACATTTGTAGTATGGAGAAGAGCGTTGTCATGACGCAGCAGCACCGCTTGGCGCACCATTTTCAACGGTGGCTTTCGACAGATCATTCTCCTATGGATGTCTACTGGTGTTTGTCTTCCGTTTTCAGCCAAGAAAAGAATAAGATCACGCTGGTCCTGTTTGGATGCAGCTGTTAATATCGTCGCCGTGGTTCACGTTTCTATGTTTACCGCATGCACGTCGGGAAGACACGAATTCCACACTCTCAGTGCTTACACACCCGCATTAAAGTCGCGCTACGATTACATATACATTGCAGCAACGCCCTCAAACAAACACTTTTTGATCATCTCTTATACTTTAGAAGAGGTCTAGGTTGTAAAAGAAAAGAATCGCCTTCCATCCGGACAAAGAAAGGTGCTTTGAAAAAAAATGGGTAAATTCGAGAATCTGAAGTACGAATCGTTGAATCGTTCAACTGATTTGGGTTCCTAAGATGTCTACCTAACTTTACATTCAAAGGAATTTGCGATTCAATGAAGAGGTCCTGGCAGGCATCGATGGGTGATTTTGCTAACATTCCAGAATCTTACGTCAGGAATGGGTTTCCTCGCTGAAATGAAAGTTGAACAAAGTGCGTTTAAGTGAAAGGAGATCAAGTTTTTCTTACCTAATAACATAATTTTCCACTGTCGAGACAAGGAGCTTTCATCTTCTCCCGCAATTCGCGAGCATGCACAATGTGAAAGCACGTCTTGGCTAACAGTGTACGTGAATTGCATTTAGTTGTGAACTGTGCAGATGATCTACATCTACATCTACATCCATACTCCGCAAGCCACCTGACGGTGTGTGGCGGAGGGTACCTTGATTACCTCTATCGGTTCTCCCTTCTATTCCAGTCTCGTATTGTTCGTGGAAAGAAGGATTGTCGGTATGCTTCCGTGTGGGCTCTAATCTCTCTGATTTTGCCCTCATGGCCTCTTCGCGAGATATACGTAGGAGGGAGCAATATACTGCTTGACTCTTCGGTGAAGGTATGTTCTCGAAACTTTAACAAAAGCCCGTACCGAGCTACTGAGCGTCTCTCCTGCAGAGTCTTCCACTGGAGTTTATCTATCATCTCCGTAACGCTTTCGCGATTACTAAATGATCCTGTAACGAAGCGCGCTGCTCTCCGTTGGATATTCTCTATCTTTTCTATCAACCCTATCTGGTATGGATACCACGCTGCTGAGCAGTATTCAAGCAGTGGGCGAACAAGCGTACTGTAACCTACTTCCTTTGTTTTCGGATTGCATTTCCTTAGGATTCTTCCAATGAATCTCAGTCTGGCATCTGCTTTACCGACGATCAACTTTATATGATCATTCCATTTTAAATCACTCCTAATGAGTACTCCCAAATAATTTATGGAATTAACTGCTTCCAGTTGCTGACCCGCTATTTTGTAGCTAAATGATAAGGGATATATCTTTCTATGACGACATACCGACTTGAAAGTTTCGCGAGTTTAAGATTTTAGTAGCGTTTTGTTTCTTATATACACAAAACTGATAGCGTCATATATTCATCTTAGACTCGAAAACGTTTACGGAGAACAAGCATTAGGTAAATCAGTAAAGATGGGCCACAACAATTGACGTGATGAAGCGTGTAACAAGAAACAATTAAAACTGGGCGAGTTATTCCTTAAAAGAACTGAACAATGTGTATAGATGTGAAATGTTTCTCACCATCCGAGACTTGCGTTCCATGACATTGATCATGTGAAAGAAACTTTCAAAAACTAGTAATGACCATACGTGGCGCATTTCAACGACTGAGGGGGGCACAACCTAATATCGCTTTTCGATATAGTCCTAAAAATAAAGATATGAACGTACAAAAAACTCTTTGAGTTCCGAATTTGCATTTTGAATGTATATAATTGCTCTATTATCATCTGTGCTTTTACTTTATATTTATTCTTTCTGAAACCTACAGAAACACTTTTTGTTTGACCTTCAAACTAGTCTAAAGTTCAGTACAAAGGACGACATATACATTGTGCGCACAGTTATCAATATTTCGAAAAACATCAGGTTCGCTTCTACTGCTAAAATGATCGCTAAATCAACCACGCCAACTTGGAACAATGCTGCGAGAGCATATGTTATTGTTAGTGACTAGCGTATCGTTAAAAGGAAGGCCATTCGAGGCAGCCCACTTCTTTTCTGGGGCAGGCCTTGGCCTGGTTCAAAAAAAAAAAAAAAAAAAAAAAAAAAAAAAAAAGCGTTTACCTTTAAGTATTCTGGAAGAGCGCGGAAATACCATAGTGAGAGAGTTGTTGCAGTAGTAAACATTGAGTTCGAGTTGCCGAGGACGGATTCGCATCGGATTTTAAAGCAAATTCTCTAGACTTGTTTTTGGAGAAGTTCTGCCTCGTCACCTAAACCACCCACACTGATGCAAGGATGGTGCCTTCTTCAGATTCGTTTTTAATGATAACCCTTTCGATTAATTCCTCGTAATAAAACAATAAAGGAAGATATTGAAAAAAGAATTTTGTTGTTCGGAATGAATCGAACATTGCTGTCTGTAGTAATTTCTTCAGGATAACAATGGTTATTGTTTTTGTGGACTTTGTACGTAGAGTAATGCCTTTCGCAGGTGGAAAACGTTCATCAGAAATGCTGCTTCTCTTTGAGCGTTTTTGTGCGGCAGTTGTAGAGCCGTCTATTCGAGATCACTGTAGATAATGTCGTACACACACACACACACACACGCACGCACGCACGCACGCACACACACCACAAGTGTTCATGACTGAACAGTGTTGTTAATAAAAACATTGCAAGTCTAAAATTTATAACCGAGCGAAGTGATGCAATGGCAATACAATGGAATTTTCTTCGAGAGGACAGCAGTTCAAATACTCGTCCGATCCTCCCGTTTTAGAGCCTCGGTGATTTTCCCAAATCACTTAAGGCAATTGGTGGGACGGTTACTTTGAAACGGGCAAGACCTATTTCCTTCCCCCATCCGAGATTTTGCCTCGCCTGTAATGGTCTAATCTTCATTTCCTTCTTTTACAAAATTTGAACGATATATACTGGTGACGTAGTATCATTACTCGCATGAAAAAAAAAAAAAAAACAGTTTTTTTTCTCTCGGGATGTGTTTGGGGCATTAGTCAGTGCAAAGGAGTTCAAGAGAATTGTTACTGTACACAACTGGTGAAATTCCCTTTTCAACCATTATTTGTATGAATGGAACGTTCTACCATACATTAGTTGCAGCATTGATATGCTCCGAATGTTAGTTAAAAATGACCTGGTCTAATGCAAATACCAAGTGTGAAATTTATGCCGAAGTGAAGTAACGAGATGGGCAGTGGAAACTGCGTAGTTCACGAGCTTCTGGGGGCCGCAGCCACATTCACCACCAAAATTAAATGTTCTACTTCACCCAAAAAAGTTGTTTTATGTAAAATTGAAGGTGGAGGGGGGAGGGAGTGAGGACAGGGAGTATTTACCTCAACTGCATCAGGACTTTGTGCGGAATCAGCGGCGACTGGTGAAAATGTGAGTTGGATCGGGATTCGAACCCAGAATCTCCTGCTTACTAGGTAGTTGCGCTAACCACCACCCCACCCAGATACAGTGTTTAGTGCACTTGCGTGGACTATCTAGGTACGACTGTTGGTCTGCTCATATTTCGATCACACATCCCTATCACAATAAAAATGGTAAAATCTGGCACATAAGATGACTATTTCCTGTTGACAGAGAGGCAGCCATTGCAGATATCGTCAGACTTTGGTTTACGATGCTCTCAAAGTAAACGTGTTTCCAGATACACAATGTTATTAGTTTTGGTACTGAAACAAATTTCAGCACCACTGCGGCAGCACGGATGCAGGATGCAGGGTGTTCGGAAATCCCCGTCACAAGCTTCTAGGAATTGCAGAGGGGAGTGAGTATTTATTATTTCGGATAATATCACGTGCCTGGTAACATTCCATTTCCGTTGCACGACGGTTTCAATTCAGATGTGTAACGCGCCCACGTTTGCTGAGGGAAAGAGAGAAGACTCAGAGTTGCCTGTCCTGGTACGCAGTAGGGTAGACAGGACGACGTTTGCTATGTCATACATACGGTCACCTGATGTCGCTTAACGTCTGCCTTGCGAGACTCCTGTAGAGACACAGGCAGTTCTGCTGGCACGAGTTCTGGCCGCTGCACTAGAAATTGAAGAGACACCAGGTGGGATGGAGAGCATTTACCAGAAAATGTTTCGTAGCAATGGTGATGGTCGCCACATCGACTCGCTGTTGAAATGCATCAGTACTGTTCTCTACGTACGGTATACTGTGACCTTTTTTGTTCTGGTATGATGTAAACACTTAATGTTTAAATTATAATGCAAACAAATGTTCTTAAGTGATAAATTGATGTTTAGTTATGTTTCCTTTCGAATTTTTACCTAATGACTGTACTGCGTCTCACCTAGTTCGATTCCTCACACGGAAGTGGATGAGTTTAAACATCTGAATTGAAACTGTCGTAGAGCGGAAATGGTACGTTTCCGAACATGGGTTCCTATTCCGAGTATTATGTACACACTCCGCTCAACAAGTCCTAGAAGTTTGTAACGGAATTTCCGAACGCCCTGTATTTTACCGTAGTGGGATAGTTGGAAAACTATTCCTGAACATTTTATTGTTACAATTTTGATTTTTTGGGAGGGTAACGCAAAGTACGGACATTTGTGGTGACTATGTAAAGGTAAATTGTAACTGAAAACATAATCTGAAAAAAATATTCTTTTTGTCATAATGCGAACTGAAAGTCACTTTGCTATAACTTCATAAGGTAAGAAACCGAAATGGCGTGCATTTCTCGTCAAATATTATGTGTATTCTTTCTTTCGCTAGTTAATTCAGTTGTGATATTGTTTCTCCCTGATTCATCTGCCTACTAGTTTTTTTTTCATTATGTTGTTGCTTAAATCTGTCAAGCCCCACTGGAGCCGAGTGGTCGCAGGAGCCTTGTCACGGTCCGCGCGGCTCCCCCCGTCGGAGGTTCGAGTCCTCCCTTGGGCATGGATGTGTGTGTTGTCCTTAGCGTAAGTTAGTTTAAGATACATTAAGTAGTGTGTAAACCTACGGACCGATGACCTCAGCAGTTTGGTCCCATAGGACCTTACCAAAAATTTCCAAATTTTCCAAAATCTGTCAGCAGGTGCACTATCAATCAAGATCGCTAGAAAGTTGAGTTAACAAGGAAATATTTATCTGTGTTACAAAAAACAGCTTTAACACGCTTCAGATTTTCACAAACAACTATAAGCGACTGTGTTCCCATTTTTTGTTCTTTATAACGATGTCACAGAACCGCAATGAACTCAGGAGCATTATGGGCGGTGAGACAATGCGTTTTCATATCGGAGGAAGATAAGAACTCCATAGGACGACGAATGGTCAACTACTAAGGTGTTCGTAACAGACTTCAGGTTCGCGAATGCTCTCCGCAGTTTCTGTCCAGAAATATGGAATAAATGCAGGGGAGAGAGCGGATAGGTGGAGAGAGTACTATTCCAAATATTGCAAGATCGACAATCGGACAATCAACTTGACAGCTCAAACATCCAAGCTGCTGTCAAGAATGATATACAGAAGAATGGAAAAGAAAATTGAGGATCTGTAGATGACGATCAGATTGGCTTTAGTAAATGTAAAGGCACCAGACACGCAGTTCTGACTTTGCGGTTGATAATGGAAGCAAGAATGAATAAAAATCAAGACACGTTCATAAGAATCTGTCGACCGCGATAAAGCGTTCGACATTGTAAATTGGTGCAAGATGTTCGAAATCTCGAGAAAAATAAGTGTAAGCTATAGAAAAAGACGGCTAATACACAGAACGTACAAGAACCAAGAGGGAACAAAAAGAGGGCGTGACCAAGAACCAAGTGCACGGATTAAAAACGGCGTAAGACAGGGATGTAGATTTGCGCCACCGATGTTCAATCTATACTTCGAAGAAGCAATGATGGAAATAAAATAAATGTTCAAGAATGGGATTAAAATTTAAGGTGAACGGATATCAGTGATAAGATTTGCCAATGACATTGCTGCCGTCAATGAAAGTGAAGAAGAATTACAGGGACTGTTGGATGGAGTGAACAGTCTAACGAGTACAGGATATGGACTGAGAATAAATCGAAGAGCGACGTAAGTAATTAGTAGTGACAGCAGTGAGAACAGCGAGAAACTTAACATCAGAATTGGTGATCACGAAGTGGACGAAGTTAAAGAGTTCTGCTACCTTGGCAGCAAAATAACCCATGACGGATGGAAAAAGGGGGCATAAAAAGAAGATTATACTGGCAGGAAGGGAATTCCTGGCCAAGAGAAGTCTACTAGTATCAAATATACGTCATGATTTGGGGAAGGAATTTCTCAGAATGTACGGCATTGTATGGCAGTGAGACATGGACTGTGGGAAAACCGAAACGGAAGAGAATAGAAATACTTGAGATATGTTGCTACAGAAGAATGCTGAAAAATAGGTTCACAGATAAGGTAGGGAATAAGGAGGTTCTCCAGAGAATCGACGAGGAAAGGAATATATGGAAAACACTGACAAGAAGAAGGGGCAGGATGATAGAACATCTTTTAAGACATCGTGGAATAACTTCCTTGGTACTAGAGGGAGCTTTAGAGGGTAGGTAGCGGAAGACAGAGACTGAGATACGCCCAGTAAACGATTGAGAACGTAGGTTGCAAGTGCTACTCTGAGATGCAAAGGTTGGCACAGGAGAGGAATTGTGATGGGCTGCATCAAACTAGTCAAAAGACCGATGCCTCAAAAAGGAAAGAGAAGGAATAAATGATACGACACGATGGTCGTAGTGTTACTGATTGGTGACCCTACTCGTTGAAGTTGCAACAGCATCTGTAACAACAAGTATGTGGGCGTTTATGAATGTACCAAGGTGGCTCACGACAAGCCACCCGATTGAATTTTGATCCTACAACCATACTATTGGGCCAATAGCTTTCAAATTGTGCGTTCAACTTCGTGCAGTTCATGGAAAGTACGCCAGATGTCGTTGCGAGTCCATCGCTTCCGTTGTGAGTCCGTCATTTCAGTTTGCCGAAATTGGCGGATAAAGGACGGTTGACCGTCGCACAAAAGACGAAGATTGTGTTACAGTTCGCGGCGACGAGCAACGTTACATTGGCACAGAGAAGATTTCGTGCTCATTTCGGTACACGGTGGGCTCCCAGTCCACAGACAGTACGCAGATTACATAAAACATGTGAAGGTACTGGATCTGTTTTGGAGTGTCATCGGCCTCACGCACGTACGTTCGCCGCAAAACGTTGAAGCAGTTCGAGTGGCTTTGACTCGTAGTCCGAGTTAGCCGTGCGGTCTAACGCCCTGCTTTCCGGGCGGGAAGGCGTGCCGGTCCCCGGCACGAATCCGCCCCGTTGTTCCGCCTCAGTTACACTATGTCGGCGATAGCTGCGCAAACACTGTCTCGACGTACGCGTACACCATAATTACTCTACCACGCAAACATTGGGGTTACTCTCTTCTGGAATGAGACGTTCCCGGGGGGAGGCACTGGGGGCCGAACCGCACAATAACCCTGGGTTCGGTGTGGGCGGCGGTAGCGTGAGTGGCCTGTTGTGGAGTTGTGAACCACTGAGGGCTACGGCGGGGACGGAGCCTCTCCGTCGTTTCTAGGTCCCCAGTTCCGTACAATACAATACAAATAAGCAAGAAGAGCCAGAGCCGTACAAAGAATTATTCAATCCGACCTTCGCTTGTATCCATACAAGATGACTGTGGAGCCTAAGTTTACTGCGAGAGATAAGGAGCGGAGACTGCAGTTTGCAAGGTGGGCAATCGAGCAACACCAAGAGGCAGTGCTACACAAGACATGGTTTTCTGACGAAGCTTATTTTTACGTGAACAAACAGAACGTTCGATTCTGGGCACGTGAACTTCCGCGAATAATCCACGCGAAAGACACCTACGGGGAGAAAGTGTGCTTGTGGGTCGCGATGTCAAGCCATGGAATCACCGAGCGAGGTGGCGCAGTGGTTAGACACTGGACTCGCATTCGGGAGGACGACGGTTCAATCCCGCGTCCGGCCATCCTGATTTAGGTTTTCCGTAATTTCCCTAAATCGCTCCAGGTAAATGCCGGGATGGTTCCTTTCAAAGGGCACGGCCGACTTCCTTCCCCGTCCTTCCCTAATCCGATGAGACCGATGACCTCGCTGTCTGGTCTCCTTACCCGAAACAACCAACCAACCAACCGTGGAATCGTCGGTCCGTTCTTCTTCGATGCTACAATAACCGGTGAACGCTATTTACACATGCTGTGAAACCAGTTCATTCCTCAGCTAATGGCATCATGTCTTCCACTGCAGACAATGGTTCGTGCAGGATGGAGTACGCCCCATACTGCCAACGTTGTGCTTGATTTCCTACACGAAAGATATTGTCAAACAGATTTCCAGAACGTTATGTAGGAGGAGGAATGTGGCCGCCCCACAGCCCGGACATTAACCCATGTGAGTTCTTCCTTTGGGGGTTCCTTAAAGGGAAGGTGTACCACAGAAAACCCGAAAATGCAGTGCAACTTAGGGCCATCATTGTGGAGTTATGCCGCGCCATACCAGAAGATTTGTGCCGGAGAGTAGTCACAAATGCACATGTGCGACTTGAAGAAGATGTAAACGAAAATGGCAGTCATATTGAACGTGTGATTCATTAGGATGGATTTCCAAGCTGTATTCTTTACTTCTACATTAATAAATTACAAATCTTGTCAACAACAAACGTGTTTTTCATGAAACAAATCAGGTGACTTCGTGCGCCACCTTGCATGAGATCGATAGAGCACGCTTGTTTGCTAGCGATGCAGCCATATGTTGAGACAGTGGAGGCCGCGGCTGTGTGATAACGATACACGGCAGCCCCGCATCTGGGCCGATGTTGTCGCGAAGTATCGCCGAGCACACGACGCTGTAGCACCGTAGGCGGCGGCGGCTGCTCGCGTTGCGACACTGCATGCTGGCTGGCGGTTACTCACGGCGCTGAAAAACACGCGCGCTCTATCTGAGCCGCATAATCCGGCCCAGTTAAGCATAGTCCGAGGGCATGTCCCGCATGTTGAATGGAACCACTAACCGTAACGCACAGAAGCAAGATGTTCTATGTTGGCTTTAAGCTACACTTAACACGCCTTTTATGTTCATCTGTATGATCAGAAAAGTAAGAGAACAACGAACGTTCAAAATGGTTCAAATGGCTCTGAGCACTATGGGACTTAACTTCTGAGGCATCAGCCCCCTAGAACTTAGAACTACTTAAACCTAACTAACCTAAGGACAGCACACACATCCATGCCCGAGGCAGGACTCCAACCTGCGACCGTAGCGGTCGCGCAATTCCAGACTGAAGCGCCTAGAACCACTCGGCCACCCCGGCCGGCAACAACGAACGTGAAAGTCGGTTTAGATGCCAGAAAAATTAACTGACGTTGCTTCTCTACAGCATGGTTTTCCAAACTTTGGCTCCGACGGAACACACTGAGAGACCTGAAGGTCGATAAAATTTTAAAAATGAGAAAAACATGTTTTATTTAATGATAACTACAATTTTAAATCGTAACTAATAACACAGAAATAATAATAAAATAAAAATAATTTGTATCATCGAAATGTCGAAAAAACGCAGTATTATTAATAGTTTTTCGCACAGCACTTATTCACTTCCCGCGGAAACCCTGCTCTAGAGTATAATTTTCAGATCCACTTGAAAATGGCCTGAGACAAAGTCAGAAACCGGTCGTGGACTAAATAAAGGTCTTACTAGAAGCTGGAGTGTTTTTTTTAATTGAACATACACGCACAGAATCAGCACCCTCCAAACATGGACAAATTAATACCTGTATAACTTTCTATAGTGTTCCAGATGCTGTCCTTAAATGCCGTTGGCTGGATGCTCTCCATTCCGACCTGCTGAGATGCTTCCTTTGACAAGCCCAGTGCCACATTCAGCTCTCATGGTTGCCATCTTCAGTGACATCGCTATCGAGAGCTTAAAACCTAACCTGCTGGCAGGCATGAGGTAATGAGTAGTCTTGTCAACGCACGATAATACTCAGAGTGTAGTTTTATATCTTTTGTTGTGCGATGCCAGACCTCGACGAGGAATACCTTCTGTGTTGCATAAACATTCTGTAGTTGTTTTTGGCATTACTGTAGGTTGCAGATAAGGAAAGCTAACAGTATGGTATAACACTAGATCTTAGGTGACGCACTTGGAGATTTTTATATCAGGGCTATGGTTACAAAATACACCTGTGCGAGGAGCAAGTCCAGCGCATCACATGTGATAACATTAAGGAACAGCTTGTTGCAAGATCCGCTGTATCAGAAGTGCAGTTCCCTGACTGGAGAAATTGTAAATCATTTCTTGCGCTAGAGTTGCGCATGGTATCGTAAATCAGACTGTAGGATGTTTTCATTTCTCTTAGATTCCGAATGCGAGTTGCGTCATTCAGTTCCTTGTGTCTAATGTATGAAAATGATTTGCTTGTTGTATAGAACTATGTCTGAAGTTCGAGCCTCGCTGAAATACCTATACCTATCTTTTTTCACATTAACAACTGTAGACATAACATTCTTTAAGGATTTGCGAAATCATTTAACCAGTTTCCACAAGTTACAATATTAGGCCCACTGTGTCTCTCATATGTAAACGGCCACCCATTTACCACACATCAAGAAGTAAAATTTTTTGCAGATGATACAAGTATTGTGGTAAATAGTAAAAGGCATGCAGCCAAAGAGGGAATTGTCAATAATCTATTTAAAATACTTATTTAGTAGTTTTCTACAAATGGTCTCTCTCAAGAAACAGTACACCCCCGGCATATTCTGTACATGGAATTGTGTAATACCTGTTATAAATTTAAAGCTTGGGAAGAGGTTAATAAGTAAGGTAGACTCTTACAAATTTTTGGGTGTAGGTACTGCTGGGCATTTGCATTGACAAAAAAAAGGAACACATTTTATCGCTTCATAAACAACTCATTTTAGCCACTTTTCAAGTCGTTGCAAGTCTTGAAGAGAAAGAACTGGGTCTGTACTCAGAAACTACTGCCTGACTTAACTGAATAGTATTGTATTCTGTAATTTTATTCCCTAACAGTAACTCGTCTTCGGGAAATAATGTTCACATTACACAAACGCATGCCTTACGGATAATAGCCGGCCGAAGTGGCCGTGCGGTTAAAGGCGCTGCAGCCTGGAACCGCAAGACCGCTACGGTCGCAGGTTCGAATCCTGCCTCGGGCATGGATGTTTGTGATGTCCTTAGGTTAGTTAGGTTTAACTAGTTCTAAGTTCTAGGGGACTAATGACCTCAGCAGTTGAGTCCCATAGTGCTCAGAGCCATTTGAACCATTTTGAACGGATAATATATTGCACTCACAAACGATTGTCTCCCAGGCAGTTCTTTAAAGAGTGTGGTATTTTAACGAGCATCGTAGCATATGTTTTCTCTCTGAAATTCGTTGTAAACAATCCGTTTAAGTTAAGAAGAAACGATATCTGTAATTACAATAGCAGAAGAAAAGTATGACCTTTATTATTGTGCATTAGAATTTAGATCAGTATGGGGCAAATAATGCCCCTACCAAAAATCTTTGATCACTTAGCCAATTGTATTAAACAGCTGAGAGAGAGGAAAGCTACATTTTAAAATAAGCTAAACAAATTTCTTCTGTAAAACTGCTTATGTTCCACAGAAACATTTGTACTTACAAACTGTTGTGACGATACTGATTAGTCACATGTCGCTGTGCGACCTATAATAACGGCATGCTGTGTTGTATTGACCGGGACGTCCTGATGGGAGGACAGGGCAGGTACAGATGAAATTCTCTCTTCGCTAAAATTTTCCGCTGGTGGGACGAGAGGCTCGTGGCTACCCACACGCTTGAGGCTTTCTGTACTTGAATAGCGGCGTCTCGAGATTTTCTCAGAATTTTTCGCATGGGCGCACTCAGCCGTATGAGACGGCCGTCCAAGAAGGCTAGCCATCTTTCTACTGCGTGCTTGGCTGTTCTTCAGGTGGCTCCTGAAGTATCTTGAGAAAAAAAGTTGAACATTTCTTGGAAGCACAGCAGAGGTGAAGCAACCGCGACATTTTCGCACACGCTTTGGGAAACAAGCGATTTTTTACACAGTAAACGTGCACCCAATAAGGAAAGAGTGCATCGTCTATTACCAACTTCTTTTTTGTCTACGGCAATACAGCAGGTGCAAACTGGAAAATTTAGGAAAACTTTCCCTGTGAAGTGGTGTGGAAAAAGAAATTCACGTCGTCATGGTGGCAAACCCGAGCATTGTCTCTCTCCGTGTGTGAAAGCAAAGTAAATTGAAATGGAGGGGAGTCGGGGAGCAGGTGGGTTGCTGGCCGGTCCTCTTTGGCACTGCAGAGCGACGTCTTATCCGCAGAGGTTACGAGTGGTGTCCGGCCCAACCTGGCGCTTCCTGCTCTGTTACGAGTAAGAGTCGCGAATAGCATTTGCGAACTTGTAGTTTGCGCAGCTCTGAGTGAAGGAAATAGCTAAGAGTAAATTAGAAGGAAATGGAACTGCCTTGTGGCCTCTAGCTGCCCAGAACGGAAGGGACAAGAAAAGTGAGTGATTCCTGGAACTTGCTTTATTGCTACTTGGTTCAGAGTTTGTATTACGAAAATCGTGTTCCGAGCTTCGCTAGTTTCTTTCGGAAATTTGTGGTAAGGCCCAATGGGACCAAACTGCTGAGGTCATCGCTCCCTAAGCCTACACACTGCTTAATCTAACTTAAACTGACTTATGCGATGGGCACACACACACACACACACCCATGCCCGAGGGAGGACTCGAAACTCCGACGTGGGGAGCCGCACGGACCGTGACAAGGCGCCCAAGACCGCGCGGCTACTCCGCGGGGCGCTTCGTCAGTGCTGCTGCATTTGTGAGCTACCCAGGCTTTGTTAAGTAGCTTGGCCGAGAGGTTAACAGCCTGCCAAATAGCTTTCAGGAGCCTCCTGCTTTCAAATACTAATACCAAACTCAGTTTCTCATTAATTTCCCCGAATAATTGGGATTCATCATTGTACTTCACGCTCAGTCATTTTTATTAAATGATGAAAGATCTTATATTTGCCAACACTCGATGTGTAAATAAAATTAATTTGAGTCAATAAATTCACATTAATTTTAATGATTATTTTCATTAGATCTGTCCTACAACTCTAATGAGGCAATCCTCCTTTAAGTTAAAAGAAATATCATCAGGTGGTTTTATATCTCTGAATTGTGTGTTCACTGTGTCGGAGTATGTAGATGATCCAACATATAAACAAGTTTGACACTGTAGTAGCTATCACAATGCTGTTCACGGCTTTCAGCTTCTTTTCTTGTCCCTTCCGTTCTGGCCAGCTAGAGGCCACAAAGCAGTTTCATTTCCCTCTAATTTACTCTTAGCTATTTCCTTCAGTATTGTTCCATTTGTCTCCATGTTACTTCTTTCTTTCTTTCGATCATGTGCCTCCTGTTTCAATACTGCTCCTGTCTTGGAATTCGTCTAAATTTAATACCGTCCCTCTGACAGTATCGCCGGCCGGAGTGGCCGAGCGGTTCTAGGCGCTACAGTCTGGAACTGCGCGACCGCTACGGTCGCAGGTTCGAATCCTGCCTCGGGCATGGATGTGTGTGATGTCCTTAGGTTAGTTTGGTTTAAGTAGTTCTAAGTTCTAGGGGACTGATGATCTCAGATGTTAAGTCCCATAGTGCTCAGAGCCATTTGAACCATTTTTTTGTGGGCTGTGTTTACATTGAATGGATTGGGTCGCCTGGTCCATTGACTACTTGGAGACCATTTGCAGCCGTTAATGGGCTTCATGTTCTCAAACAACAATGTCAGTGC
This sequence comes from Schistocerca americana, assembly GCF_021461395.2. NCBI lineage: Eukaryota > Metazoa > Arthropoda > Insecta > Orthoptera > Acrididae > Schistocerca > Schistocerca americana. The sequence continues at coordinate 654,956,466 of NC_060120.1, read as the reverse complement.
GCCATATCACCAGGCCACAGCTGTTCGCGGTTGGTTTGAAGAACATTCTGAACAGTTCGAGCGAATGAATTCGCCACCCAGATCGCCCGACATGAATTCTATCGAACATTTATGGGAATAATCGAGATGTCAGTTCGTGCACAAAATACTACAATGGCAACTTTTTCGCAATAATGGACGGCTATAGAAGCAGCATCACTCAGTGTTCCTGAAGGGGCTTCCAGCGACTAGTTGAGTCCATGTCACGTCGAGTTGCAGCACTACGCCGAGCAAAACGAGGTCCGGTACGATATTAGGAGGTACCCGATGACTTTTGACACCTCAGTGTATATGGGAACTTAGCAGGTAGCAAATGGTCAATAGCCCTAGACTAGTGGTGGCCGGAGAAGAGGAGGCATTAACGACAACAGAGGGCGAGGATGTGGCGCAGCTGCGCTGCTACCGCAACGAGAGGCTGTCTGAGCCCGGAACAGCTGGGCGCGCCGCGTGTTTGCGTGGCCGCGAGGCCGCAGGCAGCCGCCGTGTCCTTGCGGTAAGCGCTTCGCTCGTCGCGAACAGCTCGGTTCGGGACACGCGACGCATTTGTCGGGGGGCGCGGCCAGGCCGCGGGAGGCTGAGCGCTCACGCCCTGCTACTGGCAACTGCAGCACGCACAGCCGCCGTGTCAAGTGAACAGAAACACACCGTGTCAAGGGAACATATACACTCTATCTGATCATGAGTATCCGGACTCCTATTAGTGGACGTTAACATGAGGTGTGCCTCGCCTTTTTGACGACTTAAAGTCTGCTGCGGACAGTTTCAACGACGTGTCTCAATGTCTCTGGAGGATAGGATTTCTTCGTCATCAACCGAAACGACAAAACTGGTGTTGTTGAACGCTGCGGTAGGGAGTGAAGTTGGCCGTATGCACTGCTCTTCTTTGTACACATTCAGTGTTCCTGATCCACACTCAAGAGCCAGATAAATCGGTAAACCTGCCTAATATCGTGTAGGGCCGCCGCGAGCGCGCAGAAGTGCGCAAAACGACGTGTCATGGACTCGACTAATGTCTGAAGTAGCACTGGAGGACACTGACACCATGAATCCTGCAGGGCTGTCCATAAATTCGTCAGAGTACGACGGGGTGTCAGCCTCGCCGCTGGAAGGAGGTTTTGCTTACCAGACTGCGCATCGCGCATAGCTCTTTCACACATAGCTTCCTCCTCCGGGGGGAGGATCTATCTTTCTGTGAAGTTTGTGGCGTGCCGCTTTTAGTTCAGCATATTGTGGCTGCGTGTGTCCTATATACTGATAATAGGGCAGCCCTTGGTCTCGCTGGAGATCTGCCCACCGTCCTCGCAGATACCGATACAAGTGTTAACAGAGTGGTGAAATTTTGTGAACTATCAGGCCTCATCCCTAAACTGGTGGGGAAGGGCGGCAGACTTTATTACGTTATAAACTGCTCTGCATATGGGGACAGCTTTCGTCCACACCCATGAGATTTCCTGTTGATTTTTCGTCAGGGCGCTGATGACCGTGATGTCGAGCGCCCCTGAACAGCACGTTGCAAATCATCCCATATATTCTCAATAATGATCATGTCTGGGGAATTTGGTGGGCAGCGGGAGTGTTTAAACTCGGAAGACTGCTCCTGAAGCCACGTTGTAGCAATTCTGGACGTTTGGCGTATCGCATTGTCCTGCTGGAATTGCCCAAGTCCGTCGGAAAGCACAATGGGCATGAATGGATGTAGGTGATCAGACAGGATGCTTACGTACATCTCATCTGTCAGAGTCCTATCTAGACGCATCAGGGGTCCCATATCACTCCAACTGCACATGACCCACAGCATGACAGAGCCTCCACCAGCTTGAACAGTCCCCTGTTGATATGCAGGGTCTATGGATTCCTGAGGTTGTCTCCATGCCCGCACACGTCCATCCGCTCGTCACAATTTGAACAATTTGAAACGAGACTCGTCCCACCAGGCAACTTGTTTCCAGTCACCAACAGCCCAATGTCGGTGATGACGGGCCCAGGCGAGGCATAAAGCTTTGTGTCGTGCAGTCATCAAGGGTACACGAGTGGGCTTTCGGCTCCGAAAGCCCATACCGATGATGTTTCGTTGAATAGTTCGCACGCTGACACTTCCTGATTGAAACCTGCAGCAATCTGCGGAAGACTTGCACTTGTGTCATATTGAACGATTCTCTTCAGTCATCGTTGATCCCGTTCTTGCAAGACCCTTTTCCGGCCGCAGTGATGTCGGGGAATTGACATTTAACCGGATCCCTGGTATTCACGGTACACTCGCGAAATGGTCGTAGGGGAAAATACTCACTTCATAGCTACCTCGGTGATGCTGTGTCCCATCGCTCGTGCGCCGACTACAACACCACGTTCCAACCCACTTAAATCTTGATAACCTGCCATTGTAGCAGCAGTAACCGATCTAGCAACTGCGCCAGACAATTGTCGTCTTATATAAGCGTTGCCGACCCCAGCACCGGATTACGACTGTTTCTGTCTCTGTTTCTGTCTCTGTATTTGAATAGGCATGCTTATACCAGTTCCTTTGGCTGTTCAGTGTGTTTAGTAAGGGTCTCACAGACTTGAGCAATATCCTGGGATGAGTTGACGAGTGTTTTGTAAGCATTTGTAAACTGACTGCATTCTCCTGGTATCCTACCAATGAACCAAAGCGTGCCTCCTTCTTTAGTCCAGTTCGAGAAAACGGAAGGGGAAGGAGCATGGACTCGTCGACGAAGATGTCTTTAGAGATGCAATGTTATGATCAGATGAAACACAATCGCCGGGCCATAGCTGTTGGTTCTTTTATTGCTCTGCGACATGCCTCGTTCTAGCTGAAGCATATGAAATATTACTTCAATTTATTACGTGAATAATTAAAAATATTTACTTAACGTGATACAATCCTATGCCACAGGAGTGCTTGACAATTTACAACAGTCATTGGCTATTAAACTTTCACTTGATGTACTAATTAACTTCTCTTGATGTACGATGTTGAGCCTTAACAAAAGTGTATTTCCGGCTAAGACTTGAATAATACTTTACCCTAATCAGTGATGAAAGATACACACGTCGTGCTTTAGGGCGATCCGTATAGTTCGAAAGGAAGCACACACTTTGCAGGCCATGATCACAGTAAAGATCTTGAAACAACAGAAGTTTATAGACTGCGACCTTGGCGTACGAAGTGTGTGGTTCATTTCCTACTAGAAGATGTTGACTGTTTCAATTGTGGTCTCAAACCTGGGGCAGAGTGCTTCCATGCTCAGTTCTATATTGACCTCCATGTGAGGGCGCTGCTGTGCTAAGAGGGAGGATGTGACTTCTTCAGCCTCTAACATTGGTCGTTGCGAATTGTAGAGAGACCTTGCCAACGTCAGTGGTATCGGTATGCTGACTTTGGCACGGCACCGCGATTCTGGACGATACCGAATACAGCGTGAGCTTAGATTAGGAAATACTGGGGCAGGCGTGCCGGATCCTTACAGAAGAGCTAGAGTAAATCAGAGAAATCATGGGAAAGCTAAATCTGGATGGACGGATGAATGGACTGCCAACTGCGCACCGCTTCACTACCACTACTTATTTCAGCTGCGAAGCGCCATATCATATCGTGTGGTACCGACTAAACCATCTAAAACTCTTCAAAGCGACAATTATGCTTTTACAGGAGAGACTAATATTTATTGCGGGGAATATAACATGAAAATCTAACTCCTACTTTTACCAGAGTCGATTGTTTGCTGAATACAACGTTCTATATCGTTGAATCAGAAGATTCAGACCACTTGTTTGGTTCGTCTTTGGAACGCAATATAACAGCGATTTTGATTGGTACGGATTCGAAAAGTTGTTGGTACGTTTCTGTAGAAGTGTGGCACCAGGCTACGCAATTCTTGTGAACTACGGACCGATGGTTTGTGGCCGCGGAGCTGCCGCGTTGTAGTGTCCTGCATATCACCATCGGATTCTGATCAGGGTGGCGAAAACATCAGCATGAGCTCACTATCGTGTTACTCAATCCACTGCGCACGGTTCTGGCGGAAAATTGTCCTGCTGCATTGGCATAGTCCGCAAGACTTCATTGGCACAGTCCGCAGTAATGTTCACTTAATCCACAGCTGTCAAGGTACCTTCGATTATTGTCTTTGGTCCCATTGATCCTTAATTGAATGACTCCCACAGCATAATACTGCCCTCACAAACCTGCATCAGTAGCGCGGTGCATGTTCCGATCAGCAATTCGCTAGGATGATGGCATATCAGGACACTAACACGACCAGCTGATATAACAAGTAACGTTTTTCGTCCTACCAGATGGCCTGTTATCATTCATCCACGGTCCAATCTCGACAGTTCTGCGCCCACTGCAATCGTAATTGGCGACGTCGTTGGGTCAACATGGGAACTTGTACAGGTAGTCTGCTACGGAGGCCCATGTTCGAGAGTGTCGGGAGAAATGGTTCAAATGGCTCTGAGCACTATGGGACTCAACTGCTGAGGTCATTAGTCCCCTAGAACTTAGAACTAGTTAAACCTAACTAACCTAAGGACAGCACAAACATCCATGCCCGAGGCAGGATTCGAACCTGCGACCGTAGCGGTCTTGCGGTTCCAGACTGCAGCGCCTTTAACCGCACGGCCACTTCGGCCGGCTGTGTCGGGAGAGACGAGACGAGTTCCGAAACACTTTCACCGGCAGAAGCATCGTATTGTATCGTCACATCTGGCACAGATACGTCCACTTTCCGTGATGAAGTGTGGATGTCCAACACCTTGTCACCTATATGTCGTTTCACCGTCCTCCAGCAATTTCTTTTGATGCTCACGACAATAGCACACTACTAGACGATGAAATTCGACATTTAGGAGATGATATTCCCCATGGGCTCGTATACAACTCTCTGCTCTTTGTCAGTGTTGCTTTTGTGAATGGATTTCCCCATTTTCACCCGGTACCGTCGTCAGAATGGTTCCCCATAAGTCTCTGTTCCACTGATATATTTTCCTTTCCGCCTCATGTGCCTACAGTGCATCCATTCACGCGGTGGGTCATAATGATGTATATATACAGACTGAAGCGATGAATGAAAAATTTTACAAAGCCTCTGTTTCGAATCTAGGTCTCCAGCTCTCTAGGGAGACGCTCTGACCACTACACCACCCCAACACAGTTGCTTTGCACAGCTGCGTGGACTACCCTAGAATGCCACCCTCCTCATTCCAAATTCCCATTCCTGCTTCAGCCCACTTGCTATTCGCCCTAAACTCGTAGTCCGTGCAGAGGTGCAAAGCCAGTGTGCCAGAGTGGTGTAGTTGACAGCGCATCTGCCTAGTGAGCAGCAGACCCAGGTTCGAGTCCCGTATTGGTACAAATTTCCATTCATCGCTTCACTCTGTACATATACATCATAATTGTTTCAGGGTTGAAAAGGGCTCTGGAACAATATAGTTTCATGTGAGTGGTCATAATGTTCGGACTCATTAATGTTTATTGGAAACTTTATTGCACTGCTCCATATATTAAACAATTAATATATTCCAAATGTAACCTCGGCTGCTCACATTGGTATCGCTGGTAGTTCTAGTGTTTACTACCAGTGGCGCTCGTTGTCTCGTAATTCAGCGAGACAAGCGTAGGTGACGTCATGTGGCCCACTCGAGTCTGTTGTGAAGCTTGTAGTATGCGAAGGTGTTGGTCAAGGCCGGCTGTCACTATGGGCCCGACTGCGTACATAAGTCTTCTTTATACAGACGTTTGTCTTCGGACGTGCAACGTGTGCGATGAGAATAGAACTGTGACACGTTATGTTTGTAAGTAGGCTGTTTAGGTTTTTTATTGGTAACGCCACCTCTGTATGAAAATCACTGGCTGTGCTGTGTGCAGTCTGTGGCTGCTTTGCATTGTTGTAATACTCGCCATTGTAGTGTTAGGCAGCTGGCTGTGAACAGCGCGTAGCGTTGCGCAGTTGGAGGTGAGCCGCCAGCAGTGGTGGATGTGGAGAGAGAGATGGCGGAGTTTTGAAATTTGTCATGAACTGCTATATTTATATATGATGATATCAAGGTAAATACATTGTTTGTTCTCTATTAATATCTTTCATTTGCTAACTATCCCTATCAGTAGTTAGTGCCTTCCATAGTTTGAATCTTTTATTTAGCTGGCAGTAGTGACGCTCGCTGTATTGCAGTAGCTTGAGCAGCGAAGATTTTTGTGAGGTAAGTGATTTGTGAAAGGTATAGTTTAATGTTAGTCAGGGCCATTCTTTTGTAGGGATTTCTGAAAGTCAGATTGCGTTGCGCTAAAAATATTGTGTGTCAGGTTAAGCACAGTCATGTATAATTGTTCAAAGGGGACGTTTCATGTTTCGGAGGAAAACTGCACTGTTTATCTCCAGCTTCATAAAAACACAGTTATTGGAACAGAATGCCCGCATCTCGTGGTCGTGCGGTAGCGTTCTCGCTTCCCACGCTCGGGTTCCCGGGTTCGATTCCCGGCGGGATCAGGGATTTTCTCTGCCTCGTGATGGCTGGGTGTTGTGTGCCGTCCTTAGGTTAGTTAGGTTTAAGTAGTTCTAAGTTCTAGGGGACTGATGACCATAGATGTTAAGTCCCATAGTGCTCAGAGCCATTTGAACCATTTTTTGGAACAGAATTGTGGTAATACACTGGCGATATATATGTTAATGATACAGGCAGACTTGAGCTTATAAGGCGTACCATAAATGTGTCCGTTAACCAAGAAACAATTTATGTGTAAGGAGTTTATGTTACACGAGTCACATAAGAATGACACAGACGGCGATAGAGAAAGGCCTTGCGTGTATTGGACAAGAATAGAATAGAAGCTTTCGAAATGTGGAGCTACAGAAGAATGCTGAAGATTGGATGGGTAGCTCACATAACTAATGAGGAGGTATTGAATAGAATTGGGGAGAAGAGAAATTTGTGGCACAACTTGACTAGAAGAAGGGATCGGTTCGCAGGGCATATTCTGAGGCATCGAGGAGTCAATAATTTAGTATTGGAGGGCAGCGTGGAGGGTAAAGATCGTAGAGGGAGACCAAGAGATGAAAACACTAAGCAGATTCAGAAGGATGTAGGTTGCAGTAGGTACTGGGAGATGAAGAAGCTTGCACAGGTGTGTGTGTGTGTGTGTGTGTGTGTGTGTGTGTGCCAGCATGCATGTATAAAATTTAATAATATTTGACAATAATATGTGAATAATATACAATTTAACACCATATACGGCGTAACGAAAATGTACTGCCAAACAAGGAGGACGCGTTCCTCGCACGTAAAATAAGAAAATACGTTATGTGGACGTGGGTTTGGAAATTATCTCATAGACTCTACGATGTAGTGGATCCATTGTGAAGGAAGAGCAAATAGCCCTAACAATCAAAGTTTTGTCTGAAGATAAGGGTTTAAAGCATACTACGGTCCATGAAGTATTCTTACTTTTCGTTTAATGATGCACAGATGATAGGGCAATTAAAGTGACAGAACAGTAACCCAGTTTCAATAATTATGCTAAAAGGTTCTACAGTGTTTATTTAAAGAAATATCCTAGTTTTTGTGCGAAGTGATCTAGTTAAATTACGCGAAGATTAAAGCGTAACGTTCGATCAATGGAGGCAATTAAACTGTTCTTGCGTCATTTCCGTATTTCCATGTTTCATTCTTCTTCTTCCTGACGAATGCTACGAATGTTATGCAGAACTTAGGTTAAATTTGAAACTCACGTTGCCACAGCGCAGATCTTTTTAATTTTTGTACGTGCAGTTTCTTTAAATAACGCCCCCTGAGCGTTTTTTGGTTATTAATGGTCCTTCTCCGTGATAACTGAAATGAACCGTATACTTTTACTTCGTAAAAAAATGAAAGATGTTGAAAGTGTGCATACATTTTCGTTGTGTTGTCTTAAAACACCCGCTGTATTCTGATCTACCGGCGCACGGCCGTTCCGTCAAGCGCGTTGATCTGTAGTTGTTTCTACTATTAATCTGTGGCATTTAACTGACGATTACTTATTTATTCTTTCAAACTACCTATCATATAACATTGCATACAATGTAGAAAATAACTAATAATAATAATTATTATTATTAAAAATGTAATAAAAATAAAAGTGAAGTGGAAAGAGTAAAGGAAAAAACAAAAATGTGGTGGATGCAGTGCGGATTTATTCAATCTCATGAGCACTTGTCTTTTACTGGTTAAGCAAGAAATGATGAACCTGGCCTGCAAATATACAACGGATACTCTCCAAATTCTGGTTTCCCGTGGCAAATTTGTATCTGATAATTTTGTGACATGTTACATTTGCGTATGATCTGGAGTAATTCTGAGGTCACACTCATGTCACTTAAGACAGTGTACAAACTACATAAGTGTTTCCTTAAAATATAGTTGTTTTCGGTAGTTGTTATCAGTATGGTTGGCGCCCACGAAGTGGACTAGTACATAGCAGATTTTCTATTAGTTGTATGGGAGAAACTGGTTGCGATTGGAAAATTTGGATTCCGGTAAATAATTTGCCGTTAAGAAGTGTAAAATGGTGATTATTCAAAGCCGGGTTGCTTTGCGATTGACAGTTGCGCCGGAATTGCGATTACAGCCCAACTGTATGTTAAACTCTTGTGCTGTTAGGGCTATTCTAAATAATTACAATAAATCTTAGGTATCCATCCGTGGTTGTTAATAGTAAAAGTTGTTGATTGTTTTGGATTAAAATTTTAAAACCAAGAAATTTTAATTCATCCGTTCTTTTAGTACTGTACTGCTTAAGGAGTTATATGTGTTGCGGGATGTCTTACCGTATTTTGTGGTTTGTTATTGATCTGATGGTACGTGTAGCCCGTTGTCATGCAGGGAGGTGGCCAAATGGTTCAAATGGCTCTGAGCACTAGGGAGCTTAACATCTGAGGTCATCAGTCCCCTAGAACTTAGAACTACTTAAACCTAACTAACGTAAGGACATCACACACATCCATGCCCGAGGGAGGATTCGAACCTGCGACCGTAGTGGGCGCGGTTTCAGACTGAAGCGCCTAGAACCGCTCGCCCACACCGGCCGGCTGGAGTGGTCAGTTGGCGGTTTTGTTGGTAGGAGTTGATCATCAGCCCAACTGAAAGGATGTATTTTCTTCGCATTGCGTGAGTGATATGCATTAAGTTTCAGCTAGTTCTGTAGATGACTGATGAGTACGTGTGATGTGTATTATTGATCGTGTGGTGAGAGGATGAAATCCAGTGCTCCGTATCACCAGCAACAGTGCCACACGCCTTCACTTCGGGGACTCCGCGACCAGGTTAATGGCATGCCAAGTGGTAGTGACAGAATTGAGAAGGAGATAAGTGTATAAATTCCCCTCGAGATGAGATGATTAGAGACAGAGCAGAAACTCGGATCAGGGAAGGATGTTGAAGGAAATCGGCCGAGTCATGGTCAAAACAATTATCCCGGCATTTGCCTGAAGTGATTTAGGGAAATCAAGGAAAACCTGAATCAGAATGGCTGGACGCGGGTTTGAACCGTCGTGCTCCCGAATGTAGCTCCAGTGTGCTAACCACCATGCCACCTTGCTTCGTGACAGAATTTTGTCCAGGGCATTGGCACACACTTTGGCGACCACGAAATTTACTTTATCAGAGTTGATCCTATTTCCCGTCAAATACTGGCACTGGAAATTTCTTCCACTACAAGGATTCAAAACGGCGATCTCTGTGTTGGCCAAAACCGTACTTGGCACCGTTCGTCAGGGAATCTGTATTATAAACGCTATCCCAGAACCTGGTACACAGTACCAGCTGCAGCGGAGGGACAATAAAAATTCGACTTTCATTATTTAGAGTGATTATTGGCGGAAATTTAAATTCAATAAGTGGTATAGTATTATGTTAAAAGTTTAACACAATAAGACAAGTATCCCAGTTAGGAACGGTGTGTTTGTCTTGAGGAGGTGTAACAGACAGCGCGCAAATACACGGACTATATTCATACAGTATTCGAGAATGAGGGCACTTTGCAATTTTCAACAAACTTAACATACAATTTTATACCTTTACGAAACTTTTTTCACTGACACCCGACACAAAATAACGAAAGGATAGAAGTTTATCGCTGTTCCTCCAGCATTAGGCAAGACGCTTTAATTTATTACTTCTTTACTACTGACTTTACTAGCAACACAGTTTGTTCACGGGATCGGCATTTACCACTGGACGTGCCTGCAAAATTATATCGTTTCACGACAGATAGTTCAGAAGATATGACGCGATAAACATTTATATGCATTAAAAATTAGATTTTGTTTGAAATGGCGCGAAGTAAAACTTCAACATGAGCCGCAGCGTTTCAGTTTATTATTTCTTTATTACTACCTTTATCCGCAACACACTTCGCAGCCAGTGTCTATACATACCTGCAATGTTATATCATTGTACAATACATAGCGCAGGACATATGATGTCTTAAACATTTAAATGCGCGAAAAACTAGATTTTGCTGAAAATAACGTGCAGTAAAACTTCAACATCAGGCATTGCGTCTTAATTTGTTACTTCCTTTACTACTAAATCTATTCTCAACACACTTTTCATAAGGTATTTACATATATCTCTGAATGCATTGGCAAAATTGTGTCATTGTACGACACATATGCCAGGAGGTATTGACATCATAAACATTCTTGTGCATTAAAATCTAGCTTTTGTTTAAATTCGAGTGCAAATTACCGTGTTTATATTCGTCCAGTGTTTCATATTGCGACCAGAGACTTCCAACAAACTTAAAGTATAATTTCAAACATTTCCTTTTTCTGGTTTACATGCTGAAAGACAAATATTTAACACATTAATTCATTTTAAAGTAGTCAGACGTTTGAAGCTGTTGTATACATTGGAGTTTGATACTTTGAAGAATCGAGGGTTTTTGGGTTTTTTACAAAAGGGCGTTTGCATCAGACTTCTTGACTAAAGCAGTGCTGATGAAATTTTCCATTGCACTCGTGACCGCGAAGAGCTCTCGTCTGAATGTTCATATAAAAGAGTACAGGGGCGAATACCTTTCCAGTGAAAGAATTCGGAGTAATTTGGATGTTAAATTGTGGAGAGATGTCGGCAACAAAACGAACTGGTGAAATGAAGTATGTCATGTTAAAGGAACAACGCTCACCAGTTTCTCTAGGTGAATCTCGTTCGTGTTTAGATAAATTGCTCAGGAATGCCCGTGGCCGGCAACGACTAACAAGTATTATTCGAAGAAATTGAAAAGTCTCATTACCATCGTAACATCAGAATTTTAAATACAAGCCAGTGTACGGAGCACGTTTTTTGGGATATTTACTCGTCGATAACAACTTATTGGATATGTATGTGTCGTCATCGACAAAACTTGTTGTGGATTGTTTGAGGTGATACTCTGATACGGATCTCGACATGACACCATAGACTATGGATATTAACAAAGACGCTATAGAGGTTGGTGATGAAGGGTGTGAGAGTTTGTTTAGAGTAATACACAAGATAAAACAGAGTGAAACTAAAGAAGTACTGGTGAGATACAACTCTTGTTTTAGGATAAATGCCCCTGAGAAAAAATACTGACCTGATCCCTAGTGGCGGTAAGAACGATGAAAGGAAACCATAATGTCTCCGTTATATTAGTGAATCTGTAAAGCGCTTTCGGCAACTTAAAGTGGAATAAAATTTTCCAAATCCTGAGAGCAGGCAAGGAAGTGCGGATGCAGTTGAATAATCTACTGTACCGACACATATAAAGTGGTAAATGAAATCAGAAAACCAAGAAAGACAGTTAAATGCTGAAAATAATGTAAGATATGACTGCGCCTTATGGCTTCTGTTGTTTAATTTGTATGTCAAAGAAGCAAAGAAGAAACTAAAAGATCGTTTCTAACCATAAATAAAAGTCTGGAAATGACACAGCTCTTCTACCGGAAAATTACCTCGACGTCTTCGCGTTATTATTCTGTAATCCACATCACTTCGTTTCCAACCGAATGTAAGGAAAATTGTTGGTTAGTCTCCTGGATACATGCACATGATTTAGGTTAAGCATAAACGAAATGAAGGAAGATTAGGGTCTGATGTCCTTCTCTGGTTTGCTCCCGAAACTCAGTCAACTTGTCATATTTCAGCGTACCACCCGGCCGCCATCTTCATACATACGGAATGCTGTTGCTGAGTTTGATAGTTTATTGTCGAACTAGCACCGAAATGTGACTGATCTTAAGCTGTACAGGCTTTTAAAATGCTGATTGTTGAAAAGTACATAAAATAAGATCACTCAAACTATGGTGTGTACCAATGGTGATTTACAAAGTGAACACTGTGCGTCATTGTTATGCAGCATTGTCGCTTCTGTAGGTCGTCTGGAGGATGATGTTTGAGCGCTTAATTACCAGCTCTGGGTACACCGATGGATAGAATAGGATCATTTTACAGTCAGGAGTGGAAGCAGGACGTAAATGAGTACCTAATGTTGGTTATACAGCACTGATGCTTCTGTGAGTTGTCTGGAGGATGATGTTTGAATGTTTGATTACCAGCTCTGGGTAGACTGACGGATGGAATAGGATCATTTATCAGGAGTGGAAGTAGGACGTAATCAGTACCTGATATTGGTGACTGGAGTATATTAGGTTTTATTCTGAGGGTTGCGATAACAGAACAGGATCTGCTTGTGGTCTTGGCAGGCGTTGAGTGTAACTGGTTCGGGATGCTGGGCATGATAGGGTAAGAGTGCGATCAAGTAATAGTATCCAGGCAGGAGACTGTGAAATGGGAGAGGTTTTGGAGCGCGTGGCAGTGGCATTCAGGTAAAAGGCGGAATTCATAGCCGCTGTTATTTGTTGAATAGGTGTGTAGTTTGTACAGCAGTCGTGACAAATTAGTTTACATCTTCTGCGGCAGGAGCAGAGCCTATTGTTTGCAGAAAACAAATACACTGATGGGTGTCCACATTCTGGAAAGTCGAATAATTTATCTGCTTAAAAGTTACTAAATATCTCTGCTATGGATAACCTGCAATGAGGAGCTGGCATAAATATGCGTCTATTTTACGATATAAGATGTCAGAGGCATGGCAGCAGCGGAACCAATGTTCCATGCATAACAGTAGGTTTGTCACTAGTGCAGGTAAGTGTTGTAGGATAGAGAGTCAGTGATGCCGGGTATTGTTACCGATACGTCGCTTCAAGACTACACAGCGACTGAGCTACAGAAAAGACAGTTTCCAGAGTGGCACTGCGCATGAGAGGTGCGCAGCGTTAGTGCGCCGTTAACTCACATTGCGATAAGAAGCGAGATTCTCTGAGCTCAGAGTGCTCTGTCACCTTTTCTGGGCGAGCGTCCTGCGAAGAAGCATCGCAAGAAAGTTTTGACTTGGTACGTCTTCTCACGCTAAGCATCCCAGAACTAAATACTGAAATGCTCGGGTACCACGGTATCATCTACGTACTGTCGCGTGCAACTATCTTTGTCTTGGCCGCCAAATTTACGAAAGTATTGTTAAGGATTCGATGGCAGCTAAATTTTTGTGAGAAACAAGACTGAAAATATGACTGCTGCAAGTTTCATTCGAAGCAGTTCAAACTGATTGGACAAAAATATGAAAAGACCAAAAACACAACATATTACCTTGTCAAATATTGTGAAGGAAAACCGTTTCCAATCGTCTCAGAATAGATAAATACAGTTCACGTATGGTTTTCAAGGGGATATCGTATACCATTCTTCCTACAAAATACTGCCAACTTCAGGTAACGATGATGTAGGTGGATAGCACCTATCTCTTGAAAGTAGACCACAAGGGCTCCATAATATTGGGATTGGTGGCTGTGGTGCTCAGGAGAGATGCGACAGTTCATCCTCGTGCTCAAAAACCCATCCGTGGACGACGTGACCCGTGTGGCCTCTCGTCTTACAACGCAGCATAACTTTTGGGAATCAAACATTCTGCCATGGGACGGTCCTGATCAGCCAAAATGGTCACAGAATCCCTGGTAGTAATGCGATCTCGCAGAGTACCCATGGGTCCCTTGGAATACCACGATATGGCTGCGCAAATGTTCACCGAATCCCCGCCATGTTTCACTACTGGGACATAAACTCAGCCAGAAGTTGGAGGCAGTGTGATCAAATGTATTCCTTCTGTTGCTTTATGGCTTCGGCACCGTGTTTTTCTCTTACGGGCCTTTGCATCACTGATGAGTAGTTTTGTAATTGCAGCTCGCCGTTCAGTTCCCTGCTTGTAGAGCTCCCTTCGTGTTGCCTAGGTGCTAACTGGGTCCCCGAGTGCGACATGCAGGTCTGCAGCGTCTTCTGCAGCTGTCGTCTTCTTATTTTTCCACTTCAATGACCGTTTGTCACGATCACGCAGCACACACTTTCGTCCGCGTTGTGACATAGCGGATGTATTCCGCTTCCCCTATATGCGGTATAAATTGTCGACACTGCCTATTGAAACACTAAACACGGCGGTTCCCTTGGTTACGGAAACACTCACCATAAGAGCACTAATAATTTGCCCACGTTAGAATTCACTTAGTTCCGACATAATGTTCTCGCAACTCCACAGTGCACTACTCTGGCCATGACGGATACTTGTGATGTATTGAGGACATTGGACAGGTGCCACTGGTGATCAGATACAACAGCGCAAACTACACGCTTGGCTGGCATCTGCTTTTATTTTCTAGCACGCATTTTTCGCTGTGTTTCCGTGTTTTTGTCCAACCCCTGTACGTAGATCACTCCGCGACAAGGCTTAAGAAACACTAGATGCTGCCTGCTTACCGCTATTTCGTTCACCTCCTAGTGACTCTTAGGAGAGAAGTATAAGAGAGAAATGCGGTTAGCACACAAGCCATTAATATCGTATTTCGGATTCAGCGCTGCTGATTCGCCTTCAAGTAGTCCATTAGTTCTCCTCACGAAGTTGAGTGGACCCTGTTACAATATTTACAAAAACGAAAAGTTCTTAGCAGTGTCGGGAAAATAGATCTGCCGCCTCCGTTAGGCACGCCGACACGTCAGTTACAGAAATGAACTCATTCTTCTGTTTAGGGTACGCAAAAAAGAAAAACAAAAAGGAATGGACTTGGAAATGCGGGAGTCATGTCTGAGAGTTACTAGGTACAGACGGTCAATGAGAAAACGATATTCCTGACATGGGTTCATAAATGCGCAAACCAAAAGATTTTTGTATGTAGTGTCTGCTCTTTCAGACATTTTGATCTGCAGCAACTACCAACCAAGACGCAAAGGAATTAAACATATTAGCTGCCAGAGGAGGCAAGTTGAAAATTTGTGCCTGACCGGGATTCGAACATCTTACCACGCAGATGTGCTGACCACTAAGCCATCTGATCACAGTGACAACTGCGCGAAATAACCTTGCACGACTCTCGTCAGACTCAAATTCTCAACTTATACCACACTCTACTGTTTTTTTCTGAAACTTCCCTGCCATTGCAGGGCGTCGAAGCATGGTCGCAATACCAGACCTTACTTCCTGCTCCGATGCTCTGGACCAATGAACGTGTGAGCCCCTTCAACATGATTTACCGGTATCCGTAGAGTTGCTTGCCCATATTTCCCAGTTAAGTGCCAGACCACTGATGCAAAGGTGTGGGGCTCGATTCCCGGTTAGTCCTAAATCTACGCGACGCTTATCACGTCTGCCACCTGTGGCAAGATTTGTTAATGCGTAAAATGCTGAATCGCAGCGTGGTTCACAGTGCACGTTAAACAACAGGTACTCCTACGCTTGTGTGGGTAAGCCAGTTCACAGTTCGGAGGAAAGCAAGGGCATACCACTTCATGCAGGACAACGTGCAGTAAAACGTTTTGG
The DNA here is from genome assembly GCF_021461395.2 of Schistocerca americana. Taxonomy (NCBI): domain Eukaryota; kingdom Metazoa; phylum Arthropoda; class Insecta; order Orthoptera; family Acrididae; genus Schistocerca; species Schistocerca americana. The sequence continues at coordinate 654,940,571 of NC_060120.1, read as the reverse complement.
TGTTCAAACGGCTTTACCGGTCTGAGCAGAGCGTGGTAGACAGAGCTAATGTTGCATGAATTCTTATGTGGTGTAGTGGCCGAGGAAGTATTATTGCATGGCCTCGAGATTACTCCGGTATCAGTTTGCCACTCACTAGTGAAGAACTTGCAGCTCTGAAGACACGATGTTGAAACTTTATACTCTCTTGTGGCATTGACAGAGGGCAGTAAATGCAGTGTTTTAGAGGACGTATTGTGGATGCAGGAGACAACATGTACTCACGCTGAGCCCATAAAAACAACACTTGTTGAAATAACAGTGTGTTTTTCTGAGCATCGCACTTGATCAGTAAACGTAAGTACGTAACACGGCCTCGACGAGTACTCTTACCGGAAATAACTTAATTTTGCGTGAGTTCGAAGTATGGGTCTTCGGAACGTTAATTAGTCCCACCGAAGAACTTCACAACACTCTGGATGTGTCGCTTTCGGTGCATGTGATCCAAAACAGGTTTCTATGCCGTCCGTTCTGGTTCCAGACAGGAGTTGACATCTACTATATATCTGACAGAAACCAAGTGCAAATTAGGACAACTTTCACAAACAGAGGAATATCAGGAACCGTTTGCTGGATACTGCAATGGAAGTTTGGAAATTTGTGGTGAGGTTCTATGGGACCAAACAGCTGAGGTCATCGGTCCCTAGGCTTACACACTAATTAAACTAACTCACGCTAAGGACAACACATACTCTCATGCCCAAGGGAGGACTCGAACCTCCGACGGGGGCAGCCGAGCCGCGCGAACTGTGTAAGGCGCCCGAGACCGCACGGCCACCCCGTGCTGCAATGGAAGTACTGCCTCCCACATCTCGTCGCCTCTCAGACCACATCATCGTGCAGTCGGCCTCCACTGGTGAAGAGGCAGACGCCACAGAAGAGTGAGTCATAAGGAGCTGCGCTTAGAGGCTTTGACAGATTCTTCTGTGTCAGTTATTGGCTGGCATCTGCGGGTGCTGAGTCGATTTGGACGCATGTACTCCGCAAGCCACTGTGCAGTGCGTGGTGAAGGGAACTTAGTACAAATATTAACGATTTTATGTGCTGTTACATTCGTGTAAGGAACGAGGGAAAATTTAACCTTCTATATGCCTCTGTAGGTTCCCTGATATCTCATTCACAAGTCCCTATGTGATATAAACGCGGGCGTGCTGGGAAGTAATGCCTCCGATATTTTGGTGTGGACTCTCTTAAGGTTTTTAAATAAAACAAAGTTGTTAACGTTCTACATCTTTATTCTTCATGTCTAGATATTTATTTTCAACACAGTCACCCTGGCCACTCCCATGAGAGACAAGTTTGTTGACACTGTCGCTGTAGAATATTTGACTCTGTTGACGGAGCCACAAACTTGCCTGAGCTTGCATTGCTTCGTCGCTATCACAGTAAAATCCTCGCAGGTATTCTTTAAGTTCTGGAAACAGGTGGAAATCGGACGGGGCCAAGCCGGGACTGTATGGAGGATGATCGATGACAGTCAATTCAAGGGGTCGGATTGTTGGAAATGTCGCAGCGCTCGTGTGTGTTGTGGCGTTGTCCTGCTGAAGGAGAGAGGTATGCTCCACGTATGGGCGAGGTCTTTACATTCGAAACTCAATTAGAGCATGCTGTTTCTCATATACCGATGTAGTTACATTACACACCAACACGTTACACGCTATAGGTCGGAGCCCTCTAGCGACAGAGGGCTGCAAATACGTAGACATGAAGAATAAAGACATAGAATATTAATAACTTTTGTTTTTTAAAAAATGTTTAAGATACATTAATTTTCAGAACGCCTTCGTACAGTGGTGGCATCTGATTTGTCACACAGTCTTTCTGTCATACAGCTTCTCTAAATTTACCCAACAAAGTTACCCTAGAACACTGACGCCATTCTTTCAATGACATAAAAATTAAGTTGCTCAGGCATCACCATCACACTTTCATAAGGGCTATGTCGATATGCTACTATCGTAGCAGGGCTTCTCTGAATTCGTTTGGTGTCTGTTGTAATGCCTGCTTAGAAAGGACTCCAAATTCTGAAGCAATACTCTAGAACAAATCGCACTAGCGTCTTACACGTTATTTCCATTACACATGCATCGCACTTTCTCAGGACCTTCCAAAAAGCCCATGTGTTTGATTTATCCTTCTGAATTCTAATTTTGCTTTTTAAAGCAATTACATATCGCTTTTTTGCTTTACGTCCGCTGCTCGTGGTCTCGCGGTAGCGTTCTCGCTTCCAGAGCAGGGGCTTCCGGGTTCGATTCCCGGCGGGGTCAGGGATTTTCCCTGCCTCGAGATGACTGGGTGTTGTTGTGTCGTCTTCTTCATCATCATTCATCCCCATTACGGTCGGAGGAAGGCAATGGCAAACCACCTCCATTAGGACCTTGCCTAGTAAGGAGGCGCGGGTCTCCCGCATCGTTCCCCTACGCTCTCTAAAGAAGCATGGGACTTCATTTCCATTTCATTTTTTTGCTTTACACAAAAATATTTAAACTGACGTACTCCAGTTGTTCGTCATTAATCCTACAGTCATATTGTATCGGATTCTTTCTTTATAGACGTTATCTTGCATTTATTTACATTTTAGGAGTGTTTCCGTTCGTTACACCAAGTTGAAAATTTCGCCTGGTTTTCTTTATTTTCTTATGATCGGCGAACAATTATACTTTTCCGTAGATAACAGCGTCTTCAGCTAACAGACAGACCAATTGTTCCTATACGGCAATCACGGGAGTGTATTAGCCAGCGGCTGAAAGGACCATATGATGACTGCACAGACCTCTTTAGTTAGCTGTGGGAAAAGTAAAAAATGTAAGGTATATCCGTAGTATCATTTTGCTCCATATGTTGCCATTCAGGCAACGCTCCTCCGTAACTCGTTAACTGAGGAATTCAGGTCTCCCTGACACAGTATGTGTTTAGTCTACACCGTGAATTACTCGTAATGTGCTTGCTATGTGGTCGAAAGTGTTTTATCATTTGTGAAAGCGGCCTGGCCTATTAAGTTATGAAGCAGCCACAGTTCCCTTGCTGAATATTCCTGTTTTTAGTTTCGTATTTTGCGAAATTTCGCACTGATATTGTAACAATGTCAATCATTACCGTACCAGCTTCTCTCGGTTTACTAGTCAGTCTCAGTTTCTCTCTGCATGACGCACAAAACGTGTCAGCAACTTCTGCTTGTAGTATCATTACATCAGCAAGCCGTAGCTTGTCACCACTTCTTAGCCCTGCTGCCCTTGATATTTATGAGGTCAGGTGGCCATTACTCCACGTCAACTACTCCCAACTATGGAAGGGATGAAGGAAAGACATTTACATATTTCTCGGTATAAGCTGCCGCTGATACAGGGGGTAGTCTGTTAGGTTATTGTTAAGCAGCTATAAACTGCAGTCCAACATTGTAACAGTGACGTCAGAAACAACTACAGATAAATAACAACATTTAAATTTCCTCCATATTAGTTAGACTGTTACAGAAATGCCACATACAATAACATTTCCTTTTTTTCGTGCTTAATTGTCGTGCCACTTTGCCACCTATTGGCGTATTAAAAGAAAAATTATTAGCTTTCGCTCTCATTGACCTCGCTGTGATTTATAGCTTTAGCAAGAAAATTATTTCTGTGAAGCAGTTTTGTTCGGACGACGATTTACATTTACTGAACAAAACAAGGCAAAGAGAAAGAATATCATAGAGAGGCAACACTGCAATCAGAGTTAAAACGAAGGGACATGGTACGTGATAGCGCACAAGGAAATTATGAAACCTAGCCTAAAATAATGAATTCACATATTGACGTAAAGTAAAACACACGAAAGTTCGTTCTGTGCTGTTGCATAACACAAATGAACAAAACCACTAACAGATATAATTTTTAAACAGTACGCACATCACAAGAGATATATTCGTAACTTTACTGCTTTTGTGCGTGCAATTATGCACTGCTGAAACTGTAGGCATGGTTTCGAAAATAAATTAAGCGCTCGCATTTCTTACAAGTTCTATCTCGCTTTGAAAAACAACTACAGAATAACGAGTGTCTAAAATGAAATGGTTCTAACTTTAATTCGCTGACCACGTTCCGTAGTATTTCGCAACTTTGGATCTCCAATAGCGTGTATCCTTTTAGAATTAGATGTAAATATTGTCATTTTTTAATAAATTTCTTTTATTTTTAATTATACTTGCTTGAAAATAAATTAAAATTTGATACAGGCATGCGAAATGCCCTATTGTTTCATGAAAAAATTACGTACGTAATTAACTCAGCTCAATCTCTATGAATAAAAAACGTACTTTTTTTCTATTTGTTGTTTGTGTTTTTGTACCGAATTTTACGCAATATATGTGAAATTGCGGGGGTGTGTGAGATTATGAGTCCTCAGTGGCGAGATTATCGGCGCTGTTACGAAAATTAGTGGGAACGATTGTGGTTCAAATGTCTAAAATGTTATAAAACAAGTATGAACCAACCTTGAATGAAATACTCGCATTTCCATGCCATTGGTAATTAAAAATAAAAATACGTAATTTTTATTAAAAATATGATTATTCCCATTTGATAAGAAATATAGGATTCAGGTTAAGGTAAAAACAAGTTGTTGCTACTAAGAATCGAATCTGTTACTTCGGGACTGCTAGACTGATAGTCTACCGACTCAACGATTTTGTTCAAAATGTTAAGTATTTTGTACAAAGCAACGCTTCAAAAATCCTCTAATTTTCAAAGGGCATTTTTTTCTGTTTTTCTATCTTTCTTTTTCTTGAGATTTGTATCGTACTGGTATAAGAAATTTGCACTCGGGCACTCACCTTAAGATCCTCGAATACGAATAAAGAGGGCCAGTCTCATTCAGCAGCCTAGCTTTAAGCATTCTGCGATTTCCCCGATACCCATTAATGGCGGAATAGTTCATTAAAAATAAAAAAAACTCTGGAAATCTCCTACCCCGTCCATATCTGAACCGACCATGTGCTCACTCACAACGGGTTCTATCGTCGACCGGAAGAAAATTCCTAATCTAATATTTTTCGTGTTCGTCTTAAATATGGTCTAGTTTAATATTAAAGCTTATAGTGAACACCCTTATTAGTAGATGACTACAAGGCATTATCAGAGTGAATGTGATCGTAGAAGAGCAGTTAGTTACGACTTACGCCGGTCAGGATGTAATCATTGTTACAACTCCGATAAAAGTGGCAAAAAAAGTGATCTAGCAAAGAAAGCCATTGTTCAGCAGAGGAACAACTAGCTCATTGTGGAAATCATACAGGATGTAAGATCGGCACAAAAGATCGGTACATCACCTAACCGGCGCAGTGGAACTAATCTGATACTACTGTCAAATTACTTCAGGCTTTGCTAACGCTCAAATTATCCATGGTAACTTCAAACCCATTTCATGGTCGCCAGTGACCGCGCAGTGTCGCAATGAGTATTCAGGCCGGTTCCCACTAGGGCTGCCGCGCGTCAAAACCGCGCGTCAGCGGCGTGGTTGCTATGGAAACGGCGTCAGCGGCACGCCGCGGCGGGCTCTGCGTCGCGGTTTGACCATGTCGAACCGCTTCCGCTGCCGCGTGCCGCGCTCCAGGTGCGCGCCGCCAATCACAGAACGCGCTGAGCGTGACGTCAGGAACGGAACCCCTGGCCACACGAACTTTCGCCGAACCGCTGGCGCGGACGCGGCGGCAGCAATGAAATACTTATCATCCGATTCCAAGGAAACTATTCGGCAGAAAAATTTGATTCTTGGGTATGTTACAGCCTGATATCTTCTCTCGATAAAGGACCGAATTTATTTTCGTTATTCGTTGTGGTTACTTGCTGTATCGCATTTACGTAAACCTTTACACGAAATTTTAATGAGTGTGCAGAGGTAAAAACGCATTGCGTGGACTTTGCGTATAGTTCATTTTAGGTAACACATTATTGCGTATGAAATTTAGTCAACATATCGAAATTGTTTTTAAAGCTGAGAGCAGAACGATAGCTATCACCGTTCTCGAGATATTGGATGATATGTCGGCGGACGGGCTGTGCGGTGACCGATCGCGGCTCGCTCGCGACGCGACCGATACCTCGTCCTGCTCGTCGTAAACCATGTGGTTGTATCAACCGCAAATTTCGTAAACGGTTCAAGAAATCGAAACGTGTATTTTTGCAAACGATAACTTCTGAAAAGTCATGTATTTCGTCGCATGATAAATATCCTAAATCTGTTTATCTACCGAGATATGAAAGTAACTACAGTTTTTCAGAAGGGATAGATGAATTTTTTTAAGCAGCATATAATAGCATGTGGAATGAGAAGTTAAACCGAAACTAATTTGCTGGTATGTCATAAGATGTAATTTACTAAATATCTACAGCTATTGATTATTCCCTTTGGTAAGTAAGAAACTTTTTTTTCTTTATACAGTGTACTTCACTGATTGAAGACGCGTTTCGCCTTTTACTTTAAGGCACCTTGGGTGGAATCTAGAATGATTCAGTTTTGTTTTGATATGTGATACTTGCAGATTATAAAACAGTTCACATCTTTTTTTACGTGAATGACTGATTACTTACAGTGAACCGAGTTTTTGGCGGACAGGCGGACATATACGTTTCCCTTCACCTAGTCACATGCTGGAGGTTGGACTAAAACTTAGATTATGGAACATAAGCACATTTTCATGTTCGCTCTGTTTTTTTCTGTCACTAGCAGTAGACGTTTTACCGAAAACTCTGTTTGAAGTCGTAACTACAGTGTGTTCACCTCATGTCCCTTCCTGTCTGGTTTGTTTATGTACATGTTGCCATCCTGCATAATTATATGCTGAAAACTAATGTTTGTTTATTTTTGTTCTCCTTATATCTGTATGTGCGTGTGGCTAGTCAGTGATAGTTATAGAAAGTTGAAAGTGAATCAAGTAGTTGTCAGACAGTGGTTGAAAGATTTGGTGTTCAGCTGATTTCAGTTTTGGTTTAAATGTTTTGTGGAGGAGTGCATGGAAGAGTAAATTCACTGCTTACATTAATAGATAAAATAGTAGAATAGCATTTCAACAGATGATTATTATCAGAATACTATCACCCAACCCCTTTGTCCTCACTCTTTGACGCCTCATAATATGTCCTGTCAACTTACCCCTGTTGTAGTCAAAGTTGTGCCGTAATTTCCTCTTCCTCCTCTATTTAATTCCGTACCTCTTCATTAGTTACACGATCCTCATATCTAATCTTCAGCATTCTTATTGATCACCACGTTTTGAAGCGTCCATTGTCTTCGTGACAGAACTGTTCATCGTCCACGTTTCACTCACATACAAGGCTGCAGTCCACACAAATACCTTTGTAAAATAGTATCCAACCATTATAATTTATATTCGATGTGAACAAATTTTCTTTTTCAGAACGCTTTCTTGGTATTGACAGTCTTCATTTTATGTCATCTCTACTTCTACCTTCTCAATTACTGCTTCCCTTTCAAGTCATTGAAGTCTTAGAAATGCAGTTTGGTTTCTGTACAAGTTGTAGATAATCTTGTGCCCCTGTGTTTTATCGCTGACATCTCCAGAGCTTCAAAGAATGTTTTCATTTAGATTGTCAAAACCTTTCTCTAAACATGCAAATGCTATAAACACAGTTTCGCAGTTCTTCAGTGTGTCTACTTATCTAAGTGGTAGGATCAGTATTGCTTTGCGTGTTCAGACATTTCACAGGAATCTAACATTGTGCTTATGTTAGTTTGCACAACCCCTCCCACTCTCCTACCTACATATTCCTTCCACTTTCTAGCCTTCTCTTATTTGCTTAGTTCTGGCTTGCCAAATGAGTTCTTGACAGTTGCTTCTCCTTTGAGGAAAGTTTTCTTTGTTCTTTCTCATTTTCATTCCCCTATGTTTTCCAAGTGCAAAATCGCGTTGCAATTTTGAACTTTCTGTCGACGTCATGTTTAGACATTTCTGTTTCCCATGGTCTGCTTTATTTGCTGCATTTTTATAATTTTCCCTCTTGTCAAATTTAATATATCACGTTTTATCTAACGATTTCTACTGTACCTTCTTCCCGTTAACATACTCTGCTGCATTCACCACTTCTTCTCTCAAAGATATCCATTCGTGTTCTAGCGGATTCCTTCCTCTGTTTCAGTCAGTCGTTGCATTACGGTAAATAAGATTATCGAATAACTGCGGTTCTTGACTTATTCAAGTTCCATTTCCTTAATTTGCTATCGTTTACTGTATTTTTGGTTGTAAACTGCAGATCGTAACCAATAAAGTATTGTAGGTTTGCGTCTGCACAGGGAAAATGTCTTATAATTTAAAATCTGGTTTCGAAAACTTTGTTCCAAATATGTATTATTCTTTCATGAGTGTTAAGCAAGGTGCCGGCGATGATTACATTATGCTCTGTGCGAAATTCTACCAGGTGGCTTCCACTTTCATCCCTTTGTGTTTTTACTGTTTTCCTGTACCTGCTACCGTATCAAATTTTAAATTTTTGTCTCGCATAACTATCTGAATAATCTCTTTTGTCGTACATTGATTGTTTCAATGTGTCTGAAATGAGAAAACATGAATAATGAAATATGTGAAAGAGTACGTTCTACAGAAAATGAAAATTTGGTATGTCTTCACCCAACTTCGTCTTCCCTCTTGTAGGTGTAAGATATAGTTAATCAAACGCACCGGGCGTTTCAGTGGGTCCCGCCCCGTACCTCAGTGGCTGTCCGTCATTGGCTACCGCTAGCGTCTGCCGCTTCCAGATGGGAACGCCAATTCCGCGAGCCGCCGCGTCAAAGCGGAAAACGCTTGCCGCCGCCGTTGCCGCACGCCGCGCTGCCGCGCTCTAGTGGGAACCGGCCTTTCGGAAGCACACGTCGCGCTAGTAGTGGAGCTCTGCGTTGTTTCACTGGGCGACACTATCATGAGCAGTCTGGGGACGTTCGCAAGAATCATGTTGGACAAAAGGATGTCATCCACTCGTACACTTAGGGGCTTAACATTAGATAATTTTAGTACGTAACTTCTGAACTAAGAATGGGAAAAATCCCGCATCCATGCAGATACGCACACTCCTGTCTACAACGCGCTCATTCCTTACCTGCAAGTAAAAGTTATACTTGATTTGATGTTCCCACCTCTGAGTAAGACTGATAACAAAAACTATAACAAGATCTATGATATTTTGGCAGCAGCTGTAGAACACGTACAAGACATTATGAAATGAGAGAGGTGCAATGTCACATTGTGTACCGACTATGACTCGTCAGTTAAGCACGCTCACGTTTGTAACTGATGCAGTATTATTGTAACTCGATGGCTCAATGATAAGCTTTGGTTATCTATAAAAGAAGCCTTCTTTATGTTAGAAGCGGTGTCCTGTTTGCTTTAGGAAAGAAGTACTTTTCTGAAAGAGGAGACTTGTTTGTTTTAGACAAAGAAGAGGAGCAATCTTTGTTTAAGAAGAGGATCAACATTTATTTGAAAAGAGACGGCTTATTTGTCATTAGAAGAGAAGTTTTGTTTGTTATAAAACAGGAATCTTCCTTGCTTCAGAAGTAGAGCTTTATTTGCTTTGGAAGAGGAGTTTGGAGCTTTTCTTTTTTCGTTTGACGAGAAACCAGCCGGCCGCAGTGACCGAGCGGTTCTAGGCGCTTCAGTCCTGAACCACGCTGCTGCTACGGTCGCAGGTTCGAATCCTGCCTCGGGCATGGATGTGTGTGATGTCCTTAGGTTAGTTAGGTTTAAGTTGTTCTAAGTTTAGGGGACTGATGGCCTCAGCTGTTAAGTCCCGTAGTGCTTAGAGCCATTTGAACCATTTGAACAAGGAAACGTCGTTGTTTATTTCACTGAATAGGAGCATTGTACATTAAGCGTTAACAAATGGTAGAATATATCGTGAGAAGTAAGCCACAGAGAACGGATGGGCTAGAAGGGGAGATGGGAGCCCCCTCCCCCCTTCCACAAAAAAAGGGAGAGAGAGCCAGTAGAGAACTTCAGCGCGAAAGGCGAAGGTCCAAGTTTCGAGAAAATCAAATAAAAGGAGGAGGGGAAAGAAAGAGAGTGGTATGGAAATGGCGTGTGGCTAGGGCCTCCCGTCGGGTAGACCGTTCGCCTGGTGCAGGTCTTTCGGTTTGACGCCACTTCGGCGACCTGCGCGTCGATGGGGATGAAATGATGATGATTAGGACAACACAACACCCAGTCCCTGAGCGGAGAAAATTTCCGACCCAGCCGGGAATCGAACCCGGGCCCTTAGGATTGACAGTCTGTCACGCTGACCACTCAGCTACCGGGGCGGACAGAGAGTGGTAAAGTGCCAGACTACAAATTCAAATGTCTCGGGTTCGCTTCCTGGTCAGTCGTGCGATTTTTGCTTGTCACTTACCAGTTCTTTCATCTCTGACGGTGTTTGGTAATGTGAAAAATGTCGAGTTGAGCCGTGTTTCGGAATTCACGTTAAACTCTAGATCCTCCGTAACTGGCTGTGTAAGTAAGTTCAAAGATCGGAGGATGAAGCAACAGACGACCTCCAGCAGGACCGTGCATAGTAAAGCACTGTGGTCCTCTAAACAACGTTCGGATTGATGACAGCTTCACTTACAACATTAGCTGTATAGCACTGATTGCTATATTTATGGCTCTTGTCAAACTACCAGGATGACGACGATGTCTCTGTGATTCATTGTCGAGCTAAGTTGCACGGCTGCGTCATAGAACTCCCGGAAATCTATGCAGCCAAATTCTTTTCGCAGAAAGGAAGCGACTGCCGACCGATGAGAATGACCTCAGACATCAGTGAAGTTTATTTCGACGTTTACGTGATCACTGACTCAGCGCCGGTGTGCAGCGCTCTCTGAGCAAACGCTGGCGGCCGGGCGGAACACGTAGCAAGAACTACTGAAACGAGTTGGGAGCGGCCACTAATGTCATCCTGGTATTTGCTTGGATGAGGCTGCTAGATTCTGAGCATTGCTACGCTAAGGAGCGCTGACAGGGTTATCTGGCACGTAAAGAGGGGATGAAATATACGTTGCGAAGTAAATGATAAATGGGGCGAAACAGCATTAGCCAGAACTCCACGTGAATCGTATCTCAATAATATAAAATTTTCACACAAGTATCGAATAAATAGGTTTGTGCTATTCAAGGCATATCGAAAGTAACGGACAGTATACACAGTCCAGTCACATAAATCTGACCACCGCCTATGTTCGACATCAACACACAGCAGATGGCAGCACTAGTAGAGGAGGCTAAATAAAACGTGTCGGTGGAAGGGGGAACGAGGAGGGGGCGTGGAAACAGTGCAGTCATTGTCGTAATGCGGATTCGGAGAGATTTGTCTGGCATCCAAAAGAGCATGATCATTGGCTTACTGGCCAAGGCTGGAAGTATTTCCGAAACGGCTAAGTTTGTAAACTGTGCGCATGGCGTTGTGGTTAAAGTGTACCGTGCGTGGCAAAATAGTGCTATTAAAAACCGGCACCAAGGCAACTGCGATGCACCACGGGCCATAGTTGACAGGGGTGAACGACGGCTGCGGAGATGTGTGCGGGCGAACAGAGGTTCAGCTGTTGAGCAACTGACCGCCCAGATAAACCAAGGGCTACCAACAGTCTTCTGCTGCTACGTAAAGGCTCCGCAGCAGGCGCGAGGTTCATACACCAGTGCTGACTGCAGTTCACCGGCGACGAAGGCCAGACTTTGCACCCCAGTGCTGCAACTGGTCGATTGCGACAGGAGGTTCTTCGGTTGAATCACGATTTAATCTCCATCGGACAGATGGCTGTTGGCGTGTACGGCGTGAGACACCTGAAGGCGAACACCCTGCAACAATCGTATGAAGTGTCCTGGTCGGAGGAAGGAGGGTTGTGATCTGGGGACTGTTTTCGTGGCATTCCCTGGGTCACAGTTCGTAGTGATAGACGTTAAATCATCGAGTAGAACAGAAGTGATATCTGGCGTTCCGCAAGGTAGTGTCATAGGTCCTCTGCTGTTCCTGATTTACATAAATGATCTAGGTGATAATCTGAGCAGCACCCTTAGATTGTTTGCATATGACGCTGTGATTTACTGTCTAGTAAAATCATCAGAAGATCAGTTCCAATTACAAAATGATCTAGAGAGAATTTCTGTATGGTGCGAAAAGTGGCAACTGGCACTAAACAAAGAAAAGTGCGAGGTCATCCAAATGGGTACTAAAAGAAATCCGATAAATTTTGGGTTACGACAAATCGCACAAACCTAAGGGCTGTCAATTCGACTAAATATCTAGGAATTACAATTACGAGCATCTTAAATTGGAAAGACCACATAGATAATATTGTGGGGAAGGCGAAACAAACACTGAACTTTGTTGGCAGAACACTTAGAAGACAAACCCACTAAAGAGACAGCCTACACTACACTTGTCCGTTCTCTGCTGGAATATTGCTGCGCGGTGTGGGATCCTTACCAGGTAGGATTGACGGAAAACATCGAAAAAGTGTAAAGAAAGGCAACTCGTTTCGTGTTATCGCGCAACAGGGGTGAGAGTGTCACTGATATGATACGCGGGTTGGGGTGGCAGTCACTGAAACAAAGGCGGTTTTCTTTGCGGCGAGATCTATTTATGAAATTCAGTCACTAACTTTCTCTTCCGAATGCGAAAATATTTTGTTGACACCCACCTACGTAGGGAGAAATGATCATCATAATAAAATAATTAGCCGGCCGGTGTGGCCGTGCGGTCTAGGCGCTTCAGTCTGGAACCGCGTGACCGCTCCGGTCGCAGGTTCGAATCCTGCTTCGGGCATGGATGTGTGTGATGTCCTTAGGTTAGTTAGGTTTAAGTAGTTCTAAGTTCTAGGGGACTGATGACCACAGATGTTAAGTCCCATAGTGCTCAGAGCCATTTGAACCATTTTTTTTGAACCAATAAAATAATTGAAATCAGAGCTTGAACGGAAAGATTTAGGTATTCCTTTTTCCCACGCGCCATTCGAGAGTGGAATGGTAGAGAAGTAGTATGAAAACGGTTCGATGAACCCTCTGCCAGGCAGTTAAGTGTGAATTGCAGAGTAACCATGTAGATGTAGATGTAGATGTGACCCTGTCATTCTTGAAGGCACAATGGGTCAACAAAGAACTCGTCTATCCTTAGGGGCCATGTCCATCGCTACACGCAGTTTGTTTTTTCTCGACAAGATGGCCTCTGCCAACAGGACAATACAACTATCACACAGCTCTCATTTTACGTGTGTTGTTCGAAGAGATTCAAGTTGAGCTGTACGCTCCTGGCCAACAAACTATACGGATTTAAAGGCAGTCGAGAATCTGTGGGAGCACCTAGATTCGGCTGTACGTGCCATGGATCCTCAACCGAGAAACCTAGCGGAGCTGGTAACGCACTGGAGCTGGCTGGCATGGCTCCATAACCCTGTCGGTACCTTCGAGAACCTCACTGAATCTCTTCCTCCAACAATCCGCGCTACGAAAGGTTAGTTATTTAGGCTTTTGACAGTTGGTCACATTACTGTGACTGGACTGTCTATAAGGACTTAATTCCTTGCATGAAAGTAAGAACAGGGTGCATTAAACCGGGATCGAAAATGCTGGATTGACGCATTATGAGACAGTGAATATGGATTCTCTCGCGTTTGCGTGTATTTTAATTGATGTGTTAATAGGAGTATGTCATAGCGGCTCTGATGACTTCTATATTTGTGGCCAACAAAAAATTCCTCAGATATAAGAATCACACGGAACATACTGTCTTCAAAATGTGAAATAAGAACATAAGGGTTTATCAATAAGAGTCCGGAAATGTTTAGAATTCATACTATGAATAATCAATTTTTTCCCTATACTGGACATACTCAGTTGTAACTACAGTATTAGATCCATTAAGGGCGTGACGACAGCATTGTTATTTAATTCGTTACATTGGAAAAAGGTACAGTGCAAAGCTGCTAGGAAAGCATTGGTACGGTAAAAAGTGCATAAATTTTGGCCGTTTGACGCACACGCACCAGATTTCCCAATAGCCCGGTGCCACTGGTACAGCACACAAGGCACATTTGCTGCTTTCGGCACTATGTGGCTACTTTTTGGCATCTGGGAGCAATCTCTCCTACTCTTATGCGAGACAACTGCTGGGGATGGTTCCTCCGGTTCACCCAACCACTTGAGATGATATCCAGCATCAGGCGGTGGAAAAGCCACTCAACGAAAAATTTGAAAGGCGAAGCTATAAAGCTGCCAGCGACTCGTTAAAAGATAAGTTGCTCTCAGTCAGTCTCGATCAACACCCCCGCTTCAACATGTGAGCAGTTTTCCCACGAGATCAGCCAGGCTGGTCATTGCTTTTCTTGTCTTTCTAGGTTTCTGTAAAATATGTGCATGTGTGCGGTCCAATCTATTGCTCCATTTAATTTCAAGTCACTCATTGCTAGCAGCTAGGTGCTAACTTCATTATAATGAACATGGATGTGGTAGGTTAGTTCGAATATACTAATGATCAAAAATATGTGGACAGCACTTTGTAATGGCGAACTGATCACGTCAAGAGAGGTGGACCCGTCAGTATAAGGGATTCCGGGATTATTGCGCCGCCAGAAGAGAAGCGGTAATAGCAGAATATGTCAGTAAGAGGGCTCAGTCACTACGAAGCTGGACTAGTTATTGGATGTAATCTGAGTAACAGATTCATACAGGAAAAATGGTTCAAACGGCTCTGAGCACTATGGGACATCTGAGGCCATGAGTCCCCTAGAACTTAGAACTGCTTAAACCTAACTAACCTAAGGGCAGTATTTGAACCGGCGACTGTAGCGGTCGCGTGGTTCCAGACTGAAGCGCCTAGAACTGCTCGGCTACACCGGCCGGCTCATACATGACATTTTAAACCTTCTTAACTAGTATTTGTGAAGTGGAAACACGAAGAAACAACCGCAGCTAAACCAAGACTAGACAGACATCGTATTCAAACGGACAGAGACCGTCGAGCATTGCGGAGGGTTGACGGTAGAAAATCGCATGAAATCAACGGAATGAATCACTCGTGAATGCCAGAACGCTACCAGCAGTCCAGCTAGCACAGTGACTATGCGTAGGGAATTGAAAATAATGGGGTAGAATCATCGAGCAGCCCCTCACAAGCCATGCTTTACTATGGTCAATGCTAAGCGATGCTTGAGAAAGTGTAAAAAAATTGACGTCACTGGGCAGTGGATGACACTAAACGATTGATACTCTGTGGAAATACGATACAAATGTTTGGCTTTGCTGAGTGCTCGATGAACGTCACCTGCTATCATTTGTGGTGCCAACAGTGAGCTACAGAGGAACTAGAGTTACGATATTGGGATGTTTTTCGTGGTTAGGTTGTATTCCCCTTATTGAGCTTAAGAAAACTCTGAACGCCGAAGGATATGAACATATTTCACACCATTGCCCGTTGCGTACAGTAAAGTAACATTTCGGCGAAGACGACTGTTTGTGTCAACGTGACAATGCGCCCTGTAATGAAACAGCAACTGTGGGGCAACCGTTTGTTGGCAGTGTCATTCCTGAAATGGAATGGCCTGCCCAGAGTCCCGACCCGTGCCCAATGCAACATCTTTAGGATGAGCTAGAATGTCGACTTCGCTCCAGACCCCAACGTGCAACATACTACCTTCTTTGGTTTTGGCTGTTGAGGTTGGAGCGGCTGCCATTGCTCCACAGACACTCGGACACCTCATTGATATTTCAAGCCTTCATAAATTGGAAGGGTGGAAACATCTCATATTAACGTCAGCTTATAAGTGTACTTTTGCTTTGATCAGATAGTGTATGTTCTCACTGCTAAACTCCATTTATTTGTCTTGTAAGTACGACTTTTCAACATGTTGACTAACAGTGGCAGGAGGGAAATGCCTTATCCTTTGCAAGACACAACAAATAGGAAATCCACTACAATTAAAATTACGTGACACTAACCTCTGTTGGTACTGAGTAAAGAAGTCCGAATTTCTTGTGCAACGGATGAATTACAAAACCATTCTCGTTGTGTTCGAATGAATTTCACATGTGCAGCAACGTCCTCCAGAAGACTTATTTCTCCCCCTCGTTCCACTGGTTGGCCACTCCCTCTCCCGCGCTTTACTTCAACTGCACTCTGAATGACTCTTTTTCCTGTCGCAGTGTAATGTTGTGTGTGCCTCACTGCTTTTTTATAAAACTAATTTGTGCCTTATTTTATTCTGAGAAGCTCAATAATGTATGTAAATACCGTAAATGTAAATGTGATTCAAAAAGTAATTGAAGTGATGCGCAGCTGGACAGCAAGAAACTCTTTAGCGCGCAATCCCCGCAACGATAGTATTAGAAAATCTTTGAGTATGGACTCTAAAAAAAAAAAAAAAAAGACAATTGATTTATTAAAAAAAAGAGGACTGTTAATCTGTATCTTGTGGAAAGAGGACGTGTTGCTAGGCCGTCGCTCAGAACGTATTGTTACATTTAATGAAAATTGATATTTTAGTGATAAAACCGAGCCGGCCGGAGTGGCCTAGCGGTTCTAGGCGCTACAGTCTGGAACCGCGCGACCACTGCGGTCGCAGGTTCGAATCCTGCCTCGGGCATGGATGTGTGTGATGTCCTTAGCTTAGTTAGGTTTAAGTAGTTCTAAGGCCTACGGGACTGATGACCTCAGAAGTTAAGTCCCATAGTGCTCAGAGCCATTTGAACCATTTGATAAAACCGAGTAAAGTATGTGTAAGAGTTACCAAACATTTATGTATACAAATTTTCTGGAAGTGAGGAATAGAAATATCTTGTTTTTGGAAAAGGAGGTGAACTTCATTGTCGTCGCCGTCTATCAATCGACAGAATTGTAAGTGTACAAAGCTCACTAAAATACCGGAAAAGAAATGCATTCTCTATAGTTTTCATTCAATAAGTAACAACCTCTCATAATTTCTTAAGTACAGTAATTGGATTATGTCTTGTACAATAGTATGGTGCTGAACTCCACTGACCAATTTTTATGTAGCTGGACGTGTAGTTTGAAGGAAGTTTGTGTGCTATGCAACCTCCTTTTCTCACGAAAAGCAGATTGCTGTTCGATCTTATTTACTTACAACAGTGGCCCCTTAGGTATGAAAACTACGAAAACTTGGGCTCAAAGCTATCCGCAGTGCCGCCAAGTAGCTAACAGAGTTGCATTTTAAACCTTAAAGAACAATAACTTCCTCCTAATTGTAATACGTCACCAACTGGTGCAGAAGCTGATCATTCAAGGAGGCAGCTACCAAAATTCAGGTAACAGTTACGACTTAAAGTAAAAATCTCAATCAAAAATCAATCTCTCTCTCTCTTCAAACACATATATAAATATTCATATTACGAGGGTTGTTTTTTAAGTAAGGGCCGTTCGCGCGTATAGTCCCGTAGTTCGCGCGGACGCCGCAACAAGCCACCGCGCCGCTTGCCGGCATCCTTCCCGTTCACACTGATGCAAGTTGCAGCTCTGTAGCTGACGTGTACGCATCACTGTGCTACTTTATAATGTTTACGATTATTGAATCGCCCGCCGCGTGTGAGATACGGTCAGTGATACGTTTTTTGACCGCGAGAAGCCTATCAGTTGCTGAAATTCATCGTCAGTTAACAGAAGTTCATGGCTTGAATGCAATGAGTGAAGGTAAAGTGCGTCAATGGGTTAGAGAGTTTAAAAATGGCCGTCAAAACGTCCATGACGAAGAACGCTCAGGCCGGCCCTCTGTGATCACTGATGATTTGGTGGCTGCAGTCGAAACAAAGATTCGTGAGGACAGAAGATTCACAATTTCCACTCTTTCTTTGGAATTTCCACAAGTTTCAAGATCGGTTTTGTACAAAATTGTGTCTGAAAACCTAAGCTTTGAGAAACCGTGTTCTCGGTGGGTACCCAGACTACTCACAGAGGACCACAAAGGGAAGAGATTTGCCACTTCATTGGACTTTTTGATTCGTAACGAGGAAGGAGAGGATGACATGTTGAGTCAAATTGTCACTGGAGATGAAACATGGGTATCCCATATCACTCCCGAAAGCAAGCGATAATCGATGGAATGGCGACACACAACCTCACCCGTCAAGGTCAAAGCCAAACAGACGCTGTCAAAGCGCAAGATTATGGCAACTGTGTTCTTGGACCGGCGCGGTGTTTTGCTAGTGGACTTTATGCCACGAGGAACGACAATCAACTCAGATGCCTACTGTGCAACTCTAAAGAAGCTCCGCAGAGCAATTCAAAACAAAAGGCGCGACATGCTGACAAAAGGAGTTTTGCTCCTGCACGATAACGCTAGGCCTCACACCTCTCAAAAGACTCGGGATTTGATTGATTCTTTTGGCTGGGAAGTTTTGGACCATGCACCATACACCTTGCTCCTAGCGATTTTCACCCTTTCCGGTACCTGAAACACCATCTTGGCGGGCAGCGCTTCAATGACGACGATGAAGTGAAAGCGGCCGTGAACTCTTGGCTGTCGGAGCAGGCGGCCGAATTCTTTGAAGAGGGAATTAAAAACTTAGTTGTACAGTATGACAAGTGCTTAAATAAACAAGGCAACTATGTAGAAAAATAGGTAAAAATGTGTAGAATCAGAAAATAAGAGTTTTTTTTTACAAAAGTATTTGTATCTTTTTTAAAAAATAAAAACGGCCCTTACTTAAAAAACAACCCTCGTATTATTAAAAAGAAAAAGCCATTTTTATATCAGCGCCTGTGATCTGAGGCAGAAATACTTCGACAAGCTGATAACTTATAGGACTCTGGGCTTCAGATGGGGTGTTCGACTCGTTTAGCTTTTCGCGGTAAGGCTATAAGAGCAAAGGCTGTGTGGCGTGTAGCCGTTTCTGCCAAGGGCAAACACGCAGCGGCGCGTGGCGGCTGTGTCTGAGCAAGCGGCGTCCCTCCCGCCTGCCACCGCTCTTTGTGCGACTCCTCTGCACGCACGGCAGAGGGTGTTTTGCAGACGACACAAGCGCTGTTTTGCGCCCGCTGCCTGTTGTTCGAGACCCTCGAAACGTGTCCCTACATGAAGTCTTCGCTGTGCTACACAATGCCGTTCGCATTACAGATTCAGCGTGGACGGCCATTTGACGCGAACCATTTTACTTCTGTTAGTTCTATTTTCGTAAGGCCTTTTTGCGTCTGCATACAGAAAGCTGAACAAAATATACACGCGAGTAGATTGACAAAGGAAGTAACCAGCTGTAGTTGACGACGTGTCGGCAAGTGGATTTGGCTACGTTCGTGAGAGAAAGCGCGTTATTGTATAGCAGTCGGTACTTAACAGCAACGCTTCCGTGACACCTAGTAGACCGGACGAACTGGCACTTGGAAATTACCTTTTTATCACTGCTAGATAACATCCATATGCTCAATCCACATGAAACATCAAACTCCAACAATATATCCACGACAGCCGTGCAAATGAAGTGTCTATATGCGATTAAAATATTCACTTCTGGGTCAATAATAACTCATCAGTCAAATTTGGATAGCGTCGTCTTTTGCATAACGGTTATAATCCAGTGTTTCATTTCTAAACTTTAGGTGCCAGAACGCGCCTCTCAACCATATAACCGCCTCACCGCCCACCCCCACCCCTACCCCAATCCCCATCCACCGGGCGTAAAAATGAGAAGTTTAGAGTTTTAAAAATCTGTCATAACAATTACAATAAAGTATAATTACACTACTGGCCATTAAAATTGCTACACCACGAAGATGACGTGCTACAGACGTGAAATTTAACCGACAGGAAGAAGATGCTGTGATATGCAAATGATTAGCTTTTCAGAGCATTCACACAAGGTTGGCGCCGGTGGCGACACCTACTACGTGCTGACATGAGGAAAGTTTCCATCCGATTTCTCATACACAAACAGCAGTTGACTGGCGTTGCCTAGTGAAACGTTGTTGTGATACCTCGTGTAAGGAGGAGAACTGCGTACCTTCACGTTTCCGACTTTGATAAAGGTGGGATTGTAGCCTGTCGCGATTGCGGTTTTTTGTATCGCGACATTGTGCTCGCGTTGGTCGAGATCCAATGACTGTTAGCAGAATGTGGAATCGGTGGGTTCAGGAGGGTAATACGGAACGCCGTGCTGAATCCCAACAGCCTCATATCACTAGCAGTCGAGATGACAGGCATCTTATCCGCATGGCTGTAACGGATCGGGCAGCCACTGGTACTGGAACGCCTATCCGTCATTTTTTCGGATGAATCCAGGTTCTGTTTACAGCATCATGATGGTCGCATCCGTGTTTGGCGACATCGCGGTGAACGCACGTTAGAAGCGTGTATTCGTCATCGCCATACTGGCGTTTCACCCGACGTGATGGTATGGGGTGCCATTGGTTACACGTCTCGGTCTCCTCTTGTTCGCATTGACGGCACTTTGAACAGTGGACGTTACATTTCAGATGTGTTACGACCCGTGGCTCTACCCTTCATTCGATCCCTGCGAAACCCTACATTTCAGCAGGATAATGCACGACCGCATGTTGCAGGTCCTGTACGGGCCTTTCTGGATACAGAAAATGTTCGACTGCTGCCCTGGCCAGCGCATTCTCCAGATCTCTCACCAATTGAAAACGTCTGGTCAATGGTGGCCGAGCAACTGGCTCGTCACATTACGCCATTCACTACTCTTGATGAACTGTTGTCCGCAGCTCGTGGTCGTGCGGTAGCGTTCTCGCTTCCCCCGCCCGGGTTCCCGGGTTCGATTCCCGGCGGGGTCAGGGATTTTCTCTGCCTCGTGATGACTGGGTGTTGTGTGATGTCCTTAGTGATGTGTTGGCAGAAGAGCCAACACCGTGTTGCTAGAGGAGGCCGAAATGCATGTTTTTAAGCTCACGCAGACTGGCGTGAGGTCTGGAACAATTAAAGGAGTTGAGTCTAATAGATAAAGTACGGACTTGCTTGAATACTTAACTTTAATCCATAATTGGAGAACATCGCTCTTGTTGATACATGATTTACAATCTCAATATAAACTGGTAATGGTGCCTTGCTAGGTCGTAGCAAATGACGTAGCTGAAGGCTATGCTAACTATCGTCTCGGCAAATGAGAGTGTATTTGTCAGTGTAGCATCGCTAGCAAAGTCGGCTGTACAACTGGGGCGAGTGCTAGGAAGTCTCTCTAGACCTGCCGTGTGGCGGCGCTCGGTCTGCAATCACTGATAGTGGCGACACGCGGGTCCGACGTATACTAGCGAACCGCGACCGATTTAAAGGCTACCACCTAGCAAGGGTGGTGTCTGGCGGTGACACCACACTTAGGTTAGTTAGGTTTAGGTAGTTCTAAGTTCTACGGGACTGATGACTATAGCTGTTAAGTCCCATAGTGCTCAGAGCCATTTGAACCATTTGATGAACTGTGGTATCGTGTTGAAGCTGCATGGGCAGCTGTACCTGTACACGCCATCCAAGCTCTGTTTGACTCAATGCCCGTTGTTACGGCCAGAGGTGGTTGTTCTGGGTACTGATTTCTCAGGATCAATGCACCCAAATTGCGTGAAAATGTAATCACATGTCAGTTCTAGTATAATATATTTGTCCAACGAATACCCGTTTATCATCTGCATATCTTCTTGGTGTAGCAATTTTAATGGCCAGTAGTGTATTTTCTTTTACAAAATACTGTTCTGAAATTCATGCTTTTAAAAAATAATTCCTCACAATCAAAACAATAAAACCACAAGACCAAATGTAAACAATAGATGTATCCGTCTGTCTCTGTAGCAGTGGCACTTTGCTCCCTAGTTCTGCGCGACACTCATTTGTACAGGCCTTTGACG
Organism: Schistocerca americana; assembly: GCF_021461395.2. Lineage (NCBI taxonomy): Eukaryota > Metazoa > Arthropoda > Insecta > Orthoptera > Acrididae > Schistocerca > Schistocerca americana. The sequence continues at coordinate 654,918,726 of NC_060120.1, read as the reverse complement.
TCACGTTAGCAACTACTGCCAACCGCAACGTTCAGTTACATTATAGCTGCTCGGTGAACATGTTCAGTATTAAAGCATTTGGCGTTGAATGTTGACGAAGATATTCCTGGCCCATTGGTGACACATACAATTCCTATACAGTTAGGAAAAAGAAAACATAATGAAGCATGAGATACGAAGTAAAGAAAAACCGTGGAGGTACTGGAACGCCTATCCGGCAGAAATTAATCCCAGAACACCTCAGTGTTTACATTAGGTGGCGGCCATGCAAGCTTTTTAGTTGGCCAGTTTGCAATGATTGAATGAGGCCCTGATCATACGAAACAAGCCCCTTCCAGACGGGTGACCTCTATCGATTACTCGTGGTCAGTGAGTCTGCTGCAGCGCCCCTGGCGTTTTATTCTTGTGCTGAGTTTCGCCTGTGAAGAGAGGTCGTCAAAACTACTTGTATGTGACAGCGGTCTACTGTACAGTTTGGCACCTGAACAGCGAAAGTAATGTTATGAGGGAGAGTACTTGTTTAATAAAAATCGAAATATCGTAACACAATGTGGAAACAACCAGAGTTTGATGACCGAATCAAAATTCTTAGTGGATGTCCTTGACAAACGTCCATACGACACTACAATTATGAGAATTGAAATAACAGTTAAAGTATCGTCCAAACCTTTCAAAACATCTGTATTTGTTTGGTCGAGAACATATATACTTGCAAACACATCAAACAAGACTTAGAATGTAGGAAATACCATCTTCTATTTTTTTTCTTTCTTCTTTCCTTTCAAGGGCCAAAAAAGATCGAAAATTATTTTCCTCGTGAAACAGATCTGACTTTTTCACGGTTGAAGCAATTTTAATTAAAAATCTTAATCTGTTTACGTTCTTGTTCATGCATAGTACAGGTTTTTTCTTTGCCCGGATATTATAAAAAGTAATTACCTTTGATCTTCCCGATGTTTCGTTTTTCTTGTGGGAGAACAGTAACAGGAAAATTTCTCGTTTTTCGCGAAATCATTTCAGTGTGCCACGGAACCAAACCAAACAAGAAAATAAGGAGTAAGAAGACATAAAAGCTGAAAACCCCTTACTTTAATAGAAGTGAGCTCGGCAAGAAGAGATTAGCCTCGGACATTAGCAGACAATGTCACAGTGTCCATATTCTGCGCATACACAGTCATGGCAACTTAAGATTTTAAAACTCCGTAGCTGCGTGGGCAGTGCTGCTGGCTGCTACATGTAGGACCTGGGTTCGAATCCAAGTACTGACACGGATTTGTTGAGAGAACTACAACGGGGCACTCAGCCTCATACGGCCAATTAAGAAGCTACTTCACCGAGGAGTAGTGGCTGTAGGTCTCGAAAACTAACAGCGGCCAGGAGAGCGGTGGGTTGATCCCAAGCCCTTTCATACCGTATCCACTGACGCCGTTACCAAAGGATGACACAGCGGTCGATCGGTATCGATGGGCCTGCCAGGGTCTGTGGGAAGAGTTCACATTTTATACTCGCCACAGTCAATTGAATATTCACGTCACTGTTCGAGTCGCGATGCTATTGGCGGCTGATTTACTCACAAGCGCATGACGCACAGCAGCAAAGAGTACTTTATATTGACCAGAAGTCGCTCGTATAAAACGCGCTTAAGTGTGTTGTCGACTCTTTTAACACATCAGTTATACGGAGAGAGAACTTCTCTCCTATGACAATAGTGCGGAAGGCAGTTGCGCTTAAGCGAATGGAATTTCGGTGAATTATATGTGGATACCAGTGCACCAAACAGAGCGAGCTGGAACAGTGGTGAGCAGAGTGGACTTTTGGAGAGGACAACGGTTCATATCCCCGTCCCGCCATCCGGTCTTGGGTTTACCGTGATTGCCCTAAATCGCTCAAGGCAAATGTGGCGATGATTCCTTTCAAATGGGACGCTCAATTTTCTTCCCCATCCTTCACTAATCCGCGCTTGTGCCCCGTCTCTAATGATCTCGTTATCGACGGGACGTTTGACACAAATCTTCCTTCCTTTCCTTCTTTCAGTGCACCAAGAAACCCATCGAAATGATTGCGTGGGAAACTTTCTTTGCACCCGTGCCTCGGAGCTTCCGTGGAGTCGCATGACGTCACAATCGCGGCCGCGGCCAGAACCCACATGCTTTTGGCGCTACAGTCTGGAACCGAGCGACCGCTACGGTCGCAGGATCGTATCCTGCCTCGGGCATGGATGTGTGTGATGTCCTTAGGTTAGTTAGGTTTAAGTAGTTCTAAGTTCTAGGGGACTGATGACCTCAGAAGTTAAGTCGCATAGTGCTCAGAGCCATTTGAACCATTTTTGGCGATGTGTGGCACGCAACACGAATTACGCGACGTACTGCTCCACAGATTTAAACCGAAATGTATATGAGAGGACCCGGATTAATTCTATGCACTGCTACGCATGTAAAATCAGTATAAATAACGGGCATCAGCCTTTCTTGGATCCATGAGAGAAGGTTAAACCTCTCACTACTTCAGCGTCAATAATTAAAAGCCCTGTAGCTGTCTAACTGCTCTCAAGAAGTTTCCGAGAACCGCCCATTGGAATGGAATACGCCGCCTCTAAATCGCTTCTCGCGACTTCCGCTGATGATCTCCACAATTGTCAATCAGGAACACTGTTCAACGCCCAGTAGGGAACAGGCACAAAAAATCACCACATTCTGATCCACTCAGAAAGAAATGTAATGTATTTTCTTTAATTAAACTTCGTCAAGCTCGCTTCGTTCAGTGAATGGTACAAAGAGCTAGCTAATGGCCCCAGCCAGCCATTAGCCTTAGTCTGTCTTCAAATTTCGAGGTGAAACTATACACGTGCAATTGGTAAGAGGGGGGATGGAGGGGGAGGGGAAAGTTGGGATGGAGGGCAGCGGAGTGTGGAGGACAATCCAACTGTGGGGAAACCGGAACAGTAGAGAATCGAAACATTTGGGATGTGACGCTGCAAAAGAATGTTGAAAATTAGGTGGACTGATAAGGTAAGAAATGAGAAGGTTCTGTAGAGAATCGGTGAGGAAAGAAATATATATGGGAAACACTGACACGAAGAAGGAACATGACGGTAGAACATCAGTTAAGACATCACGGAATAACTCCCATAGTATTATTGGGATCTGTAGAAGAAAAAACCTCTAGACGAAGACAGGAATAAATCCACCAAATAATTGAGGACGTAGTTTGCAAGTGCTACTTTTTTGAGGTGAAGAGGCTGGCACAGGAGAGGAGTCAGAAGACTGACGACTCAAAAAAAAAAAAATATTAATCGAAACAGGTAGTGCTCGTCATAAAAAGGTGACGGGTCGCCCATCTTTTCCAGACGCCAAAGTCGACGAGGTACGGCAGTCGTTTGCAGGGAGTCCGACAAAATCGGTACGAACGGCATGCAGATAGTTGGAAATGAGACGATAGATAGTGCACGATATCTTGCAGAAAACGTTATACTATATCCGTACAAAGTCCAGCTGCTTCAGGCATTAAAGCCCAAGGACAAAGCTAAGCGCGAACAGTTTGCGGTTGAAATACTAGACAAGATTGACACAAACAATGACATTCTGAAAAAAGATTTCTTTCTCCGAAGATACAACGTTTCATGTATCTGACAAACTATCGTCATTACGTCCGTACATGAGGTTTAAAGTATGCTCATGTTAAACGTGAAATGGAATGAGACAGTCTAAGATCAATGTTTGGTGAGGACAGATGCACAATTCCATCATTGGCCCATTCTTTTTCATCGAGTCTGCAGTCAACGGTGGTGTGTTTACCTGGACATGTAACTAGAGTTTATTGTGCTACAGTTGGAACATCTACAACCTGACGTCATATTCCAGCAGGACGGGACACCACCCCTCTGGTCCCTAAATGTCCGTCAATCCCCAGATGAAAAGTTTCCGGATAGGTGGATTGGTCGAGATGATCCAATTCGCTGGCCGCCACAATCCCCTGATCTCACACCACTAGACTACTTTCTGCGGTGTTTTGCACAGGATCTGGTCGCAGGTTCGAATCCTGCCTCGAACATGGATGTGTGTGATGTCCTTAGTTAGGTTTAATTAGTTCTAAGTTCTAGGCGACTGATTACCTCAGAATTTAAGTCGCATAGTGCTCAGAACCATTTGAACCATTTGGAAAGATAATTTATGGACACCCTATATTACTTCCTCCAATATATAAAGACCATGTAGGTAAAATGAGAGAGATTTGGGCTCATACTCCTTCTTCTTAAGTACCATTCGTGACTGGAGGAGGAAAGAGGGGAAATAACGGGGGAAGTACCCTCCACGACGCACTTCAAGGTGGTTTGTGAGTCTAGATGAAGATGTAATCCATTTCTTATCTACCGACAATGTTAATATACAGTCTACTAGTCACACAGTTCCCGCAGAAGCCATGAAATCACTTCAGACTCACTTTCGAAGTGACATGAAACAGTTATTACTGATACATCTTGCAGCAGCTGCGCTCGCAAGTTTGAATGGGCATCACATGGCTTTGCTTTCAGTGGATTTGAAGACGCGGCCTTCCACACCAGCTCTGGCCGCCGATGTGAAGTAATGGGCGTTCTAGGGATTCTGCAAACAAGGAGAAGTAGGCCAGACTACTTTCTTCGGTAGCGTTCTGTGGGCAGCCCGCGGTATCCGAGGACGGCGCCGCAGGCCCCAAACAAGGCGGAGGCGGACGGCTGCCGCTCGCCGCGGGTCTGCGCATGCGCCCCAAGGCGGCCCCACCCCGCCGTCTCAACAAGGTACCACCGAGGTGCCGGACTCACATCTCGTATGGAACAACATTCAACACCAAGCTGCGCGAGTCTCTCCATTTCTGAAATTCTTTGATTAATTTTATTCTTTTAAGATCCTGGGACCAAACTACTGAGGTCATCGGTCCCTAGGACTACACATTATTTAACCTTACTTATGTTAAGGACAACACACACACCCTTGCCCGAGGGAGCACTCGAACCTCCGACGGGGGCTGCCGCGTGAACCGTGACAAGGCGCCCAAGACCGCACGGCTACCCCGCGGGGCAACTTTGTTTAAGGCTGCCTATTTGTTTTAGACCCGTTAATACGAGGGGTGTTCAATAAGTAATTGAACACATTTTTTGCGAAAGCAGGTTGGTATCACTCAGGACTAAAATACACCATGTGATTTCCACTCTTTTGGCTAAAAAAAACCGTATCTTCCTACATAATCTCGCCGGCAGGGGCGGCCGAGCGGTTCTGGGTGCTACAGTCTGGAACCGCGCGACCGCTACGGTCGCAGGTTCGAATCCTGCCTCGGGCGTGACTGTGTGTGATGTTCTTAGGTTAATTAGGTTTAAGTAGTTCTAAGTTGTAGGGGACTGATGACCTCAGATGTTAAGTCCCATAGTGCTCAGACCCGTTTGAACCATTTTGAACCATTTCCAACATAATCTCCGCTCAATGTGACGGCCTTACGCCATTGTACTGTATGCCCACGGGGTACTACTCTACTGCTCGACGTCGGAGCCAACGTCTTGCTACGTCAATAAGCTATCCTTCATCCACGTACTTTTGCCTGCAGTGTGGATCCCTCATTGGTTCAAACCCGTTGCTCTTTATGATCTTCTGTTAGGTGCCGAGGAATCCAAGGGGCACACACGTTTGAGTACCCCAGCTGTTGGACGAGTGTGTCCAGTTGTGCAGCGAGATATTTGATTGTCATCCGTCTTTCACCTCGAATAAGACTGTCCGCACGTTCCGACACTGCAGTGTACGGCCGGCCGGCACGCGGGAGATCGGTCAGATTTGCTCGACCTTGTTGCGATGATGACAGACGCCTCGCCCAACGACTCATCGCGCTTTTGTTCACAGCTAGTTTTTCGCAGACATTCTGCAAGCGCCTGTGAATATCTGCGATGCACTGGCCTTCCGCCAAAGGTAACTTAACGACAGTTTTCAGCTTGAAACGCACCTCCATTAGAAACGCCATTTTGAAGGCTACTTATACCGCCGCCACCTATCGGAACTTCATGAAACTACAGGGGCTGAAGCGGGAGTATACCACGATGTCCCACAACACACTCTACGTTATTTCAACTGAAACTGGCCGAGAAAAAACTGTGCTGCATTACTTATTGAACGTTCCTCTTGACCAAAAGTAAACAGGCAACTATTAGTGGACATTAATATTAAGTGTTTCCACCCATCGCGTTTATGACGGCTTGATACACTTTCAATGAGGTATCTGAATGTCTGTGGAGGAGTGGCAGTACATTCTTCCTCAACAGCCACAACGGAGAAGGTAATGATGTTGGACACTGGGGTTTTCGAACGAAGTCGCCATTCTAACTCATCCCAGAAGTGTTCTACTTTGTTGAGGTCGGGACTCTAGGCAGACTAGTTCATTTCAGGAAAGTTAGTATCTACAAACTATCGCCTCACAGATGCTTCATGTCAGAGTTCATTATCGTGCTGATACAAACATCATCTCTGAACCGTTCATTTGATGTGTTCACATTCTTCCACATTCACATTCCGCCATGCTGTAACACCAAAACCTCCGCTCTTTAATGCTGGCACTAGACATGATGACAGGTTGCGTTCTCTAGGCACTCGTCAAACCTAAAATCTTCAATTAGAATATGGTGTAATTCATCACTCCAAAACACTCCAGTCATCCACTGTCCAGTGGTGTAGCTCTTTAAACCAACTCCGGCGTCACTTAGCACTGACGACAGAAATGTGTAGTTTATGAGGAGCAATTCCACCCTGTACTCCATTATTTTCACTCCCTACGGACAGTCATTCTGCGTGCTGGACTGTTGGCAGTACTTTGGCACTCACGGATAATTCCTTCCACTGATTTCATTTTACCTCGATCGGTAAAAAAAGAACCTTTACAGGACCACTTCGTTAACCGTGTCTGTCCGTGTGTTGAAAACCCTTTCCTCAGGAAAGTTGAAATTTGTCACATATTCAGGTTTAAGGTCTCTTGGGGTTGTGAAAAAAGTGAAACTTGTAAGTAAATGCATCAAGATACGGCCTTTTATGTGACGTACTTTGATAATCCAAAACTCACTCATTAAAGATGCAGGGGACTTCCCTCGACATACAATCATTAAATTTGGCAAGAAGAAATGTTTCACAGTACAAGGAAAAAATAGGAAATTTTTAATTTGTAATTGCATCACAGGCGAAAATTATTTCTTTTGTCATTTGTTATCCAACTCCAAACATGAAATTAAAACATTCTCAAAAGTCTTGGATTGGAATCCCTGGGATCTCATCAGCATCAATGTTGGTAACAGGCAAAAATCGTCGACATTCTCGATTCCAGGACTGGATGCACTGTCTACATAAAAATTAATTGTACAGCATCCTCAGTGCGCGAGTCTTACTCGCACCCGGCCGGTTTTTTACAACCACCCTCCACAATGGTCCGCGATCCTTGTCTGTCGCTATCTGAGATCTGTTCGGCCTTGGATTGGCTGTGGTTGTTACTTCGCCTTTCCACTTCACAATCACAACACCAACAGTCGAGAATGCAGCTATAAAAGGTCTGAAATGTCCCTGATGAATTTGTAAGGTGATACGCGAAGGCTAGTCCACGTTCGAAGCTACTGAGCTATGCTGACCAATCCATTCTACTGATAAGGCTCTCCGGCCATTTGACCATCTTCTTCTGTGCAGATGCACAAACAGTGCCCGAATTCTTACGGGAATCGGCAATAAAGCCGCGAGTAATGACTATAATGGGCAGGGGCACCATGAATATAGTGCGGTACAATAAGTTGCGGATGTGGGTCTCACGGGAGGCGTGCCAGAGACAAGTCCCAGCAGCCGTACTGTCCTGTGTCCTCTGTGTCTCAGATGGATAGAGCGTCTGCCATGTAAGCAGGAGATACCGGGTTCGAGTCCCGGCCGGGGTACACATTTTCAACTATCCCCGTTGACTTATATCAACGCCTGTATGCAGCTAAGGGTATTCATTTCATGTTAATTCCATTATACTGTTCCTGCCTCTCTAATGACAACACGACAACCTCTGATTCCTTTCGTATTGATTGGTTCGCCTCTCGCGATAATATAGTGGTCGATTTTGCATTACATAGCGGTGTCTGGATACTTTTGGTCATTCATCAGACTGAAAATCCGCTGCATATAGCGTGTCTCTAGTACAAGGCTACAGTTGCCTTTTTTATGATGTTTTGGGAAACCGTTTATTTTTTTTAACGTGTTGGATTTTTCACGCGGTTAGCACACAACGTTTCTTTGATTAATCTGTTTCCAAACATTTGCCGTGTGAACTGAAGCGAACTTTAACGTACGGACCAAGATGACACAGTAGTTAAGACAGGGGACGCACACAGCAGACGTGTGGGATTCAAGTACCTGTCCGGCCATCCATTCTAGTTTTATATGGCTTCGCTAAATCACTTGACTTGCACAAAGCGACGATTGTTAACGTCAAGCTATAGCCGCTTTCCTACCCCCGCCCTTCTCTACCTGAGCTTGACTTCTATGGTTCAAAATGGCTCTGAGCACTATGGGACATAACAGCTGTGGTCATCAGTCCCCTGGAACTTAGGACTACTTAAACCTAACTAACCTAAGGACATCACACGCATTCATGCCCGAGGCAGGATTCGAACCTGCGACCGTAGCAGTCGCGCGCTTCCGGACTGAACGCCTAGAACCGCTCGGCCACCACGGCCGGCTGACTTCTATCTGTAAGCACATTGCTGCAGCAAGGATTTCGTCTGTTAACAGCAAACAGAGCTTCAGGTCAATATCGAGAGGTATCATTTCGGTCAGTGTAATAGTAGAGCGAAAGCTACAACTTATCATAACTGCGGCGGCGTAACGTACGCCTTTCAAAATTTGTGAGCTTGTAGTGGAGACCGAGCAGGTATTATTTTCAATTCGAATTCGCACGCGAAAGTATTCTGTTTCCATTCTACAGGTACAGGCGCGTAAAAGAATCATTTCCACATTTTCGTGTTTGTTGTATGAAACAGCAATAGCAGTTTATTATGAAGATCGGAATTATTACGTTTATAACGAACCAAGCATTGCCAACAGCGGTTTTACTAATGTAACACTCAAAGGAAGAAGACAAACGAGTGTATAATGTGAGGCGTGTGTGCTGTAGACATCGGTTCCCCCTTAGAACTTTTTAGTAATCTCTTTAATCTCCTTGGCCAATTTATTGTACAGTTTTATTCGTTGAGTTTTATGTTTATTCTTTTTTCGTAAATGTAAGTTAAGTCCAGACCTTGTTTCACGGTCATGGAAAGAGTTATTTGTGCAGTAATTATCGATGTTAGTTTTGATGTTCACAGTTGGTTGATAAATGTACTCAGATCGTGCAGTTAAACACCCAGCATTTTGAACAGATCTTTACTACGAGCACGACTGCTACTTTCGGTTATTAGTCTTATGGTCCTTTTCTGTAGCTTGAAAGCTGTGTTCATATTTTGTGCATTTCTTCACCAGAAAGGAATTCCCCTAGCTAAGAAATGAGTGTACATATGACATATGTAGTGTGTAACTAAGAGACATGAGCCGTGGCTGACTCATGCTATACGTTGGATTAAACCTTGGTTGTTATTCTGTGTTTAGTCTCCCGCGGTTATCGCGATTATGCTGTTACCCTCTCTCTCTCCGCGGGTGGCAACAGCGCTGTGTATCGATATTCGAGCCTTGTACTATCTTTGGCATGGTGCTTATAGTTTCCCGCTGTACGATGTGCGAGCAGTTGGTCGGTAGGCGTGGAGCAGCGAGGAAATCGCCGCAGCGCATAGTTTGGCCGAGGCCGCTGGAGTTTGTGGTGCTGTTCCCATTGCTACGGGATCCGTGGCTTACCGATCCTGGACACGAAAGTTGAGTTTTGACTTAATCTACCAGCAAGTCACGACTGTTCACATTGCATCGTTTGGATTTCGTTGTCGGCTGTTGGGACATCCCCACGAGCAACAACGTGTGGCCGGCCGGTGTGGCCGAGTGGTTCTAGGCGCTTCAGTCTGGAACCGCGCGACCGCTACGGTCGCAGGTTCGAATCCTGCCTCGCGCATGGATGTGTGTGATGTCCTTAGGTTAGTTAGGTTTAAGTAGTTCTAAGTTCTAGGGGACTGATGACCTCATAAGTTAAGTCCCATAGTGCTCAGAGCCATTTGAACCATTTGAACAACGTGTGTTTTCAAGTTGGCAAATTTTAGCCACCCTCCGGTGGAGTTTAATGTACTTGGTTATTTTGAATTCAAGTGCACCAGCGGAATTTTCTGCCTTGTCGCCGTTAACGTTCCGGTTACCTACCCTGGCCGCTGACGTAAATTCAGGCAGTGTATTTTCCTCCTATTTTTGTCGCTGTCCAGCACGGTGTGTAGTTTGGCAGCTCAATGTATAATTGGTTGTGGGCGCCAATACCTTCTACGCTGTTCCATTGAATTCCCTGTTGTGTGCTGGTCGGGTGGAGCGGAAGTTATCTTGTCGGTGGGTCCGTTGACTGTGGCGGTTGGGTTGTCGTCGGATCGAGAATGGTTGGGCCGACTGCATATCTCACCTAAGCGAGCGTTAGTGTTTGAATTCCGGGCCGACCCTCGGAAACTTCTGAGTGCCGTTGGGTGTACTGCCTTTTCTTATTTGTTCTTGTTGTTTGTATTTGTGTGGCTTCTAGCCGATTTTTAAATTAAGGTTGTTTTGCCCTTAAGGCGTAAGATTGTTTTGGCCTTCAGCCTAATTTGATGAACTGTTTTAACTGTTTTAAGGTGAGGCAGTCTGTTACACACTGTTGACAGGACACTAAGGGCATAACATGCTGATGAACACACTGTTTGTATGCCTTGATGCCTGATGATGAGCGCCAGTGACTCGAAGGGCGTTGCTAGTGCGCTAGTAAGTTAATGTCATAAGATCACAGACAATGAGAATGGTTCTGGTACAGTGTATACATATATCCTTCTAGAAACTGGCTACTGAAATAGTGGTGATTCCACCGATGTCCCTACATCTACATCTACATCAACACTCCGCAAGCCACCTGGCGGTGTGTGGTGGAGGGCACTTTACGTGCCACGGTCATTACCTCCCTTTTCTGTTCCAGTCGCGTATGGTTAGCGGGAAGAACGACTGTCTGAAAGCCTCCGTACCCGCTCAAATCTCTCTAATTTAACATTCGTGATCTCTTCGGGAGGTATAAGTAGGGGGAAGCAATATATTCGATACCTCATCCAGAAACGCACCCTCTCGAAACCTGACGAGCAAGCTACACCGCGATGCAGAGCGCCTCTCTTGCAGAGTCTGCCACTTGAGTTTGCTAAACATCTCCGTAACGCTATCACGGTTACCAAATAACCCTGTGACGAAACGCGCCGCTCTTCTTTGGATCTTCTCTATCTCCTCCGTCATCCCGATCTGGTACGGATCCCACACTGATGAGCAATACTCAAGTATTTGTAAGCCACCTCCTTTGTTGATGGACTACATTTTCTAAGGACTCTCCCAATGAATCTCAACCTGGCACCCGCCTTACCAACAATTGATTTTATATGATCATTCCACTTCAAATCGTTCCGCACGCATACTCCCAGATATTTTACAGAAGTAACTGCTACCAGTCTTTGTTCCGCTATCGTATAATCATACAATAAAGGATCCTTCTATCTATCTATCTATCTATCTATCTATCTATCTACTGGCAGCACTTCATCACAAACATCTGGTAGCATCCATAAATTCCTTGGTCTTTGCATGAATTCTATTCGACTTTTCTGTACAACCTACCAACACAACAGCAGCCGAAACACCAGTACATCATCAGTTACGACGGAGAGCTCCTGACGATTTACATATTTCGTGGCACAAAACCAAAGTGAATTTTATCCAAATACGTCGTCGCGGAGAATTACACTTCCCCCATATTATCGCTCTTCCTCTCCCCTCCACCTTCCCCCTCGTCATCAGTACACAGGGAGGAACGTACCATATTATTTTCAGGTTTTTCCAGCAGTAGATGCCGTCTCCGGACGTGAGATGGCATTCAGAATGACATCTACTCAGTCTCCGGCACATGCTGTCAAAATGGGCACCAGAAATGGATAAACATCTTGTACAAAAGCATAAGTGGAGGCCAGCTATCCATTGGCCTGTGTATTTATAAACATATGCATACGCGTTTACTTGTAGCAAGAATCGTGAGCCGGTTATTTCCTGATCTCCATTTAGATGTGCTAATTTCGAACACACGATGGCAGACGAGGGTATACAGAATTTTTCACAGCGGTCTAATAGGAATGCAACCAACTGTGCAAGAGTATATACAAACACGGATTAGCAGGATGCAGTGAATTGATTTTAGTGATTCTCAGAATCAGCGTGAACTCGATGTGATGACGCACACGACGTATCCACTAGGTCAACCTCTCAGCGACTCGCAGTTTATTGTCCAAAGTAAAAGGTGACAGTTCATCGGATCGCGTTAACACAATGAGCGATGCTGCGCATGAGCAGTCGGGGTCGAAATACCTATCAGAAAATTCGTGAACAGTTTACCGTTGAAGTAAGATGGCGGATGTAACAAGAGAACTACTTTAACAGCCTGCTTACAATACACAACTTACAACCCACCACATTCAACAAGCTACATCGCACCGTGATATGGAACTACACAATTGTGATGCACACAACAAACTCAGATGATTATCATCCAATGCTTTAAATGTGATCCAGCTATTTTGGTCGACACACAGTAAGACTGTGACTTGAACGGGAACCTTGGAGTATTAATTCACTGAACAATAAAGCGAAACATTGGTTGGCAGACAGAATAAATGGGTGTCGTCGCTGCATATAAACGATGACACAGCCTTTCCACAGACATGTTTATTTAACATTTCTTACTTACACTATCTGATCAAAAGTATCGAGACATCTCTATGTAATCCGGAAAAGACCACTACATGACACGAGGTGTGAGCCCGCCAGTATAAAAGAAAGCGCAGAGTACAGTATTGTCAGAAGAGAAGCGGTAACTGCGTAATAGGTATATCATTAAGAGCTGAGTGAGTTCGAACATGAACTAGTCACTTGAGTCACAAATACATCAAGGATATTTCAACACTTATAAAGCTGCCCAAGTCGACTGTTGGAGATGTGGCTGTAAAGTGGAATTGCGAAAGAACAGCCAGAATTAAACTAAGTTTAGGCAAACCTCACGTACTGACGGACAGGAACCATCGAGTATTATGGAGGGTGGTTGTAAGAAAGACACCGCTGAAATCAGCAGAAAGAATCATACGTGAATCCCAGAGTTCTATCAGCAGTTCAGCTAGCAAAATGGCTGTGCGTAGGAAGTTAAAAAGAAAGGACACAGTGGTGAGCAGCTCCGTGCCCAGAGTACCGATCAGTGGAACTCCACTGGCGCCGCGCAGGATTAGCCGAGCGGTCTGGGGCGCTGCAGTCATGGACTGAGCGGCTGATCCCGGCGGAGGTTCGAGTCCTCCCTCGGGCGTGGGTGTGTGTGTTTGTCCTTAGGATAATTTCGGTTAAGTAGTCTGTAAGCTTAGGGACTGATGACCTTAGCAGTTCAGTCCCATAAGATTTCACACACATTTGAACTCCATTGGGATATATTAGAACATCGCCTTCGCTCCAGACCTCACCGTCGAACACCATTACCTTCTCTGGCTTTGGTTCCGAGGAGGAATGGCTGCTATTCCTCCACATACGCTCAGATACCTCATTCCAAGTGTCCCAGGAGAGTGTAAGCCGTTGTAAAGGACACATTATGCGTTAATATCCACTAACATATGTCTGGATACTTTTGAGCAGATATTTTGTCTTCATACGAGGAACGTTTTCTCACAATTGTATACATACGAGGGGCGTTTGAAAAGTCCGAGCAAAAATAAAAACTACTTACCTGTTTGGGGTAAACCTCTTTTATTTTTAGACATAGTCTCCTTTTAGACGTATACACTTCGTCCAGCGCTGTTCTAATTTGTTGATCCCTTTCGAATAATAGGAATTGTCCAAGTCTGCAAAATAGCTATTAGTTGCTGCAATCACCTGCTCGTTTGAATAAAATTTTTGTCCTGCCATCCATTTCTTCAAATTGGGGAACAAATAGTAGTCCGAGAGAGCCACGTCTGGAGAATAGGGGGGATGTGAAACGAGTTGGAATCCTATTTCCATTGCCGGCCAGTGTGGCCGAGCGGATCTAGGCTATTCAGTCTGGAACCGCGCGATCGCTACGGTCGCAGTTTCGAATCCTGCCTCGGGCATGGATGTGTGTGATGTTCTTAGGTTAGTTAGGTTTAACTAGTTCTAAGTTCTAGGGGACTGATGACCTCAGATGTTAAGTCCCATAGTGCTCAGAGCCATTTGAACCATTTGAACCTATTTCCATTAATTTTGCGACCACAACTGCTGAGGTGTGTGTTGGTGCATTGAGTGATGGAAAAGGACTTTTTTGCGGTCCAATCGCAGGCGTTTTTCTTGCAGCTCGGTTTTCAAACGGTCCAATAACGATGAATAATATTCATCTGTAATAGTTTTACCATTTTCCAGGTAGTCGATGAGGATTATCCCTTTCGAATCCCAAAAGACAGTCGCCATAACCTTTCTTGTCGAAGTCGCCATAACCTTTCTTGTCGAAGGAATGGTCTTCGGCTTTTTTGGTGCAGATTCTCCCTTGGTAACCCATTGTTTAGATTGTTGTTTGCTCCCAGGAGTATAGTAGTGTATCCGTGTTTCATCCACAGTGACGAAACGACGCTTAAAGTCCTGCGGATTCTTCCTGAACAACTGCAGACCATCCTTGCAACACTTCACACGATTCCGTTTTTGGTCAAGCGTGAGCAATTTTGAAACCACTCATAAACTGTTCTAATCTAAGGTGCAGAGTCACCGTAATATTTATAAAGCTTCTCTTTAGTCTCCTGAGGCGTTTTGCCTTTCATAAAGTATTGTTTAATCACCACACGAAATTCTTTTTCGTCCATTTTTTGACAATCACTCGACTTCCTTGATTTACACGAATGCCAAACACAAAGAAATACACCATTGGTGTGCGTTCTTTCCAAAGATGCTACTAACTAAACATGACCTCGATACGCGCCGGTGGTGCTATCTCTCGGACTTTGCACGGATTTTTCAAACGCCCTTCGTACTTCAGAATCACCAAGTAATTTGAAAGCGATTCTCTGCACTGTGGTGTATACACACACTCCGTCAGGGCCCGTCCGTATTTTTATCTATTATCGTCTGCTTCCATCCAGACATTGTGGCCGAAAACAGTTTATGGGGCGATGATTTTATTCATAACGAGATATCCAATGTACACTGCTGAATAGCAACGTTGAGAAAGCAAAGTGTCCGCACGATTTGGAAGATCGCCCCAATGCTGGTCTTGCTAAGCTCGTGCGCTGCTGTCAATCAGACGGCCAGCGCGAGATCTAACGGTAATCAACGTCACGTGTCACCTCGAACAGCTCTGTTTCACTTACGTGAGGGGCCCACTCTATAGGATGTTTCTGCCATCTGTAACAAACGTCGGAGGATCAAAACAAAACAGCTTGTTTCTATGAACACATGTCCACCATGACACTGGCACAGAAGTACAAGCTACATCTACATCTACATCTAAATTTATACTCCGCAAGCCATCCAACGGTGTGCGGCGGAGGGCACTTTACGTGCCACGGTCATTACCTCCCTTTTCTGTTCCAGTCGCGTATGGTTAGCGGGAAGGACGACTGTCTGAAAGCCTCCGTACGCGCTCGAATCTCTCTAATTTTACATTCGTGATCTCCTCGGGAGGTATAAGTAGGTGAAGCAATATATTTGATACCTCATCCAGAAACGCACCCTCTCGAAACCTGGCGAGCAATCTACACCGCGATGCAGAGCACCTCTCTTGCAGAGTCTGCCACTTGAGTTTGCTAAACATCTCCGTAACGCTATCACGGTTACCAAATAATCCTGTGACGAAACGCGCCGCTCTTCTTTGGATCTTCTCTATCTCTTCCGTCAACCCGATCTGGTACGGATCCCACACTGATGAGCAATACTCAAGTATAGGTCGAACGAGTGTTTTGTAAGCCACCTCCTTTGTTGATGGACTACATTTTCTAAGGACTCTCCCAATGAATCTCAACCTGGCACCCGCCTTACCAACAATTAATTTTATATGATCATTCACTTCAAATCGTTCCGCACGCATGCCCTCAGATATTTTACAGAAGTAACTGCTACCAGTGTTTGTTCCGCTATCATATAATCATACAATAAAGGATCTTTCTTTCTGTGTAGAAGAGGGATGACACTTTCCGTAAGATCAGAAGTTATAGAACAGTGCAACCGGGTAAGTGATGAGTCGCGCGTGGAATACAGCATGTTATTCAAACTGACAGCAACGCGATATTATGTTCATGTATGCTCGTGCAAATGGGTGTGACTTGCAGTCCCATTTTCTGAACAGACAAGAGAACACCGTACACAGTTTATTTGTAGCAATGTATCATCGTATGAGTGAAACAGGCTCAATAATGAGTTGGAATGTTAACGGAACCACCGTCCACGACCGCCTGCCATGGAGGAACGTGTTCTAAAACGAGTGAACGACAATCCACGTATGCATACGTGACAAATGGGTCGTGAAGAATATCTAAGTTATAAGTCTGTGCCTGTGTGGAGTGTTTTAATACGCCTTATTACATGCCAAGGATACACTTGTTAGAGAATTCTGTTGACGGTTCCTACACATGGCCACTGCCGCACTGACCTTTGTGCCCGTTCAACTTCGGACGAGACAGCGTTATCTATGTACGCCACAGTCGTCGTTACCTTCAACACCAGTGTGTGTTGTAGTATTATCTTGTCATCATCTGACGACTGAGCAGACCCGGATGCTTGACCCTATTGTGAAACACTACAGAACGTATCGGCGGCAGTTTGACGATTAGTGGTTTCGTACATTACATGGTTTCAGCGCAGTTTACTTAAGAAGTACGCCGGGGTTTGGACACCATCCTAAGTCGGCGCGTTGAAGAGCCTTACTTCGGCCTTTCCGGCATGTCGAGGCTCTGAGCACTATGGGACTTAACATCTATGGTCATCAGTCCCCTAGAACTTAGAACTACTTAAACCTAACTAACCTAAGGACATCACACAACACCCAGCCATCACGAGGCAGAGAAAATCCCTGACCCCGCCGGGAATCGAACCCGGGAACCCGGGCGTGGGAAGCGAGAACGCTACCGCACGACCACGAGATCCGGCATGTCGACTATGATCCAATGGACTTCTGGTTTTGGAGATAAATTAAAAGTATGGTGCATGCTACTTTGAATGACATCAGTAACCTACGATGGATCCATATCGCCTCTGCAGCTGTTTGATAATGGAGAGGTTTCGGCGGACCGCGTTGAGGCTTTTCTACGGTCGGATTGCCGTTTACCTCAAACACTGTTAGTATGTCCTTGGGTGCGAGTATCCCACATCCTTGGACGCTGTAGCAGTTCAACAGCAGTACTTTACTTGGGACTTCATGTGGACACTTTGGAAAAGCTGGGAAAAGGAATAAGCTTTATGGATTTCAGAATGGAAAAAATGAGATTATCGTGCTGCCTTACTTCAGTGTTTACGATGACCCGTTGCTGTAAAAAATTCGCAGGCAATGTAGCTGTTTTCCAGTGTGCCCGCAACTTGAGGAAGCGTAGTCGCTGTTTTTCTGCTGCTGGTGCCTACAAGAATGGCGTTTTCTCTCTTTAAGTAGATATTCACAGTTTTGTTCGTGAAATGTGTACGTGGAGTTGGCCTAAACAAATACTGCTCGTGGCAATGCTGGGTGTCGTATGAAACACGTGACGAGCAGCATTTGTTTTGGCTAACACCACGTACACATTTCAGAGACAATATTGAAAATATCTATAGAGATACTACAGAAACAGAACTGACTACTCTTAGGAGAGACGCCCGGTACATAAAATGTGTATCATAATCAATAGCGAAAACCGACATACAAGCAAAAAACGTTCTGTTTATTTTATTATAAATTCAGTCATGGACACAAATGTTTATCGATCATGTCTTTAATTTCAGTCAACGATGATCATCTTCAGACGTAAAAGTAAGTACACCGAGGAGGCTTGAGGTACAAACATTGCCAAATTGCACAAATATAGAATCATGAATCATGTTAAGCAAATATGACAACATTTCCATGCCTGAGTAGATGCAATGTATTACACACATCGTGTCATTACATATACAGATTGTACAGTCACAATAATTAGTCATACAAGCCTTGTCATAGAGTTACAGATTCTGAGAACCATCAAAACCACTGCGACATACATACTGAAAAGAGTTATACTGCTGTGCAGCGCCTACCGACGTGGCTGCACTCTGGCGCGCTAAATGTCACTGCTCCCCGTCAGCTCAGAGGACGTCAATGGAAATATTATTTTTAATTAAATGAACAAAATCTTTCCTGCGGAATTTAGTGCCAACAGATACAAAAGCGCAGCTGATTGTGCTTACATATTATACAGCGAAATGTAACGAGGAAGGAGGCTTTATTAAAAAGAAATCTATGCTACATAAATTTCACAGTATCATCGGACAATGCAACCCATCATCAAAAGGGACGGTACTTGCGTTGACGAACAAAAAACTTTTGGTCCGCTTTATTAGAGAGCTGCAGACATTTTGTTTGATGATCGTTTGCGTTACATTGTACAGTGGCACTGTAATTGATTATTGTGTAGTTAGTATCATATTTCTAATAAGACGTCCTTCTCCGCTACATTTTAGAAGAGGTGTGATAAATAGCGTTGTTTATATCCTATGAAATTCATTCAGTTCATTGAATGTAATTGTGAGCAAGTTGTGGGTTCTCATGTATCAGTGGGTTGCTTGGGTGTGATGTGTGTATTTGTAGGAAGGTTTCCTTCTGTTCTGTTCTAGTAACTAGCTGCAGACTTTTTATTTTAATGATCGATTGCATTTGACAATGATATAGTATAATTTTTGTAACATAGAGTTATTTTTTATTTTGCCTCCTTCCTCATAACATTACATTATATAACTAGACTTTTCCCCAAGGCTTCGCCTGTGTATGCATTTCACACATATGCTGATCAGCTAGAACATTATGACCACATACCTAATAGCCGGTATGTCTACCTTTGGCATGGATAAAATGGATAAAAGCGGTGACGCGTCGTGTCATGGAAGCAATGACGTCTTGGTAGATCGCTAGAGGGAGTTGACACCACGTCTGCACATAAGTCACCTAATTCCCGTAAATTCCGGGGGGGGGGGGGGGGGGGGAATGTGCTCTGAAGTCACTTTCACTCACATCCCAGATGTGTTTGATTGAGGTTAGATCTGGCGACAACTCGTACAGCTTCCGAAATGCTCATGTTGAGCCTCCAGGTCATCATAATCTGCCCTTGGTCAAACTCAGACAGATCGTGCCCCTTCCCCATTCTACTCTTGGACAACACCCTCACTGATACTACACGCAACATGCGTGTGGCTGACTAGCAGTCATTCCTCACCAGGTGACACTGCTATCGCCAGGGTGGGTTTATATCGATAGCAGGTCGGTGGCCATAACGTTCAGGCTGATCAGCTTATATTAAACACACCTCCTCCTCTCCCTTACTATGTCCACCCCTTCCTCCTTCTCTCTGTCCACCTAATTCTCCCACCACTATCTGTCTCCTCCCCACTATCTATATGTCTTCATCTACTTCTCACCTTTTTTTCCTTTTCACCTCCTCTCTCCAGTCATATCTTGCTTCCTCCTCCCTCTGACCATATCCTTCTTCCCCTCCCTCAGACCATCTCCTTCTCTCTCATTCAATCTGTGTGTCTCCATTTTCCATGTGCCCACTACGTTTCCACACCTTCCATCTGCCTCATGCCCCTCCTAATCTCTCTCTCTGTCCATTTCATCCTCCCTCTCGCTCTGTCCATCACCCTCTCTACCCATATCAGTCTTCCCACCACCATGCTCATTGGCACATGGAGCCCCTGGTTACTCTTCAATAAATCAGGCCAATACTACTCCTAGAACATGCTTTTCATGCAGGACAGACTGCACATCAGGGGCTTAGAAATCATTTATTTGCACCTGACATACAGGCTACCATGCAAAGCAGATTATAAAGCAGGCTGATACTACTCTAACACAACACACCTGCCATGGAGGGCAGCCTACATGTTGGTGCCCAGTAAACTGTTTCATGTCCCTGATATGTAGGCTGCCCTGCAAAACAGATTTATCTGGGAGGCCAATGCTGTTCCCATCCTACATGCTTGTTGTGAAAAGCAGTCTGCATGGTAGGGACCGGAAATAACACACCTTTGCCTTTGTCTCCATTCCTATTGGAGCTAGTGGGTTGTAATGCCCACAGTGTTGATACTCATAGTGCCTGATATTTCTGTGTCAAATATGGTTGAAATCAATTGATGGGTTTGGGAAGAGACCACTGCCGTACAAACACACATAGACTCTGCTTTATATGCAGGGTGAACGTTAATAAAAACGACAAACCGCGTTTCCTGACTGGAAATCGAGGAAAAAAAGGCATATGAACATGTTTCCAGAAATCCATCACTGGCATTGGCAAATGTAAATTCCTCTGACCTCTGACCATGTGTTCCTTGTATGTTGCAGGCTGTGTGATTGACGAAGTGCACTGTAAGCAGCAAAATGGTCCGGTATTCATGTGGGAAACAAGCCAAGATGGTGTTTGTGTATGTCCATGCAATTGTAAACGGTCGAGAGGCAGCACAGCTATACTAAAACAAGTACCATCACGGATACCAACCACATCATACAACATTTCAGACTCTTTTTCGGTGTTTGTGTGATCATGGGTCCTTTCAAACAGACGAATGTGGAAAGAATCGGTGGCCTGTGCATATACCGGATATGGAGGACCAGGTTCTGCCTCTGGGGCGTTTCCTTTTGCTTGGCCTTACAAAAACACCATTTCGGCGTGTTCCCAACGGGAATACTGGACCATTCTGATGCTTCCAGTAAGCTGCGTCAATCACGCAGCCTGCAACACAAAAGGAATACGCGGCGCTTAGTCAGAGGAGCTATCAGTCGTCAGCGTCATCTACTGTGACAACAATGCATTTCTCGACACATGTTCATGTGTCCTTTTTTCCCCATTTCCAGTCAGAAAGTCGTCCCTACAGTTTGTCGGTTTTATTGATGTTGACCCTGTGTATCGAGATTTGTAAGCACAATGATATATTTTTTGGCATTTATTTGCACTAAAGTCTGCAATAAAGATTTTGTACACTTTATTAAAAGAAATATTCCTATTGAAGTCATGTGAACGGACCTGCAGCAGCGACAAGTAGTGTGCCAGAGTACAGGCGCACCAGTAGTCGCTGCATGGCATTAAAACTAGTTTCCTTGAAGAAACAACATGTATGGCGCGTTGGTGTTCACGATACTGAAAATTTATAACTGTGACGAAATGGTGTGGCTATTTATTGTGACTGTTCCGTCTATATATGTAGTGACACAATATGTGTAGTACACTGCGACATTTCAGTTATGGAAATGTGTTTATATTTGCTTGACATTATTTTTGATTCTGTATTTGTATAATTTGGAAATATTTGTACGTCAAGATAGCTCTGTATTCTTATTTTTAGGTTTGACCGAAATTAATAACCTCATTGATAAATATTTGTGATCCATGACAGGATTTATAATATAGCAGTAAACATTGGCCAGTAGATGAGTTGTTTGCGAGATAACTGTGAACGTGTGTTGCGAGCTGCCACTGTCCTAGACTGTACAACTGTATTTTAAAACCAGTATAAACAACTTTAACGGAAATCTTCATTTGTGTGGCCATATTATCCGTAGTTGCTTTACAATTCTTGAGGGTATTTTCGTTCTGTCGTTGCAACAAAAAAAAAAATTCGTGTTTCTTTCACCAGACGCGTTTCGCTTTATTTAGGTAAAGCATCATCAATGGTCTGCAATTAAGTTATTTACATTTTTATTTGCTTTAAGATCGAAAAACAGTTTGTTAACAATATGTTTGGGTTTTACTTACGGTAATTTCCGCTTGATTCCTCATCCACATCGAGAAATGCCGTCTGCTAGCATATCTTTGATGTTTTTCTTCTTCAGACACTTGCAGTTGCGGTCTAATGCTTTACTGCTCCACAGCACTATGCATTTTTTATGTTTTTCGCAGCACGCTTTTTTGCACACCACAGTTTCCTGTTTGTACTTCTAAGTATGTATTGTAGTTCGTGTTTTGTAGTGTTGTCAGCATAATCTTGCCACCAGTTTGTCTTGCACATATACTCTTTTTTTAGTTTATTGTATGTGTATAATTCTATTTAATTATGCTGCTGTATATTTATATACTGTGTAAGAGTAGGGAAGGAATATGATGAAGGCTTTTTTCATTATTTTTTTTTGGGGGGGGGGGGGGCAGGGCTGAAGCCATGATGAGTGAACATAAGCGTATAGTAGTGTGAAGGAGTGTGAGTTGGAGGAGAAGGTGAGGAATACAACGATAAAAATGTAGCTCACAATACAGAACACAAATCTGTCGCTTAATGCCGCAGGCTAAACCACAGCAAAATATCTATCTCGTGGATTAGTAGGACTCCATTTCACTGCTTAGGTTGTTCACACTCCACGGAATCAGCACAACGTCAAAACGGCACGTACTGTATAGCTGATGTAGGAGACAGCTGCAGGTGCTTTGTTTCACAATACTATCACATTCAGAAAACGAGTTACAGAGACAGACGAAACCAATAAGAAATGAACAATGGATATCAATAGGAAGGCTACCTTCAACAATGAATACTCTCGGATCTCGATACAAGTAAAGTGGTACAAATGTCAAAAAGTATTTGTTTGCTGACATATGTTTATTGAGTATTTATCCTAATTTTGACTATAGTATCTCATGTAAGGACATTGGATGCGCTTTTTAAACAATGTAAATACAAAGATAATCTGTCTAGCATCTGAGTAAAGAAATTTTAGAAATTCCCTTTTGTATCTCTCATTTTAACGAAACAGTTACGTTACGCACTTGTGGTTTCTCTCTGACATTGTTTGATGGAGACGCCGGTTATCGATTACGGTACCTCTCGCAGAATCAGATGCAGGTATCTCTGGCCAGGTCTCTACCAATTAGATACTATGTGAGCAACTGTAAAGAACGCCAACAACAGAAGCGCGTGCTATAATTACCTCAGGGGTATCTGATTTCAGTTCAGCATGCAACAGCGCCCTTCCTTCGAACTGGAATCGACCTCTTGGGGAGGTTCCCGAAGTCGACTAACGGGAATCAATGGACCACCTCACACGCCATGCTGTCACCAAAGCTATGCCGAAGCGCCTGAAATTGCAATGTTACTTGTGGAAAACATAATATTGAATCACGGAGCGCCTATACAATGGTGTCTGAGCCTGTAAAATTTTCCTGTCGAGTCTAGTATCAGAGGAATTTCAAGTCACGCCATCATGCACAGGATGACAGCTGTCTACAGCCCAGACAAATGGCCTCACAAAGCGCTTTGACAAACCGTTGTCAGATATGCTCTCGATGTACGTTGATGCTGAACAGAGAGATTGCAGTAGTACTCGTATACTGCTTGTCGTGACGTTCACGTATAACGCAGTGAAGCAAGACACCATAGGTTTCACAATGTTGTTGTTGCTTCATTGTCAACTGCACGATATTCAACCGTGACCGGAGAAGCAAAACAGCTGGCTCACATACTATTCTTGGACCCTCTGGAGAAGATCCGAGAGCGCTATGATGTCAAGCACCAGTCAGTGAGATAGAGCCCGGGAGACTTGGTATGAATTTGCAAGCAGAAACATCGTCCTTGATCTCCGTTGAAGCTCTACTACAGTTCTGGGGCGTAGGTGGAGGATGGGGGCTTCTAGTTCAAGGAGACTAAAGGCCCCCTTGTTGGACGCGAAGCTACGACGGGAGGGGCTACCTTTGATGCTGATTATAGTACAAAGGGTGGACGGTTCGTAACGAACGCCAAGACCCTTCAGCGTTGCCATAAGGTGGAGCACTGACTAGATCTGTATCTAGGAAGTTGTAGCGGGCTTCAGCGAGGACTTCTGAATCAGCGGGTCTCTGTTTCTCCAGGAGAGCGAAATGCGGCGAGCAGTGCCACATGCAACGTGGAGTAGAGGAGGGGAGCGGGCTGCGGGTCGCGACGTCAAATTTCTAGAAGGTCCCCGAAATTTTTTATGATTATAATGTTTGCATATTCTGTGATATTCGACGTTTTTACAAATAGCAGCATTCTTCATTCAGGAGGCAGAACTGTTATGTATATACTTTGGTTCCCGTAATGGTCCTTCCGGATTTGGAGTTGATTGTTGTTACAATGTGACAAATTTTTATCTCTTTTTTATTACGTACAGAGTGTGATACTCCAGTGCAACACACTGGTATACGGGTTTTATCACCTGATTATTTTACAATTTTGAACGTATGTTGTAAGCTCTCAGGACAAAATATTAGTCACTCCCTTAAAAGGGCACACTGGTGGCTTCGATGTGATACAGATCGTCTGTATCTGGCTCCAGGGAGTAATGTGACCCTCCACCGAAGGCAAAAACGGTGGGAAATGTAAACTGGGACAGCAGTTAGTCGCAGAAACTGTAATTTATTGAAGATCTAGATTTCGAATCTAACATAATTCTACCATTTAAATGCTAGCGTCAGTAGTCACATATATATGCTCTGACATCACCATGCCTGTATGACTCTCCTAGTGCAGCACCGATGTTGACTACGTTTGAGTCGAAATCTACACCTGCAATAAATTGCCGATTCTGCTTCTGAATGCTGTCCTTTACAGTTGAATATTCAATGGTCGCTATGTGCCACTGGTATCCAGTGGTTTCCAGTTTTGTGAACATAATGAGAGTGATGTGAGGGAATGGCAGAAAGCACCAACTGTGTTTGTACGTGCCAATTTTTTTTTTTTTTTTGAGTCATCAGTCTTTGACTGGCTTGATGCAGCCCGCCATGATTTTCTCTCCTGTGCCAACCTCTTCATCTCAGAATAGCACCTGCAACATACGTCCTCTACTATTTGCTGGTTGTATTCCAATCACTGCCTTCCTCTACAGTTTTTGCCCTCTACAGCTCCCTCTTGTACCATGGAAGTCATTCCCCCATGTCATAACAAATGTCCTATTATCCTGTTCCTTCAGCTTATAAGTGTTTTCCACATATTCCTTTCCTCACCGATTCTGCGCAGAACTTCCTCAGTCCTTACCTTATCAGTCCACCTAATTTTCAACATTCGTCTGTAGCACCACATCTCAAATGCTTCGATTCTCTTCTATTCCTGCTTTTCCAACAGTTCAGGTTTCACATGCATACAATGCTGTACTACAGACGTACATTCTCAGAAATTTCTTCCTCAAATTAAGGCCGATATTTGATACCAGTAGACTTCTCTTGGCCAGGAATGCCCTTTTTGCCAGTGCTAGTCTGCTTTTGATGTCCTCCTTGCTCCGCTCGTCATTGTTTATTTTGCTACCTGGGTAGCAGGACTCCTTAATTCATCTACTTCGTGACCATCAATCCTAATGTCAAGTTTCTCGCTGTTCTCGTTAGTGCTACTTCTCATTGCTTTCGTCTTTCTTCGATTTACTCTCAGTCCATACTCTGTACTCATTAGACTGTTCATTCCGTTCTGCAGATCATGTAATTCTTCTTTCACTCAGGATAGCAATGTCATCAGCGAATCGTATTATTGATATCCTTTCACCTTGAATTTTAA
Organism: Schistocerca americana; assembly: GCF_021461395.2. Lineage (NCBI taxonomy): Eukaryota > Metazoa > Arthropoda > Insecta > Orthoptera > Acrididae > Schistocerca > Schistocerca americana. Next base: position 654,892,906 of record NC_060120.1, on the reverse strand, counting down.
TTCCACTCCTGAACCTTTCTTTTATTTCCATCATTGCTTCCTCGGTATACAGATTCAACAGTAGGGGCGAAAGGCTACATCTTTGTCTTACGCTCTTTTTAATACGAGCACTTCGTTCTTGGTCGTGTACTCTTATTATTCCCTCTTGGCTGTTGTACATATTGTATATGACTCGTCTCTCCCTGTAGCTTACCCCCATTTTTCTCAGAATTTTGAACATCTTGCAACATTTTACATTGTCGAACGCTTTTTCCAGGCCGACAAATCCTGTCTTGATTTTTCTTTAATCTAGTTTACATTATTAACCGCAACGTCGGAATTGCCTCTCTCGTGCCTTTACCTTTCCTAAAGCCAAACTGATCGTCATCTAGCGCATCCTCCATTTTTTTCCATTGTTCTGTATATTATTATTGTCAGCAACTTGGATGCATGCGCTGTTAAGCTGACTGCGATAATTCTCACTCTAGTCAGCTCCTGCAGTCTAATGTTATGTGGATGATATTTTTCCGAAAGTCAGATGGTGTGTCGCCAGACACATAAATTCTACACACCAACTTGAATAGTCGTTTTGTTGCCGCTTCCCTAATGATTTTAGAAATTTTGATGGTATGTTATCGATCCCTTCTGCCTTCGATCTTCAGTCCTCCAATGCTCTCTTATTTTCTGATTCTAATAATGGGTCCCTGTCTCTTCTAAATCGTCTCCTGTTTCTTCTTCTATCACATCAGACAAATCTTCCCTCTCGTAGAGGCCTTCAATATACTCTTCCCATGTATCCGCTTTCTCCTCTGCATTTAACAATGGAATTCCGGTTGCACTCTTAATGTTACCACCCTTGCTTTTAATTTCACCGAAGATTAATTTGACTTTACTATATGCTGAGTCAGTCCGTCAGAGAATAATTTCTTTTTCGATTTCTTCACATTTTTCATGGAGCCATTTCGTCTTAGTTTCCCTGCACTTCTTTATTTCATTCCTCAGCGACTTTTATTTCTGTGTTCCTGAATTTCCCTGAACATTTTTGCACTTCCTTCTTTCATCAATCAGCTGACTTATTTCTTTCTTTGCAGTTATCTTCTTTGTTCCTATGGTTTCCTTTCCAGCTTCTGTGATCGCCCTTTTTAGAAATGTCCAATCCTCTTCAGCTGTACTGCCTACTGGACTGTTCTTTATTGCTGCATCTACAGCCTTAGAGAACTTCAAGTGTATTTCGTCATTACTTAGTACTTTCGTATCCCACTTCTTTGCGTATTGATTCTTCCTGACTAGTCTCTTACACTTCAGCCAACTCTTCATCACTACTACATTGTCATCTGAGTCTACACCTGCTCCTGGGCACGCCTTACAATCCAGAATCTGATTTTGAAATCTCTGTCTGACCATGGTGTAACATAACTGAAATCTTCCTGAATCACCCGGTCTTTTCCAAGTATACCTCCTCCTCTTGGGATTCTTGAACAGAGTATTCGCTATTACTTGCTGAAATTTATTACAGAAATCGATTAGTCTTTCTCCTTTCTCATTCCTTGTTCAAGATCATATTCTCCTGTAACCTTTTCCTCTGCTCCTTCCCATACAACTGCATTCCAGTCTCCCACGACTCTTAGATTTTCATCGCCCTTTACGTATTATTTTACCATTTCAGTATCCTCATACACTTTCTCTCTCTCTTCATCCTCAGCTTGCTACGTCGGCATGTGTACCTGAACTATCGTTATCGGTGTGGTTTGCTGTCGCTTCTGATAAGACTGACCCCATCACTGAACTGTTAACAATAACACTCTCTCTGCACTACCTTCCTATTCATAACGAATCCTACTCCCGTTATAACATTTTCTGCTGCTATTGATATAATTCTATACTCATCTGACCAGAAATTCTTGTCTTCTTTCCATTTCACTTCACTGACCCTTCTATATCTAGATTGAGCCTTTGCATTTCTCTTTTCAGGTTTTCTGGCTTCCCTACCACGCTCAAGGTTCTGACATTCCACGCCCCGCCTCTTAAAACGTTATCCTTTCGTTGGTTATCCAATCTTTCTCTCATGTTTACCTATCCCTTGGCAGTCTCCTCCTGGAGATCCGAATGGGGGACTAGTTCGGAATATACAGTGGAGAGATCATCATGGCACTTTTTCAATTACAGGCCACGTGTCCTGTGGATACACGTTACGTGTCTTTAATGCAGTGGTTTCCATTGCTTTCTGCATCCTCATTCCATTGGTCATTGCTGACTCTTCCGCCTTTAGGGGCAGTTTCCCACCGCAAGGGCAAGAGACTGCCATGAACTTCTATCTGCTCATCAGCCCTCTTTGACAAGGCCGTTGGCAGAATGAGGGTGACTTCTTATGCTTGAATTCTTCGGCCACCAATGCTGATTATTAATAAGAATTTAAGCGGTGGCGGGTTTTGAACCCAGGACAGAGGACGTTTTGATTATGGATCAAAGACGCTACCTGTAGACGACGGGTACTGATGCCCACTGTCACACCGTGAATGAATTTATTCTATTTGTTAGCTTATCAACGAGGACTTTCCAATGCGCTTACAAGAAAAGGAGTATCACTCGCAGCCATGTAAAATGGTTTAGGAACGGTCGTAAAATGATTCTAACCGAATGGGACCAAGGACGAATGTCACTTATTGTTGATAACGAACGGTTTCAAACCCGACTGGAATTGCTACTGTGAATGAACGCAGGCCATCTCAAGGTTTCCGAGCGTACACTGCGAAAGGTACCGTTTGCTACGGACGTTTGGAGCGCAGTATATAGCAGTGGTAACACCGGTGCCCGTGAGACCACTGAAGTTAAGCGCTGTCGGGCTTGGCTAGCACTTGGGTGGGTGACCATTCGGTCTGCCGAACGCTGTTAGCAAGCGGTGTGCACTCAACCCTTGTGAGGACAACTGTTGAGCTACTTGATTGGAAAGTAACAACTCTGGTTTCGAAAACTGACAACGGCTGAGCGAGCGGCGTGCTGACCACGTGCCCCTTCGTATCAGCAGTCTATGATGCCTGTGGGCTGAGGATGACACGGCGGTCGGTCGGTAACTTTGTGCTTTCAAGGCCTGTTCGAACGGAGTTTAGTGTATATAGGAAAGGCCACTTCTCACTGCGGAAATGAAATTGCATGTCTTCAAAGGGGCTAAACAACACAAAAAGTGCAGAGTAGCTGGAGGTTTGAAGTGTGGTTCGACGAATTACGATTTTTTCCCAATGATGCAAGGCGTCGAATGAATCGACGGCTCAATAAAGCGTGTAACCCGCAGTGTGTAGTTCAGGCCGAAGGCATTTCTATGATGTTTCGGGGTTGGTTTTCGTACCATGACTTGGGCCCACACGTTCAGCTTACCGGGAGCATAAGGAAAATTGGATGATTTATTCAAGAGAAAGAACTTCACAAACTGAGCAAGTCAGTAACACGTTGGACCACCTCTGGCCCTTATGCAAGCAGTTATTCGGCTTGGCATTAATTGACGGAGTTATTGGATGTCGTCCTGAGGGATATCGTGCCAAATGATATCCAATTGTCCGGTTAGATCGTCAAACTCCCGAGCTGGTTGTAGGGCCCTCCCCATAACACTTCAAATGTTCTTAGTTGGAGAGAGATCCGGTGACCTTGCTGGCCAAGGTAACGTTTGGCAAGCATGAAAACAACCAATAGGAACTCTCTGGTGTCATTTTGCCGAAATGTAAGCCCAGGATGGCTTGCCATGAAGGGCAGCAAAACAGCGCGTAGAATACCGTTGACGTAGGGCTGTGCTACAAGGGTGCCGCGGATGACAATGAAACGAGTCTTGCTATGAGAAGAATGGCGCCACAGATGATCACTCGTGGTTGTCAGGCTATATGACAGTCGACAGTGAGCTTGGTATCACACGCTGTCCGAGGCGTCTCCAGACACGTCTTTGGCCTCGAATCTCATTGACCACTGGAGCAGAACTGTCTTCAGTGATGCGTCCCGCGTTGATTTGAGCCCCTATGACCAGCGAAGACGTGTCTGGAAACGCCCTGGACAGCTGACAACTCGATAACCGTCAGTGATGATTCAAAAATGGTTCAAATGGCTCTGAGCACTATGGGACTCAACTGCTGAGGTCATTAGTCCCCTAGAACTTAGAACTAGTTAAACCTAACTAACCTAAGGACATCACAAACATCCATGCCCGAGGCAGGATTCGAACCTGCGACCGTAGCGGTCTTGCGGTTCCAGACTGCAGCGCCTTTAACCGGACGGCCACTTCGGCCGGCGTGAGTGATGATCTGGAGTGCCATTTCACTTTACAGCAGGATGTCTTTAGTTGTCATCTGCGGCACCCTTGCAGCACTTCTACGCCCGGCTTTGTTGCCCTACATGACAAGCCATCGTGGGCTTACATTTCAGCAAGATAATACCCGACCGCACATGGCAAGAGTTTCTATTGCTTGTCTTCGTGCTTGACAAGCCCTTCCTTAGGCAGCAACGCCGCCGGATCTGTCCCAGACTGAGAACGTTTGAAGGATTATGGGCAGGGCCCTTCAACTAGCTCAGGATTTTGACGATTTAAAGCGCCAGTTGGACATAATTTATCACGATACCAGTCAGGAGGATTTCCAGCAACTCTGTCAATCAATGCCAAGCCGAATAACTGTTTGCATAAGAGTCGGAAGTAGATCAATGTTTTATTGGCTTGCTCAATTTGTGAAGCTCTTACCTTTGAGTAAATCATCTGATTTTCCTAAAATCATTTTTATGTGTGTACATGTGCAGCATATGTATCGATTTCCGTCCCATTCGGATAATTCCTTCGGGGCGTGTCGCTTTTTTTTCCTTAGAAAGTATTCAAGTATTCAGGCATTCTGTCGAAACTCGACTGGCCGTGCAATTTGGTAGCTTTATACCATCGATTCTACAGTTAGTGGCTGGAACTAGTTGTGGCTTACTTGAAGAAACTTGGATATTCTCCCTTGCCGAAATGCCTTTATCAAGACTGCAGGTGTTGTTACACAGTAGTAACTTGATGTTTCAAAAAATTGTTCAAAGGTCTCTGAGCACTATCGGACTGAACATCTGAGGTCATCAGTCCCCTAGAACTTAAACCACTTAAACCTAACTAACCTAAGGACATCACACACATCCATGTCCGAGGCAGGATTCGAACCTGCGACCGTAGCGGTCACGCGCCTCCAGACTGTAGCGCCTAGAACCGCACGGCCACTCCGGCCGGCTAACTTGATGTTTCCTGGGGCTTACTAATGTTTTGGCCAGGGTGCCTATGTCTTACATCAAATTATATAGAAGTTTAAATTTTCATTTTTAGCTTTGAGGGTTACCGTTTGAGACAATCGAAACCGGTGAACTAAAAATATAGATATATCTTTGGTTGGAAATAAAAACTGTAGTAACAAACGTCGTATTCTAAATCGTCTCCATGTAATAAAAATATATGTCATAAAATAAAATGCCTGGAACGGTGTATTTTCATGGAAAGATTTAGCCTTCTGTGTTTCTATGAATCACTCTCTCTTCCATATCTGCGAAATGTGTTACAAATTTTTAGAAACATCACATATAATTCAGTTGCTGAACAGCGCACGCCGGCCGTTGTGGCCGAGCGGTTCTAGGCACTTCAGTCTGGAACCGCGCGCCGCTGCAGTCTCAAGTTCGAATCCTGCCTCGGGCATGGATGTGTGTGATGTCCTTAGGTTAGTTAGGTTTAGGTAGTTCTAAGTTCTAGGGGACTGATGACCTCAGATGTTAAGCCCCATAGTGCTCAGAGCCTCTTTTTTTGAACAGCGCACGTTTTCTTCAGCCGGATATGAAAACGGTTTCTTGTACAAAGTCAACCTCGAATCTTTACCCAGTCTTTGTTCTCAGAAAGCTGACACACAGTTAATGATGGTACAGTAGTTCAAAATGGTTCAAATGGCTCTGAGCACTATGGGACTTAACATCTGTGGTCATCAGTCCCCTAGAACTTAGAACTACTTAAACCTAACTAACCTAAGGACATCACACACATCCATGCCCGAGGCAGGATTCGAACCTGCGACCGTAGCAGTCGCGCAGTTCCGGACTGAGCGCCTGGAACCGCTCGTCCACAGCGGCCGGCGGTACAGTAGTTGACGAAGTGTTAAGCCTTGTCACGCGGAATACTAGCCCAAGACAAAAACTGGATCACACTAACATGTGGCAGTTCCAGAACTATTTCCTACAGTCTCGTTGGATATAACTCTTTATTGGCAGTTTCGTCTGGAACGCATCTAATTGTAGGCAATCTAACATTTCACAGAATATGAGGACAATCACGTCGCTTTCTATAAAAGACCAGAAATGACGTAGAATTTGCTGGTGAACGTCAGTGTGGCGTCAAATTGCTTTCCTGCTGTGCGAACTGCAGCACCACCTTTGTTTCGGCAACCTCGCTGTTCGCTTAGAAGTGGCAAACCGCTCCAGTTTCAACCTTGATAAGAGGCCTACTTACATGTAATGGTAATCTGAATAAACTCGCCCGTCCACACAATGAAGCACTCCGAACTCACTGCCCAGGCATGAATCCTAGACCTGTGCTGCAAGTCTCTAACTGCTGTGACAGACAGTTCATCACATTTTCAGTGGGATGTTAGCAGCTCGAACATAGTCGTCAGCATCTCCCATCAACTTAAAGATTTAAACAACGTTTTTCATCAACCACCTGTTCTGTTCATAACCGCGCACATTTATGTTATTTCAACAAAGTTACATGTCTCTCTTAAAACAAATGAGAATGGTAGAAAATATTTTTCTTTTCTTTAAGGAAAAAGCACAGTCATGGATCAGTTTAAATTACACTAATACGTTGACTTTGCATGACTTACTTTTCCTCGTCATTATTCCGCTTTTTTGTTGTTTCAGGTTTTTGTAATAGTGGGTGTGGTGCTTCTTTCTGCAGCTGAATGCTGTTTCCTATAGCAGAAGGTAGACTTAATCTAAGGGGAGAGATATTGCGAAATCTCTCAGTATCAATTGAGTAATCTCTTATTTTGCTCTTCTTCCTGTTTACTTATTTGCATGTTGTGTTCTGCGATCGAAATCGACTAAAGGGTCGATTTTCACCCAGAAGAGTAGTGGAAAGTGCTGAAAAATCACACGCAGGGCAGCCAGTGAATAGACAAGCAATAGTTAATTCACTACACTGACGCCCTATGCATTATGCTACACGAAAATCTCTGTTGTTTACATGTATACGTTGGAGTTACATAAAACGTCCGAAGATACAGTCATGCTCTCCGAGTGCGTGTGTGAGACGACTACACCGCATTGCAATATTGTACTTCTAAGAGTAACAGATCAGGACCCAGAACACAGAGAAAATGAAAAGATGCTCACGAAATATATTTTGAAGCCAGTATTGTTATACACTCCAGAGGATAAACATGACAAAACGTTTAACAAAGATTCCTTGGTAACAATGGAAGTAAAGTAATTCCAAAATGTACCACAGTATTTCTGACGTGAAATCCCGCTTGTCACCACAGTCGAAGTTCGTCGTGAAACTGCACATTTATGTTGGCAAAAACGTAGAGCGAAACAAATCGGTGCTATTGAAGCGCGTATTTGGCCTGAAGACACAAACAACTATAACAGCCCTCTCGACATGCTTGCTTTACGATCATTTTTGCGGAAAATAACTGAACAATCAGGCACTGAAGACAGCGAGGTCGAGAAAGGCCTCTGGTAGAAGACGGAAAAGTCATTTAACGCTGCTAACGTTTAAGAGGTCGTTACAGTGAGAAATGTGCTCTGGTGCTCACTGCTCTACCGACCGCACCTGTCATGCGCTCAAAATAGTACTCCTCAGAGATCAAGGCAGAAGACAGCACACTGACAAGCGATCTTTGCTAACGCTCTGTTGAATCGGTACGTATTGTAAAAATTGATGTATGTATCTACAAGTGTATGTATGTGTGTGTATGTTCCATACCTCCTCCTGAACCACTAGATCGATTTCTACCAACCTTGGTAGAAACTTCATTTATTATATGGAAAGCAATACTGTGGATTGCGGGAGGGGTTAATAATGTGGATAGAGGGGGGGAGGAAGATACAGACAGACAGAGAGGGTAAAGGAGGACATGGAAACAAATATGGGGCAGGAAGATATGGACAGAAAGAGGGGAGGAGGAAAATGGGCAGAGAAAAGGAAGATAAGGTGAAGGATAGAGAGAGGAGTGTGGAGAAAATGGACAGAGGAAGGGAATAGGGGGAGATGGACAGAGATGATGGAGGATGAGATGGAAAGAGGATGGAGAGGAGGAAATGGACAGAGAAAGGGAAGAAGAGATGTAGAGAGATGGAAGGAGGAGAACAGTGGAGAGAGGGAGAGGACGAGATGGACAGACAAAGGGAGGAGAAAATGGGCAGAAAGAGGGGGGGAGAGGTAGAGGGAGTGTGTAGGAGATAGAGGGAGCAGGAGAAGATGGTTCAAATGGCTCTGAGCACTATGGGACTTAACATCTGAGGTCATCAGTCCCCTAGAACTTAGAACTACTAAAACTTAACTAACCTAAGGACATCACACACATCCATGCCCGAGGCAGGATTCGAACCTACGACAGAAGTCCCTTCTGTGGTTCCCTGAGATCCTCTAACCTAAAAAACCGCCCAATCCCTTCCACACAGCCCCCGCTACCCGTGTAGCTGCCTCCTGTGTGTAGTGGACTCCTGACCCAGAAATCCACCACCCGATGGCGCAAGTCAAGGAATCTGCAGCCTACACGGTCACAGAACCGCCTGAGCCACTGATTCAGACCCTCCACTCGGTTCTGCACCAAAGGACCACAGTCGGTTCTATCGACGAAGCTGCAGATGGTGGGCTCCGCCTTAATCTTGGAAGCAAGACTGGCAGTCTTTAACATTTCCGCTAGCTGCCCGAAACCAGACAGAATCTGCTCCGATCCAAAGCGACACACGTCACTGGTACCGACATGAGCCACCACCTGCAGTTGGCTGCACCCTGCACTCTTCATGGCATCCGGAAGTACCCTTTCGACATCCGGAATGACTCCCCCTGGAATGCACACGGAGTGCACACTGGCTTCCTTCCCCTACTTGGCAGCCATGTTCCTAAGGGGCCCCATTACACGCCTAACGTTGGAACTCCCAACTACCAGCAACCCCACCCTCTGTGAATTCCCAGACCTTGCGGGCTGAGAAGCTTCCTCTGGAACAGGGTGGACGACTGCATCCGGTTCAGAGACATCATCAGCCACAGATAACGCCCGAAACCTGTTCATCAAACGAACCGGGGAGGCCCTACGATTGGTCCCTCGGAAGCCAAAGCAGCCTGGAGCTGTGAGCCGCTCACATCTGTACACAACAATCACAGTTCCTATCCATTACTGCAGTCGTTCCTGTTTGAAGCTCGTAAAAATACGTAACAAGCGAACGGTGTACTCCCCTTATTAGCAGCAGGAACTAGCGGTGCTGCTCTCGCTGACGGTCTAACCGACACTGGTGACCTACGGAGAATTAGAAATCTCAATTTGCAGGAGTGTTCATCTAGCCACATGTGTGCAGACAAAGAGCGGTGACATGTTATATTGTCTCGTTGAAACATGACATCTTCATCAGTGTTCTCTCGAAACGTTCCTTCCGTCCTTCGTCGAAGCTTCCCTGGCGCCGCGCGAAATCACACTTGCGGCCGCGGCCGGAAACCCCGTACTCTTGGCGGTGGGCTTCGCGCGAGACAAACTGCACGACATACTGTTCCGCAGATTTCATCGGAAACGTTTATTGGCGAACTCCGATTAATTTCGTACACTGCTTCCCAAGCGAAGTCAGTCTAAACAATAGTCGCTAGACTCGTCTTGACTCGCGAGACATGGCTAAATTTCACAACTCAAAAGCCGATAATCAGAAGCTATATAACTACCTTCCGGAAAGATTCCGAGGCCCGACCCCTGGACCGTAAAGGTTCACCGATAACAGTTCAATACACCGCCTTGAGCTGCAAGCTAATTATGGCCGTTGATAACTGCCGCAACAACAAAATACGGACACAGTTCAAAGTATTTCTAACTAGCTAATGTCTCCACTTCTTACTCTGTGCACTTCTGTTTCAGAACACGTTCACATTCATTAATCCACTGCTCACAGAGAATAACAAGGAAGTGCCAGCGCACAATTCGATGCGCGTGCAAGGCAATCCACTTTAAAATACTCTGTAGGCTTTCTGTATCGGAAAAGCTGCTCCGTTGACCCCGAAGTACAACTAACTCCAAACTTGCGAAATGATAAGCTCTTAAAAACAAAACTCATCCCCAGAGGGCCCCCGACTATTCATCTCATTCCAACGAGGGCTGTCGGCGGTCTCCTTAAACTCGCCAGCTCCCAACCGCTCCAAGATTGTGCAACATACAGGACTCAACCGGTTGGACTTGGAAGCAGCATGTGGACATTGTCATTGGACATTATCTGCTACTGCCGACAGTGCTTGTGTAAGGCGCTGCACCTTTTCTGCAACAGATGTTGGTAACAACTGTGTCGCGAGGAAATTACTCTCCCCTGTAAGCCTGTCAAGTAGATTCCAGCCACAATGCATTTAGGAGGATCTGTGAAAGACTGGACCATCGGCTCCAGACTGAAAGAAAAGCCCCTTCTCCTTGAAGCAGGATAATGGTGACTACAATGCCGAACAGGGCAGCAGAGAAATACACTGACGGGAACAAAATCGCTACAACAAAAAATTATTAATATAGAGTAATGAAATTTCGATAATACACTTGTCTAGTAACATATTAAACCATTAACATTGCAAAATCACGGGTTAACGTATGGGCGAGATAAGCCATTGCAAATCTGATATGCTGGTACAATAATAATCGGTGTAACCGTCAGAATGTTGACTACAAGCAAGCAAACGTGCTTGCATTCTATTGTACAGGTGCCGCATGTCAGTTTGTGGGATGGAGTCAGTGCATGTTGCACTTGGTCGGTCAATACAGGTTTGGTTACTGCTGGTTGTGGATGACGCTGGAGTTGTCTTCCGATGATATCCCGTATGTGTTCGACTGGAGACATATCTGGTGATGGAGCAGGCCAAGGCAACATGTCGACGCTCTGTGGAGCATGTTGAGTTATAATAGATGTATGTGGACGAGTGTTCTCCTGTTGGAAAACACCACCTGGAATTCCGTTCATGAATAGTGGCACCACGGGTCGAATCGCCAGATTGACGTACATATTTGCAAGCAGGGATAACCGTGAGAATGCACCTGCTGTCATACGAAATCGCGCCTGGAAAGGGTGCAAAAAAGGGCAGCTCGTTTTGTATTATCACGTAATAGGAGAGAGAGTGTGGCAGATATGATACGCGAGTTGGGATGGAAGTCATTAAAGCAAAGACGTTTTTCGTCGCGGCGAGATCTATTTACGAAATTTCAGTCACCAACTTTCTCTTCCGAATGCGAAAATATTTTGTTGAGCCCAACCTACACAGGTAGGAATGATCATCAAAATAAAATAAGAGAGAAATCAGAGCTCGAACAGAAAGGTTTAGGTGTTCGTTTTTCCCGCGCGCTGTACGGGAGTGGAATGGTAGAGAGATAGTATGTATGTGGTTCGATGAACGCTCTGCCAAGCACTTAAATGTGAATTGTAGAGTAATCATGTAGATGTAGATGTAGACCAAAATTCCAGGTGTAGATCCAATGTGTCCAGTACGCAGACAGGTTGGTTGCAGTCCCTCAACTCCTCAACTGGCCTCCTTCTAACCACCACACGGTCATCAGTGGCACCGCGGCAGAACCACCTCTCATCAGAAAACTCAACAGGCCTCCACCCTGCTCTTCAATGAACTCTTGCTTGACATCATTGAAGCCGCAAATGGCGATGGTTTAGGGCCAGTGGAATGCACGCTACAGGCCTAGCTCAGAGCTGTATTTGGATTAACCGATCTGTAACAGTCATTGTGATGCCAACTCTGTTCAAATTTCTGCTGCAGAAGCGGTAAGATGCACCAGAGCCATACGACGACTATGGTGGTCTTCCGTCTCGCAAATATCACGTGGCCGGTCGGAACCGGGTCTTCTTGCATCCGTACATTCAGGTGACCACCGCTGCCAGCAATCACGTACAGGGCAACATCCTGCCAAGTCTTCCTGCAGTTTCGCAGAAGGAACATCCAGCTCCTCGTAGCCCTATTACATGATTTCATTTAAATTCAGTGGGGTGGTGATAACGGTTTCTCTGTCGCCTTAAAGGCATTCTTGATTAACATCTACTAAGCACGGCCAATCTCAAAGGTAACTGAGAGTCACGCCCGTTACAATGTGTATGTAAAGCAAACCGGATTTACATCCTCATAGTGTCGGTGCCAGCGCCACTCTTATGCGAATGGTGCGAAATTTGAAGAGACATCATCTTTCAGATATAAAAACACTCTGACCAACTTTCGCTTATGTCGCAAAACTCCTCCTTGGTGTTGCAATTTTCCGACAGGGTATGGTACGCTCTAATGACAGAAAGTGATGCAGATGATCTTTGAGAATGTCCACATAACGTGCACCTCCATTGGTCTCTACCGTTGGAAAGGGGGGCCTAACTGTGTCCATTGTAATACAACCCACAGCACACCGATCCATCTCCTCTGTGGACACAGTCTTGTTGACAAGCAAGATCCACAGTTTCATTGGGCATACGCCACACTCTCAGGCACCCGTCAGGTCGATACAACTGAAACCGAGATTCATCGGACCATACTACTCGCCGCCACTGTGATGATGTTGGTTGGCCCACGCCAGTCGTTGACCTCTGTATCGAGGTGTCACCAACGGGATACGGGCCGTTCTCCGGCTACTCAAGTCAGTGCGGTGCATTTATATCCGCCCACTCATACCGAGCAAGAAAGCGCACTGGTCAGCTCGCTGGACTCGCATTCGGGAGAACGATGGTCCACATCCTGTCCGGTCATCCAGATTAGGTTTCTTGTGATTTCTCTCAATCATTTTAAGGAAAGTGCTTTGATTGTCCCTTTGAAAGCGCGTGCCCGAATGTCCTTCCCCATTCTTCCTTAATCTGAGCTTTTTCTCCGTCCCTAATGACCTTGGCGCCGACGGCAGGTTAAACACCAATCTTGCTTTCTTCCCTATAGTGGAGGTAGGAATCGGTTCTTGACACCCTACATTCAAATCGGCGGCTATCTGACCTTCAATAGATCGTCCATCGTTCCGCATGGCCATGAAAGCGACGTGACGTCTGTTCGTCACACTCCTGTCTTCGTCCTGTACGGCGGGTTGGGCGTGTAGTAAATTATGTCTTTGATATTAAATACCCACGTTCGACACTGCTGACTTCGAAAACCCGAGTTCCCTTGTAATCTCCGATATTCTGTTAGCCATGCTTTTTGCACCGATTATCATCCCAAATTTAAAGACGATTAGCTTTCGACGTGTCCCGTCATTCGCTACACACCTCTCTAGTACAGAATGCTCTGGTATCATGTGTACACTCTCGACGTACGCCTCTTCTGGCCAGAACATTCAAGCTTTATACAAGGCACATTTTCAAATAGTGTAACCCATTGGATGGAGTGAGAGACTGTCCAAGGCATTAACTGACTGTGTGATTATCTTCCTTTAATTCTTATACTTTTAAGACAAAATCACGAGATTATTTCGCAATGCCATAACCGGTTCGGACCAGCCAGCGGCGATCGTGAGATTAAAGGCACGTTTGCGAGCCGTTTCCGTTTGGTTGACGCGGTGTTCATTGTTTTTAGAGCCTGTGTTCGTGACGTGACTCACGGGCAGTGATCTCAATGGCAGTATTTTGCAAACGACTTTCAGGTGACGATAACACAGGCGTTAATAGTTTATTGTTGATTCTACATCGTGAAACATGCTTGCAACGTTGTTTTACGCTTCCTACGTATTTGTGGCGTTGTTTTTCAAGCACAAATACATCGTAAACACTACCTTTGACAGCACACAGGATGTTATATAACACGAAATGTGCTTGAAGGTAATCATTTGAAGCAACCAAGTGGTCAGCATGACTTGAAAATAATATTTCAGGCATCATAAAAATTCTTCTTTTACAGCTGAAAGTGTCGCTCCTGGTGGTCAGGTGGTAAAGCAAAGCCCTGGAAACGAAGTGATCGCGGGATCGAATTCCAGGAGAACCGAAGATATTTTGAGACTCTCTTCAATGTGGCTTTCACCTGTCGATGATGTGAATATCCTCCGGGAACGACACGCGGTTCAGAATCCACGTTAAATTGCATGTCCCCTTCTCCGGTTACCACAGTGACACGGAAGTCGCAGAAGAGACGTCTAATTAAAAGACTTGCACCCTCCATTATAGCACAAGAAATTTTTATTGCACTGCTGAAAGTCGTCTCGTCAAGTGCAGCTTATCTGCAGTCTTTTAAAAGACACTGATGTCCCTAATGTAAAAAAAAAAAAAGTTGGCACGCAGATGTAAGGTTCCTTTTAGTTCCGCTGGTTTTTTCTGTTTCCCACTTTAAATTTGCAACCTATTCTGTTATTCCTCTCCTTCCTTTAGTCAGCTTGGTTTTTCGACAAATTTCTGTCGAGTTATTCGTTAGTGTAATGTGGTTATTTGTTGGTGTGTGCAAGCTACAGTTTTCCGTTGTGGGCTGAATTATGTCGTGATTGTATGATAATAATTGTACAACATAAAATAAAATAGTTAAATGTGACAGTCGAAGAATTTTAATATCATTCACAGGAAGTGCCACGGCCTCGCACTTTCCTCTTTAGGTTGATATATAACATTTTTCTATATGTGGTGATGTACATAAGAATTCAAACAAACGCCATATATACATTTGATATCACGATAAATATTTTGTACATTTGAAACACAGACCATGTTAACAGAAAGCGGAAATGGTGCACATTCTGACCAGTATACTACTTATCCAGAATTGTCTTTCTGGACACCTTGCGTGATTATTTGTTCTATGCATCTCTGTTGTCTGACAATGTTAGACTCATGAGGCCCGTTCCATTGTTAGTAATACTTACGGGCAGCTGACATACGAAGAGCTAAATTATAGTGTGGGGGACTGTGGCGTATGGCTATAGAGAGTGGCATTATGTTTGTGTTACTGATGAAAGTAAGAGATACCCCCTTCGGATGTACGGATGACCATCAACCATGTTCGCACTCCGCAAGAGACTGAGGACGGTGTGAGATTTAATTATGGGTAATCGAAAAGAATACTACTGGCGAAAATTTCTTCCACTAGCTGGACTCGAACCATATATCACTGGCTCAAAATGAGCAACGCAAGCACCTGTCAGTGTCATCGGTTACGGTGAAGTCTTTTTGCCACATCAGAAAGTGACAATATGATTAAGATTCTTTTTTAAAACTGTTCGTACAAACGTTATGAAAGCATTCTTCTTCTTTATCTTATGTCTTCGTCCCGCTTCGGCGCAGGTCCACGCGCTTATTAACGGATCTGACATGGTTAATTCAAAGAGTGTTCGGATGCCCTTTCTGTCACCACTCCGTTACCCCATTAGAGGGAATGTGTGTACCCCCAACTGTCTGCTTGTAGTGTTCTGAATGTGAAAGTGAGCGTAACTTTTCGAAATGTTTGCAAATGGTGTAAGTGAGGCGAGACTTGGGTACCAGTTTGGCTTCAGCTAGTGGGATGTGGAAAACCGCGTAAAAACCTCATCCAGGCTGACCAACACAACGAAACTCGTCGGGCGGATTCGATCTGGGGCCGGCGCACCTCCCCTTCCCGGAAACGGTGCCTTAACATGCACGGCTATTCGGACGAATAAGCATCAAGAGTTCAAAAATGGCTCTGAGCACTATGGGACTTAACATCTGGGGTCATCAGTCCCCTAGAACTTAGAACTACTTAAACCTAACTAACCTAAGGACATCACGCAAATCCATCCCGAGGCAGGATTCGAACCTGCGACCGTAGCGGTCGCGCGGATCCAGACTGAAGCGCCTAGAACCGCTCGGCCACTTCGGCCGGTAGCATCAAGAGTGCAATGCTAATAACAAAACCGATAGTTGCAATAGTGGATAGTTGGGTTGCAGCTTTATTTATATTTAGGTATGGAAATATTAGTAGTGAAAAATAATACTAATACTAATAATAATAATAATAATAATAACTGAATAAAAAGGTATAGCAAGAACTACGATATATATAAAGGACAGGAGTGATGAGGGATAAAAAAAAAAACCGGTGAAGTGAAGGAGGGAAACGACAGGAAAAAGTAAAGGAGTACATTTTCTGTCGGTTTGTGTCAAAAGGAAGGAAGATCATAGTTTAGGTTCCGTTGAGCACTAGGTCAGGAAACAGCTTCAGATTTCTTTTCAGGAAGACCATCTCAATAACCACCGTATAAGACTTTCCGAGATACCACGGAAAAAAAAAAAAAAAAAAATCTGGAACGCGGGTATATGAACTACACTCTTTCTGAATGTAAGTCCATCGCCTTATCGAAAAAGTATTTTTTGCCCTAATTGTGTTCAAGGTACTGTGACGACAGCAAAAAAGATTCAATTTTTCTTTTTCTAATGTCTCTAGACCTCGCGATCAGAAACACACAAGAAATCAGTACTGAATACACGCGTGCAGACTCATTTCACTTAGTTGTGGCAGTCGTATAGCGCACGAGATTCCCACTAAGGTCGGAAAGCTGTGATCCCCTTTAAGGGGACTTTAGTGAGAAAGTCTTGAAAGCGATTTACAGTTATTGCGGACACTATGTTTTTGCTGTTTCGTCCAAATGGTAGCGTCGCCGTAAGACTGTTTTGTACAGCATATACAGTCAAAGATTTCTGGCCTCCAGCCCCCTTCTCGAAAAAAAAAAAATGATGAATAGTTCAACGTTTGATTGACGAATGTTTATTGTATTATTAAATAATTAATATAATATTTCTTGGGAATGAGCCGAGCTTGACGTAATGGCGCTAATTCTTTGACATTTGGTGCCATATTTATCTCATTATTGACATTCTGTTTTTTTTCTTCTTCACGGCCGGTATCTAACTTGTTCTTTGTCTCCAGAATATAAAAACAAGGCAAAACCCGCTCAGGAACTTACTTCAGCGCCAATTATAAATTACAACGTAAATGTGGACATATTGTATACAGAACATTAAATGTATGTGTATGAATATAGTCTCAAGAAACAAACGGTAACCGGCATAAACAAAGGGAAGGAGACCAATATGAACATTGTTGTTATCGCTGTACATAAATAAAATTTAGAAAATTTCCGTGTCCCACGGCGACAATCGTGTTTTATATTACAACCTCACCTGTGGTGTAAATACTGGGTGCCTAGAGGGTATGCATTGACCAAAATAGACGAGCCAGGTTTGCAGGAGGCAACATCAAATCATCTACATCCTGCGAGAGACTGCCGCAGATTTCTTAGCTTTGGCTTTGCTACTCAGCTGATTTTTAATGATGTTTTTTCAATTATATAAGTAATAGTTCATACACTGGCAGAAATGACAAGTTTTAAATCATGAATCACTAAACGCTGCCAAACTGGTACTTCAGTATTTCCATGCCTGTGGGAAAGGTTGGCAATTTCATCCTTATGCGAGCTTATTTTTAGTACCGTCAGTACAGAAAAAGGCATTGCATTGTACAGGAGTCTTCTTGGGTGCATACGTATAATTATAAACATATGGCTACTGAGGCCTCACTTAGGCCATACGTTACTAAGCGCCTAGTTAGACGTTGCTTACTATCAGCTGAAGGCTAAACTACTTCACTACTTGACGTCCCGAGCAAGAGTGGACGAGAGCTTGCTAGGAACTTCATACGAGCCGCGGAGCGGCGCTAGCGGCGCTGGTCGCGACTGGCGGGTCCAACGATACTAATACGGACCGCGGTCGATAACTGCAACCCCTGACAAGTGTGGTATCGAACGTTGATACGACAGATGGTGCAAATGGCTCTGAGCGCTATGAGACTTAACTACTGAGGTCATCAGTCCCCTAGAACTTAGAACTACTTAAACCTTACTAACCTAAGGACATCACACACATCCATGCCCGAGGCAGGATTCGAACCTGCGACCGTAGCGGTCGCGCGGTTCCAGACTGAAGCGCCTAGAACCGCTCGACCACTCCGGCCGGCTTTGATACGACAATTGCTGTAGAGGAAGAATGATGTGAGTACATGTTGGCAACTGAGTGCCCCGAGAGTTACTAGAATTTTCAGATGGGAGCCGCAACACAGCTATGACTATCGGACTTCACATCGAATTATTGGCATGAGGGACATGGGGCATGATACGGACAGATCCTATAGTCGGTTGCCTGTAGTGAAATGAATGCAAGCGAATGGTGACGAATTGGACTCAAGACAACAGAGGGGCAAGAAGGGTGGGTACGGATCCCTCCAGAAGGGCTACACCACGGCAAGACTTTAGGTTTGGTCGTCTGGCTGTGACAAATAGACGGTTAATAACATCGGGAATCAGGGCAGTCTTTACAGAGGGAATATTACCCTGGACCAGCGGTGATAGATCAGAAAAGTTGAGTTGAGATCTCGAGTTGCAATGCGTCATTTACCGCTCACAACATAGATGATGATATGTGGTTTGTGTGGCGCTCAAATGCACGATTATCAGCGCACGTACAATTTCCCAATCTTGACTCAGTCGCCGGCCGGTGTGACCAAGCGGTTCTAGGCGCTTCGGTCTGGAACCGCGCGACCGCTACGGTCGCAGGTTCGAATCCTGCCTCGGGCATGGATGTGTGTGATGCCCTTAGTTAGGTTTAAGTAGTTCTAAGTTCTAGGGGACTGATGACCTCAGATGTTAAGTCCCATAGTGCTCAGAGCCATTTGAACCATTTGGCTCAGTCCAATCTCGCCACTTTCGCGAATGATGATGAAATGATGCGAAGAACACGAACACTCAGTCCCAGAGCGGAGAAAATCCCCGACCTGGCCGGGAATCGAACCCACGTCCCAGTGATCCATAGGCAGCAAAGCTAGCACTAGACCACGAGCGACGGACACAACGAAGACTTGCAGGTTGTTAGCGCCAGAATGTACTGGAACGAGTGGCATTCTGGAGTCTTCAGCAATGAGTTTCACTTCTCTTTAAGGCGGTTAAATCGTGTCCGTAGCGAACTGGTGAAAGGTCGCAGAGCTCAGTGATTCCAGAGACCCATTCCTCTCCGTTCCTGGAAACATGGTGTGGGGTAACTATTGCATAGAAGAGCAGGACTGATATGGTAACTGTTGAAGAGAAGCTGAGTGAGCGCCTGATTGTGAAAGGTCACAGAGCTCAGTGATTCCAGAGACCCATTCCTCTCCATTCCTGGAATCAAGATGTATGAAACTATTGCATACAAGAGCAGGACTGATATGGTAACTGTTGAAGAGAGGCTAAGTGAGCGCCTGATTGTGAAAGGGCCGAGCTGCAGTTTGAGGGATTCGAGACTCATATAGTCAAAGGATCGGGACAGCAAAATCTCATTCCTTATGCCCGAGTTTAAAGGTACGAAAACGAGAATTTAGGTGACATCGGAGTATTTTGGTTTGATGATGTGGTATTACTGAATTTGATCACGACATTGAGAGACTGATGGGTATTTAGAAGTCGAACTGACGATACAGTAGCATTCTGCGGAATTTGTTTATGGGATCGCGCAAGACTTGGCCTATGGTACGGATGAAATGACACGACGCAACTTCTGCTTTTTCGTGGAATTTTGGGCTTGTTGAAGAATGGTATATGGGTTTTCGGAATTTGGAGTTCCATATGAGTGAGTCTGGTATAGTACTGGGAGCGTCAGTTGCTATGCAATTTTTGGTTGAAAACTGAGGATCAGATTTAGGAGACATAGTTATCATAGAGGGAAGAAAGAATTTGCAGAGTCGTAGTTTTAACCTTATACTAAGTGAAACTACTTTGACTTACGAATTCATTTGATACATATGGTGACTGCCTTTGTTGCAAATATGATCAATGTGCTGTTTGAATGTGAGCTTCGCGTCAAAAATATCCAAATACTTAGAGACGGTCTTTTCCGGAAGGGTGGTTCCAGGTGAAATTATTACAGCATCCTGAGGCATTCGTTTGATACTAAACATGATGGTTTGTGTGTTGCTGAGAAGAGCCCAATGCTGGATGTCTTGGAGTTGATGTTGCAGTTTACTGGCGATGAACATTAGATTAGAGCTGCTCCTGTAGATAGTTGGTCGTACGCAAGCAACGAGAGTTGCCTCTCTGGTTGTTGCAGAATATTGTTCGTATAAAATAAATCGCTGATCCCATAAGGGATCTTCGAGTTGAAACTTAAAATTTCATGTTTGCTAAAAAGGATGAGAGAATTCTGCCTAGGTGCCATGTGCAATCGAGCATGATCACTGCATGCATCCAGGCTAGAGAGGATACAACTTCATACCGATAAGACTCACACTGCCCAATTCGTGGTAAATTTGACTCGATATTGTGATCACTTAATGAACACAACATACCCTCTGAACCCGCGAACACTCATTCTGTTTCTTCCTCCCAGGCACTTCACTTCTTTATGTTCGATAACTGCTACACTGCTGGCCATTAAAATTGCTACCCCCCCTGCGGGTTCGGGGGTAAGAATAGGCCCGCGGTATTCCTGCCTGTCGTAAGAGGCGACTAAAAGGAGTCTCAAACGTTTCGGCCTTATGTGATGGTCCCCTCTCGGGTTTGACCTCCATCTATCCAAATTATTCCGAAGAGCGAGCCAATTGGGGAAGGGCACCTTACATGGTGCACTGTATCCTTCGTGCAATTAAACCTATTGCCGTCTTTCTCGTCGTTGCGATGGTGTCCCGCTCGTTTTCGATCTCATGGGCGTTTACCACGCTGCACTCTGCAGTGTTTCTTTTAACTGTGACGACGACCTTGGCCATTTTTGCACCTAAGATCCAGCACGGTAGCCAGTCCGTTGTGGTGGGGTCGCCATGTACCCTCTTGGTTGTAGCCCCCTGACAACACAGGGATCGCTCTACTGATGCCTGCGCCGTTCACTCCCCACGTATGCCAAGGAGTAGATGCCCATCTCCCTGGGGCATCGGGACTCCCGGCAATGGCCATCCTGCCAGGTGGCCTTTGCTGTGGCTGGGTGGCGCCCGTGGGGAGGGCCCTTGGTCGGAGTAGGTGGCATCAGGGCGGATGACCCGCAATGAAGCGTGGTACATCATCTCTTGCTGGCGGCCAGCCGTCAGCAGTCTCTAAGCGTTCCAAGGCTCAATTCAAGGCTAATGTGTATGACCCCAAATCGTTCCCCTCCCTGGCCACGCCATGGGAAGAACGAAGGGCTATGAATGAGAGCGAAAGATACTCGCCCCGGTATCTCGTCTGTACCAGAGCTGACGGGGAATCTTTTATGTCCGTGAAGCCTCAGTTCTTTGTAGAGCATTTAGAGGACAAGTTTGGGGAGGTGGAGGGCTTGTCTAAATTGCGCTCTGGGTCAGTACTGATACAAACGGCATCCTCCGCCCAGTCCCGCAGGTTACTTGCTTGTGACAAGTTGGGGGATGTTAACGTTTCTATTACGCCACATAAGAGTTTAAATATGGTCCAGGGTGTTATTTTCCATAGGGATCTCCTTTTGCAGTCTGATGACGAGCTGCGCGCCAACTTAGAACGTAGAGGTGTTCATTTCGTCCGGCGCGTTCATCGGGGTCCGAGGGACAATCAGGTTGCTACCGGTGCCTTCATCTTGGCCTTCGAGGGTGATACGTTACCGGAAAAGGTCAAGGTGATGGTCTACCGATGTGACGTCAAGCCCTATATCCCTCCCCCGATGCGGTGCTTCAAGTGCTGGAAGTTCGGCCATATGTCTTCCCGCTGCACTTCCAGCCTCACATGTCGAGATTGCGGACGCCCGTCTCATCCCGATACTCCATGTGCCCCGCCTCCCATCTGTGTCAACTGCGGGGAGCACCATTCACCTTGCTCGCCTGACTGCACAGTCTTTCAGAAAGAGCGCAAAATCATGGAATATAAGACCCTGGACCGGCTGACCTATACTGAGGCCAAAGGAAATATGACAGACTCCATCCTGTGAGAATGACGTCTTCGTATGCAGCTGCTACAACAACTGTGCTAGCTCCATCAGTTGCGAGACTTCCAGCCAGCTCGATAAGCAGTACGACTCCTTCTGCCCCCTTGCCCGTGGGGGGCTCTCCCCAACCGGTTGCTCCTGCACCACCTACCTCAGGAGCAACCTCCTCCCACCCGTCGGGGACGTCCGTCCCCGCTTCTCAGCCGGAGAAGCGCCTAACTTCTTCGGCTACTCTCGCCCGTAAGAGTTCCCTTGGGACGCTCCCTTCCCAGGGTTCCCCCAGCGGGAAGGATGACGGCCACCAGTGGCATAAGTCCTCACCAGCAGCCGGGCGTCGGGCTTCACGATCCTCCTCTGTCCCGGAGACTGAATTGGTGAAGCCTTCCCAGCCGGTGAAACCCAAGGTTCAGCGAGAGAAGTCCAAGAGAAAGACCTCTAAGGCTAAAGAACTTGCGGTGGCACCAACCCCACCGCACCTTTCGCGCTCTGCGTCTGAGGATGAAGTCGAGATTCTAGCGTCCGCTGAGGACCTTGATCTCGCTGGTCCCTCAGACGCCATGGATGCCTCTCGTCCGGGTACTGAATCGGTGGCAGTGAGTGAACAAGCGGCGTAAATTGCCTTCCCAGTCCTTTCACGCCTTTCTCAGCCATGGACAATACCATCCTCCAGTGGAACTGCGGCGGTTTTTTCCACCATTTAGCTGAGCTCCGTCAACTTCTCAGCCTTCGCCCTTTCTTCTGCATTGCTCTCCAGGAAACTTGGTTTCCGGCGATGCGAACCCCCGCCCTCCGTGGCTATCGGGGTTATTACAAGAACCGAGCAGCTTATGAAAGGGTGTCTGGTGGCGTCTGCATTTATGTCCTTCACACTCTGCACAGCGAGTCTGTCCCTCTCCAGACGCCTTTAGAGGCTGTCGCTGTACGCGTGTGGACGCCACAGGCTGTTACCGTCTGCAGTCTTTACATTCCACCGGATGGTGATGTCTCGCAGCATGTCCTGGCTGCACTGGTCGCCCAATTGCCGCCACCTTTCTTGCTATTGGGCGACTTCAACGCTCATAACCCTCTGTGGGGTGGGTCAGTGGCAACAGGTCGAGGCGCCATCATTGAGCATTTATTGTCGCAGCTCGATCTCTCGCTGTTAAATGATGGTGCCTTCACACACTTCAGTGTGGCGCATGGCACCTACTCCGCCATTGACCTTTCAATCTGTAGCCATAGCCTCTTACCGTCTGTCCAATGGAGTGTGCATGACGACCTGTGTGGTAGTGACCATTTTCCGATCTTTTTGTCACTGCCACAGCGCCACTCTTCTGGGCGCCCTAGCAGATGGGCTATGAATAAGGCTGACTGGGACTTGTTCTCCTCCACTGCCGCTTTTGAGCCTCTCTCTACCGATGACATTGATGCGGTGGTTCAATCGGTCACCACCGGCATCGTTACTGCCGCCGAATCTGCCATTCCCCATTCCTGTGGGTCCCCTCGGCGGAAGGCTGTGCCTTGGTGGTCGCCTGAGATCGCTGAAGCGATTAAAGATCGCCGGCGGGCGCTCCAGCGTCACAAGCGACACCCCTCCCTCGACCACCTTATCGCCTTCAAACGGCTGCGTGCACGGGCCCGCCTCCTTATCCGCCAAGGCAAGAAGGAGTGCTGGGAGCGGTATGTGTCCACCATTGGCCTCCATGTCACTCCCTCGCAGGTCTGGGCCAAGATTCGACGCGTCTACGGCTATCGGCCACCTGCCAGCGTCCCTGCGCTCTCACTGAATGGAGCAGTTTGTACTGCCTCCGACGTCATTGCCAATCGCTTAGCAGAGCATTTTGCTATGAGTTCCGCTTCTGCGAATTACCCCCAGGCCTTCCGCTCCATTAAAGAGCGGATGGAACGTCGGAGCCTTTCGTTTCGCACCAACCACCCAGAATCTTACAATGCTCCATTTAGTGAGTGGGAATTTCGCAGTGCCCTCGCAGCTTGCCTTGATACCGCTCCTGGGCCAGATGGCATCCACTGTCAGATGCTGAAACACCTTTCAGTGGACTGCCAGCGGCGCCTTCTCGATCTTTACAACCGTCTTTGGGTCGAGGGGGAGTTTCCGTCGCAATGGCGGGAAGGCATTGTCATCCCCGTTTTGAAACCTGGAAAGAACCCTCTGGAGGTGGACAGCTACCGTCCCATTAGCCTCACCAACGTTCTTTGCAAGTTGCTTGAACGGATGGTGAGCCGGCGCTTGCATTGGGTACTGGAGTCTCGGGGCCTTCTGGCTCCGTCTCAGGGTGGGTTCCGTAAAGGCCGCTCCGCCACCGACAATCTGGTGAGCCTGGAGTCGGCCATCCGTACTGCCTTTTCCCGCCGTCAGCACCTGGTCGCTGTCTTTTTCGACATGCGGAAGGCGTACGATACGACGTGGCGTCATCACATTCTTTCTACGCTCCATGGATGGGGTCTTCGGGGTCCTCTGCCGATTTTTATCCGCAATTTTCTGTCGTGTCGTACCTTCCGCGTGCAAGTCGCGGCCTCGTATAGTTCCTCCCACGTCCAGGAGAACGGTGTGCCACAGGGCTCAGTTTTAAGTGTCTGTCTGTTTTTAATAGCCATTAATGGGCTTGCTGCAGCCGTGGGAAATTCTGTCTCCGCTTCCCTGTATGCTGACGACTTCTGCCTTTATTACAGCTCTACTGGCATTGCAGCTGTTGAACGTCAGCTATAGGGCGCTATCCGTCAGGCGCAGTCTTGGGCTGTAGCGCATGGGTTTCAGTTTTCGGCAGCCAAGACCTGCGTTATGCATTTCTGCCGGTGCCGGACAGTCCATCCTGAGCCGCGGCTTTATCTTGCCGACGAACTCCTTGCTGTGGTGGAGACCCACAGGTTTTTGGGGGTGGTTTTCGATGCCCGGTTGACTTGGCTGCCTCATATCCGGCAGCTGAAACAGACGTGTTGGCGGCATCTAAACGCTCTGCGATGCTTGAGCAACACCCACTGGGGCGCCGACCGCTCTACACTGTTGCGGCTCTACCAGGCGTTAATCCAGTCCCGTCTGGATTATGGGAGCCTGGCTTATGGCTCAGCATCCCCATCTGCGTTACGGGTGCTGGACCCGATTCTCCACAGCGGGATACGCCTTGCCACTGGTGCTTTCCGCACCAGCCCTGTGGACAGCGTACTAGCGGAGGCAGGTGTACCTCCACTGCGGTTCCGACGCCAACGTTTGCTGGCCGCTTATGCTGCCCATGTTCTAAGCTCGCCCGGGCATCCAAACTATCGTCTCCTGTTCCCGCGGTCGGTCGTCCGTATGCCAGAACGTCGGCCCCGGTCTGGTTGTACAATAGCGGTCCGCGTCAAGGAGCTTCTCTCTGGGCTCCAGGGTTTCACTGTTCCACCTCCTTTCCGGGCTACTTTGCATACACCCCCATGGTGTGTTCGTCGCCCTAGCCTTCGGCTCGACTTGGCACAGGGCCCTAAGGACTCAGTCCCTCACGAGGCCTTCCGCCGCCGCTTTTATTCCATCCTGGCCACGTATCAGGGCTCTGGTGTTGTTTACACTGACGGTTCGATGGTTGCTGGTCGGGTCGGATATGCGCTCACTCTAGGGGACCTTTCCGAACAACGTTCCTTGCCGGATGGCTGCAGCGTTTACACTGCTGAACTGGTCGCCATCTTTCGTGCCCTAGAGTATATCCGCTCCTGCTCAGGTGAGTCCTTCGTTATCTGTAGCGATTCCCTGAGCGGTTTACGAGCTCTCGACCAGTGTTTCCCTCGTTCTCGTTTGGTGATGGCTATCCACGAGTCTCTGCATACTCTCGCCTGTTGCGGCCGCTCTGTGGTCTTTGTGTGGACCCCCGGTCATGTCGGTATCCCGGGTAACGAACATGTTGACCGCCTGGCGAAAGAGGCCACCAGTAAGCCATCTCTGGACGTTGGCCTCCCAGAGACTGATTTGCGGGCAGTCTTCCGCCGCAAAATCTTGGCGCTATGGGACGATGAATGGCGCGAACTGCCAATGCGCAATAAACTCCGTGCTGTCAAGGAGACGACGGCTGTGTGGCGGTCATCCCTGCGAGCCACTCGCAGGGACTCAGTAGTTCTTTGCCGGCTCCGCATTGGCCACTCCCGGCTGACACACAGTTATTTACTGCGCCGGGAGGACCCTCCTCTCTGTCGCTGTGGGGCAGCTTTGACAGTGGCCCACATTTTGCTGGCCTGCCCCCTTTTAGCAGTGGTCAGGCAGACATTTGCGCTGCCTGCTACGCTCCCTGCCCTTTTAACAGACGACTCCACTATGGCTGACTTAGTTTTACGTTTTCTTCGGGCAGGGGGATTTTATCATTTACTCTGAGTGTTTCTGTTTTATTTTATTGTTTTGTGTTGACTCTGGCCTTTGGCCTATGATTTTCCACTGGTTTTTTCATGTGTTTCTAAGTGGTTGGCTTTTCCTTATTTATTTCTATGGTCGGCCAACCACCGTCACACTCTGTGTGGTTTTAGTTCGTTTTGTCTTGTCCTTGTCTCCGTCTCTCTTGTTCTGTATCGTCTGTGATCTCTTCTGTTCCTCTTTTTTTATTCTCTGTGGGTGTTCTTTGTCTTTGGAAAAAGGGACCGATGACCATGGCAGTCTGGTCCCTTTCATCCCCCAAACCAACCAACCATTAAAATTGCTACAACAAGAAGAAATGCAGATGATAAACGGGTAATCATTGGACGAATATATTATACTAGAACTGACATGTGATTACATTTTCACGCAATTTGGGTGCATAGATCCTGAGAAATCAGTAACCAGAACAACCACCTCTGGCTGTAATAACGGCCTTGATACGCCTGAGCATTGAGTGAAACAGAGCTTAGATGGCGTGTACAGGTACAGCTGCCCATGTAGCTTCAATACGGTGCCACAGTTCATCAAGAGTAGTGACTGGCGTATTGTGACGAGCCAGTTGCTCGGCCACCATTGACCAGCCTTTCGCACCCTGTATTTTACCCCTGCCACCTTTAGAATTTGAAAGAGAGTATTCCAGTCAACATTGTCAAAAGCTTTCTCTAAGTCTACAAATGCTAGAAACGTAGGTTTGCCTTTCCTTAATCTTTCTTCTAAGATAAGTCGTAAGGTCAGTATTGCCTCACGTGTTCCTGTGTTTCTGCGGAATCCAAACTGATCTTCCCCGAGGTTGGCTTCTACTAGTTTTTCCATTCGTCTGTAAAGAATTCGTGTTAGTATTTTGCAGCTGTGACTTATTAAGCTGATAGTTCGGTAATTTTCACATCTGTCAACACCTGCTTTCTTTGGGATTGGAATTATTATATTCTTCTTGAAGTCTGAGGGTATTTCGCCTGTTTCATACATCTTGCTCACAAGATGGTAGAGTTTTGTCAGGACTGGCTCTCCCACGGCCGTCAGAAGTTCCAATGGAATATTGTCTACTCCGGGGACCTTGTTTCGACTCAGGTCTTTCAGTGCTCTGTCAAACTCTTCACGCAGTATCGTATCTCCCATTTCATCTTCATCTACATCCTCTTCCATTTCCATAATATTGTCCTCAAGTACATCGCCCTTGTATAGACCCTCTATATACTCCTTCCACCTTTCTGCTTTCCCTTCTTTGCTTAGAACTGGGTTTCCATCTGAGCTCTTGATATTCATACAAGTCGTTCTCTTATCTCCAAAGGTCTCTTTAATTTTCCTGTAGGCGGTATCTATCTTACCCCTAGTGAGATAGGCCTCTACATCCTTACATTTGTCCTCTAGCCATCCCTGCTTAGCCATTTTGCACTTCCTGTCGATCTCATTTTTGAGACGTTTGTATTCCTTTTTGCCTGATTCACTTACTGAATTTTTATATTTTCTCCTTTCATCAATTAAATTCAATATTTCTTCTGTTACCCAAGGATTTCTACTAGCCCTCGTCGCTATACTATAAACCGCAATCGCGATAGGCTACAATCCGACCTTTATCAAAGTCGGAAACGTGATGGTACGCATTTCTCCTTCTTACACGAGGCATCACAACAATGTTTCACCAGAAAACGCCGGTCAGCTGCTGCTTGTATATGAGAAATCGGATGGAAACTTCCTCATTTCAGCACGTTGTAGGTGTCGCCACCGGCACCAACCTTGTGCGAATGCTCTGAAAAGCTAATCATTTGCATATCACAGCATCTTCTTCCTGTCGGTTAAATTTTGCGTCTATAGCACGTCCTCTTCGTGGTGTAGCAATTTTAATGGCCAGTAGTGTAGATCTCTTCGGCGCCTCCTTAAATCGCTCGTTAGCGCTACCATTGATAACAACTGTGAATATGGCGTAGGGAAGGGAAGGGCGGGGTAGGGCCGAGAAGGGCACGACGGCCGGTCCGTGTTGTAAGCGGCGCTGACACATTTTCGTGCAGCCCGCGGCTTGGCTCGGCTCGATGTGGCGGGCGATCGCGGTTAAGGACACCGCGTGCCGCGGCTCGGCGCTGCGCGGTGCACAGTAGCGGCGGAAATGCTCCGCGCGGCCTCAGACCGCTGCACCAACACCGCACAACATCCCACACTGCCCGAGACACGAGCAAACGCTGCCGTAGCTCACCACGACGAGAGGCATTTTTAGTATCCCTTAATGAGGAGTAGTTGCTACCTGCTGAGTGTTACTGTTGTTGTTACAGTCTTCAGTCAGACGACTGGTTTGAAGCTGCTCTCCTCGCTATTGTGGTACGTGCGATTTCCTTAACCTCTGCGTAACTACTCAACGCTACATCAGCTTTAACCTGGTTGCTGAAGTCAAGCCTTTTTCTTCCTATTATTTTTAACTACAAACATTTCTCCAGCAGCGAATTAACAATTCTTCGATGCCTCGGCGTGCGACCTGTCGGTCTAACTCTTCTTTTAGTCCAGATATGCCATAAATTTCAGTTTAGACCAATTAAACTCTGTACCTCTTCATATACAGGGTGGTCCATTGATAGTGACCGGGCCAAATATCTCACGAAATAATCATCAAACGAAAAAACTACAAAGAACGAAACTCGTCTAGCTTGAAGGAGGTAATCAGGTGGCGCTATGGTTGGCCCGCTAGATGGCGCTGCTGTAGGTCAAACGGATATCAACTACGTTTTTTTTTAAATAGGAACCCCCATTTTATTACATATTCGTGTAGTACGTAAAGAAATATGAATGTTTTAGTTGGACCACTTTTTTCGCTTTGTGATAGATGGCGCTGTAAAAGTCACAAACGTATAAGTACGTGGTATCACGTAACATTCCGCCAGTGCGGACAGTTTTTGCTTCGTGATACATTACTCGTGTTAAAATGAACCGTTTACCAATTGCGGAAAAGGTCGATATCGTGTAGATGTATGGCTATTGTGATCAAAATGCCCAACGGGCGTGTGCTATGTATGCTGCTCGGTGTCCTGGACAACATCATCCAAGTGCCCGGACCGTTCGCCGGATAGTTACGTTATTTAAGGAAACAGGAAATGTTCAGCCACATGTGAAACGTCAACCACGAACTGCAACAAATGATGATGCCCAAGTAGTTGTGTTAGCTGCTGTCGCGGCTAATCCGCACATCAGTAGCAGACGAATTGCGCGAGAATCGGGAAGCTCAAAAACGTCGGTGTTGAGAATGCTACATCAACATCGATTGCACCCATACCATATTTCTATGCACCAGGAATTGCATGGTGACGACTTTGAACATCGTGTGCAGTTCTGCCACTGGGCACAAGAGAAATTACGGGACGATGACAGATTTTTTGCACCCGTGCTATTTAGCGAGGGAGCTTCGTTCACCAACAGCGGTAACGTAAACCGGCATGATATGCACTATTAAGCAACGGAAAATCCACGATGTCTGCGACAAGTGGAACATCAGCGACCTTGGCGGGTTAATATATGGTGCGGCATTATGGGAGGAAGGATAATTGGCCCCCATTTTATCGATGGCAATCTAAATGGTCCATTGTATGCTGATTTCCTACGTAATGTTCTACAGATGTTTCTACGAGATGTTTCACTGCATGACAGAATGGCGATGTGCTTCCAACATGATGGATGTCCGGCACATAGCTCGCGTGCGATTGAAGTGGTATTGAATAGCATATTTCACGACAGGTGGTAGAAATTTTAAAGCGTTCGTTAGTAGAGGGGTCGGCCAACATATTACTTCCTCCTGCAGGAAATGAGCAGGAAGGTAAAATTAGAGAGCTTAGAGTTCATGCAGCGGACTATCAACAGCTGCAGTCCGGAAGAACATTCGCAACTGTAACAGGATAGAGGGGAAAGTGGTTCGCCGAGTACTCTCCTCCACGCATTATAAGTTGGCTTACGATGTATGTGTGTAGACAGTGATGTAGATAGTTCATACAACTTTTTAAAGTAGTTGCGTTGTACATGTTTAAGTAAAATGCGAAAACAGTAATAGTATGGCGTCATAACGTCCTCAGTTTCGAAAGTTTTACCATCAGTTCATCTAAAATTAGTGAAGATGTATGAAGTATTTGCTAAATCGCTTTCAAGCAGGAAGTAATTGGCGGATGAAATCAAACGTGGACATACCGCTTTTGAACACTGAATAATGACCGAATGACCACACAAAACTGCCACCACAGACGAAAAAAAAAAAAAAAAAAGAATCGAGAAAAGGCACAATTTGATACTGGAAAATGGACTGCCGGCAATTAGATGTGTGTGAACTATCTGACGTAGAAGGCATATTTAAATAAAGAGCGAGGAACATTTTACACGAAGAATCAGCTGTGTGACGGCTTTGCGCAAGAGGTATACCATATTTGTTGAATGCTCACGAAAATTGAATGCGGGTACGAATTTGTGAGGAATGTGTGGACCTTCTTAACTTTCCACAGGCTAGTAGCTGCGAATAAGAAATTTGTGCAGTATTGTAAGCTGGAATCGAAACATGTATAAACAGTGTGTGGAAGCCGACGGCCCGTGGGAAACGTTGAGAACAAAGAGTAGAGCAAAAGCGGGTGAAAATAGCACAAATCTTCTAGAGCAACTGGATGAAAAATATGTGAGTGGAGGACTAAACTGACAAAGAAGAAAAACAAATTCTCGAGTACAATGCTCCTGAACACGTATTGGGAAAGTGAGGGTTTCACCAGAGCTGGTACTCTCTGAGCTTTACCTGCTCCCGTGTCAGGGATGCCTGTGGTTGCAAAAAGTTTTAAGTGCACTGAAAAGCTAATGGAAGACGTAGATGGGAATTTTACAAACTTGTCGGAATCACACTACATGAAAGAAATCTACTTGCTGGAATAACCTTGGACACAGAGCCCAACGTCAGAAAAAGCACTTTTCACTTAAGGCGTTTCACATTATCCTACTTTTACGTTCAACTTATACACTGTAAGTCATAAAATTTGTTTTCAGAGCGATACTTAACAAAGGAAGACGACGTGTCGCTCTGAATGTACTCGTTATGTAGTGTAATACAAATTTAGCACTGTTCCATTAAACACTGGCTTAATTACTTCAAAAATGCTAAGGTAATTTTTAAATTTTCCGTGTCTTTAATCACATTAACTGACGTACTCCCTGTAACAGTGAAGCCCGAGTTCTACCATCCATGCCCAGTCGCCCCCAGCAATAATTCAAAGAACAACATTTTCGGTTTCATAACGTGAAATGATTACCAATCCCTCAAACCCTCGTGTACTCGTATGAGGCGACTCGGTGACAGTTTATGTAAGTGTTTTTTATCTGTTAGAGAGCTTACAGGCAGCACAAAAGGAGAGGTAACAAACACGCTTCTTTGCATGACAGTAGGTAATGTACGTGCCGTGCAGAGGTCGCCATAATGTTGATCCTTTCTCCTCATCGTGCCGACGTACGTGCCACTGAGAACGACACGCTTATTGTTCCACTCCTTCAACAATGCTTCCACAAAAAAAGGGCCCATCCTTCGCTGGGAAGAAATTCCTAAGACTCAAAACCATCCACCACGTAGTATTACTCAAGCAGTGACTGCAGTGTGTTTACTATTTGATATTTCTCGCCAAACATAGCTATGTCCGTAGGTCCTACAAAGCGCTCAGGTTGCGATAGTCTTGAACATATTCAAGTCTTTTCCGCTGATGCATTGTGATTAGTAAACGTTCAAGCCACCATCTGTCAGCTTAGAGGCCCCATACGCAGCAGGGTTGATAAAGACATATCTACGAAATCCCAACATTGTGTTAGTATTAGAATCAGCAACTCATTTGTGGTTTATTAACTAAGAGTTTCGTCAGAGTTGCAAATATTAGTTTTATTGGTCACTAGTTTCGAACATTTACGTTCAGTCGCAGACCACTACCTATATTAGAAGGCACAATGTTACTAATGAAACATGAAATACAACATTTTCAAACAATTTGTGTGCACAGATCACAGCAGAGCAATACTTTTTTGTGACATACTGCATTCGTAATGTTTCACTATACATAGTAAATTTGTTTTTACAACAGATCAGTATAACAAATGTTACTTGACTGTCTTACAATTGTCTTGATAGATCGAAAATTTGACAGGCGTCTTTATTTATTTGGACACAAAAATATTACAGGGATCTTCAGTTGTTTATTATGCGCTCTGTCTCTCAGAGATAGTGATGAACGAGCAATCCGAATTTAAATACGGTAATTGTTTTGCTCTTTTTAAAAATGATTCATGATTCAGTAATGCAGTTAGCTTATGATATGTCAATATGTTATCAAATAATGCGATAATGCCTGAGACCTTCGTCAATAAGCGTGAATGTATTTAGTTATAGCATTATGACCTCTGAGAGATAGAGCATAATTATGGAGCATTACAAATGCAGGCATGATATAAAAGCTTTATTGCACTGCTGTCACAGAATGTTGTATTTAACGATTTATTATTATCATTTTAACTTCTAATATAGGTAGTGACTTGGGAATGAGCGAAAATGTTCGAAACCAACTAATAAAAATATTATCTGCAACTCTGACAGAACTCTTAATTAACAAGTTACAAAGAAAAATCTCGTTGCCCTCCACTCATTTCAACGTTCAACGCAAGGCTTCTCGATCACGTTTGCACCATGACAGTTGACAGTCATTCATCTCGAAACCTCTTCGTTGACACTCACCCTTGATGGCACCCAAAGTTCAGCAGTTATAGCGACAGTTATTTACATTGTTGCCGCTTGATCACTCATGACACACGTCTTCACAAAGGTATGAGAACAGATCATGAACTTAGAAATTTCAAAAATACAGTTCTTCTTGGCTCGAAATCTGATCCACGTTTGCAGCCGGGTTCTGCGTGCCATTAATTTAAGTTCTTGGTAAGTTTCAGGAGGTATGCGGTACAGATATCCATTCACAGATCAAGCAAGTCACGTAAATTACGGGCCTGTGTTACGGTATTTTGATAATTTTTACTTTACGGACCGTCTAAATGCAACTGAATGAAACACAATTTTCGTGCCATAAGCGTTTTGACTTTATTTTCTGCAAGACATCTTCAGTGCCAGGTTGCGTGGACGATTTACTACATATTACGCTCCTGTTACATTTTTGGTGTTGTTCTTCTTCTTATAAATGCCAACTTGAGGTTTTTTCCCACATTTCACAGCACTAGGAGCGTAATACGTAGTAAATCGTCCACGCAACCTGCCACTGAAGATGCTTTGCAGAAAATAAAGGCAAAACGCGTAAGGCACGAAAATTGTGTTTCATTCAGTTGTAGTCATACGGTCCATACAGTAAAAATTATCAACTGAAGAAGACAGGACTACAAAAGTTGAAGATGTTACGGGGCTGTGGTTTGTGGACATGGAGCTGGTGCCGAAAAGTGTCGCAGATTTGTTCCATCAGGTTCAGATCAGACGAATTTAGTGGCCAGGACATCACGTTTCGTCGCGCGTATGCTAATAAGAACGTTACAGAAATTATAATTTGCAAAATTTAGTCGTATACCAGGGCGAGAATATGGAGAGGGGAGAAGGCGGTCTTATGGGGGTTAATTTATTTGGAGTAGAGTTCGTATTTTTTACATGGGAAGTGTGCTCGAAAAATAATGGAAATTTTTGTTTTATGGAAGGAATTTTATTTACTCGTTTACGCCAGTGTTACACCCTCCCAAGAAATCCCCGTTAAACGTTGTACACTCACGCCAGCGCTTTTTCCAATCCCCGAAACGCTTCTGGAACTAGATTTTAGTGACAGCTGTCTCAGCGATTCGTTTGTAATCTCATTTACGTTTCTAAAATAATGGTCCTATAAAGTTCTTTATTTTTGGAAACAGAAAAAAATAACATGGTTCCGTGTCTGGTGAATATAGAGGCTGTGGCATCATTATGGTATTGTTTCTGGCCAAGAATTTGCAAACAAGCGACGAAGTGTTAGCAGGTGCATTAACATGGCACAAAATCCATGCTTTGCTTCGTCACAAATGAGAGCTTGTTTTTGGATTACTTCATTTAAACAGTGTAGAACTTTTAACTCGTCCTCCTTATTGATTGTTCAACCCTGTGGTAATAACTAAAGTTGCAATAGGTCATTAAAATCGAAGAACACACCTTTAATTTGACATCACTTGTCAAGCTTTATGCGGCCTTTGCAGTGTAGAATGCTTCTATAGGGGCGACTGTGCCTTGGCCTCAGCGTCATATCCGTAAGCCCATGTTTCATCATCTGTTATCGCACTTTTCAATAGTTCTGCACCATTGCTGGCTTCATCTATCGGCTCCTGAGCAACTTGCATTCACCGCCATTTTTGTTCAAAATTCAACAATTTTGCAAAAAAAATACACTGTCGCACGTTATGTGCGCAAAACATTCGAAAAAATTTCTTGTCATGAGTCAGTTGACATGCTACCGTCAGTGACTGCTCTGAGTGTGATTCAGTGATGTTTCATAATAATTTGTTCAATTTTTCCCGCGAGTTGATGATTTTATGGGAGGTCCAGAGCGCTCCACATCTTCAGGTTCTCCTCCTAAACGCTTATGCAACTCGTAGACTCTTGTTTCACTGATAATACACTACTAAAAGCAATATTTAATATTTATAAAACAATGTTGCAGTTTATTTCGTTCTTATAGCAAATTGTTTGCAAATTATGTGTCCCATTTTAAAACAAAATAAATACTAGCCGATACTACCAAAATACATGTAACTTTATCGACAGCTCACAACAGACTACAGTTCCAATATGGCAAAGAGTGTACAGACACCTTTCAGACATATTTACCAACACAACAAAGAAAAATCGTGCGAATCAGACTAATATAACAGTCGAAATAACGAGATTTTCGTTTATTTTTGAACACATCGCTGATACGTAATCTCAAGGTGGTAGTTATGTTAACGAGCCTCCAGCATGTGTCAAGTCATGCGTTACTGTTAGAGTTTAACGTAAGGCCTTTAAAAGTTAGAAATGATTAGCTTCCAATTTTTTTTACAAGCTTCGTTGTAGTATTTTTCCGTAGGTGTTATTGCTTCTGGTTGACATAAGTGCTAGGCTTAACGGAAATTATGCACCATAACTTTACTTTCGTCAGGTAATGTTCTTTAATAACTTACATCCACAGAATTCACAAAGCATAAATATAGGATAATAGTAAATATACGAGCAGTTTTATTATCCTTTCCAAGAATTTGCAGCAATTAAATACACAAAGGAGAAAATAGGACATTCGTAAAAATGCACGTAGTTTTACGATCTTTTCAGAGACGATAGGCCACACAAAGAAAGACTCATTACGAATTCAAAGTTTATTACTACAGCAATGGTGTAAGGATGATGCCATTTTGTGGATAAGTATACCGTAAAGAAAGCTAGCATTGTCCGATGGTGCCTTCTTTAACACGTTGCTATTGTGCTATGCTTGATGGTGGGGCGTAAATGGGACTGTCACACATGACACCCCTCATATGTTGTTCACGCAGTCACAGTAAAATATACCTGTAGATGACGGAAGTTTTCATCCTTAATAGTTCACTCATAATAACAATAAAATAATAATAATGATTTTAATAAGCATTTGTGGACAGCACAACACAGCAGGGTCAGAGGACGTTGGATGGGATAGTTAACAAGGGGAGGATATGTGGGTCACCGATTTTAGTTAAGTTTTTCACGGAAGTTCTATTTTGGAAATTAAGAGACACGTGTTTCGGATTGTTGCTAGACACTCCCTAGTTTTTGAAAAACTCGAGGTCAAAGTTGATGATAGAAAATCGTATTCTCTATGATATAAATCGAAAGATCGTCTAAAAACAAACATTTTTGATTTATATAATATGGGGTCCAATGTTCGAGCTATAAGCATGTTTGTGTTTTCATGCTGTGGATTGGGTACCCGTTATTCTATGCTGTCTGTCATAGCGAGCTAGGCGGTCAAGCGACCGAGGCAATCTGCTCTCCAATTAAACCAGTGGTTCCCAGCCTGGGGTAATTACACTATGAGGGGTAAAAGGTAATCTTCCAATTGGATAAAGACAAAACGGTACAACTGTGTTGCGGCCGTACAACTAAATTATTGGCAATGCATGACACGTTGTTATTGGGGTTACTGCTCGTGAAACGAATGTATGAACATCATCTTTCTCACGTAGTCCACCCATTAAACACATACTTTTTATTTTGCACCTTCATCTATGACAGAAAAATTGAGACCTACTCATCACATATGCTTAAATATCTAGTGAAAATGCCTGCTTTGAGTTGTAAATAGTTCTTGTATAAGACCAGAAATTGCTTCATTTTTCACTGTGTAGCAATAAGAGAACTAATTGACAGCGCAACAGCAAGTATCAAAGGCTACTGCTACAACGCCTAAAATGTGTTGTTATTATTCTTATTCTTATCATTACTGGTAGCACCCTGAAGTCTTACAGCTTCTGCCAGTTCAGAACTAAGGACTGACAAGTGATTTACAATCAGTAGGTATAAGCGTAGTGCACACATTTTAATTTGGTTAATTTTAACTAGGGATGCAATATCTGGGGGAAGTAAGTGTCTCTAGAGAGAGGAACGGTGCGGAGGAAGCATGTTTTGTAATAAGCGCCTACCCTCAGTGTGGATAGTTACTCTTCTTTTGTGAGAAGTAGTTTTAAGTAACACCCGGAATGCATTGCGAATTGCTTAGTCGTTCTATAGAAAAAGTTGCTTATAATAAGTCGTATCAGTTTCCTCTTTGACTCATTTATTCGTGGTTTAGCAAAATACCTATAAAAAACAAAATATTATTTATCTCCATCATTTTAAAAAAGAAAATGCACGAAGAAAATTATTTTTCGTTCTAAATTTTATTAGCTGCTAATATTGGTGATGGATGGAGCATAGAGAAAGGTACTAGGTAACATCTGACTGCAGTCAGGGGTAACGGTCTCACAAAGATTGGGAATCACTGGATTAAACTGTCGGTGCTGTTTAAGAATTCAGAGAGCCCACATCGAGATCTCCTTGGCGCGTAAATATAAGTTCATCAAACTGTTTCATATCACTGTTGATGTATGTGCGTAAGGTAATGGTGGAGAATAAACGATCTTCGAAAAGTTTGCCAGGGGACTGTGAAAATGTTGA
Source organism: Schistocerca americana (assembly GCF_021461395.2). NCBI lineage: Eukaryota > Metazoa > Arthropoda > Insecta > Orthoptera > Acrididae > Schistocerca > Schistocerca americana. The sequence continues at coordinate 654,855,335 of NC_060120.1, read as the reverse complement.
AGATGAGGCAGTTTTCGGTATGAGCGAAGAAAGCAAACAAGATGTCACTGACGGCAAACTAGTTTTCTCGCATTTATTTCGAAACAGTTTCACTATCAGCTGTGAGCACATCGATTTTATGAAAGATTTTATTTAATCGGCAATAAATTTATCAGCGATTTTGGTTTATGGACCGGGAAATGACTTCTGTGGAAGTCGACGAAAGATTTGCAATGAGGTTTGGCTTAACGGCTGTCAAATAATTGTGAAACTTCATTGTAGGTGACCGTCGGCTGTTTATTTTTATGCTCAGCGCTACCGATTTCGATCCGTAAACCATTGTCAAGCCGAAGCAAAGCGTAACCAGCTTGTCACTACAGTATTTGAAATGAACAACTTCGATGTGGGAAGAAGCTATGTTTTTCTTGCTACATCGCATCTGTTCACTTCAAACGTTGTAGGGACAAGCTGGTTACGTTTTGATTCGGCTTTATAAGTTTCACGAAGTCTAAAAGGCTATCTATGAAAATGAAACCGACGCTTTTCCAGATTTTGTCGAAAATGCCAATATCGCCGACGATTCAAGTGCATCAGTGTCATCACCTGCGAAATCAGAACGAGAAGGTGAAGATTCAGCGTACGAATCAGAATCAAAGAGATGTAAGACGTGGGAGCAAGAGCCATTGGAAGTCAAAATAACAGAAGTTACGTTGGCCATACGACATCCTAAATGGAGTTCGAAAACACTGGAGACCGAGGGAGCATCTCGAAGGTCAACGAGAAAGAACTTATTGAAGGTGGGAAGCAGACCTCCAAAACGGAGCATCCAGAGTCGATACATCAAATGGTATCGATAAATGGACGTTCGACGGATTCGTTAAGGCAGAGAACGTGAAGAACACGTGACAGGTACTACTCTTCAGTAACGGGCAATAGGAGCACCTGTGTAGTATAATCAGAGGAAAGTGATTTTCGGTTCACGGCATCATCAACATGGGCATTGTGGTTCAAAGTGACACACAGAATACGCCAACGTCATGTCACCAAATACGTTTCCGAGAAGGAAGTGACATCGATTGAAAAAGCACTTGAAGCTACGGAACTCTTTCAGCGAGGGACCGAAGCTCTGATTGCAATCTATGATAGATATTTTGCCATAAGCACCGACCAAACAGGATGTGAATATGGTTTCAATATAAAACGTACGTTGACACAGAGAGGCGAGAAAAATTTGGTGCAAGTGGTAGCGTCGTAAAGTTACAGAACCGTTCACACGCAATATTCCGTCGCTGCATCCGGAAGACTATTGTCATGCGATTCATGGGTGTCTCAAGAAGCTGAAGCTAACCACAGGGAATTTAGAAACGTTTTCGTCACATGCTCAGTATCGGCAAAATTGACTACAAGCTTTATAAATCGTATCTGGATCACGTTATGAAACCTTTACGCGCAGAAAAATAAATTTTGCCTAATACTCGATTCATGGGGTGGCCAAACAGACATTACACGCCACTATAGGACTTCCGTAGATGATGATGCTAAATGACCTGCACTGTGAAAGTGATACCACCGAAATGTACCTCTTTTTGTGAACCGTGTGACTTTTAATTTCACCGACAGGCACCACTTCAAAATCATGTGACATCACAGCAGAGCAGAGAAATACAAAATTAGAGCGTATGCTATCATAATTCATGCGTTGATCTTTAACCAATTGCTCGCACACGACTTTCAAGATATGCTTTTAAACGGTTGGACCGCATCAAAATTGGTATCTGGTAGATCTGTGTTTAGCTACGTGAATCAGACGTTTTCCTCGAACAATGTACCGGAAAACTTGTCAGTGGGGTGAGATTTCGTACGTTTGTTGCGCCTGGTGCGAGAAACATTTATGTTTTGCTTGTATCTACGGTAAGTTTCGTCCCACTGGTTGCGAGAACGCTCACGAATAAACGATCATTTAGGATGAAGCAACAATATAATTTGAGTGAATTTTTGTGCAATGTATCACAATGAAAATAACAATAAATACATTATATGCACTTACTTGGTTATTAATCACACCTACCGAGGTTTTACTTCATAAAAAGGCAACTAAAGGTATTCCTGTTACTAGAATATTATTAGATACACCGAAAAAATATCGAATGAAAGAAAACCTTGATCAAGATTCCAACATGGATCAACGGTTTTGTAGTGTAACACCTCGACTGCTCGACAGCCGACCTCACTTTGCTAGATACGTCAAATGGCTGGTACCCAAGCTACAGCATGGAAACACAGAAACGTTAATAGCTCGAACGTTATTAACTTTGCACCCCATATTACATTAATAAAAATGTTTGTTATTAGATGATCTAGATGATCTGTCGATGAAAAGACGATTTTTCGTCGTCAACTTTGATCTAGATTTTTTCAAAAAATATGGAGTGTTAAGCAAAAAGCTGAAGCACATGTGTCTTTATTTTCAACTTAGAACATCCTTTGCATAACCTGATCAAAATCAGTGACCCACATGTAAAACCCAACTATTCTAAGCCGTATTTGCTATACGTTGTCATAAGAGTTTTCGCAAGAGAATATGAGCTTGTAATTACAGAAGGCCGTGCGGTCTAGGCCCTTCAGTCTGGAACCGCGTGACCGTTCCGGTCGCAGGTTCGAATCCTGCCTCGGGCATGGATGTGTGTGATGTCCTTAGGTTAGTTAGGTTTAAGTAGTTCTAAGTTCTAGGGGACTGATGACCACAGCTGTTAAGTCCCATAGTGCTCAGAGCCATTTGAACCATTTTTTTGTAATTACAAAAGACTACGGCAAACATTAAAATTTCCATCATCCGTCATAGACTCCGAATTAAATTTGTTATTGAACTTCGTAAGGGTCAGTGTCTTAGCTAACGATACTACGAGCCTGTCCCTTAAGTCCAGAACTGGTGATGAAACTCTATTACGCCACTGACAAATAAACCTTCGCAAGGGATACACTTTGATTTTGATTGGCTTTGAATATGTTGTAGTGTAGAGAAAAATAAGACACATAACGCTTTATACGTGCCCATACGGCCGTTAAGAGGTTGGAACACCCTAATGAAAAAATTCAATTTAATATTTCCGAACGAATACTCGCGAAACGGTAACAGATGTGAGAAAACTTCAAATAAAATTTCTATGGGTCTTAATGTACGCTCCAACAGTGCACCGAGATATGTCGAAAAAGTAATTTTCTTCGAAATATACTCTCCCCACTACTTTGGTTTTCATTTAGACTTCTGACTAAAAGCAAATTGTATAGCGCTGTTAAGACCAAACTCACTCGTATATGATAAAGTGGTATTCCAAAGACCTATTTTTAATAAATTACCTACACTCCTGGAAATGGAAAAAAGTACACATTGACACCGGTGTGTCAGACCCACCATACTTACTCCGGACACTGCGAGAGGGCTGTACAAGCAATGATCACACGCACGGCACAGCGGACACACCAGGAACCGCGGTGTTGGGCGTCGAATGGCGCTAGCTGCGCAGCATTTGTGCACCGCCGCCGTCAGTGTCAGCCAGTTTGCCGTGGCATACAGAGGTCCATCGCAGTCTTTAACACTGGTAGCATGCCGCGACAGCGTGGACGTGAACCGTATGTGCAGTTGACGGACTTTGAGCGAGGGCGTATAGTGGGCACGCGGGAGGCCGGGTGGACGTACCGCCGAATTGCTCAACACGTGGGGCGTGAGGTCTCCACAGTACATCGATGTTGTCGCCAGTGGTCGGCGGAAGGTGCACGTGCCCGTCGACCTGGGACCGGACCGCAGCGACGCACGGATGCACGCCAAGACCGTAGGATCCTACGCAGTGCCGTAGGGGACCGCACCGCCACTTCCCAGCAAATTAGGGACACTGTTGCTCCTGGGGTATCGGCGAGGACCATTCGCAACCGTCTCCATGAAGCTGGGCTACGGTCCCGCACACCGTTAGGCCGTCTTCCGCTCACGCCCCAACATCGTGCAGCCCGCCTCCAGTGGTGTCGCGACAGGCGTGAATGGAGGGACGAATGGAGACGTGTCGTCTTCAGCGATGAGAGTCGCTTCTGCCTTGGTGCCAATGATGGTCGTATGCGTGTTTGGCGCCGTGCAGGTGAGCGCCACAATCAGGACTGCATACGACCGAGGCACACAGGGCCAACACCCGGCATCATGGTGTGGGGAGCGATCTCCTACACTGGCCGTACACCACTGGTGATCGTCGAGGGGACACTGAATAGTGCACGGTACATCCAAACCGTCATCGAACCCATCGTTCTACCATTCCTAGACCGGCAAGGGAACTTGCTGTTCCAACAGGACAATGCACGTCCGCATGTATCCCGTGCCAGCCAACGTGCTCTAGAAGGTGTAAGTCAACCACCCTGGACAGCAAGATCTCCGGATCTGTCCCCCATTGAGCATGTTTGGGACTGGATGAAGCGTCGTCTCACGCGGTCTGCACGTCCAGCACGAACGCTGGTCCAACTGAGGCGCCAGGTGGAAATGGCATGGCAAGCCGTTCCACAGGACTACATCCAGCATCTCTACGATCGTCTCCATGGGAGAATAGCAGCCTGGATTGCTGCGAAAGGTGGATATACACTGTACTAGTGCCGACATTGTGCATGCTCTGTTGCCTGTGTCTATGTGCCTGTGGTTCTGTCAGTGTGATCATGTGATGTATCTGACCCCAGGAATGTGTCAATAAAGTTTCCCCTTCCTGGGACAATGAATTCACGGTGTTCTTATTTCAATTTCCAGGAGTGTAGAAATACATCTACACCGCTGTAAGTGTGCACTGTATGTGCCCCTATCAATGCCAGTTGTCATGTTGAGTTGTTTAATAAGTTTGTTCCAGACAAATTTGAAATATAAAATATGTTGTTGTATTTGTGTTTTCTTTTCTAGTTGCAGTCTTTTTAAATTTAATTGATTGTATATGAAATTGTTTGTACATTATTGTTGTAACGTTATTGTAAATCTGTGCAATAATGAGAAAGGCGCAGAATTTTTCGGGTCAAAATAACTCTGAATGCACCTTAATATAGAAATATTTCTGCCTTGTTTCTAACAAATGCGTACTTGAAGTACCACTTCATTATATGTGATTGTACTTGGTATTACCGATGCTATACGTTTTGATATTAGTGTGAAAATTACCGAACTATCTGTTTAATAAGTCAAGGCTGCAAAATACTAACGCGAATTCTTTACAGACGAATGGAAAAACTGGTAGAAGCCGACCTCGGGGAAGACCAGTTTGGATTCCGTAGAAATACTGGAACACGTGAAGCAATACTGACCCTTCGACTTATCTTAGAAGACAGATTAAGGAAAGGCAAACCTAGGTTTCTAGTATTTGTAGACGTAGAGAAATCTTTTGACAATATTGACTGGAATACTCTCTTTCAGATTCTGAAGGTGGCAGGGGTAAAATACAGGGAGCGAAAGGCTATTTACAATTTGTACAGAAACCAGATGGCAGATATAAGAGTCGAGGGACATGAAAGGGAAGCAGTGGTTTGGAAAGGAGTGAGACAGGTTGTAGCCTCTCCCCGATGTTATTCAATTTGTATATTGAGCAAGCAGTAAAGGAAACAGAAGAAAAATTCCGAGTATGTATTAAAATCCATGGAGAAGAAATAAAAAGTTTGAGGTTCGCCGATGACATTGTAATCCAGTCAGAGACAGCAAAGGACTTGGAAGAGCAGTTGAACGGAATGGACAGTGTCTTGAAAGGAGGATATAGGATGAACATCAACAAAAACAAAAGAAGGATAATGGAATGTAGTCGAATTAAATCGGGTAAGTAGTAAAGGAGTTTTGCTATTTGGGGAGCAAAATAACTGATGTTGGTCGAAGTAGAGAGGATATAAAATGTAGACCGGCAGAGGGAAGGAAAGCGTTTCTGAAGAAGAGAAATTTTTTAACGTCGAGTATAGATTTAAGTGTCTGAAAGTATTTGTATGGAGTGTAGCCATGTATGGAAGTGAAACATGGACGATAAATAGTTTGGACAAGAAGAGAATAGAAGCGTTTGAAATGTGGTGCTACAGAAGAGTGCTGATGATTCGATGGGTAGATCACATAACTAATGAGGAGGTATTGAATAGAATTGGGGAGAAGATGAGTTTGTGACACAACTTGACTAGAAGAAGGGATCGGTTGGTAGGACATGTTATGAGGCATCAAGGGATCACCAATTTAGTATTGGAGGGCAGCGTGTAGGGTAAAAATCGTAGAAGCAGACCAAGAGATGAATACACTAAGCAGATTCAGAAGGATGTAGGTTGCAGTAGGTACTGGGAGATGAAGAAGCTTGCTCAGGATAGAGTAGCATGGAGAGCTGCATCGAACCAGTCTCTGGACTGAAGACCACAACAACAACAACAACATTAGTCAAATGTCGAAATGAAAAACAAGATTGTGGGGGATAGGGGATTTCGAAAAGAAAAAAAAATGACTAGCACAGGAAACAGGATGGCGATAGGAAGAAACAACGCGTCACCCGATAAATTAGCCATGTCAAATCCAATAGTAACGACGCCGATCCCGTGTAGATGTGAGACACAAAGGCACAAGAAAAACAAGAACACTTCGTCTTTATGACGTGCTGAGCTCTGCTTGTGACACACATACAGTGAGATGTCTGAACGTCTGTCGGGGAACGGCGACCCTTTCTTCCTCAGAAGCCGAAGCCACAAAATATAGTCATGTTGTACGCTGGGTTCCGGTACGAAGTCGACTTTCTAACTTATCCAAAAATTGTTTCATTGGGTTCAAAACGGGGGCTCTGGGCAGGCTATCCATTTCAAGAATGTTGTTGTCCACAAACCATGGCATCACTGATGCTAATTTATGACAGGGTGCATTTTTATACTGATACAAACAATCATCGTCCCCGAACTGTTCTTCCACTGTACACGGTACATAGTGCTGTCAGATGTGTTCATATTCCTCGACATCAGCGTTTTCCTATGTGATATAATAGTACCACACTATAACTACGAAAAACACGCCACACAGTAACACCATCTTCACCGTACTTCACTGATGGCACTACGTACGATGTCAGGTAATGCTCTCCAAGCATTCTCCAAACTCAGACCCGCACATCGTATTTCAACAGTGTATAGCGTCGTTCTTTCCACCACAACAAGCGTCGCTTAGCGTTGACAACAGAAACAAGTGGCTTGTGAGACCTGCTCGAGTACTTTATCCGATTCTTTCTAACTCTGTAAGCACGATCATTGTGCTAGCGGGACTGCTGGTAGCACTTTGGAACTCACTAGTGTTTCCTTCCGCTGAGTTCATGCGATTTTTTACAACCACCCTCCGCAATTCTCAGCAATTCGTGTCCATCAGTACATGAGCTGTGCCTGGTCATGGTTTAGTTGTGATTGTTCGTTCACGTTCCACTTAACCGTCGCATCACCGATGGTCAACTTGGGCGGCTTTAGAAGGGTTGAAGTGTCTCTGGATTTGTTATTCGGGTTGACATCAATGGCTAGTCACCTTTCGAAGTCACTGAGTTCTCCTGTTCGATCCATTCCGCTGTTTCTGCCTCTCTACTGACAGCCTTTTATACTGGCGGGTCCTCCTCTCGTGATATCTACCGGTCAATTCTGCAGTATGCGGTTATGTCCGGATACTTTTGATCAGAAAGTGTTCCTCGGATTGAGAGACACAGCTACAGGGGACACTGGCGACCTAAGCTATGCAGCTAATGTTCAACATTCTGCAGCCAAATTCAGAGGCAATTTTTCCCGTCTCACCAGTATTGACTGATTTCTAAATCATTTGAAGCCAAAATCGAACATTGGTTCACCGGATCCGTTTCTTGGAGGCGCATGTTAAAATATTAGCCACCACCATTCTGGTTTAGATTTATCATGGACTCTCTAAATGAGCTGAGGATGATGCTAGGTTCCTTAAACGTGTTAAAAATCGCTTCATCCCACCAAGTTTTCCAATTGGCGTAATGCTTCATCTCTAATGATCTCTATCTTGACAGAACGTTACAGTCCCATCTTCCTTATTTTTTCGTATTATCGAACTGATTGTTAGTACAACAATACTGTAAGGTAAAGAAATAATGAATCAATTACGTAGACGTCGCCGGTTGATGTTCAGTGCCTAAGAATAATCACTGTGGGCGTCCACCAGTTGCACGGATCAGGTTTCGAAACAATCTCCTATGGGTACCCCAGAGGTTTCATCATTGACCTAGTCTGCAGACTACACTAAAAATATAGCACATCACAGCACAGAGTCATAGCGAGTAAAATGGCCAAACTTCAGAAAAGTACAGGTCCCCCGTCAATACGCTCGACCGACTATTGATGAACTTTTGTTTTCAGAGTAGCAGTCATGTTGCGTCACGCTTGCTCGTGTCAGGGATAACTGTCTACAAGGGAAACCAAGCCTCTGTGTGCTTATGGCAGCTGAGGCTGGCGAACTTTTGCGTAGTCCAGAGAAGGCGAATCCGACGCATAGTTGTCACGCATTATAGAAAAGTTTTACCTCGTTACAGAATTCAGGTCTTTCCTTGATCTGCACGCATGGGACAATGACGAAATTCCCGTCCAATGCTTGTGAATCACAGGGCGGCTCCGTATCTGCACGTGACTGGTAAAACAATAAGCGATTTGTAGCTTGGTTACTTTCACCCTGACCGATATTCCGATATCTCAGTAAATGCTGACCATTATAAAATGCTGAATGGTATAGGAGGGCCACCTTGAACTGAGTGAGCCTCGTAATTCAACCACAGCTACGGGCGAAACTGTATTTCAGTGTACACCAAATGATGTGTAAACTGGAAAACAGTATACAACCCACGACCTCGAAGTGGTCAGAGTTCAAAACATGGTACTGTTAGATATTCTTCTTACGTCAGTAAAGGGAAGGTGAGGGACTGGGAGCTGAAATCTACCAAGGAGACTCTGACTACTTAAGTTTATGAAAGTTAAAAACATGATGGTAACTGAAACGTGTGCGGAGATTAGACTTATATGATTTAAGTTTGACCACGGGAGAAATATGCATCCATAAATCTTGAATGGAATAAGAAATAATGGTCATAAGACACTGCATTGTCATGTATGTTGTGGACTGGTAAGACAGCCAATCCACAGTGACGGGTAGCCGAAAGGCACGCGTTTAAGCTCACGCAGGCTGGCGTGAGGTCTGGAACAGTTAAAGGATTTGAGTCTAGCAAATAAAGTACGTAGCTGTTGGAATACTTAACTTTAATCCATAATTGGCGAACATCGGTCTGACGGTACATGCATCACAAGATAAATAGCAATTGATAATGGCGCCTTGCTAGGTCGTAGCAAATGACGTAGCTGAAGGCTATGCTAACTATCGTCTCTGCAAATGAGAGCGTAATTTGTCAGTGAACCATTGCTAGCAAAGTCGGCTGTACAACTGGGCGAGTGCTAGGAAGTGTCTCTAGACCTGCCGTGTGGCGGCGCTCGGTCTGCAATCACTGACAGTGGCGACACGCGGGTCCGACGTATACTAACGGACCGCGGCCGATTTAAAGGCTACCACCTAGCAAGTGTGGTGTCTAGCGGTGACACCACAATGCAAATGTCTTGTCTTATAAAGCAGAAGATGAGACTGAATAACTAGCAAGCTTCAGAGAAGAGATGGAAGAACCAGCCAGTGGCAACCGAATTAACATAACATTATATGGGACATTCGACAAGGCCTCTGGCTCACGTCTAAAACGTGCACAACGCTTCCTTGAGGCAACATTTCATGTTGTTCTGCAAACGACTGTACTCAGAAATGAGCAGCTGGGCCACGCGAAAACAGCCATTTGAAAAACAATAGGGTCTAAAAGGAACTATAGGCGAACCTCCACTAATAACAGAAATGGTCTACGACAGATTTCCTTTATGTGGTCTACGTGACCATGTTTCCAAGTGAGTGCTAGGGCAGTGAACCTACGAGCAAAGTTATAACATCGCTACGATACTGGTAAATGTGAATGTTAAAAAATGTTTACTTCCAGTGCATATCTAGATATGGCTATTCAGAGGCTGGTTGAAGTTCTCCACAGAAACGGGGGACGATGTATGCACAGGTTGATTTTGCCACATGGGGACGAACTGCAGGAAACAATCCCTGGGAGGAAGGATAAGAAGCAGAAGAAACATATGGCCAGAAATGCATTCCATGGGAGCAACACCCACTGGAAGGTGGAGGTAAAAGATCTTCGACAGTGTAAGTTTGAATGATTGAAATCACACATGAAAACATAGCAGGAAAGTGGGAACGTTCTGTCAGTACCAGTGTTGCAGTTCCAGAGTCGAGAGAGCAGTGAGCTAGAGCACAAGCATTTGGTAGCCACATTACAGTTCAGAATACCAAAGGCACGTCTTCCAGCAAGGGTCACCCAGGGGAACTGTAGGTACACCTCGAGTGCGAGGCGTTGTGGAAGGATGACTGGTCCCTCGAGGCAATCGTCAGTAATCCGCGTTCACATATTGAGGCTGAACCAGTGGTGATGGTTTGCTGACACCACACTATGGTAATTCTCTGTAGCCCACAGATGGGTGTTGTGAAGGTTGACGATACCGCCGCTCGTAAATGTAGCCTCATCTGTGAATAGGATTGATGATAGAAATCCCAACACGCTTGTGACCTGTGCCATGAACCACAGACAAAACCGTCGCTGCAGAGGCAAGTCCGTAAGTAATAAGGCCTGCACTCGTTGTCAGTGATGGAGATCGTGGCAGCCGTCGTGGAGAATGTTCCACACCGTCGTCTGCTTACACCTGACTGGTACTGATACCGGTGTCACTGTCAAAGATCTTTGATCTCCACTTTCAAGTGAGTGTACCTCCTTTGGAATACATTTCCAGCCATATGTCTACGTGAACTTTTTTGCTCCTTATCCTCCTAGGGATCTTTTTCTGCAGTTTGACCCCATTTGGCAAAAGTGCCTTGTGCGTAATGTGATGTGTGTGTGTTTTCCAGCCTAACTCTGGGACATTGAGAGCAATGTAAACCGAACTTGGTACACATATGACCTTGAAAAAATTTCGTTGCACTGTGACATTCCATATGGTGGTGGAGAGAGGGGGAAGGAAGAGTATGACATGAAAAGAAACGTCGGAATATATGGAGAAATTTTCACGAAATGTAGTAGGCATATGGCTTGGTATCTAGAAAAAAAGTACTGTGAGGTTATAAGTAAGTAATCAAGCAAGTATAAATAAGTAACCAGGCAACCCCGAGTTATCAGCTATGCTGTTATAAATTTTATAGCGTCGTTGAGTTGATAAATATGAGCAGGGCACTCTCACCTCCTATCCGAGTGAGCAGCTCATCTGACAGTCGTGAATGAAACATTGATCAGCATATTGCGAAAATATACTAAACCGTTTGCAATACTAATAAAGAAATTAGTACTTACAGCAAGACAGTACAATACGTGAATGAACTGCACAATTACATATGCAAAAAGCTACATGTACGGTTGAGATGAAGGATTCGTCTAAAGATAAGATAGACGTAAGTCAAGTTGCCCTATTTATTACAGTACACAAAAGCTTTCTAGATACACTCGTCGAGCATTACCAGGAAGCACTCAGGTTAAAAATTAAGTAGGCATGTGTTTTTAGTTATTTTAGCTTTAATGTTGGGAGCATCTGATTGAGGACTTGCGCCTAAGCAGATATTCATTTCTAATGATAGTCGTCATCTATTGCCAGACAGACAATTAATAACAGCAATTGATTTAAAATCATTAATATATGAACTTTATTCATTATAAATTAACAAAATAGTTAACACTTGTAATTAAAAACATTAGAGACTGCCAGGAGTATGCCGTCTACTTCTATATGAATTCCTTCTCTTCGCTGGTGGCTGTTAATGCACATAATTTTCTCTGTACTTTAGTTGGGTGCCTGATGAGGCAGACTGGACTCAGTGGACCAGATCGGTGACTAAATGTTCGTACCGACCCCCACGGGGACTATGGCCTACCTTTTCAGAGGGAAGCACGAGGCAAGTCGATTGCCCAGAGCACTGGACAGCGAGAAAGCCATTGTCGCGTCCCTGCAGTTTGCCGCATAACGCACTCGACACGATATGAGATCCAAGGCTACTTTAACAGATACCCTTAACGTAGCATGGCGAGTACCTGCACTAGCAGAGTGTCTCAGCTTTTACAAGCAAGCGTCCACACAAAACACACATCAAAGGAACCTTGTTTTTTGCCGAAAAATCGCCTTCCAGCAACACTGTGACATGGCAACCAATGACGGACAAAGACCTTGGCGTTCCGTGACAAGCGACCAGGTCACGTTGTGAGCAGGAATTCTTTTTTCTTGGTAAAGCGATTCACCAAATTTCTATGGCCACTTTATGCAGGGTGAATAACCTCTGGCCTATAAAGTTGCAGGAGGGTTCCTCATTCTCTAATCTAAAAATGCAGTAGAATAGGAGAAGCCAAACGCAAATTTCTGGAGAGTGTGGACGTGGAGGCGAGAGTATTGGCTGAAGTAACAATTTAGCTGAGGAGTGGGAGAGTAGCTCAGAACTGTTTAAGAACTGTGTGCTTGGGTGTGTAATGATTGGTTCATGTCGTAAAACTTTTGCATGGAGGGGAGACAGTTTTGCTAACAAAAATATCGTTGCCTAGCATTTTTGCAAAGGTTTTTTCATTGGCGCATGAGAATTGCACGAACCAGTAGAGCAGAGATGGAACTCTGTGTCAATAGATAAGGCTCTTTGGGACGTGCTTTTATTGGAGTGGGGGGAGGGGGGGGGGGGAGAATACACATCAGTTTGGAACGCAATGGAGAAGAGTTCGTCCGGAGACTTGATACACAGCTGATGGGTTGAAGTCTGGGGCAGATGAAGCGCTCGCTACGCTCCATGCTACTGAGTGGTGAATAGCGAGAGAGATCCGGGCTGGATGCAAGATACCGTGAGTTTTTAGGTGCACTGTTTGGATTAGCCACATTTCAAGAACACAATATTTTTCTCGGGCGATTGTAGACTCACTCATCACTCAACCTGCAATGTTAGTTGCATGTGTAGTTTCTCATTCTTCTAGGGATATTTGGACAACTTCTGTGTGGCCACCAAAGATTTATCTCCCCATGATTCACTTCTAGATTACGGTTTTGTCTCATTCATCTAACCCATCCGATCTCTGTCAGGATATTCAAGTGATAGATTAGTACCGTCCCATGTCAAAAATTGTTCATTTTCTTACTCTCTGCATTACAAGTGATCTAACAGAACCTTTAATAATTTGCTATTCATGTATATCAGCAGGGAACTTTTGTAATAAACAAGGATCAATGTGGACCACTATTTCACTTCATAGTTAGATGAACACCCTGTTTGTTATCTTTTATGGGGTCAGTACCATGTCTCATATTTGCTTCGGTCACCTGTGACCTAATAGTTGGGTGAGTTCCTGGGGAGCGATCTGATTATCGGCCAGTCGTTTAATCCTGACACCCACAGGGGTGTGTCGAAGACTCAGCTGTACCCTGAAACTAACTAAATTTCTCAGAGCGCTCTCTATATGAACACGCACAGTAAATGAACATTTTACAGTGAGCACACGTGCTAGAGGCAGAACCCGAACCCACGAACTCCGGCTTTCCAAGCAGTGACGCTCCTTCGATGAGTGAGAACAGACTGCATTAAATTACTATCAAACTGCTGAACACTTCTTGCTGATGTCATACGACATTGAATGTGCAGCCACGCAACACTTTGGAAAAGGAAGAGAGGGAGAGAAAGAGAGAAAAGGTAGTAAGCAAGTATCGCGGAGAAGACACATTTCATGACTTGCATCATGCAAGCTCCAAAACACACAAACACAATAAAATAAGAGCTTCAGAAATGAAAATGAAATAGTGGAAACACATCGTTCGAAACACGTAGTCTACCCCGATTCGATGAAGCTGTAATTGTGACAGGGACAGGAAAGTTGGATTTACATTAGCTTGCGTTACACCTAACGGCGAACGGATAGCAAAAGTTCGATCTCTCTTAAAACAAATATAAGACACTATCAGATAATAATTCAGGCAGATTGCTTGTGCACTTCAGAATGCGCAAGATTTAACGATTAGAAGCGTGAGCCCAGCAAGTGGTAAAAAACAAAAATCCTTGAAAAATTTCTCGGACAGAAGAAGCGAAGATACTTGATACCAGAGAAGTAAACAAGAGCTATCATATGCATGGGAGGACAATAAACGAAATACGGAAATGAAGTATTAAATTCTTAAGTTACATCTCAAAAAATCTGTTGTATTACGATCTCTAAAACAATCTTTAGTCGCTTTAAGATTATCAACAGAAAAGGAAAATGGTTCGATAAATGTCTTGTAAACACCAAGACCACCTTGGAATAAAGAAAATCGGACACTAAAATATATCTCACAGAACCAGATTCCGATACAAGTTACACACATTTAAATTGTTCCCGGAGCAACAAACCAAAGAGGAAAAACACTGAACATATGAAAGAGCCCGACCGCCGTACGCAACGTCGCCCAAAGCGATACAGGATGTCAAAGCAAACACGTTTCAGCCGTCTAGTTTCCAAACTTGTTTTATTTGGCTGCCAGTTTCAGCGTTTTACTACGCCATCTTCAGGCCCCTGACCGACGTGCAGGAAGATTCTACCTCGGTTCTGATCAAAACAGGGGCCAGCAATACTTGTGTTAGATTTTTGCTTCATTGGTATTATTAGATTTCTGCTATAGCAAAAATCTACTAATACCGGTATTGCTGGCCCCTGTTTTGATCAGAACCGAGGCAGAATATTCCTACACGTCAGTCGGGGGCCTGAAGATGGCGTAGTAAAAGGCTGGCACTGGTAGCCAAATAAAACGAGTTTGGAAATTAGACGGCTGAAACGTGTTTACTTTGACATCTTGTATCGAACAGTCGAGTCCCGCAACCATCTGTTAAAAGATGGACGTACAGAGACAGTGTGATACTGTTCTCTGTGAGCTAGGGAAACCATTCTATTCAGCTTCGTGCAGTCGTTCAGCGAATAAACTTTGAGCTTACCGAGTATCGGCCGCCAAATTTGTGACTAGGTTCAGACTCAATGTGTTGCTCTTAACGGGACGGAATCGATATATGGCTACCCCAGTAGAGTTTTCGATACACAGAGCGACTCAGGAGGAAAGGTATAGGCTTGGAGGGTAGATAGTATTAGTGACTGAACGCAAAATTTCATGTGGGCGTATACCCTATTCCGAACGGTTTCCGAGATAGAGCACATTATTATCACTTTTGTACGTTTTACGTGCATAACTCGAAAACTGTAACCTTCAGCAAAAACGTGTCGCAGTACAAAATTAAGCGAAACTTACTGCAAAAACGTCCTATTCATTTTTTTCTAGTACTTCCAGTTTACGCGAAGAGAGCACGAGAATATTGAAAATCTCTCGCGACGCGCATGCGTTGTATCCTAGGTAGGTTTCGTATGCCAATTCCAGGTAGTTTCCCGACTTGACAGACAAGTGTCCGGCATGAAATTGATCATCTCAACTTAATGTACAGTACTGTTATACGGTGTAAACAATCATAGTGTTTGCGTAATATAGAAAATAAATGACAATGTACATTAAATGTGTTCTATCTTGGAAACCATTCGGAATAGGGCTTATGTTCGTATGATGTTTCTTGTTTAGAATCACTAATATAATCACCCCTCGACGCTCGTATCTTTTCTTATGACTCGCGCTGTATAAAAGCTAACTCTGAATAGCGTCGGAAGCTCCTTGATGGCCTTCGAAGACGATAGGTCTACTGTTGCCTATGGGAATGCTGCAACAGCAGACGACTGTGGCGAAGTGGAGGAAGACCTACAGAAGATCGATGATTGTTGCAGGGATTAGAAGTTGACCCTGAATCTAACTAAATGTAGCGTAGTGCGCATAAACAGGTGAAGAGATCCATTGCTGTTCTATTTCACTAATGATGATGAATCACAGAAATCAGTAACAAACGTGAAACATCTAGGTATAATAGTCCGGTGCGATCAAAAGTTGCGTGGCCATATAGCACTAATTGTAGGAAAAGCAGATGTCAGGTTGAGATTTTTGGGGGGAATCTCAAGGAACGAAAGAAATGACTTACGAGACACTTGTTCAACCGATTATTTAAGTGTTGCTCATCAGTCTGAGATGTGTACTAGAGAGGATTAATAGAAGAGACGGAGAAGATGCATGGGTTAATTTAGTAAGTGTGAGAAAGTTAGAGAGATATTTAACAAACTCTAGACGCAGAAGGCGCAAAGAAACGTTGGGCACCAAGGAGAGGTGTGCTGCTTAAATTCCGAGAACGTACGCTCAAAGAAGAGTCGGGCAACGTAATTGCTTCCTCCTACATACAGGGTGACTCAGGAGGAATGGTACTTGCTTTGAGGGAAGATACTATTAGTGATTCTGAACAAAACTCTTCAGAAAGAGAAAGAACACTTTTAATGTCCGTTGTTATTTGTTTTCTGTATTCAAACACTGTCATTATTTACAAAGTATCACAATAGTGTAAAGAAAGTTGTGACGAACAATTTGATAGTGAATGCTTATACACTATCAGGTCGGATACTTGCCTTAAACTGGCCTACAAACACTATCTAAGCTACAACGCGTTGCGCGTCGAGCGAGATTTCAGCATTCTAACGCTCTCTTCGTGCAAACCATACGTCCTAGAGAAAAAATAAACAGGACGTTTCTTCTAGGAATTTAATGTAGTTTAATTTTGCAGTGAGACACGTTTCTGCTGGAGGGTACGGTTTTCGAGTTATTCTATCTCGGAAACCGTTCGGAACAGGGCGTATGTCCATCTGAAGTATTTTGTTCAGAATCATTAATACTACCACCCCTCAAAGAATGTACCATTTCTACTGACTCACCCCGTATCTCTCGGGAAATGACCACGAGTAGAAAATCAGATACGCGAATGGAACGTGGAAGGGAGGAATGATAGTGTTACCACCAGTATCCTGTGTCAGACACCGTATGGTGGTTTACGGAGTGTAGCTGTATTACAATAAGAGAATGCTCACACCAGAGAAGTTCTGAAGTCACGAGTAGCTATCTAATGGTTCAAAAGTCGATAAAAGCAAAAGAAATGCTACTATGGAACGTACATTTTCAGGTGCCCTGTCTAACTGCTGATTCCATTTTAACATACAACTTTTCCAAGACTAAGATCTTGTGGTGATACAGGCGATGGTGTTACGTGGACCGAGACTCTGCTAATCAGGACAGTCTTGAACACTGAAATGGAATCATCAACTTGGTAAGACACACGAAAATATATCTTATGTCATCTGCTGCGAGAAGACACACACAAAAAGCAAACAGCATTGAGCTAAACAGTACATTGTAGGAATGCGGTAGAGTTAACAAACAGCGCTAGCTCGCCACAACATCCGTGTGCGACATGTGCGGTGCCGCAGCCTACGGGAACTTTCACGCAGGCCTCGGCGGTGCACATCCCGTTGCTGGGCTGCTGGAGTTTGTAAGGCCCGCTGGCTTGTCGCATCAAAAGAGAGAGATAATGTTTTGACGATGCCTTAGGAAACGCCCAGCGCGTTGAGATTGGACACCGTCCCATTAAGGTGCGAACAAAGCTCTTGCGGCATGTCCCTAATCTCCACGCAGGTAACGCTACTTCTCTAGGGGCTTCGCACCTTCAGCTCTTGTTTGCGGGGCTCGGCTATAGCGATATAGCTTTGTCGAACCAGTCTCACTGTCAACCGTTGTAGCCGAAGCTTGCCAAATGATACTAAGATATACAACTGTATCTTGAAGAATAAATATTTTCTCAGACAATAGCGTAGTTTGCGGCACGCGATAGGTCAACTATACCATAGTGCTTCAGATTTTATCTCCTTTTCATCTGCTGCTATAAATATGTCTACTCTGCGCATACAGCTAACCACTTGTTAATGGATGACAACAAATAATTAATATCAAAACATGTCTGTTCTTTACTGTACCATCCACTATCAGACAAAGGAAGAAATTGCTACCTCAATCACCGCGTGTCATAACCTCTTTTCCACCTACAGTCCTTGAGCTGAATACATCACGAATGCGTGAAGCACACACACAAACACACACACACACACACACACACACACACAGCGCAGGTGTTGACACAACACATTAACATGCCTAATATGATGTAAGAAAGCCACTGGCACTCAGAACAGTTTCCTGTCGTCTCAGAGCGAATGCTGGCACTGTATCGTTTTCAAGGGCCTCTCATATCATTCTTCCCGCAAAATAGGGACAAGTTTAGGTAACGATGTTAGAGGTGGATAGCGTTCATTGTACCCTTCTCTCCGAAGTAGGCCACAAAGGTTCAGTAATGTTGGAGGCCTAGTGTCTGTGGTGGTTAGGGGAGATGCGCCAACTTATCCTCGTGCTCACACAACCATTCCCGGACGATGAAAGCTGCGTAAAGAGCGTCCCTGTCGACTTGGAACACATCATTGCTTTTGGGGAACAAACATAGTACTATGGGATGGATCTGATCAGCTAAAGAGGTTACGTAGTCCTTGGTAGTAATGCGACTTTGGGGAGTAGCCAAGTGGCCCATGAAATACCACGATACGGCTGTCCAAATCATCACCAAACTCCCGCCACGTTTCTCTCTTGGGACATAAACTCGGTCAGAAGTTGGTGTGAAACAAGGCTCATGCGCCCAAATGAGTTTCTTCCATTGCTCCGTAGTCAAGATTTTAAGGCTTCGGCACCTCGTTTTCATATTGGGAATTTACATTACAGATGAATAGTTTTTGGAATTCCAGCTTGCCCTGAAATTCCCAGTTATGGAGGTCACCTCGGCTTGGTTCGCCGCTCACAGGGTTGGTGGGTGTGACATTCAGTTCTGCAGTGACTTCTGCAGGTCTCGTCCTTTTATTTTCCGTCACAATCGTTTTCAATGATCGTCCGTCACGATCTCCCAATCTCCTCCTCCCCCCTTTTGTCACCGTTGTGATCTAGCGAATGCTGCTTCCACGTCTTTTCCGTACGCAGTATAATCTTCCATACTGTACCTCTTGAAACGCCAAACACCTCGGCTCCCTTTGTTATGGAAGCACCCACCATACGAGACCCAACAATTTGTTCACTCTTTCATTTATTCAGATCCGACACAATGCAACCCCAACTACACCGAACATTGTTCTGACTACGACTGAGACTTTCAACGTATAGAGAACATTGCACAGGTACCGTGCGTAGTCAAATACACTAGCGCAAACTGCAGACTTGGCTACCATCCGCATTTATGTTGAAGCATGCATTTCTCACGGTGTTTCCAGGTTTTTGTTCTAAAAAAAAAAAAACTGGTTGATTTATATGAGTAACAGAATTTGCCTTTCTTGATCCAAACATACACTCCTGGAAATTGAAATAAGAACACCGTGAATTCATTGTCCCAGGAAGAGGAAACTTTATTGACACATTCCTGGGGTCAGATACATCACATGATCACACTGACAGAACCACAGGCACATAGACACAGGCAACAGAGCATGCACAATGTCGGCACTAGTACAGTGTATATCCACCTTTCGCAGCAATGCAGGCTGCTATTCTCCCATGGAGACGATCGTAGAGATGCTGGATGTAGTCCTGTGGAACGGCTTGCCATGCCATTTCCACCTGGGGCCTCAGTTGGGCCAGCGTTCGTGCTAGACGTGCAGACCGCGTGAGACGACGCTTCATCCAGTCCCAAACGTGCTCAGTGGGGGACAGATCCGGAGATCTTGGTGGCCAGGGTAGTTGACTTACACCTTCTAGAGCACGTTGGGTGGCACGGGATACATGCGGACGTGCATTGTCCTGTTGGAACAGCAAGTTCCCTTGCCGGTCTAGGAATGGTAGAACGATGGGTTCGATGACGGTTTGGATGTACCGTGCACTATTCAGTGTCCCCTCGACGATCACCAGTGGTGTACGGCCAGTGTAGGAGATCGCTCCCCACACCATGATGCCGGGTGTTGGCCCTGTGTGCCTCGGTCGTATGCAGTCCTGATTGTGGCGCTCACCTGCACGGCGCCAAACACGCATACGACCATCATTGGCACCAAGGCAGAAGCGACTCTCATCGCTGAAGACGACACGTCTCCATTCGTCCCTCCATTCACGGCTGTCGCGACACCACTGGAGGCGGGCTGCACGATGTTGGGGCGTGAGCGGAAGACGGCCTAACGGTGTGCGGGACCGTAGCCTAGCTTCATGGAGACGGTTGCGAATGGTCCTCGCCGATACCCCAGGAGCAACAGTGTCCCTAATTTGCTGGGAAGTGGCGGTGCGGTCCCCTACGGCACTGCGTAGGATCCTACGGTCTTGGCGTGCATCCGTGCGTCGCTGCGGTCCGGTCCCTGGTCGACGGGCACGTGCACCTTCCGCCGACCACTGGCGACAACATCGATGTACTGTGGAGACCTCACGCCCCACGTGTTGAGCAATTCGGCGGTACGTCCACCCGGCCTCCCGCATGCCCACTATACGCCCTCGCTCAAAGTCCGTCAACTGCACATACGGTTCACGTCCACGCTGTCGCGGCATGCTACCAGTGTTAAAGACTGCGATGGAGCTCCGTATGCCACGGCAAACTGGCTGACACTGACGGCGGCGGTGCACAAATGCTGCGCAGCTAGCGCCATTCGACGGCCAACACCGCGGTTCCTGGTGTGTCCGCTGTGCCGTGCGTGTGATCATTGCTTGTACAGCCCTCTCGCAGTGTCCGGAGCAAGTATGGTGGGTCTGACACACCGGTGTCAATGTGTTCTTTTTTCCATTTCCAGGAGAGTATTTCACGCTACAGAAAAGATTTATTTACTGCGAAAATAAATTCTGTGAATTGGAAACCTGTAGAAACATTATTATACTGTTTAGTAAACAGTATTTTTATGCGAGAGCCTATCCATTTTCAGTCACAGGATTATACAAATGTGAGAACGTCATGCGTAACGCAGAGATACTCACACAATATCTATGCCGGAACTGGTCCTTGATATTCTTGATGCTGGCACTGGGACGGACGAGCTCATCACACACATGTTCTATCGGGAACAGATCTGGGGATCTTGCTGGCCAAGGGAGTACTTCGACATCACGCAGACAATTCATAGAGACACGTACCGTGCGTGCACGAGCAGTGTCCTGTTAGAAAATGGCACCTCGATACTGTCGGATGAGAGATAACACCTGAGGACGCAGGATGTCTGTGGCGTATCGTTGTGATGACAGAGTTCCCTCAGTAGCTACCAGCCGTGACATGAAGTCATACTCAATGTCTCCCCAAAACCATGGTGCCAGAGGTAACACTCCCGTGCCTCTCCAAAATGCTGGAAGAATGGCACCTCCCAGTAGGTCGCCGCATACTCGCCTACGACAGTCATCTGGGTTAGTGCTGAACCGCAATCCATTGCTGAACACAATGTGACGCTTTCGTCAGCAGCCCATGCTTCCCGGTCACGCCACCACTCCAAACGCAGCCGTTTGTGTAGTGGTGTCAATGACATGAGACGATAATTCCCTGATCCGGCTGCTGACAGTCGAGCAATGGTGCAGGATAACACAGAATGTTCCAAGGATTCCGTTTCTTGTTCTCAGAATGCAGGCGCAGATACGAAGGGGTTAGAATATGCTCGCTGCGCTATACGGTGATCCTCCATTGGGGTGGCCAGACGTGGTCGACTGGCACCTTTATGACGAGTATGCCGGTCGTCACGCTCCCATGTAGCCGAACACAGGACCACAGTCACATTCTTAAATCTCACAAATCTGGATATTGCACGTTTCGGTCAACTAGATGCTCGGTGACGTTCCCATGTAGTCGAACGTAGGGCCAGTTCCACAAATCTCCCACAAATCTGGACACTGCACGATTCGACGAGCCGGCCAAATCGAGACCCACGGCCATCACCGTGGAGTGACCGGGAAGCGTGATCTGCTGATGAACGTCACATTGTGTTCGGCAATGGACTGCGGTTCAGCAGTACTATGGGTGACCGTCGTCGGCGAGTATACGGCGACCTGAGGAGAGGTGCCAGTCTTCCAGTATTTTGGAGAGGCGCACGAGTGTTACTGCACGCACCATGGTTTGGGGAGACATTGAGTATGACTTCAGGTCACGGCTGGTAGTGACTGAGGGAACTCTGACGACACAACACTGCGCCACAGATTCTGCGTCCTCAGCTGTTGTCTCTGACCCTACAGTATCGTGGTGACATTTTACAACAGGACAATGCTCGTTCACACACGATACGTGTTTGTATGAACTATCTGCGTGATGTTGAAGTACTCCCTTGGTCAGCAAGATCCCCAGATCTGTCCCCGAAACGACACGTATGGGACGAGCTCGTCCGTCCCAGTGCCATTATCAAGAACATCAGGGACCAGTTCCGATATAGGTACTGTGTGAGTATCTCTGCGTTGCAAATGACGTTCTATCATTTGTATAATCCCGTGACTTTTCAAACTCTGTCAGCTACTGACAACGCTGTCTCAGACGAGTACGCGGCATCTCCTTGCCCTTCACTCAACGTCTGAAGCCGTTCACGCTCCTTATATACTAAACCCTACCAGGCCTGGTAACAACACTAGACACAAGCACAACAAACTGACTGGGACGGCCTTTCTGCCTGTAACAAAGAATTACAGCTCTAATCATTTACATACCCGGTGATGGAGTTGAAAGTACGCTGTTTAGGTTTTTATATTGGTAACGCCACGTAGCGCTCTGTATGAAAATCACTGGCTGTGCTGTTTGCAGTCTGTGGCTGGGTGGCATTGTTGTAATATTCGCTATTGTAGTGTTGGGCTGTCGGCTGTTAACAGCGCGTAGCGTTGTGCAGTTGGAGGTGAGCCGCCAGCAGTGGTGGATGTGGGGAGAGAAATGGCGGAGTTTTGAAATTTGTAAGACTGGATGTCATTAACTGCTATGTATATTATGATTTTTCAACACTATTAAGGTAAATACATTGTTTGTTATCTATTAAAATTTTTCATTTGCTAACTATGCCTATCAGTAGTTAGTGCCTTCCGTAGTTTGAATCTTTTATTTAGCTGGCAGTAGTGGCGCTCGCTGTATTGCAGTAGTTCGAGTAACGAAGATTTTTGTGAGGTAAGTGATTTGTGAAAGGTATAGGTTAATGTTAGTCAGGGCCATTCTTTTGTAGGGATTATTGAAAGTCAGATTGCGTTGCGCTAAAAATATTGTGTCAGTTTATGGACAGTCTTGTATAATTGTTCAAAGGGGACGTTTCATAGAGTGTATGTGTACGAAGTTGCATTAATATCGGACCGTATCTTCTGGGAGCTTCATTTTTTTTCCGAGCAGTGTATATACTACAAAGTTCGTATGTCGAAAATAATTTCAAGTACCATGCTTTGTAATCCATTGCTCCTCTGAATTCTTCTCATCATGTGTTTCAAAAGCAGTATTGCGAAGAACTTTGTAATATGAATTAACGTGTTAAAAACGATATATTCTATCATACATTGTTCAAGCAATACTCGAGATTTGACTACATCACGAATACTCATGTAGCCCAAAAACCCGTTTATTTTTCGTTATTTTCAGCCTGTAGAGTGGTTCGAGACTGATACCGATGAACTGGCTACGTAGCCGAAGAGGGAAAAATTAGGCGACGGAATCAACAACCAGATTGTGCACAGGGTGAGCTTCTATAATGTCTGTCAATCGGACTGTATCATTCTGTCGAGGCGCGCTCAGAAGAGGAAGGCAGTCGGGACGTCTTGTAGCGTTGTCCCACTGGCTACGTGCCAGCTTGACACTCACATTAACATTTCTCTGAATAAAGGAAAAGCTAAACTCCACGATCGGGCCCATATATCTGCTCGCTGACCGTCGTGTCATCCTCTGCCAAATGGCGTCAGTCGGATCCGGTGTGGAGGCGCATGAGGTCAGCACACCACTCCGCCGGCCGTTGTCGGATTTCCAGACCTTGGATCCGCTACTTCTCACTCAAGTAGCTCCTCAGCAGCCAGTTCCAGTCCTCCCACAAAGGAAAAATCTCTGGCAGTACCGGGCAGTGAACCCGTGTCCTCCACTTGGCAATTAAACGCGCTGACTGCTCAGTTACGGAGGATGAAAACATATTTGCGTATTTCCAAGATAGGAGGAAGTGTAGCACCGATCGAAAATTTTGAATCTGTTTATTGCAGATAGATTTCAGCTCCCGTGCAGTTATCTTCAGTGCTACACGAACAAAAGAACACAATGAGGATCAAGCACTAAATTAAAACAAGATCACAAGTACTTCAGCTTGTAAACTGTAAATTTACATACCCATTATATCAAAGTTATGACGACTCATCGTAAATAAAATCGCAGAGGGTACCACTTGAAATTACAGATAACGAACAGTTAAACTGAGGTTGTTGCTTACATTTCCATGTCGCATGCCTCTTTATGTGACGTCTGTAGTACCTAGCGTCATCTTTATTACAGTCATTTGTATTCTACACTTTAAAAAAATTTAAAAAATAAAGTGTAATATACATACATAAAATTACAATCCTTAAATACTAAAATACATCCAGCAATTACGTTAAAACCAGAAGGAAGAATCCACATACACGTGGCGCAAAATGAAATACTATTAACATATGTTTTGAATAAAAACTAAAATGAATACAAATATTAAAAAAACAAGGTATATATTACGTATACATATCGCACGCCGAATACAAAATTGTCTCTTCCAGCTTAGCCTACATTGCGAAAAATAACTTATACGGTTGTCAAGTATGAACCAAGGAAGTGCAACGTACAACTTGGCTTGTAAATACTCATGACTGTTTGTTATAGAACCAAATATGCCTTGGTTTGCTGTCAACAATAATACATATGCACTGTCGGTGGCTACTGGAAAAATGGTTTGATTTGTGAGGTGTGAATTTTGTTCTCAATTTGCCATCGCACAGCACTAATAGAGCCGTATGCGAGATGTGTTTCTTTTTTGGGCCTCTGAAAATCCGTTATTTTTTTTAGTTAGGTGACTTTCGAAAAGCTCTCAAAATTGGGCGCTTCTCATAGCCACCTGCTCATTGAATAAGATGGCATCTCTGATTTCTAAGTATCTCCATTTCCTCAAGGAGATCCAAAAATCTGCTCTTATCCCCACTATGCAGCAGCATGAGTTAGAAGGTCAGATCATTAGCACAATGCCAGTATGAACAAGATGGGCAGCAAAATTGGGTTTTTCAGCTATATCCATCCTCTCTAGTGCCACATGCTCACGAAATCTAATCTCAAATTTCTCCCAGTTTGCCTCACGTTACAGGTATTGCACTCTGAGCATTATAAGTTGTGTACTCATGATTCACGGAGAAAATTAGTTTATGTATATTATTAGCTAACGAATAGTCAAGTTTACTTCCAACTGAAGAAGAAACGACAACATTTTGTTGTTTTTCAAAAGAGGTGCTATCCTTGCACTCATACTGCCATAAAAGGGCAACTTTGTGAACTTCTTATTAGTGTCATTATCTTTATTAGTCTAAATATTTGTTCCTTTCTGTTCTCTTGTCTTTGCTATTTTATGGTAAGTGTTATAAACATAATCTTCAGAATAGTTGTTCGGTCTTCCAATATGGCTGATAATCTCAAGTTCTGTTTTGTGCTCGGTATCTGGCAGTGGAAGTAATATCCTATTCATGACAAATTTTAAAAAAATGCCTTTTTATGTTGACTGGGATACAAATATGGCAAATATGTAATGTCCACCTAGTGTGAAGTACAGCTGTTTTTGGTATGAAGATGCAACACGTTCTAACAAATATGTTGTTTATATTTACTTATTGTATGTAATTACTGTGTTTTTCGTTCATATTGCATTTTACCCCACATTCAGTGGCAAGGAGCACAAGCAAATATTTCGGAAAATTATTTTTCCCATGTTTTTTGATGGGGCATCAGTCATGTACTTTATTTTCAATGTCTGGTTTCTAGCTATAAGACACTTCTTCAGGTGGAGTTCATATCGTAACCCGACAAGAAAAGTGACACAAATAAGTAAAAAATCGGCAGTTTTTAGTTTGTCACTGAAAAATAAATGTGACGTGCACCACCGTGCACGAAAAATGTCACATCTGCATGTCGCAATTTGTCCACTTCGGGGCAGTTGTGTCAGGTTTGTTGTAGGCTACACGATCACGATGATTCTCCATGGCAAGGACAGTGTCGCTAGAGGTGTGCTACTGGCAGATGTGCATGGGTCATTAAAAAAGAGCGGCAAGTTGAAAGTCGTGTTTAATATCACTGATTATTATAAAGTCTGTGTCTGTACAGTGTCTGTATCATACATTACTATTTCCTTCAGACATGCATGCATGTCTGAAGAAACAGACACTGTTTCGACGAGTGCAGTTGTTGAACATTTTACGAAATTTTGTTCGTTGCAGCTTACAAGAAAGAAATGGCAATTTCTGCCATAAAGAAAGTTCATACTAAACTCCATTTCTCGGCGAAAATAATTCCCACATTACATAAGCCGTGTTATTGAAATTGTATCTAATTGATGCCCCTTATTATATTATTGTATTAATTTTCGTAAACTATAATTTTGTATTTTATTTTTTTCTCATGAACCAATTTCAACTTGTATCACATTTTTTATACTAACTTAGGTACTAATTCTGAACGACGTTCGAATGTCGTATTATATTACGGTAAGTATCTATGGGTGGAAAAGTGGCAGTGGTGTAACATTACAGGTCATAACAAAAACGTTTTTAGGAAAGCAAGAGCAGTGACTGTTGTGTAGAATATAATGGAACTCACGCTAAAAAACACTTACTTAAAATTTAAAGAAAGCATATACTATTTCAGTATAAATTTCATAGAATTCTTCAAGTCTATTTTTCTCAAGAGTTGCGTTTTTGAGTTATGTCACTGTTCTTGTAGGGGTGCGATATTATAATCAGTGAAGGCGATCCATTAACACTGTAATCGTCTGAAAATTGATTATTGCCTGAACTAGGGGGTTAGTTTATGAAATAATATACGAAAATAAAATTAACGCACAAAAGCTCTAGCGCAACAAATTGTATACGGAACATAGCCATCCTACTCAAGGTTACAATGCCGTGATAAATCTGTGATACGAGAAAGTGCCAGATCAAACAAAAGAGTAGTGGAAACGCAATAACAGGAGGTTCGGTGTTAGAGCTTCAGAGAAAATATTTTTTTAAATTTTTACATCACATATGGGATGGAATACGTCCCAGTCAGATTAGAAGCTAACGTATTGAAGAAGTTGTCATTTTAAGGAAGTTACTGAAGTAGGTTTATCGAACGAAATAATGCGGCGGTTCAATATTTGACTTGTTTTTAGTAGGAGAGGAGTTAAAATTTTCATCCGAAGGAAGGATGAGAGATTGAGTTTAACGTCGCGTCGATATCGCGGTCACTGGAGACGGAGCACAAGCTCGGTTTATGTCACGGAGGGGGAAGGTAATCGGCCGTGACTTTTCAAAACAACTATCCCGGCATTCGCCTGGGCGATTTAGGAAAATCACGGAAAACCTAAATCTGGAATCTCCACCCGACCATTGCCGTTATGTTTCTTCCCGTAAGTCCCCCTTAACAATTAAGATGAATGCTTGGAAGGTTCCTTCATGAAGGCCACGGCTGAAGTTCTAGCCAAGCCTTGTGGGCCTTAGGGCTCTTTCGTCGATTACCGGTACCTCGACATCCACGGATCATCACATGGTAACTGCCCTCCTCTTTTCCAAGTAATATCGATCAGAAGTCTAGATAATGATGAGAGAAACGACGATATAACTTCTAGCATGTAATATAAATTTGTGTTTAATACTCAATGGGTTGATAAGAAAATACGTATTGAGCTGAAGATGAACCAGTTCCTGTTGCTCCGTCGTCATGACTGTGTAAATGTTTACAAAGTTTATCTGCGGCCAACAAGGATAAAACTTCGCCAAGAGACTCCCACTACGCAGTAAGCAATAAATTATGAGTTAACTATTGCACGTTCTCGTAAAAATATAGCAGGAAAGGAACAAAGTTTCTTGCAGGAAGCAAATAGGACGGATACCGATCATTTTAATAAAACACCCGAATTTATTTATTACAGTCACTAGCAATTTCGGAGAAAAGAAATGAAATGATGGTATGTCATTGGTTGGCTAGGAGGCCCCGTCCGGGGAAGTTCGGCCGCCAGGCGCAAGTTTTATTTCAGGTGACGCCACATTGGGTGACTTGCGCGTCGGTGATGATGAGATGATGGTGAGGACAACACAACACCTAGTCCACGGGTGGAGAATATCTCCAACCCAGCCGGGAATCGAACCCGGGCCCGCTGCATGTTAGCCAAGCACGTTACCACTCAGCTAAGCATTCGGAGAAAACACACGGACAGAAAAACAGTCACAACACCAGCAAGTAGTTGTGCGGCATAAACGAAAATTGGTAGGCGAGTTCTAGCAACTGAAAGATGGTGTCTATTCAGATCTCGCACTGGTCGCATAAGAATGGCACTAGTAGCGCCTTTAAGAGGATACAAATCGGTTTGCTTTAAATATACGCTGTAACGGTCGTGAGTATTAGTTACATTTGAGATTGGATTTGATGAGTTGATGTTAGTCAACAATTCCTTTAAGGCGACAAAGAAGCCATTATCAACATCTCACTGAGTTCGAACGAGGTCGTGTATTAGGGCTACAAGAAGCTGGATGTTCCTTCTGCGACACTGCAGAAAGTCTTGACAGAAATGTAGCCACAGTACAACAAAAGGTTATATGTTTGTTTTCGGAATAATGGAAGACATGTACTTTATTTCATGTAAAACCTTTCGAAAACAACACAGTAGTCATGCGCTTAAACACTTTCGAAAATATTCTTGTTCGTTTTGTAAATGTTCAAGGCCACAGCTTTATGACCGCGTGACCGCTACGGTCGAAGGTTCGAGTCCTGCCTCGGGCATGGATGTGTGTGATGTCCTTAGGTTGGTTAGGTTTAAGTAGTTCTAAGTTCTAGGGGACTGATGACCTCAGATGTTAAGTCCCATAGCGCTCAGAGCCATTTGAACCACAGCTTTATGCGAAGCCACTTTGACGCTATAAATAAAGTATATCAACACAGTCTTCCAAACAATAGTCCGTTTCGTGGACATTTCGTATTAATAC
The DNA here is from genome assembly GCF_021461395.2 of Schistocerca americana. Lineage (NCBI taxonomy): Eukaryota > Metazoa > Arthropoda > Insecta > Orthoptera > Acrididae > Schistocerca > Schistocerca americana. The sequence goes on along the minus strand of NC_060120.1, from coordinate 654,826,136 downwards.
TATTCTTAATTTTTGTGCCTGTGCCAAATAAGAGAGAGATATCAGTCGACATGTAACTATTGACCGAAATTTTTACCCATGGTCAAGAGAATTCTTTGTGCGCTACTGGCCATTAAAATTTCTACACCAAGAAGAAATGCAGATGATAAACGGGTATTCATTGGACAAATATATTATACTAGAACTGATATGTGATTACATTTTCACGCAATTTGGGTGCATAGATCCTGAGAAATCAGTACCCAGAACAACCACCTCTGGCCGTAGTAACGGCTTTGATACGCCTGGGCATTGAGTCCAACAGAGCTTGATGGCGTGTACAGGTACAGCTACCCATGCAGCTTCAACACGATATCACAGTTCATCAAGAGCAGTGACTGGCGTATTGTGGTGAGCCAGTAGCTCGGCCACCATCGACCAGACGTTTTCAATTGGTGAGAGATCTGGCGAATGTGCTAGTCAGGACAGCAGTCGAACATTTTCTACATGCAGAAAGGCCCTTACAGGACCTGCAACATGCGGTCGTGCATTATCCTGCTGAAATGTAGGTTTTCGCAGGGATCGAATGAAGGGTAGAGCCACGGGTCGTAACACATCTGAAATGTAACGTCCACTGTTCAAAGTGCCGTCAATGCGAACAAGAGGTGACCGAGACGTGTAACCAATGGCACCCCATACCATCACGCCGGATGATACGACAGTATGGCGATGACGAATACACACTTCCAATGTGCGTTCACCACTATGTCGCCAAACACGGATACGACCATCATGATACTGTAAACAGGACCTAGATTCATCCGAAAAAACGACGTATTGCCACTTGTGCACGCAGGTTCGTCGTTGAGCATACCATCGCAGGCGCTCCTGTCTGTGATGCAGCGTCAAGGGTAACCACAGCCATGGTCTCCAAGCTGATAGTCCATGCTACTGCAAACGTCGTCTAACTGTTCGTGCAGATGGTTGTTGTCTTGCAAACGTCCCCATCTGTTGACTCAGGGATCGAGACGTGGTTGCACGATCCATTACAGCCATGCGGATAAGATGCCTGTCATCTCGACTGCTAGTGATACGAGGCCGTTGGGATCCAGCACGGCGTTCCGTATTACCCTCCTGAACCCACTGATTCCATGTTCTGCTAATAGTCATTGGATCTCGACCAACGCGAGCAGCAATGTCGCGATACGGTAAACCGCAATCGCGATAGGCTACAATCCGACCTTTATCAAAGTCGGAAACGTGATGGTACGCATTTCTCCTCCTTACCCGAGGCATCACAACGTTTGACCAGGCAACGCCGGTCATCTGCTGTTTGTGTATGAGAAATCGGTTGGAAACTTTCCTCATGTCAGCACGTTGTAGGTGACGTCACCGGCGCCAAACTTGTGTGAATGCTCTGAAAAGCTAACCATTTGCATATCACAGCATCTTTTTCCTGTCGGTTAAATTTCGCGTCTGTAGCACGTCATCTTCGTGGTGTAGCAATTTTAATGGCCCGTGGCATAATTGCAATGAATTAAAAATGAAACAAGGAGGTTTTGTTCTCTTCATTTCCTGAACAAAATAAGAGTTCTCGATTGAATTATTAATAACTTTAAATGGACAAGAAATGTTACAGTTTTGATACCCTGTCAATGTGGAGACCATTAAGAACACAGTATTAGATAGCTCAGATGGACAAGGATAGAGAAGAGACTTGGCCGTGGTGTGAACTGAAGTAAGCATCTAAGCAATCTCCAAAAGAGATATGGGAAAGCTATGAAAACGTAAAACAACATGAAAGGCCGAGGGTACGAATGCCTTTCTTTTAGATGACTGAGGTGGGTTGGTGTTATGTTGGGATATGATCAGGACTAGGCAAAAGGGAAGGGTGAGAAGAGCGAAACTCCGTGTCGGCACGAAGCCTACACATCGAGATACGGCACAAAGGCAGAAACGTGGTCCACGCTCCACGCTCACACGCTGATCCGTACATTGGCTTGGTGAGTATTACACATAGATGTAAATCGTCCATTTCCTTAGTTCACGGGAGGATTGAAATATAAGCCAGGCCTTTGGTTGACAGACTGCTAGTCAAGAAATGTTTTTCTTCTACGAATACCTTCTCACCCTGATGATGGAGATTTGTTGATCTATCACGATTCGGACTTACTACCTCTGTTTTGAGGGATTCCTCAGTAGTATGAGTTCGTGACGTCGGGCTACGGAGGCATGGTGCACAGCACACATAGAGTAGAGTGGGGTAAGATTGTGCGGCGGGTAAGACTACGCAAGGCATGTATCTCAGTTTTAGTAATGCAGCAGTTGGCTACTCTGGAGGGCACGAAATAGCCTCTGTGCCTGACCCTTTATTGCCGTAGTTTGATTGTTGTCCTGGTGTTTACGGCTGCGCAATGCGGTAAGAACTGTTTTACGTTGTTTTCATATAACATTTCATGTTCCGGAAATAAGCTATAACTTAGGCAATAATGGGATTATCAATTTTAACGTTATTCCATTGTATACTACGATGCATTGTCAGTCTTGTGGTATATTAACACATCTATATTCCTAAAAAGCGTTTCCATGTGCAATCAAAATCTGCGGTGACGTAGTGCGGGGCAAGTTTACGCGTTGCAGGTGGGGCAAAACTGCGCAGTGCGTAATCTTACCCCATTCGTTATAATTATCAGCTTTTTCATAGATCTAGAAATATTTATGAACGTTGAGGCGGATATTATAGATCGACAGTAGTCCTCTAAGAATCCTTTTTTTTAATATATTTTAGCGTCTACAAAAGGAAAATCGAACGGAAACCATGCGCTCCAGAAATGCTGGAAGCTGCAAAAGAGGGTTTGAAAAATGGCAAGTCTAAAAGACAAATAGCGAGGGAGCTTGGAATAAGTGAAGCTGCCCTCAGAAGTTGCCTTAAAGAGGTAGGAGGCCCTTGCAAGTGTACTTTTATCTCTATATTTTTTATTTTGGAAACTTTTCCCTACGAAGGGATAAGCTTAAAATTAATACTCCCACCTCCACTTTTTTCAGGGTTTTGGGGTAAACAAACTGGGAAGATTCGGAAGAACTTTTAATGATGGACAGGAACTGGAACTCGCCGAACACTGCAGATCTTTGGACAAATGTTATTATGGTATGACTCTGAAAGATTTCAGAATATTAGTTCATGACTATTCTGAGAGGAATAACATAAAAACAAAATTTGACAAAAACACTAAGATGGCCAGAAAGGACTGGGCTTATGATTTCCTGCAGAGACGAAATCTTAGTCTTCGGATCCCACAGAAAACTAGTCTCGGACGTGTGATGGGTTCAACAAACAGCAAACGAGCATCTTCTCTGATAATCTTTCGTCGCTGATGGAGAGATATAAATTTGAACCTCATCGCATATATAACATGGATGAGTCAGGAATTACAACTGTTCCTAACAAAGTTCCGAAAGTGATTGCAACACGTGGCAAGAAGCACATAGGCAAAATAGCATCTGTAGAAAGAGGTCAGCTGATAACGGTTTATGTTTTATGGGAGCTGGGGGGAGTTACATCCCTCTAGGAATAATATTTCCTCGGAAAAGGATGAAGGAGAGTTTGAAGAACGGTGCCCCTCCTGGGTCACTAATGGTGTGTTCGGACGCTGGATACATCAACTCAGATTTGTATCTCACATGGCTACAACATTTTGAAAAACATACACAGCCAACAGAAGATAATCCAGTCTTGTTAATTTTGGACAATCACTCGTCACATTTGAGTCTGAACGCCGTTCTTTACTGCAGGGACCATAACATTCACGTGCTTACCATTTCTCCACACATCAACCACAAAATGCAGCTAGTGGATCGCTGCTTTTTCAAGCCACTGAAGGACTTTCATTCACAGGAATGCGACCAGTGGCTCATTAACCACCCTGGATACGTAATTACGCAAGAATGTATCGCTGAATTGTTTGGAAACGCTTATCAAAGGACGGCCACAATGAAGAAGGCAATAAAGGCGTACAAGATATGTAGCATTTATCCAATCGATCGTCACATATTCACCGAAGAAGATACCAAAGAGACAAATTTAATGATGCATCCACAGTTGAAACTGGATCTCTCCATAGCCAGAGTTCAGAGACATCTACAAATGAACCACTACCAGGACCAAGTACCTACGTTTCCCCCAAATAAATAATTCCTTTGCCGAGAAGAAAAGATTGCCAAAAAAGACAGAAGAAAGGAAAGAAGTTAGAAAAAGTATCTGGGACCCCATTCAAGAAGCAACTGGAATCCCGATCAACAGAACAAGAAATAGAGAGACCAAAGAGGAAACTGTTTGATTCTGATCAAGCAAACAAAAGGAAAACAAAGCAAAACTTAAATACGTCTAGGGAAAATTCACAAACTTTTCACTGTCCAGGCTGTACTGAAAAATACAATAATCCACCAACAGAAGACTGGATTCAATGTCTCAAGTTCGAGGATTGGTGACATGAATCCTGCTCTTGTTATGAAGGTTCTAGCCACTTCATGTGTGATCTCTGTTAAAAAGATTTTCGTCCAACAGGAATATTTTTGCATGTTTTTGATGACAGGCCCAGATTTGTTCATTAGGTCAAATATTGTATCAACAGTAACTGTTATATGCTGAGAAAAAAGATATATTACGTTTATGTACGCTATAAATTAAATAAAAGACCAAGAACTAAATGACACATGTGTTTTTCTCATTTGATAATAATGCGCAAATTTACCCCACTAGAAACGAACTCTTACCCAACGGTCGGGTAAGACTGCGGATTTGCATTACCTTTTTTACTAAGTGCGAATTACAGTTTAAATTGTTTCTATGACGTTCTGACTGTCATATAACAAGCAAAATTCAGATGAAATGCCAGTTAAAATATAATTGTAATTTGTGACGTTTCCTTCAGTATATCGCTGTTTAAACCTTAAGTGCGCAATCTTGCCCCACTTTACTCTAATACAATCCATACGCTTGTAAATATTCAGAAGGTGCTGTATTTTCCAGTAATTACTCAGTTTCTAATTTCACTTTATTCTGTTAACATCTGTTTCATATAGACATTCCAAATTCGATACCGTATCCCATCCAGAGATAAAAAGAAAAATCGGTCCAAGATGTTAAATCTTCTAGCAGTACCTTTTTCAGGGAGAATATGGACCAAGGAATCGGTTATTCATTGATTCCACTCGCAAGACGATTTCATAACTATGGTTTTATTTGTGCTGCTGCCGAACAATTATCACTGCAACTCTTCCTAGTTAATGTGCTCCGAGAATAACTCCTGCAGTTACACGAGTCACTCATGGAAGCACCGTGGAAAGCTCTGTGTCGTTTGCCGCAATGTCACGGTCAGAATCCCACTGCGGTCGCGATGATTTACATGTGCTGCGGTTTCCGTGGACGGGCGGAGATGGCTGCAACATCCCACCTTACTCTGACCTGACATCACCGAGTTTTCTGCGGGAAACGTCAAATGTAGTAGCTACGCGCGCACACATGTTCGTCCCGTCGTGAGACTCGGACGTTTTTCTTGTGGAGGTGACGCCATATCCCACGTCCTGTCATCCTGACTTAAGTTTTCCATGGTTCCGCCATGTTTTGGTCCTTTAACAGTAGCCATGTTTGCAGAACAAACTGTAGAACGTAAGCTCTGTCTTTTCATGAAAATCGCCAAATCTTCTAGTGCTATTCTTCTTAACGAAACGCGTTTCAACACACCTGTGGCATTCTCAGTGGGGTCTTATTTACTGAAGTCTGAAAATAGAACATGTTTTGGGACAAAATTCGTAAGCAGTAGGCCTAAAACATTTGTAGTGTCTTCATTAAATGGTCAGATTGCTTGCCGTCTGTAAGAACATGATATTTGTGAAGGTAGTTGCAGAGTTAATTAATTCATTTGTGTAGCTATCCTTGTCGTCATGCATATGTTCAACTCTTGCAGATGGAGGCACACAAACAGTGTTGTGTTAGTCTTACCAACAGCATTTAAGTTTAACCACTGTATCTCAAAACAAAATGCTTATATCCATACTGCATGTCTGGCGGGAGTCGGACTGTTTTCCTGCTTCGACTGGAGGATCATTCCAAGGTCTTTCTTACTCATGTTTTCTCAAGTTTATTTTTGTTTTCTCTAGTGTGTGCGCTCCGCGAATTCATTTGTGCAGATTCATCCATTTTTATTTTAGCATTAAACAGGAAACTCTGTCCTTGTATTCGGCAGATTATTATTTACTTGACAGTGACCCGCGTTTCGGCTTCTTAGATCAGTCAGGCAAAAAATGAATACGGCATTTTTTAAAGCCATTCTGAACCGTCTATGTTGCCTTTTATATTAATTTCTTCAATCAGCAAAATATAGTGCAATTTCGTAGGGTAGTGTGATCATTTAGAAAACGTTTTCCTTGCGTTATTGCCCTCCGTATGTGGAAGTTCTTTTTATGCAAGTTTTTGGTACAGAATGAGGTTGAATTTAAATGTTTTTACATCTGTTTCAATTTCTGTTAGGTAGTGGGAAAACCGGAACAGAAGAGAATCGAAGCATTTGAGATGTGGTGCTATAGACGAATGTTGAAAATTAGGTGGACTGATAAGGTAAGGAATGAGGAGGTTCTACGCAGAATCGGAGAGGAAAGGAATATGTGGAAAACACTGATAAGGAGAAGGGACAGGATGATAGGACATCTGCTAAGACATGAGGGAATGACTTCTATGGTACTAGAGGGAGCTGTAGAGGGCAAAAACTGTAAAGGAAGACAGAGATTGGAATACATCAAGCAAATAATTGAGGACGTAGGTTGCAAGTGCTACTCTGAGATGAAGAGGTTAGCACAGGAAAGGAATTCGTGGCGGGCCGCATCAAACCAGTCAGTAGACTGATGACAAAAAAAAAAAAAAAAAAAGTGGATATAGGCAACAAAATGGTCAACAAATCTACAATGTGAGTTCCTAACTAACACCTACGATCGCACGTGCAGTCACACACACACACACACACACACACACAGGTAACAGTCATGGGAAATTAGCATCCTGCAATGCTTCTGCCGTTGCCTGTATGAAGTCAATCTCAGTGAACGCTTTGAGAATTGTAGGCGATTCTACAGAAGTAAGGGGTAAAGAGAATTATCGTAAGAACTGGCTGTGTAATATACGTCTTTAATTACGTAAGGAAATTTTCGATAAAGTTCAAAGAAGGTGATGGTTTTTCTTAAACTTATAAAGTGTATTACGGAGCCACGATGTCAATTCTGTTAAAAAGAGTAGCCTCGGAAAGGCGGTAAGTACGTATTTATCCGTTAAATACTGTACATTTGCCGCGCTTTACATATGATATTTTCTTTGAGAAGAAGTCGACAATTTTTTTGGGTAGAACTCTCATTAATACAAACATTTCAGCTCAGCATGATCATATTCACCAAAATTATACCTTATTCGGTATGCCGACAGGTTAGCTGTCGCGGTTACGTTATTATTTGTAGCATCGACTGTAAGGTATCAACAAATTTACTCTCGCGTTCTGTCTGTAAATGAAAATGGTAGTGCTTCTGGGGGAGGGGGGTACTATGGCTTCAAAAAGTCTTCTGGTGCACATGTAATTGTACTTTGTCGAAAGATGTGTTCGCAGGTCCCAGCCAAAAGTCTGATGTTATTTTCGCGTAGTTTGTGGTAACAGTATTTAAATGTACGTTTCGAGAAGTACAGTTATGTTTCGAGTCCCGAAGGGTACTGAAGTATTGGAAAGCCCTTTGACGCCACTTCCGCGATGGATTAAACGTAAACCTGAGAGTAACAAACGTAATGAAAGCAGTGTAGTAGTGCTATTGGCATTTCTCGCGAATGTGTCGATTAGTCCGCACTACATAAGAAAATGTACATGTAGCGATTTAAAATTATTCCTTCTAATACAATCTTGTGAAGCTGCGGGGATCATGAAAACCATTTTAAGCAACTACTCAGTATTGCATGTTTATAACGATAAATGTCACGGGCAACTGTCGACGCTTTGGAACGTCATCTCACCTACCAGGCGGTTTTCGTCTCATTGCGTCATCCTCAGATAGCACTGACTGACCGCCGTCTGTTGTGTACACTTTTCAACCCGTGCGCAGAAAAAATAAATGCGTTGCAGCTAGTTCAAAAGGTGAGGCAAAAAGGCTATTTAGATAGAGGAATAACAAACCAGGAAAGTGGTACACATCTGCTGCAGAACTTAAGAAGCTGGAACTTCATACCTGTATAAAAGAAAGAGATTTTCTGTCTGTTTTTCTCTCTCAATTGAAATCATTATAAGCTCTCATTAAAACGAGCGGATAGATTCACATTCAAATATTTGTACTGCAACTCTGATTCTTTTTCTCAGTAAGTGAATTCCCTGTTATCATTTCGGTAGCCTCCCGCCTGAGGTTCGAGTCCTACGTCGGGCATGGGTGTGTGGGTGTTGTTCTTAGCGTAAGTTAGTTTAAGTAGTGTGTAAGTCTAGAGACCGATGACCTTAACAGTTTGGTCCCTTAGGAATTAACACACATTTGAACATTTTGCGAGCATTTCGGTAGATTGTAATGGTACTTGAATTACGTAACTATTACGGCACCTCAACTCAACCTCTCGATACCAGCGATATTCTACTGTGTTTCTGTTAACTACTTAACATATTTCTGAGACAACATTCACATTTGATTTCATTTGTGATACATCGATATGTTTATATTGCAATGATATTATTCTTATGTGTATTCTTTCTTTTGTCACTATGATCTTTGACGTACTTGTAACTCTGATTTTTGGGCGCGTAAGCAGTGGTTAGAATCGGACCTTGAGAAAGTCAAGTGTTGGACGTCATGTTGGAAAGACGAATATTGTAGCCAGTCTATAAAATGTGAACTTTAACAGTGAGGAAGATGTTTTCAAGTATGTTTTGTATTGTGAAGTGATGTTATGTGTGTTACGTGCCATTGCAACAAAAGCAATAAAAAAGAAGTGTAACTTGAATTCGGAGTGCTGATTATTTTTTTTACATCACCAGTGTGCTGGCTTTGAAAGGTTTAATCTTCAAGAATGGTTTCTGAAGCGCATCTACAAAACTTTTGAATATAGCAGAATAAAACCTAGGCCTCTTTGCATCCGAGCTTGGAATCATCACCACCTAGATTTTCGACGACTGAGCCATGATTTTACCAGACCAGTGTGGGAAACACGAAAAGATGAGTGCCTAGTTTATTCATTATTACATGAAATGACTTTATTAACTGTGCTCTAATGACACCTGCCACATAATAACTATGTTGTTGCTCGAAAATGCAGTATTTAGCAGCGTGAATAACACCACAATCATTAAATTTTGACCTTTGTTGTGGTAGGGTTGTTAGAAGATATACTGAAATATATATAATTCTGCTTATAACACAGTTACTTTCTGTAAACCACTAGTTATTCACGTACTGCATAGTTCTCGAATTGCTTGTAGTTGGTGCATGAAAGAAGTACATCCTTTCCATATCTTAACTTAATAAATATAGCTCGTAGTTTCTTTCGAGGCTCTTAGGAGCTCCAATGCAACTTTTGCAATTCCATTGACAAGATGAAGACGTAAAATTTTATTCTTGGTAGACAAATATGGTACTATGTAAAAGTGTATCACACAAGTTTCAATAGTCCAAAGGGGAAACGTGGTTTAATGTCAGTTATTGACAATAATACATAAACATTGTTTATTAAAAATGTTTCTACTGTTTCCAAACCTTGAAATGGAACGTCGTAAATTTACAAATATTCCACATTGAGGATTTCAGAAACTGAACAACAACTTGGATGCGAGTAGGAGTTGGCTGTGGCCCTGTTGGATTAATTATCCTGACATTCCTCTAATACAATTTTCTGAAACCACGGAAAGCCTAAATATGAGTTCGTGACGTAACCACTGTTCCAGAATATACAAATATACATGTCATTTTACAGATAATTCTCCATCAAGACTGGGAAGGGTTTTGCTACTTGTGTATTGCCTCACTGAAGTCTGATAACTATCACGAAATATGCGGTGGTACCCCTATCTCTAGACTGGTGTTATATTCTTTCGACAGCCAGATAATTTAGAGGCAATGAGCTAATCCTTGCTATGAGCACATGTTTACGGGGCCGATTAATGTCCATTGGACGCAGATTAAAAAGTGCCTTACTCAACGCGTATTTGAACGCTTCCTTGTGCAGTGGCGTACTCGTTGCAGGTTGAGTGTGAGACGCAATCGAACTGTTTACATAGGTGTTGGGGAAATACTGCAGACCACTGGAATAAAAATTTACGTTGAACTGATGTATTACGGAAGTCATGTGCCACGAATGACTGCACTAGTACGGAAGTAGAAAGTCCAGTTGTTAACTAAATAAATGTGGTACAGTATCTATTTATCTAGCTTTCCTTTGGTAATGATTAAAATAACAGCCAACAAGGAACAGTTGATAATAAAGCTTAATAAGGCTATTTTTGTTTTTTTGTAGATCAATACATACAAATGTCCACAACCACTTCTTTTATCTCACATTTCCGCGTCGTGTTTCGGAGTACCTTACCTCTACGGACAGATATTTTCAGTGGTTAATTTACGATGAGGATTCTTTTCTGTATCTGATTCTGTGGACAGGCAGTGGCACTACATTTTACTGCTTGAATCTGCTCTTTGAAATTTTAAACTCATTAACTGTTTCACTTTTAATTAACTATGTAAACCTTAGTGTGTAGCCCGCATCTCGTGGTCGTGCGGTAGCGTTCTCGCTTCCCACGCCCGGGTTCCCGGGTTCGATTCCCGGCGGGGTCAGGGATTTTCTCTGCCTCGTGATGGCTGGGTGTTGTGTGCTGTCCTTAGGTTAGTTAGGTTTAAGTAGTTCTAAGTTCTAGGGGACTTATGACCACAGCAGTTGAGTCCCATAGTGCTCAGAGCCATTTCAACCAACCTTAGCGTGTAATACATGTAAATTTTCGAAAAGCAAACTGTGACGAAAAATGGTGACATAAGCCGTCCCAAAAAAACTAGATTAGTGCTAACTGAAGAAATCCGATGATGGAGGTCTAACAGTTCGATAGGAGGTTTGAAATAAAAATGTATTCTTGGTTGGAGAGGTTTTTATTTTCAAATTTCAGTGACGCGATTCGCCTGTGATAGGGATCTTAAGATTATTTACAATGCTAAAAATTACAAAAATAGATGTAAGGAAATGTTTGTTGTGCTAAAAGGAACTCTAAATTTTAGGGACGGCGTACGTCGTGACAAGTTTCTGTAAGTTTGCATAAAAACGTTTCCCGTTGAGAACGTTTTTGTCCAAGACGGGATCCGGACATTTATTTGTACTTATTATTGTAATTTTTTGCATTGTACATTATCTGAAGATGCCTGCCACGTCACTGAAATTTGAAAATAAAAACCTCCGCAACCAACACTGTATTTTTATCTCGAACAAAGTTTATTCAATGTCTCACTCCATTTGCAGCGTAAACCGAACAGACACGAAGATTCCTCGGAAACTGTCGGTTATCTGTTTTCTTACGCGTTTTAAATCGGATTGAAAATGTACATTCCATGTGTCTTCAAGTAACCCGAAGGCATCGTCGTACCCTTCTCTAAGAATAATCAAATGAAGGTAGATTGTGTTTCATGCAGGGTGAAGGTATGCAGGCTGTTTGGAAATTCCGTTTACAAACTTCTAGGACATGCAAAGGCTGCGGGACAGACAACGGTTTGAGTAGGAGCACTTGTTCGGTGGAGCACAGTTCCAGGTGATAAGTTCCTTTTGTCCGTTCCTCGAAGCTTTCGTAGCGTCGCGCGATCACTCTCTGTCGCGGCCGGAACCCTCGCACCATTGCCGGTGTGCAGCACGCGCGAGACAAACTACGCGGCTCACTGGCCCACAGTTTTACACTGAAGAGCCAAAGAAACTGGTACAAGCATGCGCATTCAAAAACAGAGATATGTAAACAGGCAGAATACGGCACTGCGGTCGGCGACGCATATATAAGACAAAAAGAGTGTGGCGCATTTGTTAGATTGGTTACTGCTGCTACAGTGGCGGGTTATCAAGACTTAAGTGAGTTTGACCGTGGTGTTATAGTCGGCGCACGAGCGATGGGACACAGCATCTCAGAGGTAGCGATGAAGTGGGAACTTTCCTGTACGACCATTTCACCAGCGTACAGTAAAATCAGGAGTCCGGTAAAACATCAAATCTCCGCCATCGCTGCGGCTGGAAAAAGATTCTGCAAGAACGGGACCAACAACGACTGAAGAAAATCGTTCAGTGTGACAGAAGTGCAACACTTCCACAAACTGCTACAGATTTCAATGCTGGACCATCGGCAAGTGTCAGTGTGCGAACCATTCAACGAAACATCATCGATATGGGCTCTCAAATCGGAAGGTCCACCCGTGTACCCTTGATGGCCGCCAGCCTTGTTTTAACCTGTGAGACAGGGTTCAATTTCTCTTAACTCTAAAGTCAACAATAAAAAAAGGCCCATAGTTATCTAGCCCCTTTCAGGAAGGATTCCGAGATGCGGCCACTGTACTGGAATATGTTTACCACTAACAGTTGGCTAAGTGGTTCAAATGGCTCTGAGCACTATGGGACTTAACATCTGTGGTCATCAGTCCCCTAGAACTTAGAACTACTTAAACCTAACTAGCCTAAGGACATCACACACATTCATGCCCGAGTCAGGATTCGAACCTGTGACCGTAGCGGTCACGCGGTTCCAGACTGAAGCGCCTAGAACCGCCCGGCCACACCGGCCGGCCACTAAAAGTTCATTAGACCCTTCCAACTGGGGATTAACAATTTTCACCCGTAATCACCACAACCATAAAACAGCAATGCAGTTTATATTCAAAAGGAAAAGAGCGAGACAAAAAACGTCACCCTCAGATTTTCACGGAAAGAAATAAAATTTATTGGCACTAATTAACCCTAGGTAAGTCCATCTCGTTAACTAAAAATTATCGTCCAGCTAGATACTGGCATCGCGCTATACTCTGATATCTCTCTGTTTACCGAACAAGGCCGCGCTCATAAATTCTCATGACTCGCCGAGAAAACAGGAAAGTGCCTGAGCGTAATTCCGTGCTCGCCTACTGGAACGCACTTCTGAATGGTTTGTAGGCTTTCCGTACCGGGAAAAATAACCTCTTTAATCACGGAGGATCACTAATTCCGTACTTCCGAAGTAATAACCACTTTAAGACACAAACTCCGCCACAGAGGGCAACCACGACTAGGCGACCCCAAGATTTTGTGAGCTCCCAAAAAGCTTCACGACATTATTTAGCCTCTGGGCATTGCAGCCAATCGGAAAGAGGGAAGACATTCTCATTGTCCGTTTCATGCTCCTGCTTGCCGCACTTCTGTGAGGTGCTACTTTCTATCAGTTATTGGAAACTCCAACTATCCTGGAGACATACTCGCCCTTAAAATCCACGTAATCGGCTCCGACCACTGCCTGTTTAGAATGATAAGGGAAAGACCGGCCCATTATCTTCAAGACGAACAAAAATTCCCTCTGCAGCAGGCAACTGGCTGAGCCAACTATAACAGCGAACAGGTAAAGCACATATGGGTGACTGGGAAAGTTGTAGAGCGCCAGTTAACAGGTAGGAAATACGTTTCATTTATCCGCTACTACTGACTAAAGAGCGACAATAGCTCAGTCACTGACAATTAATTAAATAATGCGGTAACAATGCCAGTTGCTAACCGCTGGTGTAATTTGGAAGAGGATCTGGACCTTGAGTGGAAGGAGAGACGCCCATTATACAGCTTTACGCTTGAACATCGTACGTTTGATCTGTCCTTAGCGTCGAGAATTTCTTGCACACTAGGTAGCTGGTAACAAATGGAGTAATTTTTACATGAATTTACTGAGAGGCAGGGCATGTAGACATTGTAGTCTTTAGCAACTTGGAAGGGATGGGGAAGAGAATCGGCTGAGCCCGTTTCGAAGAAAAGCGATTTGGGGAAACCACAGCGTAATGCTGGACGGGGACTTGTACCACAGTTCTTCGAAATACGGGTGCAGCGTCTTAACCGCTGCACGAACTTTCTCGATCTGAACTACTACTGACATTTCACCAAGCACGTTGAGGAGAGAGAAACACATTGCTTTACAAGTCTCTTGCTGTAGCGAGGATACGGCACGTACTGCGGACATGGGTTTCTATTGAAACCATTATCTGTCGACACTCTCTGGAACTTTAGAAGGGAAATTCCCAAACAATTTGTCTTTATTCTGGTGCAGTAGCCGAGAGTGTTGTAGTTCGTGGATGATGTACCTACGGGCATATGATGTTTACTGGCCGGTTTTCCAATCTAATTACTGATTTTTGAATAACATGACTGGATGAGCTCTAGCAACCTCATTAAGCAATTTACGAAATTTCTACTGTTTTTGTTGTTGCGAGATACAAGCTGTGTTTTGTACAGCGTTCGTAAATATTACGGGTTCTACATATCTGAGTGCCGTATAATACATTGAGCTATTTGAGAGATATTGTTAATGCTTCAGTTACAGGGTTTAATGGTGAGAAAAATGCTACATATGTTTATAACTATTTATGCAACGTGAAATGCAGTTGCAATTTCGAATGTGAACAACCATCAGCTGTACAACGGAATGACAACAGTGAAAATTTGTGGCGGACCGGGGCTCGAACTCGGATTTCCCGCTATACGCGTGCTGACGTCACTTGACACCCGTTCAAGTTCATCGTTGATCCATTCACTCACATTTTTTATTACAGCGGGCAGCTACCCAACACGCTGAGCTTGGCTATCCGTACACGTCCCACGGCCAGACCCAATCTTTTATACACTACTGGCCATTAAAATTGCTACACCAAGAAGAAATGCACATGATAAACGGTTATTCATTGGACAAATATATTATACTAGAACTGACATGTGATTACATTTTCACGCAATTTGGGTGCATAAATCCTGAGAAATCAGTACGCAGAACAACCACCTCTGGCCGTAATAACGGCCTTGATACGCCTGGGCATTGAGTCAAACAGAGCTTGGATGGCGTGTACAGGTACAGCTGCCCATGCAGCTTCAACACGATACGACAATTCATCAAGAGTAATGACTGGCGTATTGTGACGAGCCAGTTGCTCGGCCAACATTGACCAGGTGTTTTCCATTGGTGAGAGATCTGGAGAATGTGCTGGCCAGGGCAACAGTCGAACATTTTCTGTATCCAGAAAGGCCTGTACAGGACCTGCAACATGCGGTCGTGCATTATCCTGCTGAAATGTAGGGTTTCGCAGGGATCGAATGAAGGGTAGAGCCACGGGTCGTCATACATTTGAAATGTAACGTCCATTGTTCAAAGTGCCGTCAATGCGAACAAGAGGTGACCGAGACGTGTTACCAATGGCACCCCATACCGTCACGATGGGTGATACGCCAGAATGGCGATGACGAACGATACACGCTTACAATGAGCGTTCACCGCGATGTCACCAAACACGGATGCGACAATCACGATGCTGTAAACAGAACCTGGATTCATCCGAAAAAATGAAGTTTTGCCTTTCGTGCGCCCAGGTTCGTCGTTGAGTACACCATAGCAGGCGCTCCTGTCTGCGAAGCAGCGTCAAGGGTATCCGCAGCCATGGTCTCCGAGATGATAGTCCATGCTGCTGCAAATGTCGTCGAACTGTTCGTGCAGATGGTTGTTGTCTTGTAAACGTCGCCATCTGTTGACTCAGGGATCGAGACGTGGGCGCACGATCCGTTACAGCCATGCGGATTAGATGCCTGTCATCTCGGCTGCTAGTCATACGAGGCCCTTGGGATCCAGCACGGCGTTCCGTATTATCCTCCTGAACCCACTGATTCCATATTCTGCTAACAGTCATTGGATCTCGACCAACGCGAGCAGCAATGTCACGATACGATAAACCGCAATCGCGATAGGCTACAATCCGACCTTTATCAAAGTCGGAAACGTGATGGTACGCATTTCTCCTCCTTACACGAGGCATCATAACAACGTTTCACCAGGCAACGCCGGTCAACTGCTGTTTGTGTATGAGAAATCGGTTGGAAACTTTCCTCATGTCAGCACGTTGTAGGTGTCGCCACCGGCGCCAACCTTGTGTGAATGCTCTGAAAACCTAATCAGTTGCATATCACAGCATCTTCTTCCTGTCGGTTAAATTTCGCGTCTGTAGCACGTCATCTTCGTGGTGTAGCAATTTTAATGGTCCGTAGTGTATGTTGTTCTTGCGTCGTCACGTCTGCTCGTACACTTCGTACTGGGCAGGACATTTTTTTAATTGAATGTCGCTGCCCGGTATCGACGGATAAATACGTAATTGCAGTGGCTGTGTCGTTAAGAAGACCGATGTAATGTTCTTTAGGACATCTAGGCATGTCCGAAGGAGCATTGCATCGCTCTTCTCAACAACACAGGCACTGAAATTTCGTATTCATATAACATCAGGATGGTTAAGGCATTCTTTGTCGGCTGTGCGCCTTCTATTAACTTCAAACAGGAACAGGCCATATTTAAAAATTAACGGAGTTTATTTAATGTCTTAACAATTTTCCCTGTCTTGAAAATGGAAATTTATGGTGCTTCCGAATAGTTTCTATTTCAAAATGATGTTAACTTGCAACTGCTTTTTGATAATGCCCACAGGTTATTTATGTGAATCAGAGTTATAATGTAACACACAGACTATAAAAAACAATACTGACAACATTTTCCCGCTTGCAGCACTTTTAAATTTGAATAGAATCTTTGCTCTTAGGAACATGACGATGTTGTAGCATGGTTTTTCACATTTGGGAAAACCTTACTTTTCCAAAAAAATAAAGGCTGCAGCACACAGCATATGAAAATGGAATAAGAAAATATATTAAACTGCTATTACAGTGTCGTAATAGGGTGCAGTCTGAAACTGTTCCAAGACACTAAACTCTCCACTTTATCAAATGAAGCATCCACATAAAGAATCATATGCACTTTTTGACTTGTGACCTACCATACGACGTATGTGTGGCTATGTAAGCTGCTGATTAGCTTCAGTGCGAAACGCTACCTACCTACTCGGAAGAACTCCGTAATTCGAGAGTGGGTCTTTGCATGTTTGGTGTATTCAAGACAAATATGTGAGAATACCAGTTTCTTTGGAATAGAATGACAACAGCCTCCATCAGCTGCCTAGGGGACCCCGTCTGCTTGTCACCAGGTGGATCCCAACGACGGCGCTGGGTGACTGGAGGCATACTGGCCGACGCGCCCACCTCAACAGTGCAGTCTTGTCCGTCTCTGTACCTCTGTCCGAGCCGGCCGAAGTGGCCGTGCGGTTAAAGGCGCTGCAGTCTGGAACCGCAAGACCGCTACGGTCGCAGGTTCGAATCCTGCCTCGGGCATGGATGTTTGTGATGTCCTTAGGTTAGTTAGGTTTAACTAGTTCTAAGTTCTAGGGGACTAATGACCTCAGCAGTTGAGTCCCATAGTGCTCAGAGCCATTTGAACCTTTTTTTTGTACCTCTGTCCGAGCACTCTGGTACAGCGGAAAAAACAGTGCGCATTCTCGCACTGTCGTATGAAATGTCCGCTTGTTCATATTTAACATCCACATACAGGCTGAAAGCAATGTCGGAATAAATGGAACGTCGTCTCAGGTGGTTCGTTACAGAGCTATTGCATTTCGTTCGATTTCTTACTCCTGTCTGTACTGCACTCAAAATATCTGCGGAGTAGTACAAATACCGACAGTATGCGCTTTGTGTTTAGGTTGGAAGCAAACTTGTTCCGTTCACTTACGGCACTTGCTGTTGTCAATAGTGATCTCCACTTAACCCTCCGCCCTCAAGTTTACATTAAAAAAAATATCTAGTTGACTTATCGTTAGGCATTTAGCCAAACCAAATTAGTATTTACAGACTGCTACTCTATATCACCAAGTGGGCATTTTAACATTTTTGTAAGGTAGTGTTCCATTTATATGTTTCACGAAACGCAGGTTTATGTACACTATCAGCAGCTGTATAAATTTTATTGAAATGCGCTATTAATTCTTCATTTATGCGACCATATTGTCCGTTGTTGGTTTACAGTTGTTGAAGGTATTTAAAATTCTTTTTTCTCAACTAGAAGAAAATCCGTGTTTTATCACCAAACGCGTTTCCTTTTATTGAGATAAAGCATCATCAGTGAAGGTATTTCACGAGCGAAAAACCAGGCATGCAATACCACCATTGATGATGTTTTATTTCAATGAAGCTAAACGCATTTGATGACAAAATATGCATTTTATTGTAACTGCCAAGACGGAATAAAAATGCCTTCAGTAATGTGTTATTGATGTCGGTCTATGTAGGCCATCTTAGCTCTGTGGTCTGCATAAATCGGAGCTACTGGCACATCTTGATAAAGTTTGTACAGCCGCTGCTGGTTTATGTAAACATGTATTTCATAAGCATTTTAAATTACACGAATAACATTTAAACTTCTTAGAAATGAAATGGTAAAAGTCGAGCTATTATTTCTTTTAACTGTTTAAAGTAGATGAATGGAAATGCCGTGTGGCTAGGGCCTCCCATCGGGTAGACCGTTTGCCTGGTGCAGGTCTTTCGTGTTGACGCCACTTCGGCGGCTTGCGTGTCGGTGGGGATGAAATGAGGATTATAAGGACAACACAACACCTAGTTGCTGAGCGGAGAAAACCTGCGACTCTGCCGGGAATCGAACCCGGGCCGTTAAGTATGACATTCCATCGCGCTGACCACTCAGCCATCAGGGGCGGACAACTGTTTAAAGGATCACAATAACATAGAAGAGTTCGCAGTATTCACCGTGCTTGAATATCTTATTCATACGAGGTCGCATACTGATGTACTGGTGGACTGCTAATCAGAAGACAGTAACTTCACGGTATTCCTCTTGTATACCACTGATTCACGTCTTGAATGCAGTACTGGTCGTGCCTGCCTCTTTTTTTTTTGCTGCAGTGTTAGTAATACATTAACAGTGATACACGGCAGTATGCATAGGTTTGTTGACGAAGAGTTTGCCAATATGCACCTCGTATGTGGGTTCACTGAATGCAATAGAAGAGCGGCACAGCTACACTATGCTGAGCTGCTGCTGCAACAAAGATACCCTCATGACAGTACTTTTGTATCTGTGAGTTGTTGAATTATTCTGTATTTTGTGCTGTACGTTGGTAATTGGATGTTAGAGCGTTCTTCATTGTTGTGAAGATATTTTCACAGTAACAAAGGTAATTAGGAACTCAAACTAAATAAATCATTTTGACATTTCATCATTACTACATTATTAATCTGTAACGAGCCATGGAAGACCACGTGTCCCTTCTACGAATAACTCAAAAAATATCCCTGAATAAATTCAGAAATTTTTCGATTGAGATCGGCTATACGTTGAACATTCGATCGTTGTTGTACAACACTGTGAAGTTCTTGCGTTGTAAAAATGCATCTCTATTTTGTCAGTGGTGCCAGAAGACGACAGCAGTTCTCGAAATTCTGTAAGAATGCAGAGCGTGACGGCGATAACATTGAATAAAATGCTGTCGGGTTTCCAGGCATATCAAGTGGTTAAAATGCCACGAGCTTTCTACCAAGCACACCACGGCCATTGTCAAGCGAATGACAACGAACGATAATGGTCAGGGAATGCGTGGTCGAAAGCTCGTGGCATTTTACCACGTGACGTAGCTGGAAACCAGAGAACATTAAGTTCGTTCTCGAAGTTCGGTTATTGTTGGCCACAGAGCTACGAAAACTTCCCTCGGGATATTGCGACGGTGCGGCCCATTCGCCAGTTCGAATTCTATTCTCGCTATCACTATGCAGAAGTGAGCGCCTGACTAAATGAGTGAGAGGGCACAGCGGCGCATTCTCCAGCAGGTGGGTACTTGCCAGCAGCAGGTGGGTACTCACGAGCAACAGGTGGCGGCGAGCGGCGGCGTCTCGCGGGCGGCCATGCGTGTGCGCGCGGTGCAGCGGCAGGTGTGCGTGGGGTGTCGGGCTGGGCCGAGGTGCGCTCAGTGCGAGGAGCTGTGGCGGACTGGCTGAGCCGCCGACACACCTGGGCGGGCCGCCGCCGCCGCAGCAGCCACCGAAGGCGGCCGCCGCGTCTGCAGGCGACGTCACGCGCGCCCGGCGAACGTGTCTGCGGCCGCAGGGCCGAGGTCAGGGTAGCCGCCACCGCCCTTGCGGCAGCTTCCGCTGCAGGTGGCCGCCCACCAGCAACAGGTGCCGGGCGAGGTGGCGCACTGCACTCGCGAGGAAGGCTCTTCAAATTCCAGTTTGGCTGTAGACATCTACATTTTCTGTGGGTTTGATTAAACATTAGACTACCAGGAGCCTATAACATCTACCATATACTTATTTTTTTATTACGAGTGGAATATGAACGTGTGAATAATATTCATTCAATTATGTAATTATTTCTTAAAAAGATGATAATTATGTAAAACAGAGACAATATTTGTCTCACATTCTTTGATAATCTATATCATTCTTTTCTTTTGTTGTGTACCCTTTTGTCGTCTTCTTCTGGTGTACATCGCCGACGCAAGACGCGAATCGATTTGAGGTCTGTTAAATGAAAAACATTTAATGTAAAATTATTGTACTTTTATGTTCATTTGCTGGTAAAAACAAATAGAGCCAAATGCGTTAAAACTATTTATGATTAATTATTGAAAATTCACTTCCTCTTTTAATTATAATTTTGTATTAATTGTGTTATCATAGCCACAAGAAGCGCAGCCATTGTCAGTTGCGATTATATAGCAACGTCGTCTGTACTTCTAGTTGAAAATAGCATGGGTTTGTGTTAAACTAATTTTCAAAACAATTTAATAATTTTTTTATTGGTGGCATCAATGATTTATTGGGAAAAGGAAAATCTTAATTATAAAAGAAATCCTCTATCTTTTGTTGACCGCCATCTTAACTTTTATTACAGCGGCAAATTTAAATTACTTGAAACTGCAAACTTTCAATATTTCGATGTGTAAGAAATAAATGTGCACCGATGGTACTGAACTCTATTTATAAAAGAAAAAATTAATCGAATCAGACTGCATCTTCTAAGAACAGTGCTGATGGTATTTATTGTTGAACAACATTTCATTGCTGATGTAGTGGCCAAAATTAAACTACGCACGAATCACGGAGAAAAATATTTCTGGTAGCATACGTCAGTGTTGTGTGCGGGTGGTATTCTGTGGTTCCTTTTCATGATCAATTTGCTAAGAATAATTAAATCCATCGAAGACAAAAAAATTATAAAAGCTCTGATGTACGATCTGTAATTTTAGTGATATGAACACAGCTCACAGTCAACATTATTAAACTACGTCAGGTGGAATTCTTGTGCAATTTGAACAAAATAATTATCCGGGAGAAGTTGTAGTTCAAAATGGTTCAAATGGCTCTGAGCACTATGGGACTTAACATCTGAGGTCATCAGTCCCCTAGAACTTAGAACTACTTAAACCTAACTAACCTAAGGACATCATATACATCCATGCCAGAGGCATGATTCGAACCTGCGACCGTAGCGGTCACGCGGTTCCAGACTGAAGCGCCTATAACCGCACGGCCACACCGGCCGGCTTGTAGTTTGAACAATGCATTATACATGTGTATAATATTGTCAGTATCGTTTACAAAATCAATGCAACTGCTAAAAAAAAGAAAAAAAACAGTGAATTCAAACCACAGAATACCATAGAGTGTCGTATCATCCATATTCATTGCACTTGTCGATGTTGATGAAACACAAAAACCGCACAAGCCTTTGGCACCATCTCTGTCTGTTCTGCTCTGGATATACCTGATAGATATCACGGTCAAATACAGAGCTCCAAGGTACTGGTTAAAGATGGGGAGACTAGATGTACGCACAATACCTGGTGTACCGATACAGACGACACGTCGCCTCAGAAGTTAGCGTTTGGACAGGTGGCAAAGTGAGTGCAATGTAAGTGATAAGTGACGTAGACTGTGGGACTTCTTCCCTGACGTAAGGGAGAATGGATCCTACCGATTCCAGCCGCGGTATGGTATGTTTCTTAAATGGACGAGGACCTTATGCCACTCTCTTGAACTTGGTGGGTCTGAGACAGAAACCTATATACACGCGCTGGGCTGGAAAGAAGCTTCCCCAGAACACACTGTCTTCCTCTGCTTGTAGTACGCGAACTATAAGGTATACATCACACTTAGACTACACAGAAACAGAAATACATACACTAATGGACATTAAAATTGCTGTACCACGAAGATGACGTGCTACAGACGCGAAATTTAATCGACAGGAAGAAGATGCTGTGATATGCAAATGACTAGCTTTTCAGAGCATTCACACAACGTTGGCGCCGGTGGCGAAATCTACAACTTGCTGACATGAGGAAAGTTTCCAACCGATTTCTCATACACAAACAGCAGTTGACCGGCGTTGCCTGGTGAAACTTTGTTGTGATGCCTCGAGTAAGGAGGAGAAATGCGTATCATCACGATTCCGACTTTGATGAAGATCGGGTTGTAGCCTACCGCGATTGCGATTTATCGTATCGTGACATTGCTGCTTGCGTTGGTCGAGATCCAATGACTGTTAGCAGAATATGGAATCGGTGGGTTCAGGAGGGTAATATGGAACGCCGTGCTGGATCCCAACGGCCTCGTATCACTAGCAGTCGAGATGACAGGCATCTTATCCGCATGGCTGTAACGGATCGTGCAGCCACGTCTCGATCCCTGAGTCAACAGATGGGGACGTTTACAAGACAACAACCATCTGCACGAACAGTTCGACAACGTTTGCAGCAGCATAGACTATCAGCTCGGAGACCATGGCTGCGGTTACCCTTTGACGCTGCATCACAGACAGGAGCGCCTGCGATGGTGTACTCAACGACGAACCTGGGTGCACGAATGGCAAAACGTCATTTTTTCGGATGAATCCAGGTTGTCTTTACAGCATTATGTTGGTCGCATCCGTGTTTGGCGACATCGCGGTGAACGCACGTTGGAAGCGTGTATTTGTTATCGCCATACTGGCGTATCGCCCGGTGTGATGCTATGGGGTGCCATTGGTTATACGTCTCGGTCACCTCTTGTTCGCATTGACGGTACTTTGAACAGTGGACGTTACATTTCAGATGTGTTACGACCCGTGGCTCTAGCCTTCATTCGATCTCTGCGAAACCCTACATTTCAGCAGGATAATGCACGACCGTATGTTGCAGGTCCTGTACTGGCCTTTCTGGATACAGAAAATGTTCTACTGCTGCCCTGGCCAGCACATTCTCCAGATCTCTCACCAATTGAAAACGTCTGGTCAATGGTGGCCGAGCAACTGGCTCGTCACAATACACCAGTCACTACTCTTGACGAACTGTGGTATCGTGTTGAAGCTGCATGGGCAGCTGTACCTGTACACGCCATCCAAGCTCTGTTTGAGTCAATGCCCAGGCGTATCAAGGCCGTTATTACGGCCAGATGTGGTTGTTCTGCGTACTGATTTCTCAGGATCTATGCACCCAAATTGTGTGAAAATGTAATCACATGTCAGTTCTAGTATAATATATTTGTCAAATGAATACCCGTTTATCATCTGCATTTCTTCTTGGTGTAGCAATTTTAATGGCCAGTAGTGTATATACGGTACGTTACCGGCGTTGTCTGAAATCCCAGTGTTCTATAGAATGCCTGGGTAGTGTACAGAATGCCTCACGGTTTTGGACAAATTAAGACTTATAAGTTTTTTGTGAAAATGTTACATAGTTTTCCTAGACATTCTATAGAAGTCTTAGGCGTTATAGACAATGACCAGTACCATTCACGAAAAGTTTTAGAAGGGCACAAGATGAGAAACCTTTATTATTTAATACGCATTTGAAACTGCAAGAACAAAACTACAAAACAAAGCACAGGATGTTCTTACTGGAAAATAATGAAAGAAAAATTGAGGCTGAAGGGCTTGTTACCGGAAGTACTCACGTTTATTTGATCTTATACATAAATTTCACGACTTAAAGAAGACTGTAAACAGAATATTGTTATAAGTGAAACACAAAGCAGAAGTGACATGACCTAGTTGTTTTCAGCAGGGAAGGCTAGAGTGATATTTTGAATTGCACTTAATTTTGTTTCTGCGCAAAGGCACCTCATATTTTGGCATTTCGTGTTGCACAAATACATGATGAATTTTTTGTCGCTTGCTGTGGACTGAGAAATAGCTACAGATCGGAGAGATATTTCGTGGTCGGGAAAGTCTTCAATTAAGCTTTTGGGACACAGAGTGAATTGCGATCTTGCGTAGGTCTCCTTCAAGATTCCTTCTGCAGTTCCAAGTCGGTAAAAGCCATCTTCCGCCACGTTCATAACGAGTGCCAACAGATTGCGTGAGTCACCCAGCCCTTTGTCGACGTCAGGAACCGGAACTCGCACAGTGGCATCGAAAGGCACAGGAGCAGTATTTTTGTCAGAATCCCTTTGCATTTTTTAGCCTGAATTTCAAGGTTAAATTTCATTTCCGTTTTACCTTTGAATAGCTTTCTCAGTACTGAAGCAAACACTGCACAAAATACTAACCCCATAACCTTCTGGTTCGTCGCCGTCATCGTCCTTAGGAGAGTGTTCGCAGATGGCATGAACGTTTCGCCACACTATTGACATATAGAGTACCGCTGGTTTCTTTTAAGCAGACACAACCGATGCCAGAAAAAAGGATTTTAGGTAACCACAGAAATGGAAGGCTCTTCGATAACCATGGCTTCATCACTGTTTTGGCTTCTTCCATCATGGGCTGCATTCTCATCTATGGCTTCTGCAGAGAGATGTGCCGCTTGCATTGATTCACTTCGTCTTCCTTTCTGCTGTTGTGTTGTTTGTACGCTCTCTATTTTTTCCAGTTCTTTCTCGGTTTCTGCGTCTCGTAAAATGTCGTCAGACAGGGACGACGTCGAGAGACATACTCTAGCTTTGTAGCAGAATAGAGCTTCGAATGGTGACCTGTTAATCCCAGAATGAAAAGATCTGTTATTCATAAGCTGGACGAACCGTAGTCCGTCAGTCGAGCAGCTAGTGGGATCCGAGCACACAGAATTTTCAATGTCCTGATGTGCTCTTTCTACGAGCCACTGACTTTGTGCGTGGCGTGGTGTACTATGGACGATCTTCAAAGTTGGCCAATACTCCTTTAGGCTGTTTACCGCATTGTTTGCAAATTCCCTGCCGTTATCGGACTATGTAATCATTGGAGCACCAAGCAATATCATTGTGTTGGTGAGGTTGTAGGCTACTTCTTTCACTCTGTTTGATTTCTGAGCCCTAAGAACAACAAACTTCTACTCTCTATCAGGATGGTAATAAAAATCGATGAGATCGACCTGAGAAAGGGAACTGAATTCCGAAAACAGCGATTGCCTTGATTACAACACCTTTTTTAACACCTTTTTGCTTCTTCTGGCAAGGCTCACAAAGGTGAATGTGCAGCTCAGTATCACGATGGGTAATGTTCTTATACGTGGATGAACGTTGTTAAAACATCCCGTCTCACACTGCATGACCAATAGCCGAGTGGGCCCTATGAAGTATGTCAAATAACTCGGAGTCCGCGACGTAAGATTGAATAGCTCTCGTATTTTCTGTAACAGGATAGATCAACTTAGTTTTATTCTCGACCATCATTACATATTAGTGTTTCAGCAGCTAATAGTCCAGTGGTTCCTTCTTGATGGTCGTCTTAGCCTTTTTCACATCGTTGACTAACTTTTGGTAACTGGTTTCGGTTACGAAAACACAGTTTTTTGCAGCATTGGCTCTTACTTGAGATAATTCAGAGCAGAACCGTCGACGCATGTCAGCATGGCATGATTCCTGTCATGGTACTACACCCCCTTCCGACGTGGTGATGAAAGAACGGCAGGAAATAATGGCGGGAGAGCGTATGTAGAACTTAACTCGGATGCGATACACTGGAAAAATGCTACGGCGATACCAGTGATAGCTGAATGTTGGGGTATAACAATACGCTGTCTTAGCCTTCATTAAACAAAGACCCGAGGGCCATCGCAAGCAATGGTGGAGGAAAAAAAGGCGGGATATTACATACTTTGCCAGCAGACAATCCGGCAAAGTATACAATGCCAAGGTAATGTCTAAAATATCAATCTTTTCAAACTCTGACGTTCTATTTTAGGCATTCTATACATTACCTAAGGAATCTATACAAAGCCGGGTTTCACACAATGCCGGTAACATATACACAGCAAGAAGAAACCAAGAACAGTGGGCACAATTAAATGCATTAACAGACAGTATTTTAGAAACAGCACATGGAAAAAACCTGCGCACACGACATAAGAGACGTGCCTATATGCAACATAACGACAATCTTCAGCGGGTGGACAGCCGCACCCACACATTTCTTCCACTTTCTTTAATTTCAGACCCCTAAGAACTGCAAAGTCAGTGAGATGATCTTGGTAGACCATTGTGAACTTCTGCTCTCTATCAGGATGGTATTGATAATCGATGAGATCGACTTGAGAACGGCAACTGAATTCCGAAAAAGAGCCATTGTCTTGACCACAACACGACTCTAACATCTCTTTGCTCCTTCTGCAAGGCTCACGAAGGTGAATCGACATCAGTGACACTGAAGAGAATGAGGAGGAGGAAGAAGATACCATGTAACAGTAAATGAGACACCTAGAATTATGAATCAGACATAACATGCCAAAATGCACTCACAAATTGCGCATATCAGTCAAATAACAGTTAAGGATAGCGATTACTTGAGTAAATGTAGTGTAACATGCTGGCAACCTAGCCAAGAAAGCACCCAATTTAAAAATACTATTTCGCTACTGCTAACTATGAACTATTTTGTTGTGACTGGTGGTCAACAGCTCGAAGAAACCATTCCGAGGTATTCACCGCCAATTACAGTCGGTGATGGCACTGACATATCTCTCCCCTGTCCTGTCATCTATTTACGTCCTTCTTAAAACATCGAAATTTTGTTTATGTTTCAACTACAAATTACTTTTATTTTAAAAAAGAATTTATTCTGTGTAAAAACAAAAAACTACAAAAAGACAACAAATGAGAACTGTATGTATACGACCTTTTTTAAAATATCAGGTAACTGGTCTTAAGTTCGCAGTAAATAATTAAAAAAATATATAAAATAAATAAACCTTTGCCCAGACTCGGATCGATCTCAGAGAACAAGTGATCTGCTGTCTTCAAGTTTCGTTGTTCACCCTCTGTTATGTATTGCTGCACTGAATTATTTAGTGCCTACACATAGGCAACCCAGTGGACAGATTTGCAACGCAGGCTGCTGCCGCTTCTTCTTAGACAGCTCGTGTCAATGACCTACAAGCATGTATTGATGTTCGGCACGTGACAAACGGTGTCCGTATTGAGCACCCGTAGTGTGAGTTAAAAACTTGGAGTGGTACTCCATTCACTACTGCGAGACTATTTTTCGCAAGTCTTTTAGTTTTTATGCAGTTCACTTCTCAAACCCACATCGTATGAGGGCTATTTTTTTCAACCTCGACCGGTCGCGAAATTAAACTACAGTGAAAATGCGGTGAAGCTTTTCACGTACTGCGCGGTCTCTTTACTACGTTTCAGTTCTGATCGTACAGTCAGCTCGTAGAGCTGCCTAGAAAATAGTGTCTCCCGCCAAGTGTCAAGTCCGATAAGGGGTTTCTCCCGATTTCACGCAGCCCGCTCGTATGAACCGCTGGCTATTAGGACATCATTTTGACACAGACAACGAGCTGCTGACCGGCGTAGGGAACAGGCGCAGTTCACCGCTGGCTGGCTTGTATGAGGAGGTAATCGGATAGTTGGTACAACGCTACAACAAAATACACTCCTGGAAATTGAAATAAGAACACCGTGAATTCATTGTCCCAGGAAGGGGAAACTTTATTGACACATTCCTGGGGTCAGATACATCACATGATCACACTGACAGAACCACAGGCACATAGACACAGGCAACAGAGCATGCACAATGTCGACACTAGTACAGTGTATATCCACCTTTCGCAGCAATGCAGGCTGCTATTCTCCCGTGGAGACGATCGTAGAGATGCTGGATGTAGTCCTGTGGAACGGCTTACCATGCCATTTCCACCTGGCGCCTCATTTGGACCAGCGTTCGTGCTGGACGTGCAGACCGCGTGAGACGACGCTTCATCCAGTCCCAAACATGCTCAATGGGGGACAGATCCGGAGATCTTGCTGGCCAGGGTAGTTGACTTACACCTTCTAGAGCACGTTGGGTGGCACGGGATACATGCGGACGTGCATTGTCCTGTTGGAACAGCAAGTTCCCTTGCCGGTCTAGGAATGGTAGAACGATGGGTTCGATGACGGTTTGGATGTACCGTGCACTATTCAGTGTCCCCTCGACGATCACCAGTGGTGTACGGCCAGTGTAGGAGATCGCTCCCCACACCATGATGCCGGGTGTTGGCCCTGTGTGCCTCGGTCGTATGCAGTCCTGATTGTGGCGCTCACCTGCACGGCGCCAAACACGCATACGACCATCATTGGCACCAAGGCAGAAGCGACTCTCATCGCTGAAGACGACACTTTTCCATTCGTCCCTCCATTCACGCCTGTCGCGACACCACTGGAGGCGGGCTGCACGATGTTGGGGCGTGAGCGGAAGACGGCCTAACGGTGTGCGGGACCGTAGCCCAGCTTCATGGAGACGGTTGCGAATGGTCCTCGCCGATACCCCAGGAGCAACAGTGTCCCTAATTTGCTGGGAAGTGGCGGTGCGGTCCCCTACGGCACTGCGTAGGATCCTACGGTCTTGGCGTGCATCCGTGCGTCGCTGCGGTCCGGTCCCAGGTCGACGGGCACGTGCACCTTCCGCCGACCACTGGCGACAACATCGATGTACTGTGGAGACCTCACGCCCCACGTGTTGAGCAATTCGGCGGTACGTCCACCCGGCCTCCCGCATGCCCACTATACGCCCTCGCTCAAAGTCCGTCAACTGCACATACGGTTCACGTCCACGCTGTCGCGGCATGCTACCAGTGTTAAAGACTGCGATGGAGCTCCGTATGCCACGGCAAACTGGCTGACACTGACGGCGGCGGTGCACAAATGCTGCGCAGCTAGCGCCATTCGACGGCCAACACCGCGGTTCCTGGTGTGTCCGCTGTGCCGTGCGTGTGATCATTGCTTGTACAGCCCTCTCGCAGTGTCCGGAGCAAGTATGGTGGGTCTGACACACCGGTGTCAATGTGTTCTTTTTTCCATTTCCAGGAGTGTATGTTTGACTCGGAGCGGCGGCTATGTGGAGAAGTAGCTGGAAGGTGTCGCTAAATGTTATAAACAAATTTTTTATTTATTTTCACTGCTGTTTCTACTCCACGACCGATCAGAGGTAGAAAAGTAGCTTCGCATTTGTGAAGAACCCAGTATGTTCCAACCCCTCCCCCGCTGGAAAATGAAATGGTGGGAAACAGTTTCTTCACATTGTTACTTCTGACACGGCAGAAACTAAAACGACCACACATTAATGTATTTCGTACTGAAAAAAAAGGATTGGTAGTCAATGGGTTAAGGCAAATGCTGGGAAGGCTCATTCGAAAATAACACGGACGATGTTTTTCCATACCTTCCCCAATACAAGTTTGTGTTCCACCTGTTATATCTCGTCTGCGAATGGACGTTGAACTCAGTTCTTTCTTTCCTCTTTCCTCCCTGAAAAGGTATTCAAATCTACATTTCCATCTACAAACATACTCCGCAACACACCGTATGGAGCATGACGGAGGGTACTTTCTAACACTATTAGTCATTCCCTTTCCTGTTTCAATTATAAATTGAGCGAGGGAAAAACCACTGTCTACATACCTCCATAAGAGCCCTAATTTCTCTTGTCTTCGTGGTCCCTACGCGAAATGTGCATTGACCGCAACAGAATCGTTCTGCAGTCAGCTGCAAATGCCGGTCCTCTAAATTTCTACAACAGTGTTTCGTGGAGAAAACGTCGTCTTCCCTCCACGGATTTCCAGTTCAATTCCTGTAGGATCTCCGTAATACTCGTGTTCTGGTCCAACCTACCAGTAACAAATCTAGCAGCACTCTCCTGAACTGCATGCATATCTTCCTTTAACACGATCTCGAGCAGTACACGGGAATGGATCACACTGGTGTTCTACACGCTGTCTCCTTTATAGATGATTTACACTTTGTATGCGAAAATTAGGTGGACTGATAAGCTAAGGTATGTGGAGGTTCTCCGCTGTAAAATGAACTCTTTTTAGTACACGCCACTTCGGCGACGTTCATGTAGATGGGAGTGAGATAATGATGAAGACACAAAACCCACTCGCTGAGCGGAGGAAATTCCCGAGCCAGCTGGGTATCGAACCCAGGTCCCTTTGCTTGTCATTATGCCACGCTGACCACTCATCTATCGAGGCGGACACACTAACAAGCAGGAGGGAAAGGATGATAGGAAACGTGTTAAGATATCAGGGAATAACCTTCACGATGATAGAGGGAACTGTAGAGGGTAAACGCTGTAGGGGAAGACAGATTTGGATACATCCAACAAATAATTGACTTAGGGGTCAGAAGGTGCTCTGAGATGAAGGGGTTAGGGCACGAGAGAGGAATTCCAGGCGGGTGACATCAAACCAGTCAGATGGCTGATGACTCTAAGAGACTTACCTAGATTTCTACCAGTAAATCGAAATCGACCATTCACCTTCCCTACTACCGACTTCACGTGGTCGTTGCATTTCATTTCACTTTGCAACGTTACTCTAGATATTTAATCGACGTCTCGTCTCAAGCTGCGCACACTATACTGCAGGCGACAATAACAGGATTGTTTTTCGTACTCGTTCACATTAAGCTACACTTCTCTATGTTTAAAGCAACCTACCATTCGTCACTCCAAATAAAATTTTTGCCTAAATCATCCTGCATCCTGCTACAGCAGCGGTTCCCAAACTTTCTGAGACCATTACCACAGAGTGCAGTGAGATATTAGCTAGTATCCCCACAATCTTTTCCCCCTCCACCCCCTCTCGTTCCTTCGCCGTCACTTCCACCACCATCGCCAACTTAAGCACGCAATCAGCAGCTTACTGAACTTTAGAATGAAAAAGAATTTTATTTCAAAGTTTTTATTTTTAAAATGTTGAAAAATAAATAATATTTAGTTTCTTTAGAAACTTATAACTCAGTAAGACAATTGCTACTGCTAATGTCTAACAACGTTTCTACATATTTTCTTTGTTTTAGTTCAGTGCACATCATAGATCATGATCCAAATCTACTCAGTTCCTCATTATTATTTTCATTGATATGATTGTCAAAAATCTACCTCCGCATCTATCAATTTTTAATGCAACTATTCTTTTCCCTGTGTTGTGTTCCGACAGTGTGCGCATGTGTGCTGGAATGATTGCTGAAGCAATTCCCAGTGAGTCTCAAAGACTAACCACAACTTCTCCTCAGTAAATAAAGCTAACTATCCACGTTGAGAGTAGCCACTTGTAAACACGAAATGTATTCACTGCACTACCTCTCTCCCTAGCGGCACTTGCTTCTCCCGCACCCTGCTCCCCCATTTAAAACAAACCACCTCAAAATTTGTACACTATATCTACTGATTGTAAAGAACTTGACTGCTTGCCTCCTTTTTCTGAATTGGCAGCGATTGTTGGAACACGTCTGGCTGTTAATGCTTTGTGTCTGATCACTCTAATAATAATAGTAGTAATAATACTTTGTAGAGCGCTGTAGTAGCCCTTTTGGAATTCCTGTTGTGTCGAGCTGTCAATTAGTTCATTTATCCATTTTGAAGTTAGTAATGAAGCAATTTCTAGTCTATTGCAGGAACTATGTACAACTTGGAGAAGATGTTTTCAGAAGATATTTAGTGTCGTTTTACCTGTGTGGCTCACTTTTACTGTCATCGATGTATGGAACGAACACAATGTATGTGTATAGTGAGTGGACTATGTGAGGAACCTACACACCGCATATTGTCATGCATTAATGCTAGTAATTGAGAAAAAAGTAATTATTGATTCTTGCAAAATTTTAAAAGTAATAAAGACCTTTTAAAAATAATTTAGATTCGTGACTGAAACATAATCAAACCCTTTTGGGTTTTACCCCACAGAAAATTTAATATTACCCTTAAAGTAGTAATTACCCATAGGCTTCGAACCACTGTCCTACAGCAGGCATGAGAAGCAGGAGAGCAGTACAGCTGCATCTTTTCGCTGTTACTCTTTTTAGCTCTACTCAGACGACGCATTTAAGGTACTGAGAATGATATGAGATGAATGAAGCCCATTACAGAGAAGTATGGAAAGCTTTGTGGCCTAATTAAAGTGGCAAACAAAGGAAGCGTTCGACGACGATTCCAAAAAGGTCATATATCTGGGCGGACTGAAGAATGAGGAGAGAAGCAGACCTACTGTTCAGTTTAAGGAAGATAACTCCCTTGAAACATTCTCAGTTCTCCTCAAATAGTTAAATCATGCCAGGAAAGATAAATGAATGAAAATTACGCGCAGTACGAATTTTACTCTTGCTAGCAGAAAAGCTTAGTCTCTCGTTCGTAAACTGGACTTCATGTCAACACAATTTAGAAAACGTACCACAGTTAATGTAAAATCCATAGTGAAACACCTTGTATTAAATTTCAAATCAAGAGCCGATAATAAGTTCAGTAGAAAAATCAAAAGTGAACTGCGCAAAAATAAACGAGCGTCTCAGTCACGTCGCCTGTCTTGTAAACCATATACATCTTCAGAAGCTGAGAAGATTTAAAGAGCCTCAAAAGTGAGAAGGGTGAAGGCTGTGAACCTGATATTGTAAACCTGATATTAAACGCTGGTTTGCTTCTTTCTCGGATGAATATTAGAATCAGGCAGATGAGTCCTCTAAAGGACTAAAATTATTGCTCTTCTGAAGCCGGGAAAATATCCAGGCCTTCCGCAAAGTGACAGATCAGTCGCACTGCTCACTGTCACACACAAATTACACTACTGGCCATTAAAATTGCTAGACCACGAAGATGACGCACTACAGACGCAAATTTTAACCGACAGGAAGAAGATGCTGTGATATGCAAATGATAAGGTTTTCAGAGCATTGACACAAGGTTGGCGCCGGTGGCGACAGCTACAACGTGCTGATATGAGGAGAGTTTCCAACGGATTTCTCATGCACAATCAGAAGTTGACCGGCGTTGCCTGGTGAAACGTTGTTATGATGCCTCGTGTAAGGAGGAGAAATGCGTACCATCACGTTTCCGACTTTGATAAAGGTCAGATTGCAGCCTGTCGCGATTGCGGTTTATCGCATCGCGACATTGCTGCTTGCGTTGGTCGAGATCCAATGACTGTTAGCAGAATATGGAATCGCTGGGTTCAGGGGGGTAATACGGAACGCCGTGCTGGATCCCAACGGCCTCGTATCACTAGCAGTCGAGATGACAGGCATCTTATCCGCATGACTGTAACGGATCGTGCAGCCACGTCTCGATCCCTGAGTCAACAGATGGGGACGTTTGCAAGACAACAACCATCTGCACGAACAGTTCGACGACGTTTGCAGCAGCATGGACTATCAGCTCGGAGACCATGGCTGCGGTTACCCTTGACGCTGCATCACAGACAGGAGCGGCTGCGATGGTGTACTCAACGACGAACCTGGGAGCACGAATGGCAAAAAGTCATTTCTTCGGATGAATCCAGGTTCTGTTTACAGCATCATGATGGTCGCATCCGTGTTTGGCGACATCGCGGTGAACGCACATTGGAAGAGTGTATTCGTCATCGCCATACTGGCGTATCACCCGGCGTGATGGTATGGGGTGCCATTGGTTACACGTCTCGGTCACCTCTTTTTCGCATAGACGGCACTTTGAACAGTGGACGTTGCATTTCAGATGTGTCACGACCCGTGGGTCTACCCTTCATTCGATCCCTGCGAAACCCTACATTTCAGCAGGATAATGCACGACCGCATGTTGCAGGTCCTGTACGGGCTTTTCTGGATACAGAAAATGTTCCACTGATGCCCAGGCAGGCACATTCTCCAGATCTCTCACCAACTGAAAACGTCTGGTCAATGGTGGGCGAGCAACTGGCTCGTCACAATACGCCAGTCACTACTCTTGATGAACTGTGGTATCGTGTTGAAGCTGCATGGGCAGCTGTACCTGTACACATCGTCCAAGCTCTATCTGACTCAATGCCCAGGCGTATCAAGGCCGTTATTACGGTCAGAGGTGGTTGTTCTGGGGACTGATTTCTCAGGATCTATGCACCCAAATTGCGTGAAAATGTAATCACATGTCTGTTCTAGTATAATATATTTGTCCAATGAATACCCGTTTATCATCTGCATTTCTTCTTGGTGTAGCAATTTTAATGGCCAGTAGTGTACTAGAGAGGTTGATTCCAAAAAGAATAGCACTGGCAGCTGAAGAACTATTTCCAACAGAAAAAGCTGTATTCCATTTCAATAATGGCTGCAATGAGCAAGTCCTCGTGGTTCTTTGGAAACTGGCTTAGAAAAGAGAGCATAAAGTTTTACTGTTTTCTTACACCTGTCCGCAACATGCGACACAGTCTGCAGAGAGGGACTGCTAATAAAATTGACCAACGCAATTCCATACATAAAGTTCATACCCTTATTGGGTGATACACTCAATAACCACCTTTTTCACGTTTGCTCCTAAAAGATGCACGGACATGTACACCGTCTGACAAAGAAAGTGAAATACGCAGAAGATACGGTCGGATTTCAGTACAACTACGCACACACCATCTCCGGGTTTGTAAATCATAAACGTTGTAGTACTCTGTGACACGTAGAACTGCCACCAGAGGGCAGTGGTGTTGTGTTGAGTGTTGTTACCAGGTCTGGCAGTATATATGCAGGATATACACTGAAAAGTCAAAGAAACTGGTACACCTGCCTAATATCGTGTAGGGCCTCCGCGAGCACGCAGAACTGTCGCTACACGACGTGGCATGAGCTTGACTAATGTCTCAAGAAGTACTGGAGGGAATTGACGCCTTGAATCCTACACCGCTGTCCATAAATCAAGGGGTGGAGATACCTTCTGAACACTACCTCGCAAGGCATACCAGATACACTCAATAATGTTGATGTCTGGAGAGTTTGGTGGTCAGCGGAAGTGTTTAAACTCAGAAGAGTGTTCCTGGAGCCACTCTCTATCAGTTCTGGACGTGTGGGGTGTCGCATTGTCCTGCTGGAACTGCCCAAGTCCGTCGGAATGCCCAATTGACATGAATGGATGCAGGTGATCAGACAGGATGCCTATCAGAGTCGTATCTAAACGTATCAGGGGTCCCATTTCATTCCAGCTGCTCACGCCCCACACCGTTACAGAGCCTCCACCAGCTCGAATTGTCCCCTGATAACATGCAGGATCCATGGATTCATAAGGTTGTTTCTATATCCGTATACGTCCATCCGCTCGATACAATTCGAAACAAGACTCGTCCGACCAGGCAACATGTTTCTAATAATCAACAGCTCAATATCGGTGCTGTTGGGACCAGGCAAGGCGTAAAGCTTTGTGTCGTGCAGTCATCAAGGGTCCACGAAAGGGCCTTCGGCTCCGAAAGCCCATATTGGCGATGTTTTGTTGAATGGTTTGCACGCTGACACTTGCCGATGGCCCAGCATTGAAATCTGCAGCAATTTGTGGAAGGGTTGCACGCCTGTCACGTTGAAGGATTCTCTTCAGTCGTCGTTTGTGCACTTCTTGCAGGATCTTTCTCCGGCCGCAGCGATGTCGCATATTTGATGTTTTACCGGATTCCTGATATTCACGGTACTCTCGTGAAATGGTCGTATCACCAAGTACATCCCCACTTCATCGCTAACTCGGATATGCCGTGTCCCATCGCCCGTGCGCCGACTATAGCACCACGTTCAAAGTCACTTAAATCTTGAAAACCTGCAATTGCAGCAGCAGTAACCAGTGTAACAACTGCGCCAGATACTCGTAGTCTTATAGAGGCGTTGCCGACAGGAGCGCCGTATTCTGTTTACATATCTCTGTATTTGAATACGTATGCCTGTACCAGTTCCACTGGCGCCTCAGTGTATAAGGAGCGTGAACAGCCTCAGATATTGAGTGTCCTTTAGGACACGGAGATGCCGGATACTCGTGTGCGATAACGTTATCAGCACCTGGCAGAGTTTGAAAGGTGCCTCACTGTGGGACTCCAGTTGGCTAGTCATCGATTCATGCAGTATCCAGTTGGCGTATGGTATTTGGATGCGACAGTGGCCCAATGTTCGACAGCATGGGAACGTGAGGGCAGGCATTGTCGTCGTAAAGATCCCAGTCGATCACTTCTGACAACCACAAGAGGGGATCGCCATATTGTGCACCAAGTACATCGCAAACCTTACACATGTGCGCCTGTGATCCGAGAACAAGTAATGGACTCCCTGTAACATTCTGTCTCATTCAGCACAATCGGTCTGAGAGCAGCAGCAGACACACTAGGGAATTACTGTCTCGTGCACAGGCTACCATTAACACCGCAACATAAAGGGCTGGCTTTAGAGTGATAATGTGATGTCATGACGGGGAAAGATGGACTGCTGATGAATGACGTCGCATTGTGTTCAACTATGAATCGCAGTTCCGCACTACCCCGTATGACTGTTTTAGGCGAGTATGGCGGCGACCAGGGGAGGGGACACATTCTTCACATGTATTGGAGGGGACCGCACGACTGCTACGGTCGCAGGTTCGAATCCTGCCTCGGGCATGGATGTGTGTGATGTCCTTAGGTTAGCTAGGTTTAAGTAGTTCTAAGCTCTAGGGGACTGATGACCTCAGCTGTTAAGTCCCATAGTGCTCAGAGCCATTTTTGGAGGGGCAGCGGTGTTACTCCTGGTGTCATGGTGTTGGAAGCAATCGGTATGACTTCTAGGGAACTTAAACGTCACAACGGTAGATACAGAAATACTGCGTCCTCATGTGTTATTTCTTGTGCGACGGTATCGTAGTGTCGTTTTTCAACACGACAGTGCCCGGCCACACACGGGGTGAGTCTTCATGAAGTGTCTGCTTAACGCTGAGGTACTACCGTGGGCAGCAAGTTCTGTCCCCAAAATAACGAGAGTGGGGCGAACTTGGACGTCAAATCCGTTCCAGCGGCATTATCCAGGATATCAAGTATGGTTCAAAATGGCTCTGAGCAGTATGGGACTTAACATCTGTGGTCATCAGTCCCCTAGAACTTAGAACTACTTAAACCTAACTAACCTAAGGACATCACACACATCCATGCCCGAGGCAGGATTCTAACCTGCGACCGTAGCAGTCACGCAGTTCCGGACTGAGCGCCTAGAACAGCACGGCCACCGCGGCCGGCGATATCAAGTATGGATTACAACAGTTGTAGTGCAGAGTGCCTCAGATAAGAGTGCAATGGCTTTGTGACACCAATCCCAACCGAATCAGTACATACATTCAGGCGAGATGGAGTAACATCATAACGATAAGTGAACTCATGCTGCCGAGCTATTTGCAAATTTGACTCGATTTCGTGATTAATGAAACAACATTGCATAACCTTTCAACCCGTGAAGTTCCATTTCGTGTCCTCCTCACCTTGTGAGTGCTTTTTCTTGTCAAGCAGTGCAGATGAATAATATACATTGTCGTTCGATCCTTTAGGTATGATCTAGAGACCTGGTCTCAATGCCCGCTGTTGAGAATCAGTGGGCAGAATTCCAAGCCTTGCGGAGTTAATAAACTGAGTCGTGGTTAATGAGGTTCTCAGCGATTTTAATTTAATGTAATTTATGATAGGACTTCAGAAGTTAGAGGCCTAGATCACAACCTTACCTTTGTGGAAACCAGTCAAGTAGTGTTCCGGATCGCTGACTTATTGGGTAGTCTTTAACGTTTGTACTGCTAGCGTTCAGTAGAGCATTCTTCTGGGATTCTGGTGGTTTGTGCGAGGTATGACAAACTAAGTTGGCAAGGGATATGATATGATACACTTCCAAATTTCAGAGACGTGCGTAGCGTTACTGTGTAAGAAAACTTCAATTCTTTGTGGGCGCGCGGAGCGCCCCTCGCAGTGTAACAAAAACAATCAGTTCATACCCCAAATGTTTTTTTTAAGCATAGTGATCGGTCTCTATCATATATAATCCGTTTTCCGACCAGTACTGTCTCTATTGGTGATGTGAAGAATCAATGCAGGGAGCCGCTGAAAATGTTAAGAGGCGCCTGTCATCAGCAGCTGGCTCCGTACATCACCATTGGAGACATTACTGGTTTGCGGATAGTCCATGTTCATCTGAAACAGGTTAACATTCCATAAAAATAAACACCATTTATGATGGTCGCCGAATTTCCAGTTATGACACAAAGAAATTAATGATATTGGTTGCCAGTGGGCATTGATTAAAATCAATGGGGAAAGTTGAATATATATGCCGGATCAGGATTCAAATCTGTATCTGTTGCTTACTATGCAGATGCGCTGACCAATGCGCCATCCGAACACCGTGGTTATCGCCACTGCACGGACTACTCAAGCACGCCTCCCGTCAGACCCAAATTATGGACCTATCCACAAACTATTGATATAGTGCACCTTGTTCATTGTCCTCATTATTCACGGTATTTCACCGATTCCTTAAGCGTTCGAGCGTGGTGTACATCCAAACTGACTGTGGTCCTAAAGAACATTTTGAATCTGCAGCAATTACGAAGCTAGCTATAAAGGAATTAATAACATTAGCTGTCGGTGAGCATTGATAAATTAAAAAGTTCAGGATCCGAATGGTGTCTGTTCTTTCGAACGTGTCCGAAAGAAGAGACATCACATATGTATTCCAATTGTGAGTTCAGAAATTATATACCTTGCACCTGCTATGTTTCCAACCGCTTTCGGTACAGATCGACGGGCAGCCGGCTCTGGAAGAATGGTGATCGCGTGTGGATTCTGTACCACCTCGGTTTTGTTCCCACGACCACAGGGTGCAGATCTGCGTGCGCAAAGAATAAGCTGGTCGGTATACCCATTGCTGTTGAACGGAGTTTTCAGTAATTGTAATCTGGTCGTTACGTTTCGCGCATCCTGTTCATCATTGCACAGGATGGTGGCGACGTTCCGCATGCTGATATAGATCCACATGAATAGGTTTACAGTAAATTCT
Organism: Schistocerca americana; assembly: GCF_021461395.2. Lineage (NCBI taxonomy): Eukaryota > Metazoa > Arthropoda > Insecta > Orthoptera > Acrididae > Schistocerca > Schistocerca americana. The sequence continues at coordinate 654,786,847 of NC_060120.1, read as the reverse complement.
ATGTCCTAATGTGCCGAGTTCGTCCTAACCAACAGTTTCAAAAACCAAAGTTTCCCTCCCCTTTCTGTCTTCTAAGCGACCACAATTTTGCGATTTGTGGAGTTCAGATAGTATAAGAACTTTTCTAATTTGTTTTCCGCCTGCAGAGAAGTCGCAAATGTTGTATCTACATTATATGATAAAAAGTGGAGTGACGAATCCCGGTACACAATGTGGCGATCCGACGGCAGGGTGTGGGTATGGCGAGTGCCCGGTTGAACGTCATCTCCCAGCGCGTGTAGTGTCAATAGTAAACTTCGGAGGCGATGGTTTTATGGTGTGGTCGTGTTTTTCGTGGAGGAGCGTGCACCCCTTGTATTTTGCGTGGCACCTTCACAGCACAGGCCTACATTGATGTTTCAAGTGCCTTATTGCTTCCCAATGTTGAAGGGCAATTCAGGGATGGCGATCGAACCTTTCCACACGATCGAGCAGTTGTTCATAATGCACGGCCTGTGATTGAGTGGTTACACGACAATAACATACCCGTAAGGGACTGACTTGCAAAAAGTTCTAACCTGAATCCTACAGAATGGCTTTGGGATGTTTTGGAACGCCGACTTCGTGCCAGGCCTCACCGACCGACATCGATATCTCTCCTCAGTGCAGCACTCCGTCAAGAATGGGCTGTCATTCCCCAAGAAACCTTGCAGCATCTAATTGAACGTATGCCTACGAGAGTGGAAGCTGTCATCAAGGCTAACGGTGGGCCAACACCATATTGAATTCCAGCATTACCGATGGAGGGCGCCACGAACTCGTAAGTAATTTTCAGCCAGGTGATCGGATACTTTTGATCATATAGTGTACGTACTGAAAAGCAAACAGATAGGCTTCAGTGTAACTAATTTCAGTAGTCACTCTCAAATGTGCTCTGAATACAGATTAGATGCGGAAAGGGGGCAGGGACTACCCAGTCGGTCTGTCCACAAGAGAGGCAATACCATGTTCGCCCAAAAAGTTTAGAAAATGGGGTAATAAAAAGTAGAGAAGCTTTGAGATGGTGGTTTCAGAGTTTGAGGTGCGCTACATAGCCCTCTCCCCACTTTCATACAAAGCACAGAACTACCATACAGCCATATTAAACCACCCGAAAAATCCTTCTTTGGATGTTGTTCAACTCGCGCATCACGTTGACTGGGATGTTAGTAAAGTCTTCAAAGCTTTGATCCTGCATGTCAGATCCTGCACCTTGTCGTTTTGTGGTAGGTGCATATATTGGTAACAGCAAGTCTCGTGACCCGTGATTTTTGTTTCCAGCAAAACTGTCCGCATTTTGCATTTCAGTCGCGTCATGGGAGGCAACCCTGTGTTGTTGTTTCTGTTAGGGAGTCAACGCTTGCGAGACAGACTTATCACACACATTTCCCTTCTACATCTACATCTACATCCATACTCCGCAAGCCACCTGACGGTGTGTGGCGGAGGGTACCTTGAGTACCTCTATCGGTTCTCCCCTCTATTCCAGTCTCGTATTGTTCGTGGAAAGAAGGATTGTCGGTATGCCTCTGTGTGGGCTCTAATCTCTCTGATTTTATCCTCATGGTCTCTTCCCGAGATATACGTAGGAGGGAGCAATATACTGCTTGACTCTTCGGTGAAGGTATGTTCTCGAAACTTTGACAAAAGCCCGTACCGAGCTACTGAGCGTCTCTCCTGCAGAGTCTTCCACTGGAGTTTATCTATCATCTCCGTAACGCTTTCCCGATTACTAAATGATCCTGTAACGAAACGCGCTGCTTTCCGTTGGATCTTCTCTATCTCTTCTATCAACCCTGTCTGGTACGGATCCCACACTGCTGAGCAGTATTCAAGCGGTGGGCGAACAAGCGTACTGTAACCTACTTCCTTTGTTTTCGGATTGCATTTCCATAGGATTCTTCCAATGAATCTCAGTCTGGCGTCTGCTTTACCGACGATCAACATTATATGATCATTCCATTTTAAATCACTCCTAATGCGTACTCCCAGATAATTTATGGTATTAACTGCTTCCAGTTGCTGACCTGCTATTTTGTAGCTAAATGATAAAGGATCTATCTTTCTGTGTATTCGCAGCACATTACACTTGTCTACATTGAGATTCAATTTCTCCCTGCACCATGCGTCAATTCGCTGCAGATCCTCCTGCATTTCAGTACAATTTTCCATTGTTACAACCTCTCGATACACCACAGCATCATCTGCAAAAAGCCTCAGTGAACTTCCGATGTCATCCACAAGGTCATTTATGTATATTGTGAATAGCAACGGTCCTATGACACTCCCCTGCGGCACACCTGAAATCACTCTTACTTCGGAAGACTTCTCTCCATTGAGAATGACATGCTGCGTCCTGTTATCTAGGAACTCCTCAATCCAATCACACAATTGGTCTGATAGTCCATATGCTCTTACTTTGTTCATTAAACGACTGTGGGGAACTGTATCGAACGCCTTGCGGAAGTCAAGAAACACGGCATCTACCTGTGAACCCGTGTCTATGGCCCTCTGAGTCTCGTAGACGAATAGCGCGAGCTGGGTTTCACATGACCGTCTTTTTCGAAACCCATGCTGATTCCTACAGAGTAGATTTCTAGTCTCCAGAAAAGTCATTATACTCGAACACAATACGTGTTCCAAAATTCTACAACTGATCGACGTTAGAGATATAGGTCTGTAGTTCTGCACATCTGCTCGACGTCCCTTCTTGAAAATGGGGATGACCTGTGCCCTTTTCCAATCCTTTGGAACGCTACGCTCTTCTAGAGACCTACGGTACACCGCTGCAAGAAGGGGGGCAAGTTCCTTCGCGTACTCTGTGTAAAATTGAACTGGTATCCCATCAGGTCCAGAGGCCTTTCCTCTTTTGAGCGATTTTAATTGTTTCTCTATCCCTCTGTCGTCTATTTCGATATCTACCATTTTGTCATCTGTGCGACAATCTAGAGAAGGAACTACAGCGCAATCTTCCTCTGTGAAACAACTTTGGAAAAAGACATTTAGTATTTCGGCCTTTAGTCTGTCATCCTCTGTTTCAGTACCATTTTGGTCACAGAGTGTCTGGACATTTTGTTTTGATCCACCTACCGCTTTGACATAAGACCAAAATTTCTTAGGATTTTCTGCCAAGTCAGTACATAGAACTTTACTTTCGAATTCATTGAACGCCTCTCGCATAGCCCTCCTCACACTACATTTCGCTTCGCGTAATTTTTGTTTGTCTGCAAGGCTTTGGCTATGTTTATGTTTGCTGTGAAGTTCCCTTTGCTTCCGCAGCAGTTTTCTAACTCGGTTGTTGTACCACGGTGGCTCTTTTCCATCTCTTACGATCTTGCTTGGCACATACTCATCTAACGCATTATGTACGACGGTTTTGAACTTTGTCCACTGATCCTCAACACTATCTGTACTTGAGACAAAACTTTTGTGTTGAGCCAACAGGTACTCTGAAATCAGCTTTTTGTCACTTTTTCTAAACAGAAAAATCTTCCTACCCTTTTTAATATTCCTATTTACGGCTGAAATCATCAATGCCGTAACCGCTTTATGATCGCTGATTCCCTGTTCTGCGTTAACTTTATCAAATAGTTCGGATCTGTTTGTCACCAGAAGGTCTAATATGTTATCGCCACGAGTCGGTTCTCTGTTTAACTGCTCAAGGTAGTTTTCAGATAAAGCACTTTAAAAAAATTTCACTGGATTCTTTGTCCCTGCCACCCGTTATGAACGTCTGAGTCTCCCAGTCTATATCCGGCAAATTAAAATCTCCACCCAGAACTATAACATGGTGGGGAAATCTACTCGAAATATTTTCCAAATTATCCTTCAGGTGCTCAGCCACAACAGCTGCTGAGCCAGGGGGCCTATAGAGACATCCAATTAACATGTCTGAGCCTGCTTTAACCGTGACCTTCACCCAAATCATTTCACATTTCGGATCTCCGTCAATTTCCTTCGATACTATTGCACTTCTTATCGCTATAAACACGCCTCCCCCTTCACTGTCCAGCCTGTCTCTGAGGTATACATTCCAATCTGAGTTTAGGATTTCATTACTATTTACGTCTGGCTTCAGCCAACTTTCTGTCCCTAGTACTATATGAGCGTTGTGACCGTTTATTAATGAGAGCAGTTCTGGGACCTTTCTGTAGACGCTCCTGCAGTTTACTATTAGCACATTAATATTGTTATTCCCTGTTGCATTTTGCCTACTCCTACCTTGCTGCGTCTCAGGAGGCGTCTTGTCGGGCCTAGGGAGGGGATTCTCTAACCTAAAAAACCCCCATGTGCACTCCACACGTACTCCGCTACCCTTGTAGCCGCTTCCGGCGTGTAGTGCACGCCTGACCTACTCAGGGGGACCCTACATTTCTCCACACGATAGCGGAGGTCGAGAAATTTGCACCCCAGATCTCCGCAGAATCGTCTGAGCCTCTGGTTTAAGCCTTCCACTCGGCTCCAAACCAGAGGACCGCGATCGGTTCTGGGAACGATACTACAAATAGTTAGCTCTGATTTCACCCCGCGAGCGAGGCTTTGCGCCTTCACCAATTCCGCCAACCGCCTGTACGAACTGAGGATGACCTCTGAACCCAGACGGCAGGAGTCATTGGTGCCGACATGAGCAACAATTTGCAGTCGGGTGCACCCAGTGCTCTCTATCGCCGCCGGTAGGGCCTCCTCCACATCTCGGATGAGACCCCCCGGCAAGCAGACAGAGTGAACACTGGCCTTCTTCCCCGACCTTCCCGCTGTTTCCCTAAGGGGCTCCATCACCCGCCTAACGTTGGAGCTCCCAATAACTAATAAACCCCTCCCCCCGTGTGCCTGCTCGGACCTTGCTGAAGGAGCAGCCACATGTCCACTCACAGGCAGAGCGGGCGATGCCACACGGCCAGCCTCCACATTGACCCTCCGCCTCGTGCGCCGCGAACGCCGCTGAACCCGCCACTCCCCTTGGGGAGAGGGTGGCCCAACCGCGCCCTGTACACGCGAAGATGTCTCGACAGCAGGGACAGTGGGTGAAGCATGTAACACCTGGGGTGTACCTTGCGACGCACCAGACTCCCCACTGCCGCTACACTCCGAGGCAGCAGCCTGAAGACGGCTGACCGCGGCCATCAACACGCTCAGCTGTTCGCGAACAGTGGCCAGCTCCTCCTGCGTCCGTACACAGCAGTCACACATCCTAACCATCCTATGGAATCAATTTACTGAAGAGAGTTAATCAACCTTTAACTAGACTGCTAATTCACTAAAGGCGGCTGTTTATTCACTAAACTGTGGTTGCTAGGCACTTCTTGTAGAAAACAATGAAAATAGCACTACCTGTCTCTGGACTGTATTGCAAACAAACACTAGCACTACTGGCACTATGGTTGGCTGAAGGGACACTCTCTGACTGTATTCAAAACAAACACGAAATCTATGGAACTATTAATAGCACTCGACAATTAAAGCTTCCTAAAAGCAAATACACACGGAAGAAGAAGTGACAAGTAAGAAAAATACAGTTAATACTTAAATTAAGGTAGCTCGCTGCACAGCAGACGTGAAGCAGACGGCAGTTCGAAACGTTCTGGAGAACATGTTGAAAGCTTGATGTAGACATGTTGCTTCGTTGCACTCACAACTGACTCGCTGCCACCGTAGCTACTACGCTGATATCACTTACACGCCACGAATAAAATCAGTCTCGGAACATTTTGGGTAGACGGTATTCGGTGACATAATGGCATGCAAGATACGGGGATCGTACGGTCGTGGCAGGTGCCACCAATCAGTTCGAGATATTCTTTCAATTCCAGACCCATGAAAAGGGAAACTATTTGCAAGCTGATAAAGAAGTCAGTGTTATTAATTTTAAACAGTTTATAAATAGGTTTCTGGGGACGTTACGAGTCACAATGCCTTGATACCTTATGTAAATTATCTCAACATTAAAAATGTTTTGGAGTATGAAACCAACGGGTAAGAATGGCAATCTGGCCAATATGGCGGTACAAAGTTTAAATAGACTTATCCGCTGTGCGAAGTCGAGCAAATTTCTAAAGTGTGTTCGGATCTCTCAATTTTGTGTATAGACAATATTCCTGAGAAGAGGAAAATATTAAGAAATGACAGATTGGAATATTGAGGTGTGGCGTAGGTCATACAGAAGCCAAAACGCAAATTTGAAATTAAAGAAGTCGTTCAGTGCTGGTACCTCACTCACAAATCTTCGCAAAAACACTATATGATTACTGGAGTGCAGAACGCACGCCCATTTTTAGTTGGCGGTACAGGCAGGAACACTATTTCCAGTGTGGTGCACAGCAACATAAAGTTTTTTTTTATTTTTATTTATTTATTTATTTTTTGCAAAACGAGCTTTTTGTAATTTTTTGAAAGAATAAAACGCCATTTGACTGTATATTAATGTATTTTTCTTCTGTACTATCTAGATTTCGGCTATTACGCCGTTATCAAGAACGATGCTGAAAGTTCTTAAACCATTACCACGTCGTATATGGTAAAGACAGCCCTGCTTTGGGCTCTACTGAATATGCAGTCAAATAATGGTTTATTCCTTCAAAAAATACTGTAAGACTGTGACTCAACACCATCGAAAACTTTCTGCTATAATTTAAACTACAGTAATAGTGAAATCAAAGTTTATGGTACAAGAGATGACGACAGCGGTAAAAAAGGAGTTTGGTCCCAGTTGTGAGAAAAACCGTACTATAAATTCAGACTGATGACTGTAACAGTTCATCGCAGATGTCAGAGCTAAGGCGCTTGTGTAATGCCAGATAACGTATACTGTTATTAGTGTCCTACTTGCTTAAAGTGAGGCTTTTAAGGAGTAGAATCAACAAATGCGAGTGTCAGATGCACTTCAGTATGCATTGTGATGCAATCTCTTAGGTCTTATCTCAAATACAGGCTTTCAGAACGAGTCATACGCGTCTCTAGGAAATGAAATGAGATCTTGTTTGTTTCGACTTTCGCATACAGTAAAGAGCGTGATTACGTTTCGAGGGACCTGAAGGTCAGATGTTCCTTCTTCCAGTTCTGAGAAGAGCCTCTCGTACTTGCAGCAGAGTAAGAACTGTAACAGACTGAAAGAAAACAATCGTCACTGAAGCTACTGAGGCACGGTCACTACGCGGTTTAAACGAACGAGTTCTGTAATTTCTAAAAACCTCATTGATTTTCAGATGCGGAGAATGAAATGTGGCGATGTCGTGGAATTCGTAAGTAATGCAATTTTTTAATGTACTGACCCATCTTAAGAATGGAATAGAGCATTTGTACTGCGAGGCATATAATCGACAAGTACTTGGCATATTTCCGAAGCTGCGTGCCACAAAAAGTCTACGCACAGGTCTCGCGGTTCCCGAAAATTACGGGCCTGTGCTTTGTGTGCGCGGAGCGTCCCAAATGTGGCCCATAGAGTTCATGGTCCTCGAACCAATGTAACACGATTCCGACCGAGTAAGGTGACGCAGAGGTTAGAACACTGGATTCGCATTCGGGAGGACTACGGTTGAAACCCGCGTCCGACCGTGCTGAATTAGGTTTTCCATTATTTCCCTAATTCGCTTAGGGGAAATGCTGCGGTGGTTTCTTTGAAAGGGCACGGTCGATTTCCTTTCCCATCCTTCCCTAATCCGATAGGACCGATGACGTCGAATCCGATAGGACCGATGACGTCGCTGTTTGGCCCATTCCCCTAAATCAACCAACCAATCAATTCTGACCTTGTGACACGGACATTTATCCTGCTGGGAGATGCCATCGCCCTCGGGGAAGACATCAAACACAAAGTGATGCAGCTGGTCCACGATAATGTTCACACAGTCCACAGCTGTCAACATGCCTTCGATTACTACCACAGGTTCCACGGGAGCTACGGTGAATGTCCCTTATGATATTGCTTCCAACAGGCTGCGTATGTGGCGTGATGCATGTTTCGATCAACCGTTCCTCTGCAAGACGTCATACACAATCACGACCGATGACCTGGTGTAGAAAGAAACGTGAGTCATGCGACCAGTAAACATGTTCCTTTAATATACGACCCAATGCCGATTATCTCGTGCCCGCTGAAATCTAATTGACGATGTCGTCTACGGTCAACAATGTCTACCGAACGGTGTGCTCCCGAACGCTATGGCCTGCATCAGAATTTCTGATCAGATTGAGACTCCCACAGGAGGTCGGACGTACGTGTGCATCTGCACTGAAGAGGGTGGATCCATTGTCCATTTGTTCTTTCAGAGATGTGTGAAATAACAGACACCATACATTCATATAACCAACTGAAAATGCCCGACGCAGAAATTGCGAAGGTGGATATTCTACATGAAGTAACTTTGACAGTCAAAGGCGATACGTGTATTTTAAATACGTTTTATACGAATGTGAGCCCCTCCAATAAAACAAGAGTCTTGTGAATCAGATAGTTTATTTTATGTGCCATCTTGTACCCTTATGCACAATGTGATGTGATGTTACACCATTGCGATGCTATTACAAGTTTTAATTTTTAGTTTCAGTTTATTGGCTTTCGGTTCGTGCCCATAACGCCATCTCAATAGCGGAAAGACGATACTACAGTATGTTCTAGGAGACTTTGTGTCGGTAATAACGACGCGAATGTAAGGACAACACAACGCCTAGTCCCGGAGCGACGACAGACTCCGACCCGGGCGAGAATCGAACCCGGGCTGCTTTGGTTAGCAGTCTGCCTCCCTAGACCGCTCGGCTAATGCCACGCGGCGATAAATTACATTTAGCGTAGAATCGGTATGTGTTCGTTCGAATTTAGCATTCTGCTGACAAACACAGCTGTGAAAGAATGGGGAATGAAATCGCCGGCAACCGTGTTGGAGTAGCTAACTCGTCGTTGGCCTCCTAAATCAGGAGCCGGAATTAGGAGTCTCAGCCCGCTGCCGCCGGACAGCGAGCCTGTTGGCCAGCGCTGTCTCACTTAGGTCGCAAATCGGGAGAGACAACCAAAAACATAAACACTGGACATTTATGTGCAACATCTGGGCCATACTGAGAAAATGGTTCAAATGGCTCTGACAAGGGAACCTCCCCATCGCACCCCCCTCAGATTTAGTTAAAGTTGGCACAGTGGATAGGCCTTGAAAAACTGAGCACAGATCAATCGAGAAAACAGGAAGAAGTTGTGTGGGACTATGAAAAAAATAAGTAAAATATACAAACTGAGTAATCCATGCGCAAGATAGGCAACATCAAGGAGAGTCTGAGCTCAGAAACGCCGTGGTCCTGTGGTTAGCGTCAGCAGCTGCGGATCTAGAGATCCTGGGTTCAAGTCTTCCCTCGAGTAAAAAGTTTACTTTCTTTATTTTCGCAAAGTTATGATCTGTCCGTTCGTTCTTTGACGTCTTTGTTCACTGTAATAAGTTTAGTGTCTGTGTTTTGCGACCGCACCGCAAAACCGTGCGATTAGTAGACCAAAGGACGTGCCTCTCCAATGGGAACCGAAACCATTTGGCGAATGGGTAAAAAGATTCTTCTCCCTTTCCCGATTTAGGTTTTCTTGTCGGTGTGTTAATCACTCCCCAAAAAGTGATGACGGACAGAATAATTATCTGAAAATAGAAAAAAAATTTTCACCCGAGGGAAGAGTTGAACCAAGGATCTCTCATTCCGCAGCTGCTCACGCTAACCACGGGACCACGGCGCTCCTGAGGTCACACTATCCTTGACACTGCCTATGTTGCTCATGGGCTACTCAGTTTGTGTATGTTGCTTATTTTTTTCATAGTCCCACACAACTTCTTCCTGTTTTCTCGATTGATCTGTGCTCAGTTTTTCAAGGCCTATCCACTGTGCCAACATGTAACTAAATCTGACGGGGGTGCGATGGGGAGGTTCCTTTGTGAGTACTACTGGACTTAACATCTGAGGTCATCAGTCCCCTAGAACTTAGAACTACTTAAACCCAACTAACCTAAAGACATCACACACATCCATGCCCGAGGCAGGGTTCGAACCTGCGACCGTAGCAGTCGCGCGGTTCAGGACTGAAGCGCCTAGAACCACTCGGCCACCGCGGTCGGCCCATACTGAGAGGGATTTCTTTTAATGTCTTTAAAAGAAGACTGCTAGATGGTACTATTGAGAATAGACATTACTATCGTATTAAAAGTTGTGATTGGTTATTATTACAACAAGTTGGCAGAGTACTAATGCGCGCAGTCTCTTTACACACGGAGAGGGATATGCTATGAGCAATCGTATGAGATTCTCCCTGTTCCAGCAGTCCCAGCGCACCCTGCTCAGAGTGTCAAGTTAGTCTGGGCGTCGTTTAAGGGAACATAATTGTGAAAAAAGGAGATTACGCTTGAAGTTTTTCGTTGAATCTCTTTTTTTACGATTTTTGTAAAGGCATAAGTCAACAACAATACGATATTTTCGTTCAACGTTTGGTAATCAATTTCCTTCAGAAAAGGCAGTTTACAATAACTGAAGGGTGGAAATATCAGACTTCTAAGTGTTAAACCTCACATTCGTCAGGGAAATCAAAAAACAATGTATCTCTGGCTTTGCATAATATGTTTATATCCAAAAGATTGAGAAAGTATGCTGCTGACCTCATCACTGCAAAAAATAACGTGACAAATTAGAGAAGAAATAATATGTTAAGAACGTTCTAAGCACCATACCAGAGAACTAACTGGTTCCAAGTGCGAATAAGAAAGTTTTTGTCTCAAGTGCCATTAATACCGCTGTAGTATGTTTTTTTTGTGACAATACGTGTTCAGAAAAACAATAATAATAATTTAACCAGTAGAACTGTAGACAACAAAGATCATTTCTCATATCTTTTAAATTTTTTGCAAGAGAATCACAAAATCAAAAAAATCAAAGCACAAAGAAATGACTAACATTAGCTGCTAGGCAGATGCGCTGCACACTTTTTTCTATTTCGTTCGTTATTGTTCGTGGTATCTGGTCTGGGCGGACGTTGCATGACACCCGTCAAGTTCATCATTAATTCGTTCACTCGTTTTTTAAAATTATTATTACAGGGGGCAGCCAGCCCTCCGACCGAATTCGCTGAGTTGCCTTGCCGGCATCTTCATCCGAACACAGTGGTCATCCAAACTACACTGGCTACCCTAGCACACTTGCCGTCAGACCCAGATTCTCAGCTTATCTACCCACTACTGATATAAAGGTTCTTGCCCTATACCCTCATTACTCGCGGCATTTCACTGATTCCCATAAGAGTTCGAGCGTGGTGTGGATCAGCACTGAAATGATCAGTTCGTCGTCTTCCCTTTAATCGTGGCCGGGTAGGGGCTTGTGTCCGCCCGGGGTTGTGCGTTTGTGTTGTCCTCATCATTTCATCGTCATTCTAGGAGATGGCGGGACTGGACAGTCAAAAGATTGGGAATTTATACGGGCGCTGACACCCAAGCAGATCAGTGACCCACAAACCAATATCGTCATCATCACCTTAATTCTATATCTACATTTATACACATTTATACTCCGCAAGCCAACCAACGGTGTGTGGCGGAGGGCACTTTACTTGCCACTGTCATTACCTCCCCTTCCTGTTCCAGTCGCGGAAGGTTCGTGGGAAGACCGACTGCCGGAAAGCCTCCGTGCGCGCTCGAATCTCTCTAATTTTACATTCGTGATCTCCTCGGGAGGTATAAGTAGGGGGAAGCAATACATTCGATACCTCATCCAGAAACGCACCCTCTCGAAACCTGGACAGCAAGCTACACCGCGATGCAAAGCACCTCTCTTGCAGAGTCTGCCACTTGAGTTTGCTAAACATCTCCGTAACGCTATCACGCTTACCAAATAACCCTGTGACGAAACGCGCCGCTCTTCTTTGAATCTTCTCTGTCTCCTCCGTCAACCCGATCTGGTACGGATCCCACACTGATGAGCAGTACTCAAGTATAGTTCGAACGAGTGTTTTGTAAGCCACCTCCTTTGTTGATGGACTACACTTTCTAAGGACTCTCCCAATGAATCTCAACCTGGCACCCGCCTTACCAACAATTAATTTTATATGGTCATTCCACATCAAATCGTTCCGCACGCATACTCCCAGATATTTTACAGAAGTAACTGCTACCAGTGTTTGTTCCGCTATCATATAATCATACAATAATGGATACTTCTTTCTATTTATTCGCAATACATTAGATTTGTCTATGTTAAGGGTCAGTTGCCATTCCCTGCACCATGTGCCTATCCGCTGCAGATCTTCCTGCCCCATAACACTCCCCTGTGGCACGCCAGAGGTTGCTTTAACGTCTGTAGACGTCTCTCCATTGAGAACAACATGCTGTGTTCTGTTTGCTAAAATGTCTTCAATCCAGCCACACAGCTGGTCTGATATTAGGCTCTTACCTTGTTTATCAGGCGACAGTGCGGAACTGTATCGAATTATATACTGCATCTGTACTTTCGGAGAACAAGTCCATTATTATACAACTCAATTCCCCTCTTTCTTACGGAACTCCATTCTTGGGATCAGATGCAGCAATGTTTACGGTAGAACTCTCTGTACTATTATGGAAGAAACTCACCATGATATTGGCCAAACTGATATCATGGCGAGTTTCGATGTCGTTTGTTTACGAGGGTACCCCTGTGAGAGTCACTAGAATTGATTAGTCAGAAGTTTGACGAGAAGACCACTGAACTTTTTAGGCATGTCTTGACTTCCACGTATTTTCTTTTTAATGGAGAATACTACGAACAAACGGAGGGAGTCGCCATGGGTAGCCCACTCTCACCGGTGGTAGCGAATTTGTACATGGAGAACTTCGAGGAGGAAGCCCTGTCGTCATCCGTATGGAAACCTACTTGCTTTTTCCGTTACGTGGATGACACGTTCGTCATCTGGCCACTTGGTATGGATAAACTCCTTGACTTCCTTACACATCTAAACTCCATACACCCCAACATCAAATTCACTATGGAGACTGAAACGGAGGGTAAATTACCTTTCCTTGACGTCTTGGTCAAGAGAAGGGCTGACGGCACCCTAGGTCATTGGGTGTATCGGAAGACTACGCACACTGATCTGTATTTGCACGCAGACAGCTGCCACCACCCTTCACAGAGGAATGGGGTACTTAAAACTCTAGTACATAGGGCGCGCACTATCTCTGACGCGGAGAGTCTACCCCGGGAATTGGAACATCTGAGAACTGTATTTCGAAAAAAATGGGTACTCAGAGTGACAGATTCAACGTGCTCTCCGCCCAACCACTGCAGCACAACCTGTTGAGATGGATGAAGTCACGAGGGAGGAGGTAGGCACTGCATTTATTCCATAAACAGGCGCACTCTCGGGAAAAATCGCCCGCATTCTGAAGAAACACCGGGTCGTAACTGCGTTTTGTCCTCCAAATAATACTCGTGCACTGGTGGGGAGCGCCAAAGATGACCTCGGTTTGAGGAAGGCCGGCGTGTACCAGATTCCGTGTCAATGTGGCAAGTCGTATATTGGTCAGACGATGCGTACCGTCGAGGATCGATGCCGTGAACACCAGAGGCACACTCGACTGATGTATCCGAGCAAGTCGGCGGTCGCTGAACATTGTTTGTCGGAAAATGACGCCATGGAGCATGACCGCACGAGGATTCTGGTACAGACGTCGAGATACTGGGACAGCGTTGTTAGAGAGGCCATCGAAATTCGCACCAATGACGACCTCATAAACCGTGACTGTGGCTATAATCTTAGCAAGGCTTGGGAACCAGCGATCGGGTTAATCAAGAGTAAATCGAGCAAACGTATAGTTGTGACGACCACGGCGGACAGAGCCATCACACCGACGTCATCTCAGACGCCGTCGCAATCTGTTCCACCGCGCGACCGTGGCGCGGGGCGCGGACGGCGGAGGGAGCGCGCCGCGGGCGGAGGGTATTTAAATCGTCCGCCGCCGCGACCGAAGCCAGTTCCCCCTGAGCGGCCATAGCGTACGGATCTCCGTGCCGGCACGTTCACAGGAGCTCAGTCCGTCAGTTCACCTGATGATGGCGATATGTATGATCGCCGAAATATTGTGCCCGTTGGACACTATAGACCGGCAGCATACCCGTTGATATTTTGATTATATTGAAAGGGTTCATACTTTTAGCTGACTGAACAAACTATTTAAATCTTTTCGAACCAAGGCTGTTTTGCCTTTCTTCGTTTCTCTATAATTGCAAAATCTCTGTCGCAGCTCAAAATGCTGTGCCCATTCATCAGAAACTTGTCTGTTATCTCTTCAATCCATCCCAGGCTAAATGGAGGAGACTTTCACCCATGGTATTGTAAATCTAGAGCACTACTTACCCCAGAACACCATGCGCCATCTAATAATGAATGTTTGAAACATTTTCTCGATTATTTGGCATTTGGAACAAATCTAGGCGCATGTAACAGAGTACAGAGAACACAACAGCACAGTAGCATTTTATGAATAAATGGCGCCGTGAACGTTTTGCTTTTCAACTCTTCAATTGTTCTGCAGAACTCATTTATGGCCCTGCTTCTGTCAGTGATGAATTTCGAAAGGATTACCAAATGCAGATTAACACGCCGATCCCGTGAACATAGAGGATAGGGCCAGGAATAAATGAGAATGGACGGCCGCGGTGGCCGTGCTGTTCTAGGAGCTCCAGTCCGGAGTCGCGCTGCTGCTACGGTCGCAGGTTCGAATCCAGCCTCGGGCATGGATGTGTGTGGTGTCCTTAGTTTAGTTAGGTTTAAGTAGTTCTAAGTTCTAGGGGACTGATGACCTCAAAAGTTAAATCCCATAGTGTTCAGAGCCGTTTGAACCATTTTTGAAATAAGAATGTTCAAATGTGTGTGAAATCCTATGGGACTTAACTGCTAAGGTCATCAGTCCCTAAGCCTACACACTACCTAACTTATATTACCCTAACGACGAATACACACACCCATGCCCGAGGGAGGACTCGAACCTCCGCCGGGACCAGCCACAATAAATAAGAAAGTAAGAAGAATCCATTGCTTTACTTACGGTGTCGTAAGCCCACGAACGTTACATTTTTTAAAATTTTATTGGAACTAAAATAGCACTGGTCGAAGCTAGGAGAGAAGGAGGAGACATATGGCAGTCTACTTATGGCTTTTACACGGGTTGGTGGTAACTGGTAATCCGCTACGAGTCAGTGACAAACTTAGGGTGGCCGTGATTTCCTGCCAATAATCGTGGAGAAAAGACGCCAGTTGCACGTGCAGTGTTTGTCTGGCCGCTGGCGAAAGTGTCCGCTGGGCCCGCCGCCCCGCGATCACACTCGGCCCGTCGTTTCTCCGCAACTATCAGCACGGCCGCCAGAAACTTGTCGCTGATTTGTAACGGATTCAGCAAGCCGGGTATACCAGAAAGTCTGCCACATATCCCTTGTATCGTACTTTGTGGCCGCCCGCAATGCAATCTGACATTACAAAGGGGACTGGAACGTGACACAGTTCTTCACGAAAAGATATTACTCCTGTTATTGCTCGTAGACCCACGTTTCACGATGTTCAGGTAGCTCATATGCAGTATATTCTGTATGACATACAGCGATAGAAGCTTCCGGGGCACCTTCACGACATTTCAATTAATGCAACTCCGCTCTGCGGCTCCACAAATACTGCAGTAGATCGCATCGATGACATCATCTTTGCATGTGCAAAATGGGAGAGGCATACACGATCTTTTCTGCAATAATTACTTCGTGTGAAAGTAGTTTCCCACAAGGGCCGCTATTCTACTTTCTATGAGTAATGCCGCGCACATTGCATTGGTGGATCAGTTCGTAGCGTTTCTGTTTTTAATATTGATATTCCGGTTGTCATGGGTTTATTTACCGTCATTTTTATTTGTAGTTTACTGTTGCTATTTGAGTTTACATATTGTCATTTTTACACCTGCGGACAGTGAGTCGAGCTGAGGGCCCTGTTTGAGTTCAGTGGGGGGGGGATTCAAAAATGTTCAAATATGTGTGAAATCTTATCAGTCTCTAAGCTTACACACTACTTAACCTAAATTATCCTAATGATAAACACACACACCCATGTCCGAACCTCCGCCGGGACCAGCGAGGGAGGGGGGGGGGGGATTACAGCAGCGAAGGCAGCCAGAAACATTATTTGCACAGTGTATGAGGATAATGCCATTGCATAGAGCACGGGAAGAATATAGTTTTCTGGTGCACGTTTAAAAGTCGGATGTACCGGTACCGCATGCTCTAAGCCAAAATCACAAAAATCAGGGGTTGGTTTTATGTGCATCTCTGCTTGCTCGTTATCAGTTGGCTAGTGAACAACCCGGACCATTGCTATACTGTACCGTTACTAGTGGCGAGAAATAGGGTCTTTATGCTAATGTGGAAAAAGAAAGGAATGGTTGAGTCCAAACAACTCCCAATACAAAGAGCAGCGCGCATCAACAAAAGATAATATTATACATCTGTTGGAACGGAGACGGTATGGTGTAGTACGAATTGCTTCCCTGAGATGTAACCATCACTGCTGATATTTACTGTCAACAACTGAGAAGCCTTGTTGAAGCAGACCAAGAGTAACGACGAGGAAGACTGCATGAAGTGACGCTACTGCATGATAACGCCCCACTCCCTCCCGCATTGATAGGCAGCCAAAAACGCTATACAGGAGTTGGGTTGGGAAGTCATTCCGTAACAGCCTTGTTCACCTGATTTTGTGCTCTCAGGTTTTTACCTTTCCCGATCTCTGTCGAACAACATTCAAGGAACTTCCTTTCCGGATAAAAATGCGCTCCGTACATGACTCGACGAGTTCTTCGCCTCAAAAAACGTGATTTCTACGGTCGCCGAATCTTAAAGTTACCACAGCGTTGGCAGTGAAGGAGAATATATTGTTGATGAGTAATGTCTCTGTTATATGTATCTGTTGTGTTTATTAAACCTATGGAAAAACGCTACGAATTTATGCATCAGTCCAATAATAAGGAGTTCTACAAAAGCTTTGCAAGGTGCCAGAATATCTTTGTAGTAATAACGCAGCACTTGAAACTACGTTCGCCGCCATTTCACGTAAATATGTATTTTAGTTGAGGTACTGAAGAGTTCTATCTATATTATTTCCATTCTTTTCCTTTTAATTCTTGAATTTGTGGTGTCAGGACAGTTAACAATGTTAAAGTATTCTGCAATATTTTACACATCATGTCAAATACTACTGTTAAACGTGTACTTGTATATTTATTTCTATTTGTGACTCAACATCATTGTTATAGTTAATATTGTTATACTGTTCTTCCATCTTTTCCTTTACATTACCGAAACCAATTTTTCAGTATTTTACCTATGTGTCATTCAGCAGCCAGCATCTAACCCCCTGTGTTAATTAATATTTGAATGCTGCCATATTATGACATCAATTTATGTTGTGTATTTATTTAAGTTTTAGATGTTAGTGAACAGGACCAGCACGTGACTTATAGTGAGAAAGAGCTAACATTAGGCTTACTGAAGCAATTTTGCACGAACTTGTACGAGAGGACCTAAAACTATTTTACACGTTGACATGGTAGATAAAATAACTTTTAGACTAATGAATTCTGCACTGCACTACAAAATGACGCAGATATATAACACGGTTTTCAGCGTAGTCTCTATGTCTCTGTAAATTAAGTCGGAATGTTCTACCAATCGTTCAATTCCTCGACGACAGAAATCCGTCCATTGGTCACGGGGCATTTCGAGATTCGCTGTATGAATGCCCTCATCGTCGGAAAATCTGCGATTTATGCGAATCAGTTCTTCGTCTGCCTGGGCATTGTCGTCTGTGGACGATGTCGTCGATCCTCCACCTCGATCCGCATCACCCACGTCTGTGTGGCCTTGGTGAGACTGTTGGCGCCATTCACTACAGCTGGACGCGGCACCGCGTTTGGTCCATATACCGACAAAATTTCACGATGAATGTGTGTGCAATTCTGACGTTTTGCCCACATGAATGGTAGTGTCTCACGTATTTACAACTTTGGAGTGCGTCTGCAGGTGCTGCGTCGTTTTAATTTCGTAAGTGCGAGGTTTCTGAGTCGAATCTCGCTAATGTTACTTTTTTTTTATTCTCACGTATTTAAACAACACATACGCGTGGCACGCCACGGAATTATGTAATGAGCAAGAACCTTTATGAATGTGAACCAGGTTTGTTTTACAATAGACATATTCATAAAATCAAGCTCATGACCAATTTCAGCGTTCATTACATGTACCGTCTGTCGCAATAATTATAGTTTTCCATGCTTCCACCATAAGTATCATCCTGATTCTGGCAGTGTTCCGTAGAGTGCACATTTTACTTGTTGTAAATGTAAATACAGTAACGTACATACCGCGCGACTGCAGCGGTCGCAGGTTCGAATCCTGCCTCGGGCATGGATGTGTGTGGTGACCTTAGGTTAGTTAGGTTTAAGTAGTTCTAAGTTCTAGGGGACTGATGACCACAGATGTTAAGTCCCATAGTGCTCAGAGCCATTTAGTAACGTACATAAAATGACTATAATTATTTGATTGGAAGTTCATGTAAATCTTTTTTTCTAATTTCGAATCTCCTTGCAAAAATTTTTCTCCTTCCTTCAGAGTAAAGATTAAAAAAACATTAAATAAATCAATAAATGTTGATAAACTGCTGAGTCCTAATAAGTATGTTGTTAGAATTACGTTGTTGTTGTTGTGGTCTTCAGTCCTGAGACTGGTTTGATGCAGCTCTCCAGGCTACTCTATCATGTGCAAGCTTCTTCATCTCCCAGTACCTACTGCAACCTACATCCTTCTGAATCTGCTTAGTGTATTCATCTCTTGGTCTCCCTCTACGATTTTTACCCTCCACGCTGCCCTCCAATACTAAATTTGTGATCCCTTGATGCCTGAAAACATGTCCTACCAACCGATCCCTTCTTCTAGTCAAGTTGTGCCACAAACTTCTCTTCTCCCCAATCCTATTCAGTACCTCCTCATTAGTTACGTGATCTACCCACC
Organism: Schistocerca americana; assembly: GCF_021461395.2. Lineage (NCBI taxonomy): Eukaryota > Metazoa > Arthropoda > Insecta > Orthoptera > Acrididae > Schistocerca > Schistocerca americana. The sequence continues at coordinate 654,767,803 of NC_060120.1, read as the reverse complement.
CTATCTTCAGCATTCTTCTGTAGCACCACATTAAGAAAGCTTCTATTCTATTCTTGTCCAAACTAGTTATCGTCCATGTTTCACTTCCATACATGGCTACACTCCATACAAATACTTTCAGAAACGACTTCCTGACACTTAAATCTATACTGGATGTTAACAAATTTCTCTTCTTCAGAAACGATTTTCTTGCCATTGCCAGTCTACATTTTACACTCCTGGAAATTGAAATAAGAACACCGTGAATTCATTGTCCCAGGAAGGGGAAACTTTATTGACACATTCCTGGGGTCAGATACATCACATGATCACACTGACAGAACCACAGGCACATAGACACATGCAACAGAGCATGCACAATGTCGGCACTAGTACAGTGTATATCCACCTTTCGCAGCAATGCAGGCTGCTATTCTCCCATGGAGACGATCGTAGAGATGCTGGATGTAGTCCTGTGGAACGGCTTGCCATGCCATTTCCACCTGGCGCCTCAGTTGGACCAGCGTTCGTGTTGGACGACGCTTCATCCAGTCCCAAACATGCTCAATGGGGGACAGATCCGGAGATCTCGCTGGCCAGGGTAGTTGACTTATACCTTCTAGAGCACGTTGGGTGGCACGGGATACATGCGGACGTGCATTGTCCTGTTGGAACAGCAAGTTCCCTTTCCGGTCTAGAAATGGTAGAACGATGGGTTCGATGACGGTTTGGATGTACCGTGCACTATTCAGTGTCCCCTCGACGACCACCAGTGGTGTACGGCCAGTGTAGGAGATCGCTCCCCACACCATGATGCCGGGTGTTGGCCCTGTGTGCCTCGGTCGTATGCAGTCCTGATTGTGGCGCTCACCTGCACGGCGCCAAACACGCATACGACCATCATTGGCACCAAGGCAGAAGCGAGTCTCATCGCTGAAGACGACACGTCTCCATTCGTCCCTCCATTCACGCCTGTCGCGACACCACTGGAGGCGGGCTGCACGATGTTGGGGCGTGAGCGGAAGACGGCCTAACGGTGTGCGGGACCGTAGCCCAGCTTCATGGAGACGGTTGCAAATGGTCCTCGCCGATACCCCAGGAGCTACAGTGTCCCTAATTTGCTGGGAAGTGGCGGTGCGGTCCCCTACGGCACTGCGTAGGATCCTACGGTCTTGGCGTGCATCCGTGCGTCGCTGCGGTCCGGTCCCAGGTCGACGGGCACGTGCACCTTCCGCCGACCACTGGCGACAACATCGATGTACTGTGGAGACCTCACGCCCCACGTGTTGAGCAATTCGCCGGTACGTCCACCCGGCCTCCCGCATGCCCATTATACGCCCTCGCTCAAAGTCCGTCAACTGCACATACGGTTCACGTCCACGCTGTCGCGGCATGCTACCAGTGTTAAAGACTGCGATGGAGCTCCGTATGCCACGGCAAACTGGCTGACACTGACGGCGGCGGTGCACAAATGCTGTGCAGCTAGCGCCATTCGACGGCCAACACCGCGGTTCCTGGTGTGTCCGCTGTGCCGTGCGTGTGATCATTGCTTGTACAGCCCTCTCGCAGTGTCAGGAGCAAGTATGGTGGGTCTGACACACCGGTGTCAATGTGTTCTTTTTTCCATTTCCAGGAGTGTATATCCTCTCTACTTCGACCATCATGAGTTATTTTACTCCCTAAATAGCAAAACTCCTTTACTACTTTAAGTGTCTCATTTCCTAATCTAATTCCCTCAGCATCACCAGATTTAATTTGACTACATTCCATTATCGTCGTTTTGCTTTTGTTGATGTTCATCTTATATCCTCCTTTCAAGACACTGTCCATTCCGTTCAACTGCTCTTCCAAGTCCTTTGCTGTCTCTGATAAAATTACAATGTCATCGGCAAACCTCAAAGTTTTTACTTATTCTCCATGAATTTTAATACCTACTCCGAATTTTTCATTTGTTTCCTTTACTGCTTGCTCAATATACAGATTGATTAACATCGGGGAGAGGCTACAACCCTGTCTCACTCCTTTCCCAACCACTGCTTCCCTTTCATGCCCCTCGACTCTTATAACTGCCATCTGGTTTCTGTACAAATTGTAAATAGCCTTCCGCTCCCTGTATTTTACCCCTGCCACCTTCAGAATTTGAAAGAGAGTATTCCAGTTAACATTGTCAAAAGCTTTCTCTAAGTCTACAAATGCTAGAAACGTAGGATTGCCTTTTCTTAATCTTTCTTCTAAGATAAGTCGTAAAGTTAGTATTGCCTCACGTGTTCCAACATTTCTACGGAATCCAAACTGATCTTCCCCGAGGTCCGCTTCTACCAGTTTTTCCATTCGTCTGTAAAGAATTCGCGTTAGTATTTTGCAACTGTGACTTATTAAACTGATAGTTCGGTAATTTTCACATCTGTCAACACCTGCTTTCTTTGGGATTGGAATTATTATATTCTTCTTGAAGTCTGAGGGTATTTCGCCTGTCTCATACATCTTGCTCACCAGATGGTAGAGTTTTGTCATGACTGGCTCTCCCAAGGCCATCAGTAGTTCTAATGGAATGTTGTCTACTCCCGGGGCCTTGTTTCGACTCAGGTCTTTCAGTGCTCTGTCAAACTCTTCACGCAGTATCTTATCTCCCATTTCGTCTTCATCTACATCCTCTTCCATTTCCATAATATTGTCCTCAAGTACATCGCCCTTGTATAAACCCTCTATATACTCCTTCCACCTTTCTGCCTTCCCTTCTTTGTTTAGAACTGGGTTGCCATCTGAGCTCTTGATATTCATACAAGTGGTTCTCTTCTCTCCAAAGGTCTCTTTAATTTTCCTGTTGGCAGTATCTATCTTACCCCTAGTGAGACAGGCCTCTACATCCTTACATTTGTCCTCTAGCCATCCCTGCTTAGCCATTTTGCACTTCCTGTCGATCTCATTTTTGAGACGTTTGTATTCCTTTTTGCCTGCCTCATTTACTGCATTTTTATATTTTCTCCTTTCATCAATTAAATTCAATATTTCTTCTGTTACCCAAGGATTTCTATTAGCCCTCGTCTTTTTACCTACTTGATCGTCTGCTGCCTTCACTACTTCATCCCTCAGAGCTACCCATTCTTCTTCTACTGTGTTTCTTTCCCCCATTCCTGTCAATCGTTCCCTTATGCTCTCCCCGATACTCTCTACAACTTCCGGTTCTTTCAGTTTATCCAGGTCCCATCTCCTTAAATTCTCACCTTTTTGCAGTTTCTTCAGTTTCAATCTGCAGTTCATAACCAATAGATTGTGGTCAGAATCCACATCTGCCCCTGGAAATGTCTCACAATTTAAAACCTGGTTCCTAAATCTCTGTCTTACCATTATATAATCTATCTGATACCTTTTAGTATCTCCAGGATTCTTCCAGGTATACAACCTTCTTTTATGATTCTTGAACCAAGTGGTAGCTATGATTAAGTTATGCTCTGTGCAAAATTCTACAAGGCGGCTTCCTCCTTCATTTCTTCCCCCCAATCCATATTCACCTACTATGTTTCCTTCTCTCCCTTTTCCTACTGACGAATTCCAGTCACCCACGACTATTAAATTTTCGTCTCCCTTCACTACCTGAATAATTTCTTTTATCTCGTCATACATTTCATGTATTTCTTCATCATCTGCAGAGCTTGTTGGCATATAAACTTGTACTGCTGTAGTAGGCATGGGCTTTGTGTCTATCTTGGCCACGATAATGCGTTCACTATGCTGTTTGTAGTAGCTAACCCGCACTCCTATTTTTTATTCATTATTAAACCTACTCCTGCATTACCCCTACTTGATTTTGTATTTATAAACCTGTAATCACCTGACCAAAAGTCTTGTTCCTCCTGCCACCGAACTTCACTAATTCCCACTATATCTAACTTTAACCTATCCATTTCCCTTTTTAGATTTTCTAATCTACCTGCCCGATTAAGGGATCTGACATTCCACGCTCCGATCCGTAGAACGCCAGTTTTCTTTCTCCTGATAACGACGTCCTCTTGAGTAGTCCCCGCCCGGAGATCCGAATGGGGGACTATTTTACCTCCGGAATATTTTACCCAAGAGGACGCCATCATCGTTTAATCATACAGTAAAGCTGCATGCCCTCGGGAAAAATTACGGCTGTAGTTTCCCTTTGCTTTCAGCCGTTCACAGTACCAGCACAGCAAGGCCGTTATGGTTAATGTTACAAGGCCAGATCAGTCAATCATCCAGACTGTTGCCCCTGCAACTACTGAAAAGGCTGCTGCCCCTCTTCAGGAACCACATGTTTGTCTGGCCTCTCAACAGATACCCCTCCGTTGTGGTTGCACGTACGGTACGGCCATCTGTATCGCTGAGGCACGCAAGCCTCCCCACCAACGGCAAGGTCCGTGGTTCATGGGGGGGTAGAATTACGTAGAAATTAAAAAAAAGAGCTGGCAACGAGATTAGATCCAGAGAGTTCGTGCTTGAAACTTCCTGGCAGATTAAAACTGTGTGCCGGACCGAAACTCGAACCCGGGACCTTTGCCTTTCGCGAGCAAGTGGTAGAGCACTTGCCCGCGAAAGGCAAAGGTCCCGAGTTCGAGTCTTGGTCCGGCACACAGTGTTAATCTGCCAGGAAGATTCATATCAGTGCACACTCCGCTGCAGAATGAAAATCTCATTATGGTATTTGACTTCTCGGTTAGAAATAAAAAAAATACATGTTTCATTGTTTTTGGAAATTCAGATCCCTAACGGAGTGAAAGAAGGGATGAAAAGCTTTATGCAGTTATTTCATGTTTTTGGTAATTCAGATCCCTAACGGAGTGAGAGAGGGGATCAAAAGCTTTATGCAGTGATTTCATTAAAGCATTTTCAGAGCTAAATCTATGAAAATTTGTATTTGGCTTCTCTGCTAGAAATAAAAGAAATACGTGTTTCACCGTTTTTGAAAATTCATTCCCTAAGGGGATGAAATGCCAGATGAAAAATTTTTAGACAGTATTTTGCTATATTAAAAAACATTTTAAATCTGAATCTATAAAATCTGATATTTCACTTCTCGGTCAGGTCTAAAAAATTACGTTCTGGTTGTGAAAGTTTCTCTGAAAGTACCACCACGTGATGGTAGTGAAAGTTTCCATGAAAATACTACCACGAGAACGCAAAAGGCACGATGAAGAAAAGTCTTGGACTCCAGCTTTTTGGTCGAATGTACTTTCGTAAAAGATCATGCTCTGTGGCCTAAATTAGCGTGAAAAGTTTTGAATTTGTGAAGAACATGTAAATTTGATTAAAGAAAAACAAAAATGGTATGCACATACAATCTACGTAAGCGAAGCAGCGTGCCCCAAACTAGGAAATAAATATAGCGCATTGCACATAAACCGACAGAAATACCCTATTGCAGTATTATTATATGGTTGCAGAGCATCACTGGCAGCAGTCGCAGCCATAACATATTCAGAAGTATGCATACAGAACGATTAAAGTAAAACGACCACGTAAAACTAATGCCAGACTGAAATCATTTGAAGAACGCTCAGGAAAAGGTAGTGTAATCCACCCACAAAGGATGTAGCTCACAATCATTCGACCAATACTTGAATATTGCTCAACTGTGTGGGATCTGTACTAGGTGGGAACGATAGAGGAAACAGGGAATATACGAAGAAGAACAGCTCGTTTCGTCACAGGTTCGCTTAGCAAGAGTGTAAGCGTCATGGATATCCCCGTCCAGTCAGTGTGCAAGTGAGACGTTCTGTATCGCATCACTATGCGGTTTACTATTACAATTTCGAGAACGTACCTTCAATAGAAGAGTCAGCCAATTTATTACTTCCTCCTACGTGTATCTCCGAAAAGGCCATGTATGTAAAACTAGAGTCATTTGAACTCACGCACAGGCTTACCAGCAATCGTTCCCTCCCCTCCCCCCCCCCCCCCCCAAAAAAAAAAAATCTTGAATGGATCTGGAAAAGAAGTGTTCTGCTTCGTACTTTGGTTTACTGTAAAAATTCCGAAGAGTCAGAAAATGTGTTGCTTCCTCCTATGTGTATCTTGGAAAAGCCACGAAGGTAACGTCTGTATCTACGTAACTTCTCAGCAATTCACAATTAAGTTCCTCCTGGCAGAGGGTTCACTTAGCAAGAGTGTAAGCGTCATGGATATCCCCGTCCAGTCAGTGTGCAAGTGAGACGTTCTGTATCACATCACTACGCGGTTTACTATTACAATTCCGAGAACGTACCTTCAATAGAAGGGGGAAAACAAACAGTTAAATCTTTCCATGTGAACTCTGATCCCATAGTGCTTAGAGCCATTTGAACCATTTTTAGAGGGTTCTTCGCACCACCTTCAGCCTATTTCACTACCGTTCCATTCTCCAACAGCGCGTGGGAAAAATGAACACTAAATATTTCTGTACGAGCTCTGATTTATTTTATATTATTACAATGATCATTTCTCCATATGTAGGTGGATGCCAATAAAATACTATCGCATTCGGAAGGGAATGGTGAGTTTTGCCTTCATCTCGCAAGTAAGACTGACAGTCTTTATTTCTTGAAGTAGCCTCCCAAAAGGAGAGATACTCTCGTCCGAGCCTAAACCACACACATCGTTAGTTCGATATGAGTCATCATATTTGCAGTTGGTATGGCATCTGAAAGCACTCGTTAAGCATCTGGGATGACTCTCTGCAGTGTGCACACTGGACTTTTTCCGCTTCTTGGCCCCACATTGGAGTACCAATAATCCCACCCTCTGTAAGTGCCCAGATCTTGCTAGCCAAGATACTTCCTCTGAAACTGGCCAAGCGACTGCTTCTGGCTTAGGAATATTTATCAGACACAGACATCGCCTGAAACATACTTAGACAAAGTGGGGAGGCTCATCGAATGTCTTTCGTTTCCTGCCACACCTAGCAATGACCTCCCACTTGATCACGAGTGACTGGTCAACTTCATTGCGGTCAGTAGCCGGGGCGGCCACAGTAGCGAACCGATCGGGGAACTTGTGGGACGTACGTGCTGGACGTCCCTCGGATCCCCAGATCCGCCGCTCCCCTGCCCCCCCCTCCACCCCTCTGCCCCCTCCCACACACACACACAAACACACACAATGATGACAACTCGCTACAGTCTCACGCTGAGTGACCAAAGAATGATGGACGCCTGGAACTGTGAGTAAAGGGTCGTCAATTCAGCTCGCTTCTGAGCACAATAATCAGTTCCCTACCCATACTAAAGACGGCAAAAATATGCACTAGACTGTTATTAGAACGCGGAACTGTGCCATGCAAGAAATTCAAGAATTTAAACTAAGAAGGATGCAGGGAAATCAAAATAAGTCGCTTCTTATTAGAAGCTGTATCAGCTTACAAACGAAACTGTGAACTTCAATGCGCTGTTGCAGGGCCGGAAGTTAGAGATATTTGACCTCACATGGAGGCTTACCAGCAACCGTTCTTCCCCGAAACCATTCGCGACTGGATCGAGAAAAGGGGGGAAGTGGCAATGATACAAAATACGCTCCGTCATACACCGAAAAGTGGCTTTCAAAGTACACATGTAGATGTAGATGCGGAACTGGTGACAATGCCAGTTGCATGCAGCATGTCAAACGATTAGCTAAAGGAAAAAAACATTGAACTGACGTTTCATTATACAAATTCACCTGATTTATCACAGAATTATTTCTTTTTATTCCTTTATTTCAAAAGAAAGTGTGTGGACTGCAATTTTCATCACCTCAGGAAGCTATTGAATCCTACCACAGTTTTGGGGCACCAACATCAGAGTGACAAAAATATTTTCAGAATTGGTTCGAATACATGCAGAATTCTGTAAATTTTAAAGACGAATATTTTGCGAAACACTAAAATGGTTTTCCAAAGACCTTTTTCTTTCATTGTCTTTGTAAAAAGTTAAGGCCGGTGTCGTGTCCTGTCGAACAAGTGGAAGGTAAATTGTTTTCTGTGGTCGAGCTTTGAGAAGTTCACACGGGCTATTTGAATGTCCTGCCTCAAAGTGCAGACAGGTCTAATTACTGAATTGCAAGTGTAGCTGAGTATTTTCTGAGGTAAGTGAAAACTTTCACTCATTCTCGGAAGAAATTATTCATTCCAAACAGCGTCAAGACGAGACAAGGTTCTTGTCAGTGCGTTTGATATTAATCGCATATTTAGCGCCGACTAAGAGCGGAGATAAGTTATTGTTACTATTTCGGTACACAATCAACTGGTCTTCGTAAAACTAATCTTTATTTTCGTCTGAATTCCAAGATCCACTTGAGACTAAAGACGGTCCTTGCAACAGAAGCCCGATACTCTTCTTATCGTCGCGGTTCATGTACACTACTTAAAATCCATTAAGGCAAGCACTGAAATATCTTAGGTAACAGGTAGCTTGTGTAATTCGAATTGAAACAATGACGTGCTGGACCGTGTAACGGGCCAGTTACATGCTTCTTCTGTTCCTATGCCGTATTCCCCCAAAGTACTAAATTAATCGAGGCTTACAATACGGAACATAATGACTATTAAACGATTCGTGAGAAGAGCGAAAAGAGGGTGGAGATCCTTTTATTTATAGTTTTGTCAATATCCGTTGCGTGTCTACTGCAAAGACCGTCCGAGCAACAATGCAGCGACGTTTTCCGGGGAATGGAGTAAGCTGGGAATTAATGTGGGTGAGGGAAAGGCGTGGAACGATCACCATGAAACAAGAGGCAATGCATAACCCATGATACTTATTTACTTCATCAGCGATCAGGGACCTTGCACATTGTGTGCCAATCTTACAAACTGTCTCCGCCAGATCCTGTCCAGTCAGTTTCCATCTAGTTTCTTATAAACTCTATTGGTGCAGGTCTTCCATAATGCGTCCTCCCATCTTACCGAGCGAGGTGGCGCAGCGGTTAACACACTGGATTCGTATTCGGGAGGACGACGGTTCAAGAAACCTACGTCCCACCATACTGATTTAGGTTTTCCGTGATTTTCCTGAATCGGTTCAGGGAAATGGTGTGATGGTTCCTTTGGAAGGACACGGCCGACTTCCTTCCCCATCCCTCCCTAATCCGATAGGATCAGTGACCTAGCTGTTTGGTCCCCCCCAAATCAACCAACCGACTAACCTCCCACTTCTTCGTAGTCTCCCCAAGAGAGCTTTACCTCTGGCCTTCCTAACGACACTGCTTCTGGAATACCATCATCTTTCATCCTCGCCACATCTCCAGCCCGTTGTAATCGCTTAATCTTTGCTTTTTGTTCAGTATTATACAGGTTCATCATAGCGTATATTTCTTCATTTTTCAGTCCCCTTCACCCTGTTGCTTCCTACACTGGCCCAAAACAATTTTTCATGATCTTTCTCTCCAGCACCATCAGGTTTTGTCCATCGCTATTGGCGGTACTCAACATTTCGATGCTATATAACAGCACTTGTATTTTATTGTGTTTTATTCCTTCATTTTAACTTTTATTGAGATTACCTCTGATTTCATGATTGACTTTAGGCTGTTCTGTCATCTGGAATCATTAACAATTACTTAGTTCACTTCTAGCTGGACATTGTTCCTCCGGTTGAAGTATGATACCAAGTATTTAAAATTCTCAACTACCTTCAGATTTATGTAACCCACCTGTAAATCTTCAGACACATAGTCGTTAGTCCTTCTACTTAGGTCCATGACTTGAGTTGTGTGGGTTTATTTTCAAGCCCAGCTTCCCTACTGCTCGGGTCCTCCACCGTTTTTATAATTTTTTCTCTCGACGGGACGTTTAACACTAATCTTATCTTCCTCCTCCTCCTCCTCAGAGTAGCACTTGCAGCCTATGTCCTCAATTATTCGCTGGATGTATTCCAACCTCTGTGTTCCGATACAGTTTTTATCCTCTACAGTTACATCCACTACCATGGACGTTACTCCCTGATGTCTTAACAGATACCCTATCATCTAGTCCCTTGATCTTGTTAGTGTTTGCCATATGTTCCTTTGCTCAGCGACTCTGCAGAGAACCTCCTCATTCCTTACCTTATAAGTCCACCTAATTTTCAACATTCTTCTGCAGCACCACATGTCAAATGCTTCTATTCTCTTCTGTTACGGTTACTCCACAGTCCATAGAATGCTGTGCTGTAAACGTACGTTCTCACGAATTTCTTCCTCAAATTAAGACCTGTGTTTGATACTAGTAGACTTATGTGGGCCAGGAATGCTTTTCTTGGCAGTGCTACTCTGCTTTTTATGTCATTCTTGCTCCATCCGTCATGAGCTATTTTGCTGTCTAAGTAACAGAATTCCGAACGTCATCTACTTCGTCATCACCAATTATGATGCTAAGTTTGTCGCTGTCCTCATTTCTGCTACTTCTCATTACTTTCTTCTTTCTTCGATCTACTCTCATTCTATACTCTGTGCTCATTTGAATGTTCATTCAATTCAACATGTCCTCTAATTCTCCTTCACTTTTACTCAGGACAACGTCATCAGCGAGTCTTCACATTGATATCCTTTCAATCTGAATTTTAATCCAACTCTTGAACCTTTCTTTTTGAACAACAAGGGCGAAAGATTACATTCATGTCTTAAAACCTTCTTTAATCAGTGAGCTTTGTTCTTGGTCTTCCACTGTTATTGTTCCCCTTTGATTCATGTACATACTGTATATTACACGTGTTTCCCTATTTTTTATCCCCATTTATTTCAGAATTTTGAGCATCTTGCACCTTTTTATATTGCCGAAAGCTTTTCCCGGACATACAAACCCTATGAGCGTGTCTTTCTTCAGTCTTGCATCCATTATCAACCGCAACGTCAGAACTGCCTCTCTTGCCTTTACCTTTTCTAAAGCCAAACTGATGGTCAGTTAACAGATTACTTTTCTTTCCTATTCTTCTGTATATTATTTTTGTCAGTAACTTGCTGTGAAGCTAATAATAATAATGAGCGTATGGCATTGGTGGCAGGGAGACCCCTCGCGGGGCGGTTCGGTCGCCGCTCCACAAGTTCTTTAACGCCACTACGGCGACTTGCGAGTGAATGAGGATGAAATGATGATGAAAGACACACAATACCCAGTCATCTCGAGGCAGAGAAAATCCCTGACCCCGCCGGGAATCGAACCCGAGACCCCGTGCGCGGGAAGCGAGAAAGCTACCGCAAGACCACGAGCCGCGGACGCTGTGAAGCTGATCGTGTGATAATACTCACACTTGATGGCTCTTGCTGTCTTCGGAATTATGTGAACGATGTTTTCCCGGAAGTCTGATGGTATACCGCCAGTCTCATACATTCTACACACTAACGTCAATAGTCGTTTTATTGCTACATCCCCCCCCCCCCCCCAATTGATACCAACGTGAATAGTCCTTTTGTTGCCACATCCCCCAATGATTTCCGGAAATCCGATGGAATGTTATCTATCCATTCTGCCTTGTTTGATCTTAAGTCGTTCAAAGTTCTTTTAAATTCTGTTTCTAATACTGGATACCCTGTTTCATCCTCTGTCAAGTTATCAGACAAGTCCTCTCCCTCATAGAGGTCCTCAATGTTCTGTGTCCACCTACCCGCTCTCTCACTTGCATTTAACAGTGCAATTCCCATTGCACTCCTAATGTTTCCGCCCTTGCTCTTAATTTTACCGAAGGTTGTTTTTACTTTTCTATATGCTGAGTCACTCCTTCCGACAGTCATTTCTTTTTCTATCTCTTCGCATTTTTCATGTGACCGTTTTGTCTTAGCTTCCCGACTCTTCCTGTTTATTTAATTCTTCTGCGACTTGTATTTCTGTATTCCTATACATGTTTGTGCTTCTTCTTTCGTCGCTCAACGGAACTATTTCTTCTGTCACCCATAGTTTCTTCATAATTACCTGCCTCCAAAACGTGCGATTGCCCTTTTTATAGATGTCCATTCCTCTTCAACTCAACTGCCTACCTATTTATCCATTATCGCAATATTTATAGCCTCAGAGAATTTCAGGAGTATCTATTCATTGCTTAGTACTTCCACATCGCACTTCTTGGCGCATTGATTGTTTCTGACTTTTTTCTTAAACTTCAGCTTGTTCTTCATCATTACCAAATTGTGATCTGAGTCTATATCTGCCCTTGGATACGCCTTACAATCCATTATCTGATTTCGGAATCTCTGCCTGACCACGATGTAATCTAACTGAAATCTTCCTGTATCTCCCGGCCTTTTCCTAGTATACCTCTTGCTCATATGATTCTTGAACAGAGTTTTCGCTATTACCGTAGCTGTTGTATCACCTGAATATGATAGCGTTTGCTGATTTCCATTCAGACTGATGCCCTTTCCTGCTCTTTTCATTGCACGTACAACTTTTTCGAGGTCAAAAATAAATAATATTGGTAGCAATGCGCCACCTTGTTGTAACCCAGTTCGTGCATTCTTCATTTGACTTCCTCCTTGGTATCTTGCTTTAGCTTTCATATCTGTTGTACACGATTTGACCAGGTAGACTACTCTTTCAGGTGCTCCCAACTCCCTAAGGATGTTGTATAGGGTTACTCTATGAATACTGTCGTATGCCTTTAAAAAACCTACGAAAGTGGCGAATACTGGTTTATTCAATTTCGGTACCTTGCCCATACCTGTCTCATAGTTAATATGTGGTCAACTGCGGAGTTTCCTGACCTGAAACATGCTTAGTAATGTCCTACTATTTCGTCGGCGCATCGCTTACGGTTTTCCATATTATCAAGAATAAGACAATGTAGCCTGTATTCATAAGCGATATTCCTCTATATTTATTGCATTCTCTTTTGCTTTTCTTCTGATGGACTGGTAAGATAACAGCTAGTTTCCATTCTGTTGGTATATTGAACCGTGATTTATTTTCAGAGAATATTCTTAAGAATTTATTTTATTTACTAGCGATTCATCAAGAACATTAACACATTTAACCACACTATGTAAGCCTGAAAGTAGTTGCCAGGGAATAACTGATGAAATCATAACCAAATTCCTTTTAACAAATGGGAATTTTATTCACTTTAATAGTGCCTAAAGCATTTTTTAAAAGAAACAGATTTAAAATTATAATCAGAAAGCACCCTCTAAACATCAAAGTTACAATTTATTGAGAGGCAGAAAGAAACAAGTTTTGACTGTATGAGCTTTCTGGCAGAGAAACTAGGCACCCCCCCCCCCCCCCCTGCGTAGGAGGGATGGAAATGGTACAAAACACTAACAATTAAAATATTAACCTTGCAACTTGATTTTAACTTCTAAGAAAAGTCTTACAGTGAAAGGGTGGCAAGCCCGCATCTCGTGGTCGTGCGGTAGCGTTCTCGCTTCCCACGCCCGGGTTCCCGGGTTCGATTCCCGGCGGGGTCAGGGATTTTCTCTACCTCGTGATGGCTGGGTGTTGTGTGCTGTCCTTAGGTTAGTTAGGTTTAAGTAGTTCTAAGTTCTAGGGGACTTATGACCACAGCAGTTGAGTCCCATAGTGCTCAGAGCCATTTGAACCATTTGAAAGGGTGGCAACTTTATATACTAAAATGATCATTTAAAGGAAAGCCTATGAAATGCAATCTTATATAAAATTCTACAAGGTTGGACAAACAAAAGATGCTCTACGGTACACAGATGCCGCCTCTCAGATCATAGGCAATAATATCAAAATTTCCAAAGATCAAATCATATTTCAGGTATTAGGCCGTTACAGTCCAACCAATAACTTCGTTAACACACCAAATCCGACAAACATGACAGAGGCAGCTACTAACGTACGGTAGATTGATAGGGAGATTACCGAAAAACCCTAGCCGCAGGTTGCTCTAACCCGCCCCTACTCCACAAGGGAAAAACGGACCACCCAATTTATAAACAACCACCTTCTCGCGGGTGGGCAAACGGAGAAGAATGGTGGGACGACCCCGAGGCAAAACGGCTGGTGACCTCACCAAGAAAACAAATAGAATTTAACAAGAGTAAATTAAACAACATACCACCAATCACTTAACTTCTAATAAACTGCGATTTCTCGAGAAGACCTGGCGCAGCACCCCCAAATCGCTCTCCCGAACCGTCCGCTGCCAGCCGCTTCAACGGACGCAGGAAAGCGCGCCGATCTCCCGTCTCACGGCGCCGCAGCTCGCACCGGTCAGACTGATGTCGTGGGTTGACTCCTATTGCTCTCGTGTCGACCGCGAAGCCACTACCCCTCGCTATACGCCGTGGCCCACTGGACTCACGTGACGACCTCACGTGCGCCGACGCTCAAGACGGACAAGTCATCTTGTGTCTCAGTGCGCGACCGACCAACCGATCGATCCAACTGCCAATGACCATTGCCTGAGCAAACTCGAGCTGACTGGCGGCCTAACGCGCAGACTCAGATGCAGGACCGGGCGACCACTCGCTGAATTCTCTTACTGGCGGAGTGGAAAGATTCTCATTGTGCCGACTTTAAAGGTTGATCCGAATGACAGACATGCTAGCACTCCGAACGACAGACAGACACTAACTGCCTAACAAATGCGGACGAGAGACAGACTAGCAAGCTGGGGACGAGAGACTGACGCAGACTGCACGACTGGCGAGCTTATGAGCCCCTTAAATGCACGTGAACAGGCAACCTTTCCCCTTTCCCACCAGAGAGAGACACCAATGCTGCGATTGCCACAGCGGCGCCACCGCCAGAAACGGAGGGCGACTGCTTCACACTAAGCGCTGCGGCGCCCTCTTCAAAACAGCAATTTTTACCACGGCTCATATATCTTTTTTCTTCCATGTCATTTTTATTAATCTGGTCAACTCTTTGACGAGGTTTTAACCACCCTCTTTGATAATCTCTGGCGTTATTTGATCTTCTCCTGGACCCTTCCTCTTCCTCAGATGATTTATAGCCTTTGTCACATCCTTTCCAGTAATATTAACTGTTACATAATTCTTTTCTTGTTCTGTTTGCTGAAACATGTCTTCTGGATCTTCCGCATTTGATAGACCAGCAAAATATTGTACCCATCCTTCTAGGATCATTTCTCTGGAAACTATCATCATTTCATCTCATCATTAATGATAAGAGATTCGCCTCCTCCTCCTCCATTTCTCACTTACTTGATATTTTGGAACATGTGTCTGCTGTTGTTTCTTTGACCGGCTACATCAATTTCTTTTAGCGCGGGCGCCAAACGATTTTTCTTTTCTGCCCTAAGTATTCATTTTTTCTCTCGTTTCGCTTTCTTGTATTCTTCACTGTTGTTCGTTGTCTGTGTTGTTTATCCATCTTTCTCTTGCTTTTCTCTTTGCTTTTACTGCTGCCTCGCATGTTTGATCTAACTAGTTTCTTTTCTTCTTTTTGAGATTCCGTATCCCGATTGTCAAAAACGGAACCCTTACAGGATCACCTTGTTGTCCGTCCTTCTGTCTGTCTCTCTGTCCGACTGCTAAAAACCGTTTTCTCGTGAATGCGTAGACGTATCAAGTTGAATGTTATGCCACATACTAAGGTGTACTGTACTTTGGAGGTGTAAAATATTGAAACTTCTAAATCAATGCAATCAAAAGATACGGCCTTTATGTAACATATTTTGACACTCGCAAACTCACTCATCAAAACCTATAGCATCATACTTCCTGTTGACCTAGAATCATGAAATTTGGCAAGAAGCAAGCTTTCACAGTACAAGTAAAGAAAAAATCCGAAATTAATTAATTTGTATTTATTTCACACAAAAATATTTATTTTGTCAGTTTTATCCGACTTCAGACTTAAAACTGAAACGTTCTTGAAAGTTTGTACGGAACCGTCGGGGCGCGAGTCCTACCCGCTCCTGACCAATTTTATTTCTTTACTTATATCTCTTCCGTTGCTTCTGAACATATCAATACAGTATCCACATCTACGCAGTTTTGTGCCTTTGGCTTAAGTACCTCAAACTTATTCAAATGGTTCAAATGGCTCTGAGCACTATGCGACTTAATTACTGAGGTCATCAGTCACCTAGAACTTAGAACTAATTAAATCTAACTAATCTAATGACATCACACACATCCATGCCCGAGGCAGGATTCGAACCTGCGACCGCAGCGGTCACGCGGTTCCAGACTGAAGCGCCTAGAACGGCAAGGCCACATCTGCCGGCCTCAAACTTATTCCTCACACCCACATGGTATCTTCAAGCTATCTTAGTCCAATACAGTTTACGCACGTCAGAAGTTCTATTTCTGTGCTCAACTGTTTCCTCCACTATGGCATTTGTAGTATGACTTTCCCAACAAGTAGAAAGTGATCTGTGTCCCCATCTGCTCCTCTGTATGACCGTACATCCTCTACGCTCTTCTTGTGCTTCAAGTCTACCAACAGGTGGTCAATTTGGTTTATAGTTTTCCCATCTGTTGATTTCCAAGTCCCTTTATGAGTCTTTTGATTGGGGAGGTTGCTGATCTGTTTCTCTCCTGCCCCACTTCAGCATTAAAATCTCGAAGTATTATTTTTATATTTCTGTCACTGCTTCGTCTGTGGTTTCCTGTTCCTCTCATAGCGTAAAGGGTGCTGTACATTGTACTCTAAGTAGCGGGGCTTCCAGTTCACTGCTTCTGGGCAAGCACGATTTGCAGTCAGGGTTTTCTCCCCTAGGGGAGCAAGGTGCACCTACATCTAGACCTTCCCCCCCCCCCCCCCCACCCTTCTCCTCTACCTGTGGACAGGTAGAAAGGGAAGAAAGGTAGGGAACGGGAAACGCTAAAGATGGGTCATTGTGTGGCACGCTTTGTTTGGATCCTTTGTGTGGCCTGTCCGGCTATGTTTGAACAGCCAGTAAATTGCCACCTGCATAGCCGTCAGCTTCATTGGAGCGCACAACTCTCTCACCACCACCGTCAGTGATACGATAAGGCGATGGCTCCAGGCAGAGTACATCACCCTCCAGCGGAGTTTTCGGATTTTTTTAAAGAAACGGTTAAGATTAGCTTGCAGAATATTCAGTCAGTATTTTACATTTATCTTAGTCTGGCATCTTCGAAATTTGTGGCAGGCTAGGGCTACTGCAGTTATTACTAACTAGCGGAGAAACCCGGCATTGGCCAGGTATTTATTTATAGCTGTGCGTCCACGTTTGTACAACGCAGCGTCTGGCCTTGTGCTTAATGTTTATAACGTCATATATCCTGACTTTATGTCGTACAATGGTATAAGTTTGTAGGTACACTCAGTGGCATATGTGGACGCTGTCTGTAAAATGTGTTGCAAATGGAGTTAGTAGCAACGAGGTAACAGATTTAAATGTCGTGCGTGATGCGGCTGTTTTTCATGCAGATCATAGTTTACGATGTCATATCTCCTGAACTATGTGTGGCACAAAGATATAATTTTGCACTTACGTTCAGTCGTATATGAAAACAGTGTCTGTAAAATGTGTCGCGAAACAGCTAGTAGTAAAGAAGTAATAAATTATAATGTCATGTCTATGCGCTACTTTTACTGCATGAACAGAGGAGAAGTAGTAAGCGACAAAAATTTCTCCTTCCGTCATTTTGTAGGGGTTATCAGATAGAAAAAAAATATCGTGTAAGTTTGAAATTATATGTAAAGTTTGTTGCAAGATGCTAAGTGCTCTAATTCTCAAATATTGGATGAACAAAGTGTGTGAATTCACAAGTCCAGGGCTACACTTCTTTTTCACGCTCACCCACCACCCCGTTTGACAGGTAAGTGGTTCCTACCGCTACAGCGACTGCTGCTGACAGTAAGGTATATATGTACTAAGTTTGGTTGAAAATGGTTCTGTGGTTCAGGAGGAGATGTGAAACACACTCACACCCGAATACATACATACATACATTTTTTAGATATGTATAGATTACAGTACTTAAAAAAAGATTAATTCTTCGAGCCGCAGTGCCTGTATATTAATGAAATAATGTAATATTTTTAATTCAATGATCAGTGGTTTATCTTACAGTTTATTTTTAGTCAGTTCGCGTCGTGTGCAGTTTTCAAACCAACGCCTCGAGTTACGACGATCATTTACTCCTTGGATTCATATTTTTTTGTCCACTTGTTTAGTTAGCGGCGCCGTAGCGATTCAACATCTTTATTACAGTCAGATGCTAAATCTACGGCCCCTGTTTATGACTTGATACTGACGACATAATTTTTCCAGAGGATTTTTAATTAGGTCGCTTAAGATGCTCGATAATCCGAGTATAAGAACAAACTTACATTTTTGCTGGAATTTAGTGCTCAGGAGTGGAGAGAATCAAATAACTTTTAAATACAATGCTCTTGCTTTTAAGAGAGGGATCCGCCACCATCAGAAACTGTCGGCAATGATGGCGCGCTGTATTGTTTTTAATGTTTCATGGCATCTGTAACAGCACTAAGCAAGTATGTTGCTTTGTGATGAAGGCTACAGCACAGATCTCTCATTCACTTCCTCAGGTTCAGACGTGAGCGTAATACGTTTGTTCCGATCATCCGGGCTAAATGCGGAAGAACTACACTCAAGCTCATAAATTAAGGATAATTGCAGAATGTGGTGCCACACAACGTGGCACTACACAAAACTGGCGCTAATAGTCTAGGCACAAAGGGAACACACACGACAGAGATCTGTAAGTCGATGGTAGTGACAAGTTGAGAAAACCGTCCCGAAACAAATGTGCTACAAAACACCACTGTTTCCTGCGCATGTACTCCGGCATCAATACGGGATATGATCACCATGCACACGTACACAGGCCGCACAATGGGTTGGCATGCTCTGGATCAGGTGGTCGAGCGGATGCTGGGGTATAGACTCCCATGCTTGCACCAGTGCCTGTCGGAGCTCCTGAAGTGTCGTAGGGGTTTGAAGAGGTGCAGCGATACGTCAACCAAGAGCACCCCAGACGTGCTCGATGGGGTCTAGGTCTGGAGAACAGGCAGGCCACTCCATTCGCCTGATATCTTCTGTTTCAAGGTACTCCTCCACGATGGCAGTTCGGTGGGGCCGTGCGTTATAATCCATCAGGAGGAAGGTGGGACCCACTGCACCCCTGAAAAAGTGGACATACCGGTGCAAAATGACGTCCCGATACACGTGACCTGTTACAGTTCCTCTGTCACAGACATGTAGGGGTGTACGTGCACCAATCATAATCCCACCCCACACCATCAAACCACGACCTTTTCAAGGACATTAAGGGGTTGGCATCTGGTTCCTGGTTCACGCCAGATGAAAACCCGGACAGAATCACTGTTCAGACTATACCTGGACTCGTCCGTGAACATAACCTGGAACCACTGTTCCAATGAACATGTAATGTGTTCTTGACACCAGACTTTACGGGCTCTCCTGTGACCAGCGGTCAGTGGAATGCACCTTGCAGGTCTCCAGGCGAATAAACCATGTCTGTTCAGTCGTCTGTAGACTGTGTGTCTGGAGACAACTGTTCCAGTGGCTGCGGTAAGGTCCTCAGCAAGGCTACCTGCAGTACTCCGTGGCCGTCTGCGGGCACTCACGATGAGACATCGGTCTTCTTGTAGTGTTGTACACTGTGGACGTCCCGTACTGTAGCGCCTGGACACGTTTCCTGTCTTCTGGAATCGTTGCCATAGTCTTGAGATCACAGTTTGTGGCACACAGAGGGCCCGTGCTACGACCTGCTGTGTTTGACCAGCCTCCAGCCTCCCTAGTATTCTACCGTCATAACGTCATCAATGTGTTCTTTGAGCCATCTTCAACACACAGTCATCATTAGCACGTCTGAAAACGTCTGCACACTTACTCGCTGCACCACACTCTGCCATGCACCAACACACCTCTGCGTATGTGGACTGCTGCCAGCGCCACCATGCGACGACCGCAGGTCAAATGCACCGCACGGTCATATCCTGAGGTGATTTAAACCCGCAAACCTCCCGCAAGACCGTTGTTTCACCATGTATCAGCATTATCCTTCATTTGTGAGCATGAGTGTAGAAACTGAAAGAGATGTCGCGGAGGTAACGGCTGCGAAGTTGCTAGATTACTTTAGCATCAACAGTTTTAAAAGAAAAAAAAACACATTCTACAGCACAATACGGTACTCGGCTAACTCATTTCCCTGGATGAAAGCCACAAATATTCGTGAAACAATGGCGCTCGGTACAGACGTAAATGGTTCCAACCGCTTCAGTAGAAATTTTTATGTAATTTGGTCACCAGTATTGGCAGTTGGAGATTTGATGTGGGCGTTAGAAACATCATATGATGATACAGAGTGTCTGATCAATTTCTACTGTAGTTAACTGGATTGAATTCGAACCATCTGCGCAGGGTATGAGCCGCATCGGGACGGAGACTGCAGATGATGCGTCAACCGGTAGTGGAAGAGGTTGCGCTCAAACAGACAGATGCTGATCATGTACTTTTCTTTCATTTCGATCTCAATTAACACGCTCACGGACACAGCAAGGCACTGTACAAATTCCTATTAATGGCAAATGTTCAATCCCTAGTACTGCTGGAACAACGCAGACACAAGTGTTAGAAAAGTAACACTGAATTCCACAAGAGAGTAGTTAGGGAACTGAGTGTGTGTTATTACACTTCCGAGGGGACTGTGCCCACTCGCCAGCACCATTTCCACCAAATTTGTGCCACGTACGGAGCGTGGCCAGAAATGAAAGTGACTGGAGTGGGAGCTCCGGGTGGTCGAGGGTTTCGAAGAAGTAACATTTCTGATGCGGCTCGGGAGTCGCATAAGCTGTTTATCTTAGCGCAGCTTAGCTGCCAGGTAGCAGCTGGCGCAGCGAAGAGAGTACACAAATATAATCCGAAGGTCGTGTGGTTTAGTCCCTATGGGGAAAGCTTTTTTATTTAATTTTTACCTTAGTTATGCTGCAATTAAACCGAAATAATGTTCAATAAATTGTTTTTATTAATATATTGATAAAAATGAAAAGGAAAGACGAAGAGCCGGCCAGAGTGGCCGTGCGGTTCTAGGCGCTACAGTCTGGGACCGCGAGGCCGCTACGGTCGCATGTTCGAATCCTGCCTCGGGCATGGATGTGTGTGATGTCCTTAGGTTAGTTAGGTTTAAGTAGTTCTAAGTTCTAGGGGACTGATGACCTCAGAAGTTGAGTCCCATAGCGCTCAGAGCCTTGTGAACCAATTTTTTGAAAGACGAAGAAAAATTTGAATGCAAACATAGTTGGTTTTTCTACATTAATTTGAAAACAAAAATGTAATTGTAAAAATAGGGCTTTATAACGTGTGCAACATGCCAAGACAATTACTGCTTCCCCTATGTTTATGTAGGCTATCACACCAGCATTTGTAAATCAACAACTGTAAAATAGTAAAAGTGTCTTATTTTATTTCCGAAATTCCCGTGTATACCTTTCAATTCCTTCCTGGAAATTTATTTACGATACCAATTTTTCCTTTCCCATTCCATTTCATGTCTTTTATGAGAACATTAATACACTACTGGCCATTAAAATTGCTACACCACGAGGATGACGTGCTACAGACGCGAAATTTAACCGACAGGAAGAAGATGCTGTGATATGTAAAAGATTAGTTTTTCAGTGCATTCACACAAGGTTGGCGCCGGTGGCGACACCTACAACGTGAAAGTTTCCAACTGATTTCTCATACACAAACCGAAGTTGACCGGCCTTGCCTGGTGAAACGTTGTTGTGATGCGTCGTGTAAGGAGGAGAAATGCGCGCCATCACGTTTCCGACTTTGATAAAGGTCGGATTGTAGCCTATCGCGATTGCGGTTTATCGTATCGCGACGTTGCTGCTCGCGTTGGTCGAGGTACAATGACTGTTAGCAGAATACGGAATCGGTGGGCTCAGGAGGGTAATACGGAACGCCGTGCTGGATCCCAACGGCCTCGTATCACTAGCAGTCGAGATGACAGGCATCTTATCCGCATGGCTGTATCGATCGTGCAGCTACGTCTCGATCCCTGAGTCAACAGACGGGGACGTTTGCAAGACAACAACCATCTGCACGAACAGTTCGACGACGTTTGCAGCAGCATGAACTATCAGCTCGGAGACCATGGCTAGGGTTATCCTTGACGCTGCGTCACAGACAGGAGCGCCTGCGATGGTGTACTCACCGACGAACCTGGGTGCACGAATGGCGAAACGTATTTTTTTCGGATGAATTCAGGTTCTGTTTACAGCATCATGATGATCGCATCCGTGTGTGGCGACATCGCGGTGAACGCACATTGGAAGCGTGCATTCGTCATCGCCATACTGGCGTATCACCTGGCGTGATGGTATGGAGTGCCATTGGTTACACGTCTCGGTCACCTCTTGTTCGCATTGACGGCACTTTGAACAGTAGACGTTACATTTCAGATGTGTTACGACCCGTGGCTCTACCCTTCATTCGATCCCTTTGGAACCCTACATTTCAGCAGGATAATGCACGACCGCATGTTGCAGGTCCTGTACGGGCCTTTCTGGATACAGAAAATGTTCGACTGCTGCCCTGGCCAGCACATTCTCCAGATCTCTCACCAACTGAAAACGTCTTGTCAATGGTGGCCGAGCAACTGGCTCGTCACAATACGCCAGTCACTACTCTTGATGAACTGTGGTATCGTGTTGAAGCTGTACACGCCATCCAAGCTCTGTTTGACTCAATGCCCAGGCGTATCAAGGCCGTTATTACGGCCAGCGGTGGTTGTTCTGGGTACTGATTTCTCAGGATCTATGCACCGAAATTGCGTGAAAATGTAATCACATGTCAGTTCTAGTATATTATATTTGTCCAACGAATACCCGTTTATTATCCGCAGTTCTTCTTGGTGCAGCAATTTTAATGGCCAGTAGTGTAAATACAGTACACTGAGGTGACAAAAGTCATGGGATACCTGCTAATATCCTGACGGACCTCCGTTTGTCCAGCAACTCGGCGTGGCGAGGACTCAACAAGTAGTTGGAAGTCCCCTGCAGAAATATTGAGCCATGCTGCCTCTAGAGCCCTCCGTTGCAAAACTGTTTCCGGTGCAGGAATTGTTCACGAACTGACCTCTCGATTGTGTCCCATAAATGTTCCATGGCATTCATGTCGGGCGATGTGCGTTGCCAAATTATTTCCTCGAATTGTCCAGAATGTTCTGATATGGCGCAATGTCATCCATAAAAACTCCATCGTTCTTTGGGAACGTGAAGTCCATGAACGGTTGCAAATCGTCTCCAAGTGGCTGAACGTAACCATTTCCAGTCAATGATCGGTTCATTTGGACCAGAGGACCCGTTCCATGTAAACGCAGCCCAAACGCCCTAAACACAGCCCAAACCATTATGGAGCCACCACCAGCTTGCACAGTGCCTTGTTGACAACTTGAGTCCATGACTTTGTGGGGTCTGCACCACACTCAAACCCTACCATCAGTTCTTACCACCTGAAATCGGGACTCATCTGACCAGGCCACGGTTATCCAGTACTCTACGGTCCAACCGATACGGTCACGATATCAGGAGAGATAAAATGTAAATATCGTGTGACTAGGGCCTTCCGTCGGGTAGAGCGTTCGCCAGGTGCAAGTCTTTCGATGTGACGCCACGTCGGCGACTTGCGCGTCGACGGGGATGAAATGATGATGATTAGGACAACACAACACCCAGTCCCTGAGCGGAGAAAATTTGCGACCCAGCCCGGAATCTAACCCAGGCCCTTAGGATTGACATTCTGTCGCGCTGACCATTCAGGTACTGGGGGCGGACACAAGGAGAGGTGCTGCAGACGATGTCGTGCTCTTAGCAAAGGCACTCGCCTCGGTCATCTACTGCCATAGCTGGTTAACGCCAAATTTTGTCGCACTGTCCTAGCGCATACGTTCATCATACGACCCACATTGATTTCTGCGGTTTTTCACAAACTGTTGCTTGTCTACTAGCGCTGACAACTATATGCAAACGCCGCTGCTTTCGGTCATTATGCGAAGGCTGTCGGCCACTGCGTTGTCCTTGGTGAGAGGTAATGCCTGAAATTTGCTATTCGCGGCACATTCTTGATACCGTGGATCTCGGAATATTGAATTACTTAACTATTTTTGAAATAGAATGTTACGTAAGTCTAGCTTCAACTACCATCCCGCGATCAACGTCTTGTTAATTCCCGTAATGAGGATGTACTGGATTCAATGCGATGTCGTAGCTCTATGTTTACACACTGTCCCCGTGTAAAAGAGTTTAACTAGGTGCGTGACCAGTTTTTGAAACTTGAGGAGCTTAGTGTATGTCTTAGAGAAGGCCACACACATTACCCTGCTAACTTCCTATACCTTGATTAAATTGTAGGCAGTATTATGGTAGGCAAAATGAGTGAATGATCTTAACACAAGTTGGGTACTATTCAGGGATAAAATTGTTCGTTGAAATCTTGCTTAATACGCTGACTACGACGACAGATTGATTCACGAGGAAGATCAAGAAGAGTCTAAGTCTTGCTTACCACCTTGTTGGTCGAAGTTCAATAATCGGTTTTGGATAACCTGTATTGAAAATTCGCGAATCTTTAAACAGAACGCTGCTGTTCAGAGTTTAATTCCACAAACACAACCGTCGAAAAACTTTTCCTGCAGAAGTTCTACAAGTCCCTGGACTCGTCACCCGAAAAATTTCAACTTAATCGCGACTGACACGCCGTTCATCAGCGCACGTCTTTAGTCAGCGAACTTGCAAAGCGAACTGACCCAGGCCAACATGGCTGCTCTCCTTATATAGCCTAGATTTGTCGTTGCAAAACCAACAAAATTACATATTAGTATAAAAGTACACATTTACACATTTTACATGAGTCGCGCTTGTGCACCTATTCCTTTCAGCTGTAAAAAAAAAAAGAAAAAAGAAAGGAACAGTTTGGTCAGTTTTTACCAGGTAAACCTAACATAATGTCTCCCGTTGGTTGTTCGTGAACACTATAAAGAATAAAAATTATATTAAACTTGTAGCTACTAGGAGTATCATCCACTAGTTAGCGCTGTAATTTCACAAGCTTTTCCGTGGTGACCGTACTTTCTCGCTGAAGTCCTTGTTTTTTTGGGTTATTTGCATCTTATTCAGTGAAATGGTCAAAACTGGCTTTCTTTACTATTACCTATTTTAAAACCAACTAGAAAGAAACGTCTCTGCAGTCTACTCTCTAGTACCGGCGCTACACTTATTTTTTTGCAATTTATTTTTTTCTAAAATGCGCTTTTTAATCGTCGGAAGCAAAATTCCTTTCTCTTAACACGAATTGTAATGGTTTAAGAGAAATTCTGACATGTTTCCCGGTACTGCTGTTCAGTTTCTATCAGTTGAGCTTCGTTCG
The DNA here is from genome assembly GCF_021461395.2 of Schistocerca americana. Classification (NCBI taxonomy): domain Eukaryota; kingdom Metazoa; phylum Arthropoda; class Insecta; order Orthoptera; family Acrididae; genus Schistocerca; species Schistocerca americana. Next base: position 654,742,556 of record NC_060120.1, on the reverse strand, counting down.
TTAGAATCTCTTAAAACACGTAGAAGTTGTTGATATTCGAAGGAATTAAGTATGTTCGTGTCTTCCAAGTCGATATCTCAAGTACTATTACATCTACAGAGTGGATGTCTAGGCGAGCTTCTTCGCTTCGCTTTTCTCTTTTGTGACGTGTTATTGCCTACTCTGTGTCTTTGTTTACCCGTTGCCCGTGTGACAGCGGGCTTCTTTCGTAGTCCGTATATTTCGCCAATAGAAGATGATGAGGTGTCGCCTGATGATCTAGGAGACAGCTCCACGAGCTACCTCGTCGTGAGCCGGCGGGAGTGGCCGAGCGGTTAAAGGCGCTACAGTCTGGAACCGCACTGCTCCTACGGTCGCAGGTTCGAATCCTGTCTCGGGCATGGATGGGTGTGATGTCCTTAGGTTAGTTAGGTTTAAGTAGTTCTAAGTTCTAGGGGACTGATGACCATAGCAGTTAAGTCCCATAGTGCTCAGAGCCATTTGAACCATTTGATCCATACCTCGTCGTGAGCTATGCCCGCGTGTATCGGCAGTCGGGACTCGTACCGCACCGCATCGCGCTGCCTATCAAACCGGCGAGCATCTAGTCGCGACTGCCTGTCGTCTCTCAGGGAGAAAAGAAATTTATGGCACAACTGGACGGAAAGGAAAGATCGGCTGATACGACACATACTGAGGTATCAAGCTGAGGAAAGGGTAAAAATTGTAGAGCTGGACCAAGGTTTGCCTACAATAAGCAGGTTTACATCGATGCAGACTGCAGTACTTACGCAGAGATGAAGATACTTGCACAAAATAAATTAGCATGCAAGGCTGCATCAAACCAGTCTTTGGAATGAAGACCATGTGACGTTTAGGTTTTAAGTAAGCCCGCTGTCACATGGGCAACAGGTAAAAAAAGATACAGAGTAGACAATAAGACCTCACAGAAGAGAAAAACTAAGCGAGGAAGCTCGCCTAAACATCCACTCTGTAGATGTAATAGTACTTCAGATATCGACTTGGAAGACACGAACATACTTAATTCTTTCCAATACCTCTTGATGCAGCCTTGTCTGGTACTAATTTTATCTTATTTTAGTAGTTTTATTTATTAACAGAAACTTTCATGTTGGCATACTATTCCTATTTTGTGCTAAAGGTTTTGCTGTCAACTCCATTGTTATTTATGTACTGTTCAGTTTTTACTATTTCATTGCAAAGATATTACTTACTGTATGTTTCTACTTCACTCTAGATGTGTTACTTCTCTTCCAATGTTGTCTGCTAACATTTAACTTCTTTGGTGATAAATACTCAGTAAATGTCTGAAGATGGCCTTGTAAGCCGAAAACCGGTTAGCAATATAAGTAATATTGTAGATCAAAAGCAAACTGGTGCTTTTCATTTATTATTTTAAGTAAGGTGTGATGTTTATGTCTAACAAAGAACAGTTATACAAAATGGTGTCCTGACTGCGTACCTGATTACCTGTATCTGTATATTTAACTTACCCTGTTTTAAACAATCTGTCTACTAGCAAGAAAGCAATACCACTAAACCTAAACTGATTAAAATCTGTGCGTGATAATGAAAAATTCGAGGTAAGTACAGTCAGATCTACTCGATCTTACTACGGCCCTGTAAATCTGAATAAGTACAAAACTGGTACCTGTGTGAAAATCCATAAACTGTGCGAAATAAATTTCTTGCCTCGCGTTGGTGTCGCCTTGGATGAAGCGCTGTTCTGCTCTCAGCACTACTAATCTAACTACAGTTGTAAGCCGGCCGGTGTGGCCGTGCGGTTCTAGGCGCTACAGTCTGGAACCGCGTGACCGCTACGGTCGCAGGTTCGAATCCTGCCTCGGGCGTGGATGTGTGTGATGTCCTTAGGTTGGTTAGGTTTAAGTAGTTCTAAGTTCTAGGGGACTGATGACCACAGCAGTTAAGTCCCATAGTCCTCAGAGCCATTTGAACCATTTGAACAGTTGTAAAAGCCAAAATGCAAGATATTTGACTGAGACACATTTAGAATTTGTTTAAAGAAAAACGACTTGGAAATGGAGGCGGAACATGACTGAGGAGAATCATTGTAAAATCTTACTGGAAAATCTTACTATAGTGTGAAACTGACTTGCAATAGTTAAACCATATCATAAAAATTACATTTAAGCAAACAAATGTTCGTTAGAGAAAATACAATAAAAAACTTGGGATTTTTTTTCGTTCAGGGACCAGTTTTGTACTTATGCACATTTACAGGGCCGTAGTAACATCGAGTAAACGTGAATGTACTTACTTCGAATTTGTCATGATCGCGCACGGGTTTTAATCAGTTTGGGTTTACAGATTGTTTAAATAGTGTCAACTAAATATACAGATACACGTAATCAGAAACGAAGTCAGCACACCACTTGATATAACTGTTCTTTGTTAGACACAAACATCACACCTTATTTAAGACCTAAAAATTACGACTGCAGCAATAACAAGCGCGATGTATGCAACAGAATAAGAGGGGCACCATATGCGTAAAAAAATTCCGTGTGGCTAGGGCCTGCCGTCGGGTCAACCGTTATGGCATTATATGCGACGTTGTGCTGTTAGCAAGGGCACTTGCATTGGTCGTATGCTCCCATAGTCCATAATGCCAAATTTCGCCGTACTGTCGTAACGGATATTTTCGTCGTACGTCCCGTATTGGTTTCTGCGGTTATTTCACGCAGTGTTGCTTGTCTGTTAGCACTGACAAGCTGTCGGTCGTTAAGTGAAGGCCGTTGGCAACTGTGTTGTGGTGGGAGGTAATGCCTGAAATGTGGTGTTTTTGGCACACTCTTGGCACTGTTATTTCGGAATATTGAGTTCCTAACAATTTTCGAAATGGGAAGTCCCATGCATCTCGCTCCAACTACCATTCCACGTTGAAAGTCCGTTAATTACCGTTGTGTGGCCATGATAACGTCGGATACCTTTTCACACGAATGATCTGAGTACAATAGCAGCTCCGCCAATGTACTGCTCTTTTATATCTTACGTACGTGATACTATCGCCATCTGTATGTGTGCAAATTTCAATCCCACCTCGGCCCACGGTGGCCGAGCGGTTCTAGGCGCTGCGGTCCGGATCCGGGCGACCGCTACGGTCGCAGGTTCGAATCCTGCCTCGGGCATGGATGTGTGTGATGTCCTTAGGTTAGTTAGGTTGAAGTAATTCTAAGTTCTAGGGGACTGATGACCTCAGATGTTAAGTCCCATCGTGCTCAGAGCCATTTGAACCATCTTCCGCTCATTCGGATGTCCACATTCCATCTTCCTTACGCTAACGGGAAATTCTGTACATTAGGTTATCGTGTGTGAGAGTGAAACCGACAAGCACCTTTAATATGTCAGATATTTTATATAACGCGGCAAAAACGCGGCGTTAACTCTCCATCTGGTCGTTGGGTTTAACGAAGGCTTCACGACGAAAATTCGTTTGGTGACTGGAAAACTGGCAGACCGCAAATCCGGTATTTGGAGTTTGACCCGCGTGAAACCTAGGTCTTTTTTTTTTCTTCTTCAATACTCAACACTACTTCCACCTATTTCAGGACTATGTACATATTTAACTTTCGATTTTGGACTCCCCTGTAACATGACGTATGTATCTTTTCGCACGCCGGAAAAAGATGAAATCGTACCATTAAGGCCATAAATAACAGAGCACAGTGGTATTCACTCCGGCTTTCTGACTGTCACTTTACTTTTTTGTATTCAACCTACAGACCAGGTCCCTGATATCTTTCTTTCTCGTATTCTTTGAACATTTACTCGCTTATCGTTGTCTCTGAGCTCAGTGGACTGAGCCGGCCGGAGTGGCCGAGCGGTTCTAGGCGCTTCAGTCTGGAACCGCGCCACCGCTACGGTCGCAGGTTCGAATCCTACCTCGGGCATGAATGTGTGTGATGTCCTTAGGTTAGTTAGGTTTAAGTAGTTCTAAGTTCTGGGGAGACCTCAGAAGTCAAGTCCCATAGTGCTCAGAGCCATTTGAACCATTTCAACCTCAGTGGACTGAACAGATTCCTAGCCTGTCCAAAATACAGGGTGTATTGAAAATAGTGGACAATATTTTGGCATCGCAAATGTCGTGTAAAAATAAGAAGAAAAGTATAGATAAAATTAATTAGCGAATAGTATTTCTAAGTTTCGATAGTGTTACGCATAATAAGTAGTGACCGTTCATGACACTTGTTGTAAACTTGCCGCTCCAATGAGAAGATCAAGCTCACCAATATGAATTCACCCGATACACTCCATTGTCCCGTTATGCATATGAAACTCATTTAAAAAGAACCCCTTTACTACTGACAGATGTTGAGTGAGCCATCGTCTCGGCATAACACGATAGAAAGAGAAGTCCATTGAGCTGGAATCAACTGAGCTAATTCTTCATGTTTCTCACTGAAACGTGACAAAGAAAGTTCATTGGTTGTCCTCTGTCTATCCTATTTCCTCATTCCAAAACTGAAACCCGTGCCTTGTTCCAGTTCCTTTGCTCTACAAATTAAGGTCACTAGGTTAGAGCACAAACAGTTTACGCTCTCAGTAGTACCGTCAACAGCATAGTAAGCGCTCCGCAGGTTGCTGCTGAGGTCACTCGAAAAATTACCCTCGCATCTAATAGCAGTCCTCGATGTAGTAAGAGTTACCAACTGGATGGCATAAAAAAATAAGTTAATGAAGCTCAGAAGGATAAGGTAAGTGCTTATTCCATGCCTCAGATTATCTTATGACCCGATACTTATGACCTTGTCTCGTGACCTCCGAGCTGGTCTATTAATAAACGTATGCGCGACGATCAGCTCATTGTCTTTTGGGGCTCCGCCCATCGTTTACTGTCAAGCACTGCTGATAGTCGCACTTATCTCAGACAACAACAGCTTCTGGATACACCACTACATTATCTCCACAGATCACCCGACAATTCTATCTGGTATTTTCCGGATTGTTCGCAGAATCCCGTTTGCTAAACGGAGTGACACCGTTCTGCGGTTAAGACACTGGACTTGTATTCTGGCCCAACGCGCTTGAACTCTCAGTGAAGTTATAACATTACAGCCACAGACGTAAATTAATTTTTTTCTTGTCTGTATTGTATACGGTATGCACTTCTTAATTCCTCATTCATCATCCGTGTTTGATATTTTTCATACGTTCCGTTTTTGGATGAATAGCTTTATGGTACGTCATTAAGTAATTACTTTCAGAAGATGCACTATTGGCATTGTCCTTCTAAATGTTGGTAATGTACAACTGTGAAAAGACGGATGACAAATATGCTACCTGGCTGAAGAACTCTAATCTGGAAGCGGAGAACTTCAGCGCGCCTCCAAATTTCGGTAGTCTGCATGTTGCAGTTAGGCAAAATGTTTCGACCGATTTGTACATGATTAAGGATGATTTACTTATTTCTAATTATGAACTTAATATTCTTGACTACAACAGCCTGTAAATTAGGGAATTGTCAGATTAGCGTAAGATTACAGCACTTCATTAGAGCACAAACATATAAGCGCATTCTCCTTCACAATGCTTACGCATTTTATATCGTTTGTGGTTTTCTTCCCTCAAACAGAAACAGAACATTTAGTACAATATTTCGTGTGCTTCGTAGTTTTACTGTGTATATCATGTGGGAAATTACCACTACAGTCTCTGCAACACTGAATGACAACACAGATGCTGGTAGGCACTAAATCATTTCAGGTATTAATACAAAAATTATATACCTTGTTTTAAACTTAGCCCTTGCTCACTTCAGTATCAGTACATATTTAATGAATACTTGCTTAGTTCTATCATAATTTTCCTTATCATTATTGGCATTTCCAAGCAAAATATGTGAACTTTGTTCAGGAAACAAGGCGTTGCTTACGAAACTTGATCTTAAGACTTAAATGTTAATCTAAGAAAGTACGTAATACATCGACTTCTAGTGCATTTTATAGCGTTTAGTTGCGTGACAGCGGAATGTACTAGTGCAGACACAAAACATACAGTATTTCTTGACTATCTTGCCGATATCTGAATTACGCTAGAAGTATGAAACAAGATAACAGGTTCTTACCTTTATGTGTTAGTTTTGGAACAATTCATTTTGTTCTTCTCCGAAATCTAGACTATTCGATCTAATTGCGTCAAATGCAAAACAGATACGAAAATATTTTCATTTGTGATCTAATGATTCTTTTTTGTCAGCATGCTACTGATAAAAACGAAGACGAGGGTCTTTCGCTGGCATGTTAAGATAATGAGTAGCTAAAATTAGTAGGGCGCAACTGGTGTTCGATGCAAAATGGTTCAGATGGCTCTGAGCACTAAGGGACTTAACATCTGAGGTCATCAGTCCCCTAGAACTTAGAACTACTTAAACCTAACTAACCTAAGGACATCCCACAAATCTGTGCCCAAAGCAGGATTCGAACCTGCTACCGTAGCGGTCGCGTGGGTACAGATTGAAGGGCCTCGAACTGCTCGGGCACAGCGGCCGACGTATTCGGTTCAAATCGGTCGATTTGGTTGTGGTGATTGAGTGTAGCGTAGCTCGAGGTCTAGGTTAGGTTCAAAGATGATAATTTGGTTGTGAGTTGACGAAATAAATGCAAGAGGATGTCAGATTAAGATTGTGATAACAGACTGACCTGTAGAACAGCCTAATTTTTACGTTGGCGCCATATTAAATCGGTTGACTTCAGCAGAAGGCCATTTCTACTGTACTCACGTTAGTTGCTCGTCTCAGAAAGCTGCAAATTGACACCCGAGTAATATAGAGACCACTGAGTTCTATTGTTGAATTAAGAAAAAAGTCGTTGTGAGTGCGCCGGTCGCAATTACTAGTCAGGCGAGGGGACAAAGACCAATACAATACGCTGAAGGTTGAAAAGCAATGTGGTAGCTTCCACCCTTAGCCTCATAAAACCTGGTTTTGACTAGGGATGGGACATCAAAAGATAAATACAGATATTTCATTAAACCAGACATCGGCGTACTATATATATATATATATATATATATATATATATATATATATATGATTAATCTAACGAAAAATATCGATACCTCCACATTTCGGTGCCAAAAATTGTTTTAAAATTTAGATTGGTTAAGATTTCATGTGTAATTTGAAACTGTGACGAGCAGGCTTTATGAATTTATAAGAAAATTAAGCAATACAAAATTTAATTACACATTATTTACATAACTAGAGAAATATTAGGAAAAAGCGAAGAAACTTCTACTAAAGCATATGAAAAAATAGAAAACTGGCTCAAAATACAGATATACAAATGAAAAGAATTATCAGTTATTTTCTAAGGAACTTAAAATAATTATTTTCTTAACCTGTTTTGCTTTTTGCGTAATATACTCCTTTGTGCAGAACTCCCTTCACCAGCTTTTGAAAAGTCTTTCTGCTAGAACTGAAGTCCCTACAACAGATAAATAATTCATAACTATTTGATGCAGACGGAAACTGGGTTGGGACTTTTCCCTCCAGAATGTGAATGAATTATCTCCTAACCGTCCAGGTCGTGATATTCGTAAATATACGAATCGTTTTTTAGTTGCCACATTTACAAGATTTCAATCAATCTTAATGTCCAGTGGGAGGAGGTTACAAAAACAAGCAATTGACAGCAGTCAAAATTTCTCTAAGAATTCCGAAGTAAAAATATAGAGGCACTGTCCTCACGCTGTAAATATTTAAATATTAAAAAGAAAATAAAGCTGAGTTTCCACTGTTATGACTGGCATGATGGTCATAATAATATCATCCGATTAGATTGCCACAAAATATCGATGTTACTGATATACCAGCTAACAAATACCGATAAAATATGTCACCTACCTGGTACCAATATATCGATATGTCGATATATCGCTGTCCGATATCCCAACCCTAGTATGAGCAGAAGGGTGCGAGGGGAATCTTGATTAGTTTACTGGTCCGAGGAGGAGGTATATTCGCTGCACACGAAGTTATACATGGTTCATTCAAATGCAACCTGGTCAGTGCGTCTACCTCTGCCTTACACGTAAGGTGGCACCACGTAACTGCTATCTATTGGTAGAGATACTGACGCGTGCGCACCATTTGATGTTACATAGCGACAGTGTGATTTCACGCCGAAGTGGTCGCACAAGTGACCGTTCACTACCGAACATGCAGGCGAAAAGCAGGAACATCGAGGAATGATTCGATTTTTAGCGAGGGAGGGAGTTGGAGGCCGTGAAATGCGTCGACGGGTGAAGGCTGTGTACGGTGAGTACAGTCTGAGTCGTTCGAGTTTTGTGGAATGGCGCAAACGATTCCTTGAGGGGCGCGAGTCACTGGAAGACGATGCTCTTCCTGGTCAGGCTCATCGTTTCATCACACCGGAAATGGTTGTGGAAGTGAATGCTTTAGTTTTGGACAACCGCAGAATCACCGTGGACGAGATCCATCGGTTACTGGGTATCAGCAACGGACGATGAATTGTGTGACTGGGTCCAGGTCTGGATCCGACAGCAGCCTACTGGCTTCTTCAAGGATGGAATCGACCGGCTACTGTCGCAATGGGATAAACGTGCCTGCAGTTTTGGCGACTGTTTTTGAGTATGTGTACTGTGTAAAACTACATTTTGAGTTAATAAAATCGTTACCGTTACGTTACACTAGTGGCCGGGTTTCATTTGAATGCCCCTTATATATAGAATGAGCTCAATACTAAACTGGAGTGATTACTCGAAAACTCCTCTGTCTAGAAAATCGTGACAGTCTATCGTGTATCTGCCATATTGGAAAGGAGCATTCGTAGCTTGTTTACAGTTTTTCTACCATTGACTTTAGAATGAATCCGTGTTAAAGAAAAAAATCAACAGTTCAATTGTGTTGCTTAGAGACGTAGCAGTTGATGAACGACACGAAATGGCATTCAGTTTCACAAAAAAGTTTCGTAAGGCTATGCTTTCCTATACTGTGAAGGGTTCAAATGGCTCTGAGCACTATGGGACTTAACATCTTAGGTCATCAGTCCCCTAGAACTTAAAACTACTTAAACCTAACTAACCTAAGGACATCACACACATCCATGCCCGAAGCAGGATTCGAACCTGCGACCGTAGCGGTCGCGCGGTTCCAGACTGAAGCGCCTAGAACCGCTCGGCCACAGCGACCGGCTATACTGTAAAGGAAATGATGTACGGTAAACAGAAATGCTGTAACAAAGATACTTAAAAAATTTGCAGATTTGTTCACTCGCAGCCAAAACTTCAAAAGACGTGTGTGCACACGGCATGAAGGGAATACTGGTATCTGCCGAAACATATCGTCATTTGCAGCGATCGTTTTACACAATACAGCTACATATTTCGACAAGGAGCTGACACACAGCTGCTGAGACATGCCGCTGTAACGAGTATGTTCAGTTTTCCTGTCACTTTGCAAGTGAAAAATCAGAGGAGGCAACTGAGAGAAAAGCCAACTACTAAACTAGCAACAAGGGGACACATTCATGTATCTTTAGGTAGTTGTAGCAGTCGTAATTAAGAAGATTGAAATCATGGAAAATTCATCATAGTAGTGAAGAATAACAGAACTTTATAAATGATAATATCAAAAGCGTACTTCACGAACGATATAGTAGTTTTACTTTAAATTTTATTGTTATTCAATTGAAAAACGTTGTTGCTAAAAAGCAATCCAGGCGATGTAGTGAACTATACAATTAGCCCTGCCTCTGCGTTTTTTTTCCCTCGGTGCGTACAGATTTGTACGCTCAATGTTTATTTTGACCCACTCCAGTGTTCTCTGTGGTTGGATATCTTCTGTAAATTGTGAACCTGATTAATCTAAAAGTGATGTTCAAGTATCTAAAACAGTTGACAGTGACAAAGAGTATATTAAAGAATATGCACTCTTTTCTGATAGTATATCAGTTAGAAAACAGCTTGTGTGCAACAATAGCAAAAAATTTATTCAGTGTTTGTTGCACTGGATAACACAGTTAATACAAATAAAGAACTGGTAAGCGAAGCTTTAGTTTGCAAATAGCGTCATACACAAATCTGAAATTAAGTGCTCAAATGCGTATATTCTAGTGAATAAACTGTCATAAGAATGACATTGCTTGTCTTCATATTCGATTAAAAGCACACGCAAAGAAGATGCGGCACAGGGCAGTCTTCAGTTTAGCAGACTGAGGCTTTGTTTCATTCGTGGGAGTCAGTAATCAGTTTAGTATTTATCACCTCCCAAAGAATATTACACCTTTTGTTAATTGTTATTTCATTTGCTCACCAGCCAGAAATTGTATTTAGCTATTTCTGATAATGTTATTATTATTATTATCCACGTATGGGTCTAATAGGACCACGCGAAGTACAATCGGTCAATATTGCTTTTGATGGTTAGTCTTCCTTTGTGTCCAACTTTGTTGCATCCTTTCAGAATGAGGTCTCTTTCTTTCATCAGACTACGGTCTTCCAGTCCGTTTCCTTACTTCCCTTTGACCAACTGTCCAATCAAATACCTTTGGTCTGAATGCACTTGAGTTATACCGTATACTTAAAGATCCTCCTTTATCGCAGCGGTCCATTTAATTGCCTCAGTTTTGGCCTTACTTCTGTTTTCGTAGAATTTTACTATTTGTTTTATGAACCTAGTGGGTGCCATTTTTTAATGTGCCCATAAAATTTAAGTCTTCATTTTAAAATATATAGTTAAAATATTTGAACAGTTGCAGTCTATCATCGTTTGTACTTAAAAATTAAAACCATTTATTTACCCCAGGAGGAAGACTGGAGCCAGTGCAGTGGCTATACAGGAGAGGAGAGAGGCCAACACCTTGCAGTACTTCTGCAGTGGTATGGCAGGCGGAGGAACTGGTGTTTTTAACGGTGACGAAGAATGACTCACTAAGTACTAAGGATGCAATAAGGAAGACATGGTTAGGAGCGGCAAGAAATAACTGGAATAGCACACATGGTCTTGGAGTTTCTTGAGGTCAAGCGAACACAAAATGAGGGTGGTTAAAAGGAAGAAGGAAGGAAGACTGAATTCATTAGAGACGGAGCACAAGTTCGGATCTTGTCAAGGATGGGGAAGGAAATCGGCCGTCCCTTTTCAAAGGAACCATTCCGGCATTTGCCCAGAATGATTGACGGAAAAAACGAAAAACCTAAATGTGGATGACCTGACGCGGGTTGGAACCGTCGTTCTACCGAGTGCGAGTCCAGGGCGCCACCTCGCTCGGTGCGAGTTGTTGGGTTATTATGATGATGGGACAGAAAATGAATGAAGTATAGCGTAGGTGAAAGACAGTTAAATAGGAATGAAATCCACGCTGTATAACGGAAAGAGGCAGTGGCTGGTTTATACGTTGGGACGGATATATTCGAACACGTTGCAAAACACCGAGCTGAGGCAGATAGGAAAATGGTTTCTGCAGTGAGATAATGGAAAGCTATCCATTAGTCAGAGGAGTTTACGGATGATGTGGTATCGAAGTTGATGTTGGTACATTTCAGCCATCAATTCAGATGTTCTTTCGAATGTACTAGCTTCATGATCTTGAATGTAACTCGGTTGTGATTATGCAGAAACGAGTGGTACTAGCAGCGGCGCTCCAGGAAGGTGTAAGGCCTCATGACTATTAGATTTTCATCTCCCCTTTACGTTCTGAATTACCCGTTCAGCATCCTCAGATAGTTTGGTTTGTCTACCTCTTCATCTTCAGCTCGCGACGTCGGCATGTATACCTAAACTGTCGTTGTTGGTGTTCGTTTGGTGTAGATTCTGATGAGAGCAACCCTGTCACTGAACTGTTCACAGTAACTCACTCTCTGCCCGCCGGCCGGAGTGGCCGAGCGGTTCTAGCCGCTGCAATCTGGAACCGCGCGACCGCTACGGTCGCAGGTTCGAATCCTGCCTCGGGCATGGATGTGTGTGATGTCCTTAGTTTAGTTAGGTTTAAGTAGTTCTATGTTCTAGGGGACTGATGACCTCAGATGTTAAGTCCGGTAGTGATCAGAGCCATTTGAACCACTCCCTGCCCTACATTCCTATTCATAACGAATCCCACTCGCGTTATATCGTTTTCTGTTGCTGTTGATGTGACCAGTAATCCTTGTATTCTTTCCACTTCACTTCACTGTCCACCACTACATCTAGCTTGAGCCTTTGCATTTCCCTTTCCAGATTTTCTAGCTTTCCTACAACGTTCAAATTTTTGACATTCCACGCCCCGACTCGTGGTCACCTCCCCCTTGGCAGTTCTCTCCCGGAGATCAGAATGGGGGCTATTCTGAAATCTTTTGCCGATGAAAAGATCATCATTTCATTTTTTTACATGCCCTGTGAATGCACATGAAGTGTTTTTAATGCACTGGTATAGAGAGTGTGAAACGCGCATTGTTGGTGATTTTAAGATAGAGGGCGAAACCCAGTGTACTTCTCTCGAATAATATCGAGAGGGACTACTAACAAGCCATTCTCTACTGTGGTAGTGAAGTATGCTGTCTGAGTATATGTGCGTATTCTTGGTTGCCCTCTGTACGCAACAGCCGACACGCAACTGGAGATAGGATATTTATATTTTTTATTTTTTATTTTTATCAGCTGCGACAAACACTTCAACATAACATTAAATAAACACTATTACCAACTTCAACATGTTTAATGCTTTGTTAGTAACAACATGGATCTCGCCCGGTCACCATAATGAACAAAATCTCCAACCATAGGTAAAACATAAATGAAAACGAATTACAACACCGCTACCAGTCGTAAGACAGCATACCACACCGCCAATTTCCCGTCTACAGTCCAACAAATATCCAGCAGAATGCCACCAAGCCTACACGAGAAATGGAGTTCCACCAAGTCTCCATTGAAAGTGAGAACAAATCATAGCCGGCCGATGTGGCCGAGCGGTTCTATGCGCTTCAGTCTGGAACAGCGCGACCGCCACGGTCGCAGGTTCGAATCCTGCCTCGGGCATGGATGTGTGTGATGTTCTTAGGTTTGTTAGGTTTAAGTAGTTCTAAGTTCTAGGGGACTGATGACCTCAGATGTTAAGTCCCATAGTGCTCAGAATCACTTGAATCATTTGAACAAATCATAGGCAAATTGCATATTCTGCTAAACAAGCACTTACTGAGAAGCTCTATCCACTCACAGGGAGGCATATTCCTCCCTCCTACTTTTGATAATAGTTTCCAGCATTTACTTACATTAAATTCCTGTTTTCTTATGTCAGTCAGCCTTATTTCAATCTTAATTTTCTATTTCTCTCTTACACATTTCAATTGTAGATGTTAGTGCGTGACCCTAGTTATCTCTTTTTTTCTTATTTGCTGGGACAGTATTTGACTCACACTCTCGGCAAACCACCCTTGGAAGCACTGTAAGGTGTTTTGGCATTCCCTCGGCGCAAATATTTTGGCCTTTTGGGATGAATTCCAAGAATACGCGGTGGGCTTAGACCGTGGCACTCCCTTGCGTTTTCTGCCCTCCACAGCGCACAGAAAACCCAATGTATCGAATGGGATACTGCTATTTTTTGGGTCACTTATACAAACTTTAGTGGCTGCCTGAAAGTAAATGGGGAGGGTAGTGTCACTGAACAAGAGCAAAGTAAAGTCATAGGCCATTACGTCAGCTCTTTGCATCTTTAATTTGCACATTTTACTCCTGCGCGGATGGCTTGTGTGGTTCTAAGAAGATGAGAGTAATGATTCCATCTACGATATGTATCGCCATCAATAGTTTAAGATGCCCTCTTTGCATAAGACGCTGCAGAGAGATATGAATTTCTATGAATGACATTGATGTGTAGGAGCTGTCAGCCCATTGTCTGTGTAATATTATCGTGATATGTTGTTAGGTGACGCAAAATCATGATAATGGTTGAGGCTACATTATGTAACAGATTACCGATCAATATTGGAGCTTTGTACATATTATACAACTGTCGAAAAAAATGACGATGTGAACGTTCCTGATAGGGCGGTTTGAACATCCCTAGACATATAAAATCTGTACAGCAATGTTCCCGTTAAAGAAACCATTGATATAATTGGACGCGAATTACTTGAATGTGGCAAAATTAGCATTGCAGAAGTGATATAGTTGATAGAACTCTTGGAATACACACATTACAGCTTGTTCAGTTTTAATAATAAAATATATTGTTAAAGAGGTGGCTTGGGTGTGTGGAACTTTCTAGGTAAAACGATGGCTGATATTTTTGTACATGAGCCGGAATGTAGATATTTCGAGTAATTTCCACAAGTAAAGGAAAAAGTTGTCTATTACAAGCGTTATGCGGATGACATTCTACGAGACCGTGCTGAAAACTATTGTCTTCGAATTTGTTGTTCTTTCACTGGCGCAAGTTGCGATCTTCTTTCGCTAAAGGGCTCCGGATTGTAGCGTCTGACATGGCGGCCTCAGCGTGCTGTAATCGAGTTTCGAGTTCGAAGTCTACAAATGGAACATCCTCTCCTTCTGCATGACCACACGCGTGCGCTGCATCTGCAACAATCCGACGCCATCGGTTCACTGTCATCGAGAATTCTCCATACAGTCTCGACTTGGCCTCATTCGATTTTTTTCTGTTTGTAAAACTTACAGAATATCTCCAAAGACTTCAGTTTGATGATTATGAAGCTATGCAAACAGAGGTGAAACTTTAGCTTCGTCAGAAAATTCAAGCACTCTTCAGTGACGATATCAACAAACTGGTCTCTCGTTAGGAGAAACGTGTTCATCGCCAGGGTGACAATGTTGAGAAATAAATACGTGGACATGAACAATAAAAATATAGAATGTCAATAACGTTTGTTTATTTTAAAAACTTATTTACTTTTCAACAAGTCCTCGTAGTTCTGATAGAAGGTAATAATACTGATAGAGATGAAATCACACAATTGATAAGCGATATGGATTAAAAATGGAATTCACCACATAATCGGAAAAGGGAGGCTCTCTTAATTGCTATCGCAAGCGTCGGGGATAAACATAAATTTGCAGCATATAAGAAATCAACATGTAATGATATGACGCTTAGTGCAAATTTTTGCCATTTGTCAAAAAATGTGTGTGAAATCTTATGGGCCTTAACTGCTAAGGTCATCAGTCCCTAAGCTTACACATTACTTAACCTAAATTATCTTAAGGACAAACACACACACCCATGCCCGAGGGAGGACTCGAACCTCCGCCGGGACCAGCCTCACAGTCCATGACTGCAGCGCCTGAGACCGCTCGGCTAATCCCGCGTGGCTTTACCATTTGTAGATGGCTATTTTACATCAGGGACCTATCTAGTACTTTGTTTACGTTTAGCAGTCGAAGAAACGCATAACGAATTGAATAACTTAAAACAAATAACAACAGCTAATGAATACTCCGAAAAAGATGAGAGGCACCCACTTGCCTTGCTCATACTGTGGCATCAAGCAGTCAGGCCTGCAAGAGGAGTGGTCTGCCAAGCGAGTGGATTCATTCTTACTTATCGAGTAACATGAACTCTAGTGCTCACACTTAAGTTACAAGTTATCCTCCTATATGATTAATACGCAACGGAAACACACTTCTGACTATCAGTAATTTACAGAACTCTGACTGTACACTACGCACTGGCAATACCACATTTTCTTTTTGTCTTTTATTTAACGGCTTTTGTCAACACGTGGCCACCACACTGAATATGAATGGCGCACACATTATAAATTCGGGACATTATGACAACATACAATTCGAAGGAAAAGTCCACCAATCTTTTTCTTTTCACTATCTTATTTATTCCGATAAATTCTCTAACCTAAACACACAAATTCTATAACCTACAACAATAACACATGAGAAATTCCGCCCAGTGGGCATGGCTTTACAATGGTGAATCTCTATATTATGGTCTCGTAATTATTTTTAACGCTACAGTGCACTTTCTGGATCGGATGGTGGATCTTTTATTATACCTCACACTTCGACTCTCACAATCATCATCACTAAACTTTCCTCCAGACCGAGCAGTACAGGAGGAACAAGCATAACCCACTAATCTTTTGAAACTACCTCGCTACTCTCCCATGCAAACCACACATACCCAAATTACATGACGTACACCACACTACAACATGAAATACTACACAGAGAATAGTCACAACATTATCACTTTCAGCTTTCCCACTTCAATTAATATTTATCCCAGTTTCACATGACACTGCCCCACTTCATAATTCTACTTTCCTACTATGAACTCTGGAGATATTTGCACGTCTTCCTGTGAAATGGAAGCCAAGTGGCGTTGCTGGATAGACGGCCGACTCACCTTGCTTCTCTCTCAGAGTTTGAATCTAGCGTCACACGGAATCATATCACGCAAAGTAATATTAAGAACGTATTCATCACACACGCGAGTCCTCAATTGATACCATGGACGAGTACTTCTCTTTATCTTTTGTCTCATACATAGTTTGAGACTCACACAGTACTCACCACGTGGAAGTACTCGTCTCTAATTTCAAGTCCTGCACACGCCATTTCTTAAATATTTCAACTTATGGTACACACGCTATTTCTTAAATATTTCAACTTATTGTACACACGCTAGTAATTCAGCTTAACTTAAGCACACGGAAGTATTTCAACTTATTGCTACACATGGTTTCATTGTGACCATTGGTCACTTCCGAAGATTCCTACAATCCCATTAATATTACCTGCCTGACATTTAATTCTCCCCACAAAAGTTCCTGAAATAGAGAAATTAATATTTCAAACTACTCTTAAATATTCCACATGCATACCATGTCTCCACTCTTTCGTCATTACGGAGCACAACTAAAACAGGTCTTAACAGCACAAGATCCAGCGGCAGAGAGCTGAAACATGGCCGTTCTTGAGGTTCTCTCCCACCTCTGTCGAAGTGGGGGAGCACCTTTCTACCGCATTGGTCAGCCACATTTCAGGCGCTCAAAGCTCAGGCAAATTTCATCTCTTTGGTCCCACCAAACGTGGCCAAAGGATCGACTCAAAGATGATCGTATATTCACATTCACTATCTGTCGTTTACATTCATTCATTTCACAGGTCTCACCAAACTGGATGTAGGGATTTACTTTGTGGGAGTGCACATGTGATCAATTAAATAAATAAATTGTCATTCTTTCCCACACTGGTATCCGGCTTCGCTGTATTAATTGAAATTGAGTTATTTTACAAAAAAATGTGTTCTTCTGACAAAAATAATGAAGTATGTTGTACCTATTTTCAATGTCGGGCGGTACTGTACCCTTTCAAAGATATAAGGTGTTCTTATAATAAAGTAAAAAAGAGCAAAGAGAATTTTCTCACAGTTAGCAGATAGTATTAAAGCGCAGATAAGGTCGGACCTGTACCCATGAAATTTTATGATAAAATATCTCAACTTGAAAAATGCTTCGGAAGGTCCAGGTTCACTTATGACTCCCAAGTAAGTAATGCACTAAGGTTGAGAATTAGACATGATATAGAAAAGAAAGAAAAAAATTCGCGGTCGTGCTATAAATAATTGTGACCAACGTGACCAAATCGGCAGCTTATTCCGTGTAAGGATTAGGGAGCATTTGCGATCATAGAATGAGTCCGCATTCAGACTAGATAACACAGAAAAGAGTATGCACATTCTCCATAATGCGTCAAATGAGCGAGCCGCTTATCTCCTGGAGGCGTTGGATATTTATAAGTGTAGGAAGAATCAGAACGACAGAGTACTTAATGAACAGATTGATTTTACGCCTGATTCATATTTTGGCCTGTTTGATAGCTCTCTATGAAATAATGCAACTATGCAACTTCTCTTTTATTTTGTCTTGGGAGTCATACGAGTAAGTACGAGTTGTAAATCTTAGATAAAAATCAGCAATGTCAGCATCTAAATTGATTTCCTAGATATTCCATTGACTGCTGTCTGTTTCCATCCTTCTACCCAGGCCTTACATTTCATATATTGTCAAGTCGCGCTATGCGTTGCAACAGCACTAGTTGTTGAGTGGTAAATGAACGCTTCGATACCACTATTAGTGTAGCAGATTGTCTGTTATCCGATGTACAATATGTAATGGACAAAAGTTAGGAAGTATGGTTTTTCTTAATTTTTATCAGCAAATTAAATTGTATGGTTCACTTACATACCGAATCAACATCATTAACATTATTTCAGATCATTTAACTGTAATTAAAATAAAGTTACAATTAGAAACACTGACATTGTGAATTAACGTACTGCCGTAAATTTCAGCAAAATTTATATTTTCATTCTCGTGATTGCATTATTACATAACCGTAGAAATAAAATATCTATATTAATTAGCAAAATTCGTAAATTTCAACTTACCTAAAAATAGGCTTTTGGAACATTTATCAGTCATCTGATATATTTAACGTGACTTGTGCGCTTTATGTATCGTGACAATAACCAGAAACAAATTAGGTCAGTGTAATTAACTTTTTAGTTACAATTCCCGAACATTCTGATGTAAATTCTGCTGATTTTATGTCATTTTGATACTACGAAACTATCATACAGAACTTTAACTTGAAACTCCGTTTTGTAATTTTGTACTGTACCTCAATTAATGTCAGGAATTGAATCCAAAGTGAAATCAAGATATAATTGATGGTTTTATGATGGGCGTTGTTATTGTAACGTCAGAATCAATTTCAAAAGAACAATATTTAGAAATCTATTCAGAATGAATCATCATTTATTGTCCTTAAAACCGTGCTTCCAGTTTGTTGTAAATAATGAGCTTTTCATTATAAATGAGTAAATGACGATAGGCCAAAGAACATATATTGTTAAACAGGAATATATTGAGCGGTGCAAAGCATTTGAAGTCGGTCGCAGTTTGGCCAATATGTGGCGCTAAGTCTGTAATAGTTGCTGTTTTGTCAGTCATGTTGGTAGAAAACATTTTGTGTGTGAGCATCTTTGTAAATGCTTACGTAAAATGCATCTGCTGTTAAAAGGATTCATGAGTGTGTTGACAAATATTGTTTTAACATCCATCACGTCCGAAATCCAGGCAAATCTGCAGTATACGTCCCCTAATGGACTTTATTGGTGTAGGAGATTCGACGGTTCAGAGATACGTATTCCACTGCAAAATCTGCATCAATCTCGTGCTGTGATGAATCTCTCGTAAAAGAGGTATTTTAGCCAGAACTACAGTCGTCGTTTTGTACACACTTTACTCTTCTTTAAAACAGTCTAGAGAATGTACTGAACACTTGATTCAGGGGTGTTGTTCCTTTGAGATTTCTGGCACATCAGCGCTGACGAACTACGGTCGCAGTTCCACTACGTACTAACGCTGTCTGCTCACAACTGATTGGTCGAAAGCACATATGTTGTTTACACAATGCTGCTAGCTCAAGCACTGACGTCGCTTGTACGCCAGGAATAAAATCAGTCTTTAAGCTTTTTCGTCTGACAATGTAGACTGTTTGAGGTGTCGTAAAACATTGGATACAACCAGGGCACTTTTCAATTCCCTCAACCAATACTGTTTTGTGAAGCGTGTCTAGAGGAACTTTAAATAACGATTTCTGGTTGACTGTTCTTGAGTTATGCAATGTTATAGTGCGCTTTTCCTTTCCGTATAAACGTTGCGATTTTACGGCTTTATAGCTTTTTTGGTTTTAGCAATGGTTCATTTTATATTTTTGTGTGTGCCTAAATTTTGTCCTGTATTCACGTATACTAATGCAAAAAGAATTTAACGAGTTTTAAAGTTCGTCTTTTTAACTACTATTTGTTTACCACTTCATGAAGAACAATGATTGACTGACTGTGCAAATGGATTCCCACTAAATTTTGAGAAAACACAATTTATGCAATTCTGTACGGTAAATGGCATAACCCCCCCATGAACCATGGACCTTGCTGTTGGTGGAGAGGCTTGCGTGCCTCAGCGATACAGATAGCCGTATCGCAGGTACAACCACAACGGAGGGGTATCTGTTGAGAGGCCAGACAAACGTGTGGTTCCTGAAGAGGGGCAGCAGTCTTTTCAGTAGTTGCAGAGGCAACAGTCTGGATAATTGACTGATCTGGCCTTGTAACACTAACCAAAACGGCCTTGCTGTGCTGGTACTGCGAACGGCTGAAAGCAAGGGGAAACTACAGCCATCATTTTTCCCGAGGGCATGCAGCTTTACTGTATGGTTAAATGATGATGGCGTCCTCTTGGGTAAAATATTCTGGAGGTAAAATAGTCCCCCATTCGGATATCCGGGCGGGGACTACTCAAGAGGACGTAGTTATCAGGAGAAAGAAAACTGGCGTTCTACGGATCGGAGCGTGGAATGTCAGATCCCTTAATCGGGCAGGTAGGTTAGAAAATTTAAAAAGGGAAATGGATAGGTTAAAGTTGGATGTAGTGGGAATTAGTGAAGTTCGGTGGCAGCAGGAACAAGACTTTTGGTCAGGTGAATACAGGGTTATAAATACAAAATCAAATAGGGGTAATGCAGGGGTAGGTTTAATAATGAATAAAAAAATAGGAGTGCGGGTTAGCTACTACAAACAGAATAGTGAACGGATTATTGTGGCCAAGATAGACACGAAGCCCATGCCTACTACAGTAGTACAAGTCTATATGCCAACTAGCTCTACAGATGATGAAGAAATTGATGAAATGTATGATGAGATAAAAGAAATTATTCAGGTAGTGAAGGGAGATGAAAATTTAATAGTCACGAGTGACTGGAACTCGAGAGAAGGAAAAGGGAGAGAAGGAAACATAGTAGGTGAATATGGATTGGGGGACAGAAATGAAAGAGGAAGCCGCCTGGTAGAATTTTGCACAGAGCACAACATAATCATAACTAACACTTGGTTTAAGAATCATGAAAAAAGGTTGTATACATGGAAGAACCCTGGAGATACTAAAAGGTATCAGATAGATTATATAATGGTAAGACAGAGATTTAGGAACCAGGTTTTAAATTGTAAGACATTTCCAGGGGCAGATGTGGACTCTGACCACAATCTATTGGTTATGACCTGTAGATTAAAACTGAAGAAACTGCAAAAAGGTGGGAATTTAAGGAGATGGGACCTGGATAAACTGAAAGAACCAGAGGTTGTACAGAGATTCAGGGAGAGCATAAGGGAGCAATTGACAGGAATGGGGGAAATAAATACAGTAGAAGAAGAATGGGTAGCTTTGAGGGATGAAGTAGTGAAGGCAGCAGAGGATCAAGTAGGTAAAAAGACGAGGGCTAGTAGAAATCCTTGAGTAACAGAAGAAATATTGAATTTAATTGATGAAAGGAGAAAATATAAAAATGCAGTAAGTGAAACAGGCAAAAAGGAATACAAACGTCTCAAAAATGAGATCGACAGGAAGTGCAAAATGGCTAAGCAGGGATGGCTAGAGGACAAATGTAAGGATGTAGAGGCCTATCTCACTAGGGGTAAGATAGATACCGCCTACAGGAAAATTAAAGAGACCTTTGGAGATAAGAGAACGACTGGTACGAATATCAAGAGCTCAGATGGAAACCCAGTTCTAAGCAAAGAAGGGAAAGCAGAAAGGTGGAAGGAGTATATAGAGGGTCTATACAAGGGCGATGTACTTGAGGACAATATTATGGAAATGGAAGAGGATGTAGATGAAGATGAAATGGGAGATACGATACTGCGTGAAGTGTTTGACAGAGCATTGAAAGACCTGAGTCGAAACAAGGCCCCGGGAGTAGACAACATACCATTAGAACTACTGACGGCCTTGGGAGAGCCAGTCCTGACAAACCTCTACCAACTGGTGAGCAAGATGTATGAGACAGGCGAAATCCCTCAGACTTCAAGAAGAATATAGTAATTCCAATCCCAAGGAAAACAGGTGTTGACAGATGTGAAAATTACCGAACTATCAGTTTAATAAGTCACAGCTGCAAAATACTAACGCGAATTATTTACAGACGAATGGAAAAACTGGTAGAATCCGTCCTCGGGGAAGATCAGTTTGGATTCCGTAGAAATGTTGGAACACGTGAGGCAATACTGACCCTACGACTTACCTTAGAAGAAAGATTAAGGAAAGGCAAACCTACGTTTCTAGCATTTGTAGACTTAGAGAAAGCTTTTGACAAAGTTGACTGGAATACTCTCTTTCAAATTCTAAAGGTGGCAGGGGTAAGATACAGGGAGCGAAAGGCTATTTACAATTTGTACAGAAACCAGATGGCAGTTATAAGAGTCGAGGGGCACGAAAGGGAAGCAGTGGTTGGAAAGGGAGTGAGACAGGGTTGTAGACTCTCCCCGATGTAATTCAATCTGTATATTGAGCAAGCAGTAAAGGAAACGAAAGAAAAATTCGGAATAGGTATTAAAATCCGTGGAGAAGAAATAAAAAACTTTGAGGTTCTCCGATGACATTGTAATTCTGTCAGAAACAGCAAAGGACTTGGAAGAGCGGTTGAACGGAATGGACAGTGTCTTGAAAGGAGGATATAAGATGAACATCAACAAAAGCAAAACGAGGATAACGGAATGTAATCGAATTAAGTCGGGTAATGGTGAAGGAATTAGATTAGGAAATGAGACACTTAAAGTAGCAAAGGAGTTTTGCGATTTGGGGAGCAAAATAACTGGTGATGGTCGAAGTAGAGGGGATATAAAATGTAGATTGACAATGGCAAGGAAAGCTTTTCTGAAGAAGAGAAATTTGTTGACATCGAGTATAGATTTAAGTGTCAGGAAGTCGTTTCTGAAAGTATTTGTATTGAGTGTAGCCATGTATGGAAGTGAAGCATGGACGATAAGTAGTCTGGACAAGAAGAGAATAGAAGCTTTCGAAATGTGGTGCTACAGAAGAATGCTGGAGATTAGATGGGTAGATCACATAACTAATGAGGAGGTATTGAATAGAAGTGGGGAGAAGAGGAGTTTGTGGCACAACTTGACAAGAAGAAGGGACCGGTTGGTAGGACATGTTCTGAGGCATCAGGGTATCACATATTTAGCATTGGAGGGCAGCGTGGAGGGTAAAAATCGTAGAGGGAGACCAAGAGATGAATACACTAAGCAGATTCAGAAGGTTCTAGGTTGCAGTAGGTACTGGGAGATGAAGAAGCTAGCACAGGATAGAGTAGCATGGAGAGCTGCATCAAACCAGTCTCAGGACTGAAGACCAAAACAACAACAACAAATGGCATAACACCGTTGATAAATATTGTCTATGAACAGAAGTCTGTTGCTAAGGCAGAATATTCGAAATTTCTGGGTGTGTACATTGACGAGAAATTGAGTTGGAAGAAACACATCGATGATCTGCTGAAATGGTTAGGTTCAGCTACTTATGCTATTAGGGTTTTTGCAAATTTTGGTGATAAAATATCAGCCAATTAGCATACAATGAATATTTTCATTCACTGTTTTCATATGGCATCATATTTTAGGGCAATTCATCATTAAGAGAGAGAGTATTCATTGCACAAAAGCCTGTAATCGGAATAATAAAAAAATGGTTCAAATGGCTCTGAGCACTATGGTACTCAACTTCTGAGGTCATTAGTCCCCTAGAACTAAGAACTAGTTAAACCTAACTAACCTAAGGACAGCACACACATCCATGCCCGAGGCAGGATTCGAACCTGCGACCGTAGCGGTCTCGCCGTTCCAGATTGCAGCGCCTAGAACCGCACGGCCACTTCGGCCGGCTCAGAATAATAGCTGGAGCCCACCCAAGACACAGACTTTTATTTAAGGAACTCGGAATATTCACAGTAACTTCTCAATACATACATTCACTTATGAAATTTGTTATTAATAACCCACCCCAATCCAAAAACAACAACGAAGTGCGTAGCTACAACACTAGAAGAAAGGATGATCTTCATTATTCTTGATCAAATCTCACACTGGCACAGAAAGGGGTGAATTATGCTGCCACAAAAATCTTTGGTCATTTCCCAAATAGCATTAAAACTCTGAGAGATAGCCAACCAACATTTAAAAGCAAATTGAAAGAGTAGATGAAATTTTAGATATGAAGTAGTAACTGTAAACAAGAAAAAAATTAAATAATTAATTAAATATTTTGTGTAAATAAAACTTAAATTAAAGTGACACGTTCCACATCATTACGAAATGTCGTATTTATGATCTATGGAACAAGTATTAACGTATGTATATACGTATGTATGTATGAGGTAAATGATAATACGTGATAGCAGACAATGATGTACAGCATTTGTCGGATGCTACTTTTGATCACTCGTTGTAATATAATTCTACCTATAACTTCTGCGTTGTTCAAAATGGCTCTGAGAACTATTGTACTTAACAGCTGAGGTCATCAGTCCCCTAGAACTTAAAACTACTTAAACCTAACTAACCTAAAGACATCACACACATCCATGCCCGAGGCAGGATTCGAACCTGCGACCGTAGCGGTCGCGAGGTTCCAGACTGAAGCGCCTAGAACCGTTCAGTTACACTGAATATATTCTTTTTAGCAGTAGCCTCCCCATCGCATTATGGAGTCGTAATCTGGCTGTTTATTACCGCTTATCATATGGGATGTAGTATCGTGTTGTGCTCGTATTGGTATTTTATCGTCATCCTTCAGAATGTAGAGAAAATTGTCGTATCGCATGCTTGTGGTTGTAGGATGTTCGTTTTGGGCATAGTTGTGCGCCGACGATATATGAGGATTTATGCTTAAGACTGGGTTTAGTTCAATTACAATTTAAATTGTGCCGTGTTATTTTGAAATCTATTTTATAACATACAGTGACGGAGAAAATGCCAGCAACAAGGAGCTGAGCAATACAAAAAGCGAAAGGTGATAGGCGTGTTTCTGCATCTAAAAGATGATGTCTATTCAAATTTCGCGCCAGTCGGATCCGAGTGGAACTGGCAGCACCATAATGAGGACTCAAATCAGTTTTGCTTTAAATATGCGCTGCAACGGCCGTGAGCGATAGTCATCTTTGAGATTAGATGTGGCTAGTTGGTCAGTCAAGAATGCATTTGAGGCGACAAAGACGCCATTATCTATACTTCGCAGATTTTGAATGACGACGTGTAATAGGGCTAAAAAAACTGGATGTTTTTTCTACCATATTGCAAAAAGATTTGGCAGGAATGTAGCCACTGTACATGACTGTTGGCAGCGGTGGTCACGAGAATACACGGTTGCAAGAAGATCGGACTCCGGATGGCCACGTGGCACTACCGAGAGGGAAGGCCATCGTGCTCGGCGTAAGGCTCTGGCGCATCGTAACTGCATCTGCAGCAGTAATTTGAGCAGCAGTTGGCACAGTAGTGACACCACGAACTGTTACAAATCGGTTACTTCGAACACAGCTCGGAAACAGACTCTCGGTAGCGTGCATTCCACTGACCCCAAATGTTCAAGTGTGTGTGAATTCTGATGCTGAGGTAATCAGTCCCTAGACTTACACACTAATTAAACTAACTTATGCTAAGAACAGCACACAGAGCCATGCCCGAGGGAAGACTCGAACCTCTGGCTTGAGTGACGTCAAGTGAGAGCTGATAGGGGAGCAGGGAGGAGCTCTGTTGCGTTTTCTGATCAAAGTTGGTTCCGCCTAGGTTCCACTGATTGCTGTATGATGGTTAGGAAGCCAGTTGAGGGCCTGTCTGCATGCTAGACACCCTGGACTTACACCTCTAGTTATGGTCCGGGTGTGGTTTCTTATGACGGCAGAAACATTCTCGTTGTTATCCCACGCACTGTGCCACCATCCATGAACAGCATTCCAGAGGGTATTTTCCACATATTGCTATTGTAATCCAACACGCTCTATAGAGTGTGAACATGTTGCCTTGGCCTGCTCGATCATCAGACCTGTCTTCGATACAGCATGTATGGGACGTCATCGCCAGATCTGTCTCCAATTGAGCACATATGACACATCATGGGACGACAATTCCAGCGTTAATAGCATTAACCGCCCTCTGCACTGACCGATTAAGTGCAACAGGCGTGGCGCGGAACTCCATCCTATAAACACACAGCCGCTACCTAAACAATACAATGCATCCACGTTTGCATGCTTGCAGTCAACATTCTGGCGGGTACACAATCTGTTAATTTTGCCAGCATTTCACATTTGCAATGGCTTATCTCGCGCTTAAACTAAACTGTGATCTTGCGATGTGATCTAAACAAATATTGCCGAAATTTCGTTACTCTAAATTAATTATCTTTTGATGTTGCGACTTTTTTTACGTCACTGAATTTATTGATGATGTTATATGAAACCACCCTCCTGTTTGTAATTATAATACAATATGCTGGCGCTCTGGTGAGCAAGCTTATATTAAGTTTTATTAATTCCGATTGAAGCGATTTTAAGCACTCATTTATTAAATGAACAGTTGAGCTACAAGTCACACTTTTGCTGTGCTGTAGCGACACGTAGCATGCCATACTGCATACATGTCAGTCTTCGCTGCATGACAGTTCCATGTGTTTCCTTATAGCGCCAGCATGCATGTACGTGGCGCTGCTTGTACAACTCATTATTGTGACTTTTACGTAATATGTAGACTCGATATGATTATCAATCTGTGAATACTGAAGTTTTTAAATATTTCCTTTGCGTTTAAATTGATTTCCAATCTCTTATTTTATAATTTTGATATATTTTTTATTACAATATGCCTCTGTATTTTGTAGGTCTCAAGAAGGTGATTACTGATTGAAATTAATAACCCGATATTTTAAAGAAATTTCGTGATCCGTAACCGTCATAAAACATAACGGCCGGAGAATAAAAGCGAAACACCCAGAAGACATGATCAGATCTCAATGTAACTTCGCGCACGTGCACAACATCGGCAGATTTATAAATGTTGCAATTCTCTGTGACAGCTAGAACGCTCGTGTTGTTCATGTTTCGTGTTGTTATCGGGACTGATAGGGTGTATATGGGGCGTGGATAGCGAAAGTTGTTGATTAGTCACCGTGAGGCCGCGTACTCCTCTGAGACAGCGTAATCAGAACCTGGCAGAGTTTGAAAGGGGCCTCATTTGCGGTCTCCATTTGGCCGGCTGGTAGAAACGTGCAGTATCCACATTTTTTGGGCATCCCACTGTAACAGTGGCCAGATTTTCGGCTGGATGGGGACGTGAGGTCAGGTATACTCGTCGTCAAGATTCCGGTCGATCGCAAGGGAGGACTGCCGTATTGTGAACAAAGCATGTCGTAGCCCTTTCAGATATGCACCTAGCATCCGATAACAGTTAATGAGCTCGCTGCAACGTTCTATGTCATCACACACCATTAGTCGGAGACTAGTAGCAGCCGTAATTACCGTTCCACGTGTAGACTGCCGTTGACACAAACCGCGTTTGGAATGGTGCGGCGACTGTGAGTCATGGACTGCTCATGAACGATGTCAGATGGTGTTCAGCGATGGGTCGCAGTTCTGCTCTAACCCAGATGACCTCGCTTGCGAGTATGGCGGCAGTGTAGGGAGAAGTCCCATTCCAATGTTTTGGAAGGGCGTAGTTTTCACTTCTGGCTTCCTGGCGTGTAGAGCCCTCGGGTATGACTTCAGGTCGCGACTGGTAGTCATTAAGGGAACACTGGTGGTACAAACAGAGGGAGGTGGCGCAGTCGTTAGCAGACTAGACTCGCATTCGGGGAGATGACGGTTCAAATCTGCGTTCGACCATGCTCATTTCGATTTTCCGTCATTTCTCTAAATCGCTCCTGATAAATTCCAGGATGGCTCCTTTAAAAAGGCACGGCCTATTTCATTCCCCATCCTTGTTCCAAACTGATTTTGCACTCCGCCTCCAGTGACGTTGACATCGATAAGACGTTTAAGCCTAATACTCCTTCCTTCTACTGGCACGTCCTGCTTTCTCAAGTGTTAGGTCTCGCGCAACACCATCGTGGTACCATTTCTCAAGTCACACAGCTGATTTGATATTCCCTATGCCATTAGTTAGTTCATTACGATGGGATGCGGAACCGAATCAAACACTTTCCAGAAGTCAAGGAACACGATCTCAATCTGGGCGCCGTTATCTGCTGTTTTCTGAGTCTCGTGGACGAACAGAGCACGCTGAGTTTCACACGATAATTCTTTTCGGAATCCATGTTCATTCCTACAGAGATTTTCGGTCTCCAGAAATGTCATAATACGCCAGCATAAAACATGCTCCAAACTTTTACAACAGAGTGACATCTATTGGACGACACATCTTGAAAACGGGGATGACTTGTGCTTTTTTTTCTAATCCATCGAAGCAATTCACTCCTCCAGCTCCCCGCGGTATACTTCCGCTAGAAGAGGAGCAAGCTATTTCAAAAAAATGGTTCAAATGGCTCTGAGCACTATGGGACTTAACATCTGAGGTTATCAGTCCCCTAGAACTTAGAACAACTTAAACCTAACTAACCTAAGGACATCACACACATCCATGCCCGAGGCAGGATTCGAACCAGCGACCGTAGCGGTCGCGCGGTTCCAGACTGTAGCGCCTAGAACCGCTCGGCCACTCCGGCCGGCAAGTTGTTTCACATACTCTACGTAGAATCGTACTGATATCCCATCACCTCCAGTGACCTTTCCTTTATTGATTGTTTTTAGCTGTTTTTCTACCTCGTGTTCACTGAAAAGTTTCTTTATAAAATATACGTTTTTTTTATTGATATTAAGGGTAGAGAATAACTCAAGTGTGTATGTGCACCTTT
The DNA here is from genome assembly GCF_021461395.2 of Schistocerca americana. Classification (NCBI taxonomy): domain Eukaryota; kingdom Metazoa; phylum Arthropoda; class Insecta; order Orthoptera; family Acrididae; genus Schistocerca; species Schistocerca americana. The sequence goes on along the minus strand of NC_060120.1, from coordinate 654,713,828 downwards.
TCTTCTTTAATTACCTATACACAAATTTCGTTTAAATCGATGTTGTGAATGCAGATATCTTACGGAAGATACCAGCCACCCGTATTTCAAATCAGAACTTTCCAGACACCCAGAGACATGCGGTATTAGTTTGCTAAAACAAGAAAAAGTAATGGTAATTTTTCTTGTTTTAAGAGCACTAGCTCACTTCTGTTTTGTCTTCCGTCTTCAGAGTTGCAGAGTTGAGTTTTATTTTTCGCTGGCTTTAAATCAGCATAAAATTCGCCTATTTTATTGTTATTATTTATAGAATACTTTCCTTTCCTCGAATTTTGACATGCATATTTATTCATTCACTATTTTTCAGAATATTCAACGGCTGGAACAGCGAATTCGGCAACGAATTGCTGTGTTCAGTCATTAATTTGTCTTTGAACAAAATATCAAGCAGCCCTGAGATACATTACCGGTTATTTAAAGTATCTTACAGTAATTATTGTACAACCAGTCAGTGGCGATGACAACCTTCAATACTATTCAGACACAGGCCTCGATGTACTATTTTTTTAAAAAAAAGGTGTAGTACTCTCACACAACACTCTACGTGCGATAATGGGATCACTTACCACCATCAAATAAAGTGTTGTTCTCTCGTGAGGACTGCTGTCTGCATCTGTTACATACATGCCATTTAATTTAATTCAGTTCAATCGCTTCTTTGAAATCTTTCACTACTTCAGAGAAATAGAAGGCAGGAATCACATCACAACTTATTTCGGTATCTGTGATTTTGACGTTAGTGCGACGATTTAAACCAGGAATCTTCCTCAGTGAAACCGTTTGGAAAAAAGACGTTTGGTATTTCCTAATTTTGCCTGTCATTCTCGTTTCCATACCGTTATGGTCACAGAGTACCTGGACAGATAACTGATGTCAACTGATTTAACACACGACCAAAACTTCTTAGGATCTTCTGTCAAGTCGGCAGACAGAATATTACTTTCTAATTTGCAAAACGCTTCATACCCGGCGCATTTTATGGTAATTTTGATTTCGTTGAGTTTCTGTTTGTCTGCGAGGGTTTGGCTACATTTAAATTTGCAGTGAACCTCTAAAATGGCTTCGTATTGGACACTAATCTTAAACTTTGTTCGTTGATGCTCAATATTTTCAGGCCTAGAGAAGAATTTTTCGTGTTGACCACAAGCGTAATCTGAAATCGGTTTTCTGACGCTCTACTAAGCAGAAATATCTTCCTACATTATTTTACATTCCCATTTGCTTCTGATTCAGTGAAGTCGTAACGCCCTTATGATAACTGAGTCCAAGCGTTCGGACCTGTCGCTGACTAGGAGATTTAATATGTTGCCTTCACGAATCGGTTCTCTGATTAGCTGCTCAAGGTAATTTTCGGATGAAGCATTTAGAACAATTTCAGACGATTCCCTTCTCTTTTTCCCACCTTAATCACTTTTGTCTCCCAGTCTATACAGTTAATTTGAAATCGCCACATAACTCTATAACATACCAGGAAATATACGCGAAATCTTCTCCAGGTGTTCTCTCAAAAGTTTTGCCATTACTGCTCCTGGGGCAGGGGATTTATAAAGGCATCCGATTACATTGTTTGATCCTCCTTTAATACTTACCTTCACCTAAATTATTTCACCTTCGGCATCTGTGTTTATCTCAATATATAAGAGTACTACCGATTTTCTTACAGCTATAAACGCTGCCCAACCACCGGCGTTGAACCTGTCTTCGGGATATAAATTCCAATCAGAATTTAGAATTTCGTTGCTATTAATAATCAACTCTGAACAGCAAGGTGAATAAATTATTTAAGCGACCTATTGTGCTCTGGATAAAGATTCAAGTATACATACTGGTCGCATGCCACTAGGCGACTTCATATTGTACCTTAAACTCATGCAACTTGTAAGTAGGCTGTTTATGTTTTCTTATTGGCAACGTTACGTAGCGCTCTGTATGAAAATCGCTGGCTGTGCTGTGTGCAGTCTGTGGCTAGTTTGCATTGTTGTCTGCCATTGTAGTGTTGGGCAGCTGGATGTCAACAGCGCGTAGCGTTGCGCAGTTGGAGGTGAGCTGCCAGCAGTGGTGGATGTGGGGAGAGAAATGGCGGAGTTTTGAAATTTGTAAGACTGGATGTCATGAACTGCTATACATATTATGACTTTTGAACGCTAGTAAGGTAAATACATTGTTTGTTCTCTATCAAAATCTTTCATTTGCTAACTATGCCTATCAGTAGTTAGTGCCTTCAGTAGTTTGAATCTTTTATTTAGCTGGCAGTAGTGGCGCTCGCTGTATTGCAGTAGTTCGAGTAACGAAGATTTTTGGTGAGGTAAGTGATTTGTGAAGGGTATAGGTTAATGTTAGTCAGGCCCATTCTTTTGTAGGGATTTTTGAAAGTCAGATTGCGTTGCGCAAAAATATTGTGTGTCAGTTTAAACACAGTCATGTATAATTTTTCCAAGGGGACGTTTCAAACTCACTAGCATTATATTAACATTTTCTTTCTCACATCTGACATGACATATGGTACTCCCTTTAATTAATGGAAACAGTATTGTTCCCTATCTGAAATTATAATGTATACTGTCGGGCCTACGGAGGGATTAGTCTACCCTAAAAATCTCACATCTGTATGCCATACAAACTCCACTACCCTAGTAGCCACTTACTGCATGTAGTGCACGCCTGACCTATTAAGGGGAGTCCTATAATTCTCCACCGAAATCGGAGATCAAGAAATCCGGATAGGTCGTCGTTTTAGAATCATCAAATCCTCTGGTTCAAGCCTTCCACTCGGCTCCAAACCAGAGGGCAGCGATCGGTTCTGGGGACGATGCTCCAATCGAAGACAATGCTTCCACCCAGCACGGGATGTTACCTATTTCAACAAAACAGCCACAAACTTCTAGTAACCGAGCCTGGCCTCTTGAGTCCAAACAGCCGGCGTCGCTAGTGCCTAGATGAGCCACGATTTACAGCCGGATGCATCCAGTGCGTTCAGTCGATGCCGGCAGAGCCTTTTACATATCTCGCACGTGACCTTCGGCAAGCAGACACTGGTCTTCTTTCCCGATATTCTCACTGTTTTCCTAAGGAATCCATCACATGCCTGACGTTGGAGCTGCCAATGATAAGCAGTCCCACCCTCGGCTCCCAGTACCAATGTACATCAGAGCCAGTGTAGGACGCCTCGTTCTATGTTACTGGACGAGGCGTCGTATGCTGGCTCAGATATACTTTCGGCATTGGGCAATACCTCAGATCTATTTTTAAGACATAAACGGAGAGCCATTCACTCAGTACCCCGTCCGCATTCCACTCAGAGATTCACTGACCACCGTTTATTGTCAGGTGACTATCGATTCGGACAGGACGAGAAAATCGAAATGCACTGTGACATCGGAGACCCCAGACGATGCTATAGACAGCAGAAGTGCGAAAGATTCGTATCAGGTGCCCCAGCGCCACTACAACCCAGGGGAGCAGTCTGAAGCCTATCAAAACTGTCTAACGCAATTTCCTCCTGTGTACCGGGAGTGGTCAGTTCCTGTTGCATCCGTACATAACAGTTGCAGTTCCTGTCGATCTTTAATCAATGCCCGACTATACCACAAGGACAAGGAATATAACACTAAATCAGGCTGTCGCTGGATGCAATCGAACTTCCTCTGCTACACAATTCCTGGTGTATACAGCGCTCCAAAGTAAGCTTTCACAGTGCACGAAAGTTTGTGCAATAACTTAGAATAATTTAGGACAAAGTAGCCAACACAGATACAGTTCATTGGGTGAAGCACGTGAGAACAGAAAGTAAACTAAATTCTGAGTGTTAACAGAAACGTCTGCTGTTTTTGGGGTGTTTGCTCGGATCCCTTGTTGTGAACAGTAATAAACGTTATTACCACATCGTGACTGATTATTTGTATAAGTTAGAGTCGTGATTTAATATATTTTTTGCGTCATTGGTATTATGACTGGTCTGATATGGCCCACCACGAATTCCTTTTCTGGGATAACCTTTTCATCTCAGTGTAGCAATGACAACCTATATTCTCAATTATTTGCTGGATGTATTCCACTCTCAGTCTTCCCCTTTAGTTTCTGTCCTCAACACCTCCCTCTATTACAATCATGGAAGTAATTTCTTGATGTTTTAACACATATCGTATCATCCTGTTCAATGTTCTTATCAGTGTTTTCCGTATGTTTCTTTTTTTGTCGATTCTGCGGAGAACCTCCTCATGGTTCAAATGGCTCTGAGCACTATGCGACTTAACTTCTGAGGTCATCAGTCGCCTAGAACTTAGAACTAATTAAACCTAACTAACCTAAGGACATCACACACATTCATGCCCGAGGCAGGATTCGAACCTGCGACCGTAGCGGTCACGCGGTTCCAGACTGAAGCGCCTTTAACCGCACGGCCACACCGGCCGGCGAACCTCCCCATGCCAAGCCTTATTTTACCCTCCTGATTTTAAACACTCTTCGGTAGCACAAAATCTGGGCTGATGCGATTCTCTTCTGTTCCGGTTTTTAATATAGGCTACCATAAAATGAGTATTTATTTCAGTCACAGTTGGGATTTACTGTAGGTGATTATCGGTTTCTGCCATTACGTGCGTTCTCCAGAAATTGAAAATTTCGTTTCAGTGCAGCACGTCAGCTAAGTCGCTGCAATATACGGCTGCCTTAACATTAAAATATTCGAATGCCGACGCAGCCACACACTTCGACTTAGTTGGCGTGTTACACTGTAACGAGCTGAAACGATCTGAGAATTGCCCGTAACGTCTGAAAGCGATAATCTCCTGCAGTAAAAGTTTTACTGCGGTCTGTATTAAATCGCAACTGTGACTGAAATGAATACTCAGTTATATCCTTTCAGTAACTGCTGCGTGTCTTTGCACGTATGTTTTTAACTGCACCCTTATATTACATTAATATTCCAAACAATTATTAGTTAATTACATTTTGAAGTTACGATTCACCACATCCCAGTCCGAACATTCTGATTTCCGCACGTTTAGACGATGACTTAGCTGTAAATTCTCTCTCTTCGAAATTACCGATATCCCGAATGGTTCAAATGGTTCAAATGGCTCTGAGCACTATGGGACTTAACATCTGAGATCATCAGTCCCCTAGAACTTAGAACTACTTAAACCTAACTAACCTAAGGACATCACACACATCCAGGCCCGAGGCAGGATTCGAACCTGCGAACGTAGCAGAAAATGCCTGGTTTACGCACCCACGCTTCTACCTTAACTGGTAGCAGCTGGCCTTTCCACATGAGCCCTATAGGACAGATGGCCGTTGGCGTGTTTGGTGTGAAACGTCTGAAAGCAAACACCCTGTGAACAGGAGAGGCCGTAATGGTCTGGAGAATGTTTTCGTGGCATTCTGTAAGTGATCTCGTCATTCAAGAACGTATAATGGACGAACACAAGAATACATCTATATTTGGGGACCATGTCAGCCACTACATGCAGTTTGTTTCTCCTCGGCACGATGGCATCTGCTAGCAAGACAATCCAAGGTGTCACATATCTCGCAGTGCACGTGCGTGGTTCGAAGATCACCGGGATAAGTTTACAGGTACTCCCCTGGTCACCAAACCTCCCCAGATGTAAACTCAGTCGAGAATATGTTGGACCACGTCGATCGAGCTGTTCGCGCCGTGGGTCCTCAATCGTGAAAATTAACACAATCGAGTCAGCATGGATCCACATCCCTGTTGGTATCCTCCAGAAACGCGTTGATTCTGTTCCTGCACGACTAGCAGCCGTCCGTGCTGCAGAAGGTGGTTATTCAGACTTTTGACAGGTGGTCACATTAATGTGACTGGTCAGTAAAATAGCAGCAACTATAATGATTTCCTCACTACAGTTGTTGTCGAATGTGAGTAAAAAAGCACTCCGTCGTCAGGCCACGAGTGACCTATCGGTACCATCCGACCGCCGTGTCATCCTCAGTGGAGGATACGGATAGGAGGGGCGTGGGGTGAGCACACTGCTCTCCCGGTCGTTATGATGGTATTCTTGACCGAAGCCGCTAGTATTCGGTCGAGTAGCTCCTCAATTGGCATCACGAGGCTGAGTGCACCCCGAAAAATGGCAACAGTGCATTGCGGCCCGGATGGTCACCCATCCAAGTGCCGACCACGCCCGACAGCGCTTAACTTCGGTGATCTCACGGGAACCGGTGTAGCCACTGCGGCAAGGGCGTTGCCGAATGTAACAGAATCTAATAGAAATGTGTGGGAGGACTACAGAAGGATTCAGTGTGGAGAATAATTAAATGCTCAGAGAAAGTTCGAAAAATAATGGGGTAAGATTAGCAGATGAGATGGAAGGAAGGAAACAGAAACAGAAAGGAATGAGAAATGCTTGGGTAGTTACAGGGCGACAGAGTTTCTGGTTCCCTGTTAGGCAGAAGGTAAATAACCTGAATATTCCCAGAGAGAAGCTACATCAATGACAGCAGATAAAGCCTTAATCTCTTCTTCAATGCAGAAGACATAGTCAGAATGAAGACGGGCCCCGAGCGGTTGTGAACATTGTGTACGGAAGTGAGCAGGGGAGCAGGAGGAGTTGTAAGTGTATTACGTGATCATTTAATTATTGAAGTAAGTCGGGATATCGGGCGGCCGCGGTGGCCGAGCGGTTCTAGGAGCTTCATGTAGCGTCTTCGGGTCGCGGTAACACCTGTGAGCAGGCGTGGCATCGAGAATGGTGAGGTTCGCTGTCTGGCTGTGGTGCGCGACTTGCAGGGAGTCAGCGAGCAGTACGGGAGCTGGCGGTTATGCGGAGTGGCCGGACCAATATGAGGGGGGAGGGGGGGCGGGGCTCCAGGCTCCTCTGTAGCGTGAACAGAAGGCAGTACGGCGGTGGACCAGCGGAGTCCACGCGCAGTCAAGCCAACGGCGGGTCTTATTGTGGCCGGTGTTCCACAGGTAGCAGCTGTGAATTCAGGTGCGGCCGGCCGGTGTGGCCGAGCAGTTCTAGGCGCTTCAGTCTGAAACCGTGCGACCGCTACCGTCGCAGGGTCGAATCCTGCCTCGGGCATGGATGTGTGTGATGTCCTTAGGATAGTTAGGTTTAAGTAGTTCTATGTTCTAGGGGACTGATGACCTCAGATGTTGTCCCATAGTGCTGAGAGCCATTTGAACCATTTTTGAACTTCAGGTGCGAAAGGACGCACTATAGCTTGGCAAATCAGAAGCCGTTATCGCCAGGGTGCTGCCAGGGGAGGGGGGGGGGGGGGGGGGTAGCAGGGGGAGTTCATTTCCCCAAACGTGGCAATTGGGCGTGTTTAACGTCCTGGAAGTGTGGAATGTAGCCTCGTCCGAGGAATACCCTGCTTTTTTCCATTTTTTCCAGAATCGTCTTCGCGAGTGCCTTCCGCCATGGCCTGTCCTCAGGCTTAATTTTTGACGAAGCTGCAGTCTGTATGCCAGTAGGCGAAACCTTTTATGGACGACATGGTATACTGTCGAACGAGGTAGCTTTAACTATCTACTTGGTTGTTGGAGTGATTTATCCGTTGACTTACGACATCGAAAGCAAACACCCAGTTTCCCGAAGCCTCTTGTTCCATTTGTATGTAAGGGGGCACATCGTCAGTTGGTCGCAGTACATAGTCACACCGAAAACGACGTTGTATCTACATCTACATCTACATCCATACTCCGCAAGCCACCTGACGGTGTGTGGCGGAGGGTACCTTGAGTACCTCTATCGGTTTTCCCTTCTATTCCAGTCTCGTATTGTTCGTGGAAAGAAGGATTGTCGGTATGCCTCTGTGTGGGCTCCGATCTCTCTGATTTTATCCTCATGGTCTCTTCGCGAGATATACGTAGGAGGGAGCAATATACTGCTTGACTCCTCGGTGAAGGTGTGTTCTCGAAACTTTAACAAAAGCCCATACCGAGCTACTGAGCGTCTCTCCTGCAGAGTATTCCACTGGAGTTTATCTATCATCTCCGTAACGCTTTCGCTATTACTAAACGATCCTGTAACGAAGCGCGCTGCTCTCCGTTGGATCTTCTCTATCTCTTCTATCAACCCTCTCTGGTACGGATCCCTCACTAGTGAGCAATATTCAAGCAGTGGGCGAACAAGTGTACTGTAACCTACTTCCTTTGTTTTCGGATTGCATTTCCTTAGGATTCTTCCAATGAATCTCAGTCTGGCATCTGCTTTACTGATGATCAACTTTATATGATCATTCCATTTTAAATCACTCCTAATGCGTACTCACAGATAATTTATGAAATTAACTGCTTCCAGTTACTGACCTGCTATATTGTAGCTAAATGATAAGGGATCTTTCTTTCTATGTATTCGCAGCACATTACACTTGTCTACACTGAGATTCAACTGCCATTCCCTGCACCATGCGTCAATTCGCTGCAGATTCTCCTGCATTTCAGTACAATTTTTCATTGTTACAACCTCTCGATATACCACAGCATCATCCGCAAAAAGCTTCAGTGAACTTCCGATGTCATCCACAAAGTCATTTACGTATATTGTGAATAGCAACGGTCCTACGATACTCCCCCGCAGCACACCTGAAATCACTCCTACTTCGGAAGACTTCTCTCCATTGAGAATGACATGCTGCGTTCTGTTATCTAGGAACTCTTCAATCCAATCACACAATTGGTCTGATAGTCCATATGCTCTTACTTTGTTCATTAAACGACTGTGGGGAACTGTATCGAACGCCTTTCTTAAGTCAAGAAACACAGCATCTGTTGTGACTTGGCAAGACAGCCAAGCCACTATGACCGGTAGCCGAAAGGCACCCGTTTAAGCTCACGCAGGCTGGCGTGAGGTCTGGAACAGGACAATGTAATTAATATAGCCAATAAGGTACGTTGCTGCTGGAATACTTAACTTTAATCCATAATTGGTGAACATCGGTCTGACGGTACAGGCATCACAAGATAAATAGCAATTGATAATGGCGCCTTGCTAGGTCGTAGCAAATGACGTAGCTGAAGGCTATGCTAACTATCGTCTCGGCAAATGAGAGCGTAATTTGTCAGTGAACCATCGCTAGCAAAGTCGGCTGTACAACTGCAGCGAGTGCTAGGAAGTGTCTCTAGACCTGCCGTGTGGCGGCGCTCGGTCTGCAATCACTGACAGTGGCGACACGCGGGTCCGTCGTATACTAACGGACCGCGGCCGATTTAAAGGCTACCACCTAGCAAGTGTGGTGTCTGGCGGTGACACCACAGCATCTACCTGGGAACCTGTGTCTATGGCCCTCTGAGTCTCGTGAACGAATAGCACGAGCTGGGTTTCACACGACCGTCTTTTTCGAAACCCATGCTGATTCCTACAGAGTAGATTTCCAGTCTCCAGAAAAGTCATTATACTCGAACATAATACGTGTTCCAAAATTCTACAACTGATCGACGTTAGAGATATAGGTCTATAGTTCTGCACATCTGTTCGACGTCCCTTCTTGAAAACGGGGATGACCTGTGCCCTTTTCCAATCCTTTGGAACGCTACGCTCTTCTAGAGACCTACGGTACACCGCTGCAAGAAGGGGAGCAAGGTCCTTCGTGTACTCTGTGTAAAATCGAACTGGTATCCCATCAGGTCCAGTGGCCTCTTGAGCGATTTTAATTGTTTCTCTATCCCTCTGTCGTCTATTTAGACATCTACCGTTTTGTCAATAGTGCGACAATCTAGAGAAGGAACTACAGTGCAGTCTTCCTCTGTGAAACAGCTTTGGAAAAAGACATTTAGTATTTCGCCCTTTAGTCTGTCATCCTCTGTTTCAGTACCTGGACATTTTGTTTTGATCCACCTACTGCTTTGACATAAGACCAAAATTTCTTAGGATTTTCTGCCAAGTCAGTACATAGAACTTTACTTTCGAATTCATTGAACGCCTCTCGTATAGCCCTCCTCACACTACATTTCGCTTCGCGTAAATTTTGTTTGTCTGTAAGGCTTTGGCTATGTTTATGTTTGCTGTGAAGTTCCCTTTGCCTCCGCAGCAGTTTTCTAACTCGGTTGTTGTACCATGGTGGCTCTTTTCCATCTCTTACGATCTTGCTTAGCACATACTCATCTAACACATATTGTACGATGGTTTTGAACTTTGTCCACTGATCCTCAACACTATCTGTACTTGAGACAAAACTTTTGTGTATCCGTGTAACAGACTTGAGCTTCGCTAGAGTAAGCGTATATGACACCTGCTGCGATGTCCACATGGCTACAACCGTGTCTTTTCGTGAGCAAAGCAGTTACGCGCATGCGCACGCGATAGCAACTGCCGCGCGGGAGCACATAAAACATTTTCAGTTACCATACCTGTAGAAGCAAACCGCCGGTAACCATCTCAGCTGCGTCTTAAGATAATGGATTCTGTATTATTATGTGTTTAACTAGGACACTCTATATGAAGAATATTATTTAATCATATTTTGTTAGGAGAAGTTAGTGATTCTTGGATTCATTTAGAATATGTAACTATTTAGAAATATATGATTGTGATTTATGACTTACTTTCATTTTTCTATTCTTTTCGTGTAACCAAAAGTTCCTTTGTAGGCACCAGTGTACACATTACTGGTTTCTAATTGACAGATCAGATTTATAGATTTCACTGCGCATCACTGGTGCACACTGCACATTGTCTTGCTCACTTGTTGTAGTGGTGGCTGAGGAACCATGGGAGGTGGAGTGGATAAGAGCGGAGAGGGATGTCGGGATGGAAAAGGAGGGAGGAGGGGTGGTGACAAGCATCATGTCCGTGTGTTTAACTTCTTATTTATTACCTTTCATTTTTTTAATTTCTCAATTTTTTGGGGTTCCGCACCTCAGTCGGTAAATACGGAACCCTTATGGCATTACTTTGTTCTCCATCCGTCTGTCTATCTGACTGTTAAAAACTTTTTTTGTGAGGAAAGGGGTAAAGGTTTCAAGTTGAAATTTATGTCAACTATTAAGGGTTGTGGTGCTTTGGCGGTGTAAAAAATTTAGGCTTCTGACTCACTACAGTCAAAAGACACGCTCATTTATGTCACATTTTTGATCCTCGCAAACTTACTCATCAAAACGTATAGATGAAGTATCAATATACATAAAAAGTTTGTTCATAACTCTCAGAGCGCTAGACATACTGGTATTTGTCTCGTTTTTTATAAATATTTTTGTCATCAACAACTATTTTATATTTTTCATGATGAGTTACGGAACAGTGAGCATACTGTTGCTTTATTACTATTTAGCATACATTCATTTTCATTTTTAATTATTGCCTTCTGTGCTTTTTGTTAGGTGTAAGAGAGGACCAGGAGGCCCTAACTTTTCCAGGGGGAATAAATGCATAGATACCAAATTTATCGCAGGCAGAAATTTTCCCACAACTAAGTTTCGAGCAGCAGCTTACGGGTCCAGCGCTACCGGACTCAGCTCAGCCAGAGTGCCGGCTCCTCGTTAGGAATGCGCGCAACGTTGCAGGCAGGAGGATTCCCCATAGCTCCGGCGTGAGCCGCACGTCGCGGCTATTTGCGACCGGTCGCTGCAGGTACGCGGCACTGCTCGTTGAGGTGGGACTGCAGAATGAGCCGTGACGTAACCCCCCGCTCGGTAACTCACGCTCGTGATTCATTGGTCGCGGTGCACAATGCCCCACAGCCGACCAAACGGCGCGAGAAGTGCGGCTGCGCCTCTTGTGTACTCAGCTCCAGCGTACCAGCATCCCCATCTCCGCGGTGAGGCTATTGTCTGGCCTACAAACATTGCCTGACAAAGAAAGTGAAGCACACAAAAGATACGGTCGGATGTCAGTCGTATACGTGCACAGCGCGTCGGGGATGTAAACGGTTACAGCAGCACTTCTCTGTGACACGTAAAACAGACACCAGAGTGAGATAGGGCCGGTCGTGTTTAATGTTGTTACAGTCCCAAAAGACTAAATAAGGGGCGCGAAAACCGTCAGATACTGAGTGACACCGAGATACCTCTTACTTTTGTGAGATAGCGTTATCGGCACCTGACTCAGTTAGAAAGGCGTCTGATCTAAGTCTCCATTTGGCCGGCTGCATTATCCAGGTCTGTGGAAGACTAGCATATTACAACGGCCCGATCTTGGAGGCATGACAACGCGAGGGCAGGTGTACTTCTCGTCTAGGTTCTCACAAGAGAAGATCGCCTTATTGTGCACCTGGCACATCGCACCCATCCACATCTGCAGCAACTTCGTGAGCAATGCCGCATCACTGGTCGCAGGTCAGTGGCAGCCGGACTAGTAAATTACCATGTCATGCGTAGACTGCCTTTAACATTACAACACTAAAGGCTGGTTTGAAATGGTCCTCTAACAGGGGAGCATGGACTACTAATGAATGCCGTCTCGTGCCAGCCGGAGTGGCCGTGCGGTTCTAGGCGCTACCGTCTGGAGCCGAGCGACCGCTACGGTCGCAGGTTCGAATCCTGCCTCGGGCGTGGCTGTGTGTGATGTCCTTAGGTTAGTTAGGTTTAAGTAGTTCTAACTTCTAGGCGACTGATGACCTCAGAAGTTAAGTCGCATGGTGCTCAGAGCCATTTGAACCAATGCCGTCTCGTCATGTTCTGCAATAACACAGATGACTGTCGTTGGCGATTATGGCGACGACCTGTAGAGAGGTTCGATTCTTCTAGTCTTTACAAGTGGCACAGTGGTGTTAGTCCTGGCGTCATGGTGTGTTCAGCTATCACTATCACTTTAGGTCATGGCTGGTGGTGACTGAGAACAACCTACTACCTCATATGTTATCACTCGTGCGACAGTATCATGGTGCCATTTTTCAACAAAACAATGCTCGTCACACATGGAACGTGTCTGTATGAACTGTATACATGGTGATGATGTTCTCCCGCACTCAGCTAGATCCCCAGATCTGTTCCCAATAGAACACTAGTGAAGTCTAGTTCAGATGTCAACTCCGTCCTGGTGGCAGTATCCAGGATATCAAGCATCTCTCTCATGCGATAGTATCATGGTGCCATTTATCAACAGGACAATGCTCATCCACACATGGACGCGGTGATTTCGTGTTTTTATCAGGCACTGTGCATCTACATATATATTACGTAAGCTACTGTTCACTACATATCGAAGAGTACATCATACCAATGTTATCTATTTATTGCCTTGTTCCGTCCCCACAATGAGCGCGGGAGCTCGCATCTCTTTTCAAAAGCCGGATAACAATTGCTTGAGATGAAAACTGCTTTGTCCGTCGTAACCTATATTCTACGTAATAGAAGTTGCTTCTGATGTAACATAACATACACTTTTCGCCACTACATAAAACTGCTCGGCCATTTTTCCACGTCGATCTTTTTACCTATATTTGCATTATCAGCTTTCTTCCCTTAGTTCAAGTTTTTGTATTTGGTTTTTATTTTGGAATGAATCTCGAGATTTATGGTAACATATATCGGAAATAAGAACATTCTTAGTGACATAACAGGTTCTGTGCGGCATGGCTCCCATGAAATAAGCCTGCAAAACCCGATACATGAGCACTACTCAACTTACTGTTCGACAATTTCTCTGAAACAAACTGAATTATCGCACTCGATGAACAAGCTCGAAATGTATCGATGCAGGTAATTTGTTTCATCCAAACGACAATGTTCTAATTAATATTAATTAATCATAAATTAATATAAAATGCCGGCCGGTGTGGCCGAGCGGTTCTATTCGCTTCAGTCTGGAACCACGCGACCGCTACGGTCGCAGGTTCGAATCCTGCCTCGAGCATGGATGTGTGTGATGTCCTTAGGTTAGTTAGGTTTACGTAGTTCTAAGTTCTAGGGGACTGATGACCTCAGATGTTAAGTCCCATAGTGCTCAGAGCCATTTGAACCATTTTTAATATAAACGCATCGATAACATTCGAGATACTTTGCCCTGGAAAAACTGAAGTCAGGATTTGTAATCTATGGTTCAAATGACATCTTTTCATATTTTCGAGGGCGTACTGAAAAGTAATACCACCGAATTTTTATTCCGTTTTCAATATCGGTTGAGGAATTACGTGTCATGCATATTACTCGGCCGACTTCCCCGCTACGATGACTTCAATTACAAACTTCTGTTGCTACAGGGCTACGAACTGTAGCGTGTAACATGGCGTTGTGGGGCGTAACTGTGTCGCTGCGTGAGAAACAGCGTGATGTAATCGAGTCTCTAAACACAGAAAACGTGCAACCAATTGAAATACTCTCCTTCAGCATGACAATGCCAGACCACTAACGAGCACTGCGACATCTGCAGCAATTCGACGCCTTGGGTTGTAAGGTTGGGTTGTTTGGGGGAAGAGATCAAACAGCGAGGTCATCAGTCTCATCGGATTAGGGAAGGACAGGGAAGTAAGTCGGCGTGTCCTTTCAAAGGAACCATCCCGGCATTAGCCTGGAGCGATTTAGGGAAATCACGGAAAACCTAAATCAGGATGGCTGGAGACGGGATTGAACCGTCGTCCTCCCGAATACGAGTCCAGTGTGCTAACCACTGCGCCACCTCGCTCGGTAGATGTTAAGTCCCATTGTGCTCAGAGCCATTTGAACGATTTGATGCCTGCCCAGAAGACCTGTCCACCAGCAGCATCAAGTATGCTGAGCGCTACAGTCAAAGCAAAAGACGCTCTACTCCTCAGGTTATCTTTACCAAGTTAATGGTGGTGTCGATGACTCAGGAGCAATTCCTTTCCAACATCTTATGAGATTGCTCACTGAGACTTTTTCTCAGTGAAGCAAGCTAATGAAGACGCAGACCACCTGATTGTTGCCACAGCCCTTGAGGTATCACAGTAGAATGAGAAGGTTGTGGTACTTTGTGAAGATATGGACCTTATCACGCTCAGTGCCCTAGCTACACTATCAAGAAACATCCATTTCTCAAAACCTGGACGAGGAACAACTCCATCAACAGTATTTAGTCCCAACAGCTTCAAACTGGTAGACATCAGAAGGCTGCTCCGATATCTCCATGCCATGCTCTTCAAGCAGGGCAAGAAGATGTGACCAAGCTGATGGTCGAAAATAAATGTGTTCTAGAAGAAATCAAACCTTTCTTCGAAAATGATACTCATCCTGAAGCTTTTGAGAAGCTGGCCTACAATTTTAAAATCCCTCTACTTAGGTAGAGCAGGAAATACTAGATAAATTGCGACACTACCTGTTTTCCAAACCATACACAAAATCCAAATTCATTGGGGCATTACTATTACCAACGTCCGAAGCAGCTCCCCAACACTGCTTGAGAACTTACAAGCACAGATGTGGGTAGGACACCAGGTGGATCCGCTCCTATGGAATGGCAGGTTTCAAAGTTTGGTCTCAACCCCCTTCCTACCTCCAAGGAACCAGTTCCACAATCTCTTCTCTCTACAATGGGGTGTGCAGGTGGTTGTCGGGTTGGAAGGCTGGGATTAAGTGCTCACTGATTTGTACCAACTACATGGGGCACTCCTACACTAACTCTCTGCGACCAGATGAAATTGACGAACCAGATGTTGACAAAGACCTGTAATGCATATGTGAGGTGACGAAAATTACAGACTTTGAGGAGTCGACTAATGGGTCAACGGACTCCAAATCGAAAATTGTAGACTTTGAGAAACTGAGAGGCCCAACAACAGGCAAACGAAAACGTCTGTGAAATCTGTGTACCACCCTATAATTTTTTCCTTTCCATCTTCACAGCTTTAACTACAATGTTTGTTATTATGTAATATAATCATCACTAATTGATTTCAAGAATTGTGTTTCTTATCCTGCCTCCATCTTCATACCACTTTATTAGATCTCATCATATTCAATACAAAACCATGTTTTTAATTTTCTTTTTATATTTTCTACAATTTTAATATTTTATTATATTACAATATTTACTAAATACTAGTACAATGTAGTGCTATAATACCATGATATTATAGTTTATATAACACTCATTGAAGTGCTGCAGTTTAAACAGCCTTCATTGATGATCAGAAATGATCCAACTTTAAGGAGAGGCTGTACAGAAAGGGGTAGTCCAAAAAATTCACTTTTGGTCTCATTGAACGCAGAATTTCTTTCTCTATAAAGTTTATATAGACATATTTTTGATATATGGGTTATTTTAGATTATATTACCAAAAAGCATAAGCTTAAACGGAAATTTTTCGTAAATGTGTAAAATTTATCCAATTCTGATGAGCAATAATACGGGGACGGGCAACCCAAAAAATATGTGTCTGATCTCTTTCAATGCAGAATTTAGTGTCTTACTACTTTTAACAAGGCCATGCTCTCGATACTGTGAATTCTTTGTGAGATACAACCGTAAAACCGCAAAAGTACACCTTTTGGGAGTAAATTTTTATCCCCCACCTCTTAACCACAACTCCGCTGAGGGAGGGGGGGAGGGGGTGTTTGAGAACCTAGGATAGTCATATTGGACCACAAATGAAGCCATTAAATCAATAAAACCTTTGTAGCATTTATTTCCTATTCGTCTATGTTTTTGGTTATACAGTACTGGCCTAAACTGCATCTACATACATACTCCGCAAGCCACTCTACAGTGCATGCCGCAAGGTACCACGTACCATTACTAGTCGTTTTCTATCCTGTTCAACTCGTAAACGGATTGAGGGTAAATTGCCTGTACCTCTCCGTATGAGCACTAACTTCTGTCATCTCTATGTCTGTTATGAAAAATGTACGTTGGTGGCAATAGTCGATCTGCATTCGCCCTCAAATACCTGGTTCTCCAAGTCCCCGGTATAGTGCCTCGCGAAAAGAGCGTCGTCTACCCTCCAGGGATTGCCATTTAAGTTCATGGAGCTTCACTTGGGCCGTAAACCGAGACTGGGGACAACATACTACTCATATGCCCAATAGATATTACTGTCAGATACAGAGGTTCTCTTTACTGACCTCGCTATAGGAATCTCCCCAAAGATGAGATAAATAACTTGTCAAGAAATAAGAATCAAATTAGAACTACACTTATGGAAAATGCGAGAAGGACAGAGACTGGGAGACGCAGAGTTTGTGGTACTTTTCTAAACACCAAGGAGAGAAAGCTTATGACATACGTAAATCCAATTAGCGGCATGATTCACTGCCTGACAGGCCATGTGCCATACTCTGAATATTTACATAAGATAAAGGAACGTCCTTCGACAAATGACACCCACTGGGATTGTGGACGTTGGCTCTAGTACGCCTATGGCTCCATGTAAGGGCTGATGTGCTGTGGTTACGGGATTATTTGCCAATGGTATGGGTTACTGGGGATTTTGGTTATACAGATTCAGCATGTTGTCCTCAGCAAACGGGGGCTCATTTGCAAAGCGAATGCTGGAGTTTGTTGTAACTGTGGAATTCCATAACAGGGGCTTTCAGAGAAGTATAAATTCCTTAAACCTGAGATGACCCAATAGTTTTACATCAGGGATTGTGAGTAAGCCATTTTCAGCGATGGTAGTGTAAATGACCAACAAATTTAGTACCATGATTTAAGGCCTTTGTGTCGTTTTTCCGTTATTGTGTACCCAGAGTTGCCTGGGTATGTATTTATTCCAACTACTCCTGTCCCTCTTTCTGTCCATCTGCTTCTATGCTTCTAACTCTCCCCCCCCCCCTCCCTCTGTCCATCTGATCCTTCTCTGTCCATCTCCTTCTTCCCTCCTTGAACCCCATCTCATCCTTCCCCTTTCTATCTCCTCAGAACCCTCCTTTTTCTTCTCTCTCCACTTTGTCCATCTCGTCTTCACCCTCTCTCTGTACAAATGCTTCTTCCTCTACTCCCTCTCTGCATCCTCCTTCCTCTCTCTCTGTCCATCACCTTCTATTTCCTTTATCTGTCTCCTCCTCTCCTCTCTCTCTCTGTCCAAATCCTCCTCTTCCCATCTCCAACCATTTCCTCCTCTCTCTCTCTCTCTCCCTCTTCTCCTTCCCCTATCTGTGTCCAACTCCTCCTTCTCACTATCTGTCTGTCTACTTACTGCTTCTGTCTTCCATTCCACGATATCACCCCCACCACAATAGGAAGTTCCTGGTTCTTACCCCCACAGATAGTAAGTAATATGTGTACCAAGATTACGTGAAGTCGTTCCAGTGCCTTAGGAGGAGCTTTTTCCCATGGCGTTCATCTTGTACTCACATGTCACGTACGTTTAACATGTTTCACACATATTTGTACAGATTTTTAACCTGTAAATCTATCGAATTTCACCCTGCAGTTTCGTTTTCACGCAGCTAAATGTTTATGACGCTGTAGCTCCCAAACATGGTATCGAACAGTGATATAATTTTGCAGGCACATCCGATGGTATAAGTGGATACACCAGCGAAATCGTTCTGAACAGAGTTAGTATCAAAGAAGTAAGAAATTGAAACGTCATGAATGACATGGTAGGCTTTCAGGCATCTCAGTGTTTCTGACATCATACATCCCAACTATGTGCTGCACAATGTTACAATTTTGCAGATACATACAGTGGTATATGTGAACACTGTCAGAAAAAATATGTTGCGAACACAGTTAGTAGTAGTAAATTAAAACATCGTGTGATGTAGTAGTTTTAGTGCATGAACAGCGAAAATGAAGTAAACTATTTACTTTTTCCTTTCTTCATTTTATGGGTGTTGTCAGCAGGAGAATGTTTTGTAAAGGTTTGAAATGGTATGTAAAGTTTGTTGCAAGTAATTATGTGCTCTAATTCTCAAATAAATTTTGAGTAAAGTGTGGGTACTAGAGCATCATGAAGTATTTTCGTTTGGCATCTACACTCCCACCCCTCTGATAGGTTGGTCGCTGCTACCCCTCCCCAGACCATAAGTGATATGTGTACCATGTTTGGTTAAAATCAGTCCAGTGGTTTACGACGAGTTGTAGAGCGCACATATATAAGTTTTTATAATATACAAGGTACTCTGAAAAGCTTGTAAGGGTGTTTAAGGGTAGGTTATGCTAAGGAATAGTTCTTAAGAAAAAAATCGATACATTGCGCCGTTTCCGATTTAATTAGCATTGACGTTAGAAAAAATTCAAGCACTAGCACTCCTTAAAATGTGGTAATGTGCAGGCCTGTGTGGTTCCGTGAGTTCTCAGTAAAAACGTGCCTTTTCAGAAGTGATAAATTTAAGCTAGGTGAGCAAAAGTTACGTTTGTTTGGTCTGAGGCAACTGGGACACACATTTGCATCTTAACATTACATAGGAAGCAGCAGGGCCATAATATCAAACATACACAGCTTGTGTTAAACAGTTTTATTTACCTTGCACAATTTAATACAAGACAGCTTGGTGTTTAACAACCTTACACAATTACAGTGAATCTTTTCTCAAACCCTTATGAACATTTACTTAACCAATATATAAAGCATTAATTAAAGTTGCTTGTGGCACAAACATTTAATAAAACTAAAACTTTTCAAACTCAGAACTGGCAAGACTATGCTATGCAATGTCTTAACAACCTCACCACAACTACAATAAAACTTTTCTCAAACCCCTGTGTCCATTTACTTAACCAATGTATAACCCTTAATTAAAGTTGCTCTTGGTACAAACATTTAATAAAACCAACTATCCAAACTCAAATCTGGCAAGACTAGGCTATACAATGACTTCCCTTGGCAATAAAATTTCATAACAAAGGAATAACGTAAATAAATATTACAAAACCCAAGTAGTAGTAGTAGAGGGGTTTTTTGGGCGCACGACATCAAGGTCTTCAGCGCTACAAAACCCAAGGAAAAAAAGGTAACTTCTAAAATTTTAACACTCCGTACTGAAGGCAGCTGGTTCTGAAACTTCTGACTAAAGAATAATCGAGTAGGTGCCACTACAGACAAACACTAATTAAAATAACAAACAATTAATAAAAGAGAGCCTTGGCATCTAAAGATTGGTTGGTAACATACATACATAAAACCTTCCTTTATAAAAATTTAAACTCACATACAAGGTACAAATAACAACATTCTGGATGATAAAAAAGGACAATTAACCAAGTGGAGCCTTAATGACTCTGATCGGGCTCTAATGATAGAGTGCCACTCAACATTACAATATTGAAGTCATACTTCAGGCACAAAGTACATTCGCCACAGTGGTGGAGGAATGCTACCAAGCTTAACGACATGATGGAGCCAGAACAAAGAGCAAAGCAATACTCAACTTAAAGATGTGACTCCAGAAGAGGACCAGCACATGGAGCCGATCAAATGAACCAAAGTTCCTCTGGCAATGGCCAAGTCGTCAAGCTTCAATGCCAGGCCCATCTGTACCGGAGGAAATGTTCTGCGCTCCATGTAACTGAAACATAAATCTACTACAACAGCACACTTGCATTTACACATTCATACTACCCAAAACATAAAACCATAACATTCGACACAGGAAATCTCGCTAAAAAAGTTTCTTACTCAGCAACTTAAGCATTCATTTACACACGCTAAAACCACGCGATAGTAACAGCTGAGTTTATTTTAAAGGCAAGGCCGAGCAGAACTATATTTTCATGAAACATGTTGTGGCCGGCCGGTGTGGCCGAGCGGCTCTAGGCGCTTCAGTCTGGAACCGTGTAACCGCTACGGTCTTAGGTTCGAATCCTGCCTCAGGCAAGGATGTGTGTGATGCCCTTAGGTTAGTTAGGTTTAATTAGTTCTAAGTTCTAGGGGACTGATGACCTCAGATGTTCAGTCCCATAGTTCTCAGAGCCATTTTTGAACATGATGTGATATTACGAGACAGTATCGTCTTTCACTACTCGTCACTAATGTGTAGATACTTTTATTTAAAAAGCACCACTATAAACACACAATCACTAAGTAATCAGCAGCTCACCAGTCTTGCTTACATATATCTGCTGATCCTTTGTCAAGCAGTAAGAAATTAAGGTGGAATGCCAAAGGCCAGTTATCATGGCATGTGTGACTTAATTTACCATGACACACTCGGGACCAAACTCACATTGCAGACAACATTGATTAACCATTAATAGCTATAACTAAGCACGCAGTTACATCTGCTTTAATCAAACACACACCATATGAGCAGATGGACAGTTAGTTCAGGCAATGCTCCGGCAAGCTCTTCTTCTCAATGCTCACTGCATGGCGAGCACAAAGCCAAACACCACGCGTCGTGCCAGAACCCAACTTCGCCGCCGACACCAGCCACAGCACCCCACTCATAACACGTGCGATGAGCGTGCGCACCAAGTATGGGCCAACCTCCCAACCACGTAGTACCTCGCGACCGACAGACCACACAGCCAAGTCGCTGCCTCGACGCTGCAGACTTCAATAGCCCTGGAACGAACAACTGACTCACGGCCGGCCAAGGAAAATCAAAAGCAAAGATGACACTAGCGGGACAGAAGTACTGGCGCCAACTGCGCGACGTATCAGAAACCAAACGAAGAACACGTTTGGCGACACTTTCTCTGTTGGGCTGCTTGAATTTGCGTGCGTAGAGACCTGACTGACTAACTTCAAATTCTAATTAAATCGGAAATAGGCTAACGTTAGGAACTTTTCATAACAATTATTTCTCAGCACAAAATACCCTGCAACACTCTTACAAGCTTTTCAGACTGTTTCTGAGCAACCTGTATATGGATTTAATTACATCAATAATAGCAATTGCTTGGATTACATTCAAATCAGAATGCGAATGTTTAACCATAGTTGTTTACAAATTTCTGTGGCGCTGTAGAAATATGACCTACATTAGATTCTAGGTGGTAGTTGTCGAGATTGTAATCATATGGGAAAGAGAATTTCTATCGGTTTTTGGTGATGACAGTTCGATGGTGATTTCTGCAGTCCCAATGATCACTGCAAACAAAAAACGAGTGAAAACAAAGTTCTCATCTGTAGAATTACTTACAGGTTTAATTCCGTTAATGTTTCTCAAGAGGGACTCTCCCATTCTTTTATAATTTCGGAACCATGATGAGACACTTTGAGTCCGAAAATGTCTAGTGTGCCACAGCTACAACTCTGCAGGCTGCATTAACTAATACTGTTGATCTGCAATGTTCCACAACTCACTGGAAAGGCAAATAAACTGGAATACGCGAATATCAGATTCCAGTGAAGCGATGTAGTTTCATATCACCTACGATCGACGAATCACGTTTGTGTTTGATCTAACTGCAGCAGCCGATTCAGTGGCTGTGGCGCTTATTCAGTCCGTTATCGCAAAAGGATTTACGTCCGACGACCGTGGAAGGCGGCCAGCTGTGAATGGTTTATCTGAGCCTGTAATCTCATCAGCATTCTGGTAGCTGGTCACAAACTGGTTTGTTCCAGTTACGCATTCACCGCTGCCGGCCGCCCGCTGTGCCCGGAATAAGCGGGCGCGACCTGCGCAGGTCGCCAGCTTGTTAGCTGTGTGTTCTCACTTCATCAAGTCCTTTATTCACGAGATTACTTTTTCCTGTTCCACAAGGAGCTCCCCCATGAGAAGTAATTAAACCACAATAATTACTGACTATTCCACTTATTTACGTGCTGGTGCAAAAGTTGAACATGTCCTTTAGGTACTACGCTAAGTCGTTTACATTCAAAATTACGTTGCCTGGTTCAGTCTAATATTTATCATTTTAAATTTCAAACGATAGTTATAAATATTCTTGCGTATGCTATCGAAATAACTGTCTGTCCAAAGCATGAAAGTAGTAGTTGTTCTCCATCAGTAATAAGTTACTTACTGAAGAATCAAGACATGGATTTAAGAGATGAGTCTCTGTTTATTTCAACTACAAGCTCTGTAAACTTTGTCATATGTGTAAATTTACACATGCGCCGCGCATGTTTATAAATAACGCCTTTTACAAATATGTAGTTTTGAGGTATTATTTGGAATGTATACAGACATGAGGCGCATTTCTAAAAGGTGGAAATTAGTCATATACATCAGTAAGCAGCAGGTATCACATTTGTCAACAGCAATCTATATAAATAAGAATGTAGATATTCGTTTTTCGTGCGTGTGTGTATGTACCATATGGCGCTGCAGTAGGTACATAAAACACGCCCCAAACGGACATTTACATTTTTATTTATTTATTTTTATTGTGTACAATTTTATTTACAAAGATTTCGTTTGGAGCGCAGCAGCAGGTACATAAAACACACTCAAAACGAGCATTTACGTTTTTATTTATGTAGAATTGTCTATTTTTGTTGACAATAAATCTGATACCTACTGCTTACTGACGTCTATATAACATGAAGTACTGTTAGTAAAAATTCCATGTACGTTTGTTCAAAATCATAAATCTCCGAAAGTTTATCTCCAAATCCCTTGAAATTTTGACACAACATTTCATTCGAATGTGCGCATGTTTTATACACCTATTTTTATACACAACTACTTTTTAAATTCATGTAATATATAAATAAATAAATATGTAACACATAAAGGGGAAACGTTGCTAGCAAGAAATCTCGAAAGGTTCTTGAAAGATTTGCTTCAGATTTTTACGCTATACTCTCATGAACATTTGGATGGAGATAGGCTGTATACTTCAATACGTATTATATATAAACGTATAGGCACTATATAAAGGGAAAACATTGTTACCAAAAATCTCAAAAAGTACTTGACAGATTTGCTTCAATTTTTTACACATTACTGTAATAAACGTTTGTGCTCATATGGGCTACATGCCTTTTGTGTATGTAATATGTAAATAAATTTATAAACTATGTAATACTTAAACGTTGTAAGAAAATAGGAACGTTGTATTTATGGCTTATAATATTGTGCTTACAATACTACTACAGAATCTGAATTTGTAATAATGATAAACAGGGCTCATGGTCAGAGAGAGGGGGGAAGAGGAAATAGACAGAGAGGTGGGAGGTAACTGTACATAGAAAACAGGAAGGAGGAGATGGACAGAGGGATTGAGCATAAGAAGATGGAGAGAAGATGGAGAGAAGATGGAGGAGAGGATGGATATAGAAATGGAGAAGGATGTGATGGGCAGGTAGAGGGGGAGAGAGAGGGGGCTGAAGAAGATAGAGAGAGGGGGGGAGGAGCAGATGGACTGAGAAAGGGGGTGAGGTGATGGAGAGAGACAGGGCGACAGAGAGGGGGATGAGGCGATTGAGAGGGCGGGGGGGGGGGGGAGGAGAAGGTGGATAGAGAAAGGTGCAGGAGGTGATGGACACAGAGAGGGGGAAAAAGAGGAGCGGGAGGAGAGGGAGTGAGGGGGAGGAGATGATGATCAGAGAGGGACGGAGGAGGAGATAGGCAAAGAGAGGAGAAGAGGAGCTGGACAGAGACAGGAGGGAGAACGAGATTAGGACGGTATATTATTCCTGTACGTATCACAAGTGTGTGCTTTTCCTTTCTTTCTTTCTCTTCCAATAACCAAACCGAGTTACAGTAACGAGTGGGCAGGAGCAACTAATACTTAAACCAATATTTCATTCTTTACTGGATGAAGGTGAAAGATGTTACTACTCGTAAACCATAAGTATCTTCGTTCTAACAGTTGTTTGTTTATAAATTCCGTTTACAAAGTCCTGGGTCACGTAGAGAGTGCCAGGTGAATACTGATTTCCATAACAACCCATGTCCTGTGACATATCGCTCCCTTACTGTAGTGACTAATGATATGTTCTCTCCCGCGTACACTGAGTGATGGAGCGATAATAATCCAGGGCAACGATGAAAACATCTTATTTACTGGAAGTGGTTTATTCTTCTGATTATTAGTTTGCTCCCCATTTCTTAGAACTAACATTCAATATTTAACATGCATTTTAAAGATTTTAATGATATTTATTTCAACTGATAATAATATGAAGTTTATATTCCGTTGCGGGGGTTGCCCTAGTTGGTATATACATAGTCACTACTACGAAAAACATCTTTGCTCTTCTTTTTGGACAAGGGCCTCATGGACCCGCAAGAAATTCTAGTACTAAAACCCATACTATACAATTTAAGCTGGGCGTAATTGAATAATTTGTGAAAGTCTTCCCGAAAGTTTGAGACTATTTAAAGCGGTTCTGCGAGAAGTTTTTAACTATCAGAAACTAAATTGAGAGATGGTGAGTTTTTTTTTTTTTGTTTTGTTTGTACCTGACATTCGAAAAACAATGTTCGACTCCAACCTTGAATCAAGAACGGCTGTGCAGGTGGGTCGAAAAACATACCGTCGTTTGACCGTTGCACTGACTCCCTTGTGGAGGACGCAGTAATAGGCATCTCTGTCGTTGAGAAGCAGCTGAAAAATTTGAAAACAAATAAGTCGCCAGGTCCGGATGAATCCCAGTTCGGTTTTAGAGTGCGGCATTGACTCCCTATTTAGCTTGCATTTATTGCGAGTCTTTCACCCGGGGGCCAAGTCCCAAGCGTCTGGAAAAAAGCGCAGGTGACTCCTTCGTGAAAGAAGAGTGAAAGAACGGTTCCACAAAATTGCAGACCCACGACCTTAACATCGGTATGCTGCAGAATTTTTCAACATGTTCTAAGTTCGAATATAACAAATTTCATTGAGACAGAAATACTTCTGTCCACAAATCAACAAGGATTTAAAAAGTATTGCTCGTACGAGAATCAGCTTGCCCTTTTCTCACGTGATAGGCCTACCATCCGAACGGTTGCTGAAGGCCAACAGGTAGTTACCATGTTAGTTGATTTCCGAAACTGTTTGACAAGGCGCCCCACTGCAAACTGTTAACGAACGCCCCTGCATACAGAATAGGTTTCTAAATGTTTGAATGGCTCAAAGACTTCTTAAGTAATAGAACCCGTTGTCCTCGAAGGCGAGCGTTCATCAGAGACAACGGTATCGTCATGAATGCCGCAAGGAAGTGTGAGCGGACCGCTGTTATTTCCTGTATACATAAATGATCTGACGGAGAGGTTGTAACGCCGGAAATGCATATCCTCATCTATTGTACTATGGCGAAACGGGCTCTTGATGTGCGCCAGCTAATGCTTCCCGTTCGCGACACCGTGTCATAAACTATCATAGCACAAATTCTAAAGTTTTTCCTTATTTTATTAGCTGAAGATATGACATTTCTGTGTTTTTATATATTGTAATTGTATATATATATTTATGCATTTATGTCGATGTATAATTGGTTTGTTTTGTAAATACTATTTGTATTTTTACGCTGGGTCTTACCTAGGGAAAACTATGCTATCGAACGATTACATCGATAGGTCGTGTGGCGAACCAAAGTGTTTAGGATCTTTGGTAGTGAGAACTCTGCCGCATGGAGCGCGGGCAGAGGGAGTCTGGCTGGAGTAGGGCGGTGGAGCAGGTGTGTTGTGTGACGCTCCCGCGAGTTGCTGCGCTTTCGGGGTTTGGCAGCATGTAATTGCGCTCGACGGGCTATGATAGTTTATGACACGGTGTCGCGGACGGGAAGCATTAGCTGGCGCACATCAAGAGCCCGTTTCGCTGGTGACCGTGTCTAGAAGAAGGCGCGCCAACATCCAGCTTCTCCAACAGCGACGGCCGACAATGAGTGACTGTCGCCACCTCCCCGATCGACGACTGCAAACCTTCAATCAACCAACAAGGAAGGCTGAAAGCACGTAAAGTTTTAGAACTCTACGGCAGACCTCAGCTTTTAAAAATGTTGCATCACAAAATTACAGCAACTTAGCATGAACCTTTGTTGCTCATTGTCCCAATTGCATTAGCAAGCAGGGTCCCTTCCTTTTCCAAAATGAACCCGAGTGTCGTTGAAATTCAAACGCCAGCATTGAAGTAATATCATTCCATTTCACTGCTTTAATTTCAAAGTTCAATTAAAATATTCATAGTTGGCTACAACATTTAGATTATACGAGCAGAAATTAAGAGTGCAAGTTTTGTTACCATATTTTAGCTTACCTGTGACTGCAGCTCAGCTTGGTACATACTAAATTTTACTATTGTTAATTGTTCAGAATCATTTAATTCAGGTTCAAAGTTAAATCTCTTATTTCTAAATTGCGTAGATTCAAATAGCTTTTGAAATGATTGTTGAGGTAGCCCAAGACTAACCTTATTTTATTGAATTTCGTAGTGCTTCAGAAACAAAGTTCACTATTAATTTCAGTCACTAAATTAACTTTCAATTTGCCAGTTTTATTAATTCTTTTGCTAAATTAAGTCAGAGTGTAGCGAAATTTATTACCTCTGACAAACATTCAGTTTTCACACAACACGTGTCAACCTGCAGTTGCCACGCCTTTAGTGCTAATTATATGTGCATTAATCTTTCATTTTCAGTTATTATAGTAGTTGTCCATAGGACTGGCGACTGTAATTTTCCCCAAATCTCAAATATCTAATTAACGCCAATTGGTTGTTAACGTAAGGACCGCACATTTACTTTCTTTATTAATTTTACCATTTTCTCAAAATTAATTTTCACGAATTTCATTTGAATTTTTCCTTTCATTTAGATGTAACCCTTTCCTCCCTCTTTACCGACAAATTAACTTCGGTGACGATTGCTTTTCTCAAATTTCCATTAGGTGCGCGCGGTTTAATTTTTACTGTCATTAAGGGCGATAAGTGAGGGGGAGGTTACAAGGTGAGCAGCAATCTGTGACTATTTTCCAATCACGATGCAATACGAGAGAGTATCGCCGTTGAGTGTCACTAGAATGATACAGAATGATTTAAACAGAATTTGTATTTGGTGTGACGAGAGCCATCTTCTAAGAAATGTGGAAAGGTGTAATTTAATGCAAATAAGCAGAAACAGGAAGTGTAATCGAATACAGTATCAGCAGTATCCTAATTGACACTGACACGTCAATTAAATGTGTAGGCATAACGCTGCAAAGCGATATGAAATGCAACGAGCACGTAAGGGCGGTAATAGGGAAGATGAATGGTCGACTTCAGCTTAATGGGAGAATTTTAGGAAACCGGCCGCTGTGACCGAGAGGTTCTAGGCGCTTCAGTCCGGAACCGCGCTGCTGCTACGGTCGCAGGTTCGAATCCTGCCTCTGGGTTGGATGTGTGTGCTGTCCTTAGGTTAGTAAGGTTTAAGTAGTTCTAAATCTAGGGGACTGATGACCTCAGATGTTAAGTCCCATAGTGCTCAGAGCCATTTGAACCATTTTTGAATCCCTGGAGAAAAGACGATGTTCTTTTCACGAATACTATTGAGGAAATTTGGAGAACTGTTATTTGAAGATAACAGCCGCTAACGCACATTTCGCGTAAGGACCGCGAAGACGAGATAAGGGAGGGCTCATACGAAGGCAGATACGTAGTCGTCTTTCCCTCGCTCCATTTGCGAGTGGAACAGCAAAGGAAATGCCAAATAGTGTTACAAGGTACCCTCCGCCATGCATCATAACGTGACTTGCGGAGTATATATGTAGATCTAGAAGTAGATATCATTCCTTGCTACTGAGTTTTCAGGCACCAAAGAAGACACAAATTATATTTCTGTTGTAGTCAACATGCTGGAAAATTTCAGGAAGTTTGATGAGCGTCAGGATTCACAAGGCAACAGTCATCTTGACTTTTTCCCCCAAAAATTTGAGCAGCCTCAGTGATGAACAGGTGCAGCGCTTTCATCACGACTTCAGGCTAATGGAAAGACGGTATGAGGGTCGCTGGAATACCAGCATGACGGAAGAGTGCTGTTGGTGACTTCATCGAGAAGTACAACAGGCCATGCATCCAGAGAAAAAGTTGTGTAGATGATTTAAAAAGGAGAAGAGGAAGTGGAGAGCGAGAGAGAAAGAGGGAGAGGGAGGGAGGGGAAGAGAGAAAGAGAGAGAGAGAGAGAGAAAATTTGTCAATGGTCGTATTATTCCTATAAAATAAATGCAGGTTTTTTTGATTTTCATACTTCAATAAAACGATTATTTTTATTGAAAAACTAAATTACTTTTAATTCTAATTAAATGTTTCATAATTTTCTAGAATTTATAACGAGGTCTCATAGTCACAAAGCCGAAAGGTGATAGAAAAATAACTGAGGTTAGATATTAATTCAGTGTAGGAAAAATCTTGCGATTACGCTATTACACAACCGTAAGTAATAAAAAATATGTTCTCACTGATCTATGTAACTCCTGAATTTGTAATCAGATAAGCAATGTGGTCAACCATCACTGATCACTGGCCGAAAGTGTTTGCTTACAAATGTAATAATTTTCATAGTCACATTATATTGGTGTTCATCTTGCAGGCAACTGATGCGGGAGAGTAAAGCAGAACGTTTCACGTTTTTGTTCCTGAAGTACGTAAGTGGTTAGTCTGCTAATATGGATTCTTATTCCAACCTTACCTACGTGGTTCCATCTATCGAAGCTCACAAGGTAAATTTAAAAATGTAGTACATGTCACAAGCACGATTTCTTCTTTGTACTTTCGTTGCACTGTCTGAGTACTTCATACCAAGAGATCTCGGTAGGAGCTAGAGCTTTGGAATGACGTCAGTTGGTTGCAAGAACTGAGGAGGCCGAGAGCTGCTAAATGGTTACATCTACAGACGAATTATCGTGGTGGAGATCTGGACGATATACAAACACGCATGACCCAACAACTAGGTAGTCGTCATACCGCTTTTTACTCTTCTGGTTCAACAAGATGACAGAAGAAATTTCTAGCTAGAGAAGTAAAGCTATATAATCAGTTCTGAATATAAAAGAGTTCGAGCAAGGCACATTGTCCACATTGTGATTTTTGATCGCCAGAACTGGATCTTAGAGCAGTGCATACGAAACGACTGTTCGATAACGCACACACATGGAAAAATGTTGGTGAAATCTCCTCTGGTTACGTCGGGCTGCAATGTCGGATTGAAACAACGTTCCACTTCTTCTGTAGATGAAGAGTAGAAAATTCATTGAAAAGTTACTACGAGACGCCTCTGCCAAACGGCTAGTAACCCGAGAAGGTTTCGACATGGAAACTTGTCAAGAATGCGTGTTATTACATGAAAAATTTTTACCATCTGCGATGAGCTCAGTATGACTGGACTATTGGGAGACCCAGGGCGCTCTACCCTGAAATACGAAAGGAATGTAGCTTTCCTTCCGCCTCCATTACACGGGTGGCTACATATATATAGAGATCCTCTGTGGGCAAAAGACTACTGGGAAACAGCGTTCCTATCAGAAACAACAAACTGTGCAAAACGCGAGAGTACTGTAAAATCTTTTTGAACGGCTAATAACATCGAAGTAGTATTTCTTTTGGTCTCATCAACTCATCGGTATTCACACACATTTCCTTGCAACATCGCAACAACAGTGTCTATAATAACACTTAGAAACAGCAACGCATCTGTACAACATGGAAATACACTGAAGCATCAAAGAAACTGGTATAGGTATGCATATTCAATTACAGAGATATGTAAACAGTCAGAATACGGCGCTGTGGTCGGCAACGCTATACAAAACAACAAGCATCTGGCGCAGTTGTTAGATCGGTTACTGTTACTACAATGGCAGGTTATCAAGATTTAAGTGAGTTTGAACGTGGTGTTATAGTCGGCGCACGAACGATGGGACACAGCATCTCCGAGGTAGCGATGATGTGGGAATTTCCCCTTACGACCATTTCACGAATGTACCGTGAATCCGGTAAAACCTCAAATTTCCGACATCGATGCGGCCTGAAAAAGATCCCGCGAGAACGGGACCAATGACGACGGAAGAGACTCGTCCAACGCGACAGAAGTGCATCCCTTCCGCAAATTGCTGCAGACTTCAATGCGAGGTCATTAACAAGTATCAACGTGCGAACCATTCAACGAAACATCATCGATATGGGCTTTCGGAGCCGAAGGCCCACTCGTGTACCCTTGATGACTGCACGACACAAAGCTTTACGTCTCACCTGGGCCCGTCAACACCGACGTTGGACTGTTGATGACTGGAAACATGTTGCCTGTTCGGACGAGTCTCGTTTTAAATTATATCGAGCGGATGGACATGTATGGGCATGGAGACAACCTCATGAATTCATGGACCCGGCATGTCAGCAGGAGACTTTTCAAGCTGGTGGAGACACTGTAAAGGTGTGGGGTGTGTGCAGTTGGAGTTATAAGGGAATGTCTAGATGCGACTCTGACAGGTGACACTTACATAAGCAGACTGTCTTATCAACTGCATCCAATCATGTCCATTGTGCATTCCTACGGACTTGGGCAATTCCAGCAGAACAATGCGACACCCCACACGTCCAGAATTGCTACAGAGTGGCTCCAGGAACACTCTTCTGAGTTTAAAACTTCCGCTGGCCACCAAACTCCCCAGACATGAACATTATTGGGCATATCTGGATGCCCTGCAACGTACTGTTCAGAATAGATGTCCACTTCCTCGTACTCTTACAGATTTATGGACAGCTCTGCATCATTCATGGTATCACTTCCCTCCAGCAGTACTTCAGACATTAGTCGAATCTATGCCACGTCATGTTGCGGCCCTTCTGCGTGCTCGTGGAAGCCCTACACGATATAAATCAGGTATACCAGTTTCCTTGGTTCTTCAGTGTATATGATATTCCATAAGCCTTACACAGTGAGATCAGTCATGGTTTAATCTGTTATCAGATGCAATACATAGTCGAATCAAATTTTAAATTTGAATAATTCTACTAAGAGAACTAAAACGATGATTGTAGTTTAACTTCCCTTCGAAGACGAAGTCATTACAGACGAAGAACACGTTTGTAATACACAAGTGAGCGCAATGAAATCGGCTGTGGTTCTTTATTAAGAAACCAACCCCATAGGCATTACCTCAGACAGTTAAGAAAAGCATTGCGCCAATTCGTTCGCTTTATATATGAGAGCTGTTGCAGTCTTCGTTGGCCAAGTGTTTAGAAGCGTTTCATCGGCAAAACACTATGATATTAGAAATCACGCACATGCAGTGAACTCATAACGTTCGTATCACGCACACTGCTTGTGTATACTACATCTTACACAGTCCAGTTACATCAATATGACGAAGGTATATGTTCGACGTTAACGTGCAGTAACGACACGCAGGTGACAGGTGGCAGCACTAGCAATGGAATGTCCATAAAGCGTGTCTGGGAAGGGGTGGAGGGGGGGGGGGGGGCAAGGGGACGCCGGAAAGAGTGTCGTTGTTGTAATGCGAAAGCAGAGCGATTTATCTGACGTCCAAAAGGGCATGATCATTGGATTTCGGGCCAAGGGTGGAAACATTTCCGAAACGGCCAAGTATGTAAACTGTTCGCGCGCCGCCGTGGTTAAAGTCTACCGTACATGCCAAAATGGTGCCATCCAAACCGGTGCCGAGGCGACTGTTGGGCCTGGGCCATACACGACAGCGGTGAACGACGGGTGCGGAGATGTGTACGGACGAACACACGTGCAACTGTTGAGCAACTGACCGCCCAGATGGACCAAGGTACTACCAACAGCGTCTCCTCATCGACCGTTCAGCGAACGTTGCTCCGTACGGGCCACCTCAGCGGGCGCCTGTTTCCTGCACCCACGCTGACTGCTGTTCATCATCGTCGAGGGTTGGACTTTGCACTCCAGTACCGCAACTGGACGTGCACTGAGTGACAGGAGCTGGCCTTTCCAGATGATTCACGTTTTATGCTGTATCGAACAGATAGCCGTTGGCGTGTACGGCATGAAGTTACTGAGAGAAAACACATAGCTTGCAGTGTACATGCGTGGTTCGAAGAGCACGACGATGAGTTTAACGTACTCCCCTGGCAACCAAACTCCCCGGATCTGAACCGAACCGAGAATCTGTAGGATCAACTCGATCGGGTTGTTCGCGGCATGGATCCTCAACCGAGAAACCTAGCGCAGCTGGCCGTGGTAATGGAATCGTTGTGCCTCCACATCTTTGTCGGTACCTTCTAGAACCTCACTGACTCTCTTTCTGCATATCTCGCAGCGGTCCGCTCTGCAGAATGTGATTATTCAAGATTTTGACAGGTGTTGCATTAATGTGACTGGATAATGTATATCTCTCATACTTTACGGATACACAAAAGCTTTTAGTCGAGGACGAAAATTTAGTTAAAACAATCGAACATTTTGGATGGCCACGAACACCTCACAGCCTACGATCAGGAGCTTCAACTTAGGAGGTGGTGTATTGTAAATCATCTTAAAACGGTTTTACCAGTCACTTTACAAGTGAATGAAATACGTACGGTACTTAGATAACGTTAAGGACAAATTATTATGGAGGATCTCCAAATAATGCATCGAGATGTCAAAAACAGGACAGAAATACCATGTAACTTATCATGAAATAATTCGTAAGATTTTAAAAATGGGTGGTAATTCTCGGTAATGCATGATTAAATCATATGACGATATCATATATATTGTTGTGTTAAGAAATGAGCATGGCATACAAATAAACAAATCTAATTTAATAATTTTGATGTACTGTTTGTTTTAATTGTATCTAATGTACGAAGAGCATCCAGAAAGCAAAGATACAATAATTGTTAAAAATCTAAAAATGACTATATTTTAATGAAAGTAGCATGTGTATGCCATGTTATTAGTTCTCCACGTAATTGTCGCTAAGATCAATGCACTGTTGAACGTTCGTCGCCATTGAAACTCGATCGCCAGTTCTTGTTTACCCTCTTCGTATACCGTCATCTTAACATCCTGCAGCCAGTTTGTCGTAGTCTCCACGACCTCCTCACGTTCGAAAACTACTCACCCAACAACTTCTTTAGTTTAGTGGAAAGATGGTAATCCGAGGGTGCCAGGCCAAGGGAGTAGGATGTGTGAGTCACAGTGACCCATCCAAACGACACGACGAGGTCGTAAGTGGTTGTTTGGGGTCCCCACAAGGTCGAATTAAAGAAAGACTTCGAAGCAATTCAGAGACGTGCTGCTAGATTTGTTACAGGTAGTTTCGATCAGCTCGCAAGAATTACGGAGATGCTTCGTGAACTCAAATGGGAATCCCTGGAAGCAGACGACGCTCTTCTTGCGAGGCACTATTGCGGAAATTTAGAGAATCGGTGTCTGAGGCGCAGTGTAGCACAATTCTACTGCCGCCAACGTACATTTCGCATAAGGACTACGAAGATGAGATGCGATAAATTTGGGCTCGAATGGAGGGTTTTAGACAGTCTTTTTCCCCTCGCTCTATTTGCGAGTTGAACAGGAAAGGAGATGACTAATACTGGTACACACTACTCTCCGACATGTACCGTACTGTAGCTTGCAGAGTGCATATGTATATGTACGAGGTCTGGCGTTGTCATGAAGGTGTGACACGCCGCGAGTCACCATTCCTCTCCTTTTCTCTTTGTTTTCTTATCTGGATAGTCGTACGGTCCCACAATGTGAAGCAGCATATTGACGGCGGTCTCTGTGGGCATGAAATAGACGAATAAGAGCCCTGTCCGTTCTTAAAAGACGGACGCCATGGTTTTCGTCTCCAAGAGTGAACTTTGAATGTTTTGGAGGCTGGAGAAAGGGTAAGGCTCCCCTCCAGAACCTGCCTTTTTTGACTCAGGAGTATAGTGACACATTCACGTTCCGTCCCCAGTCATAACAGAGCCGATAAAGAATTCACCATCAGTTTGAAAACATTTAAAAAATTCGTCTGAAGTCGACACGCGATTTTCGCGGTGTTCCGGAGTCAAGATTTTTGACCGTGCACACAGTCTTAAATCCAAGTCTTTCTTACACGACTTCACCCAGGAACATTTAAGAAACATGTGGAACACTTCCTTAACGGAATCAAGAATCACACGACCATCGTCGCAAACTTTTTCATCAATCTACTGCACAAGCTCTTCTGAAGTGACAAACAGTCTCCTTCTTTTCTCTTTGTCGTTGTTAACCGATTTGGTAACATTCTGAGGAGTCGTTACTTCGGATCCTTACGTTTCTACAAGCTGACTATCGATGCCGGCCGCAGATTAATACGCAAAGCGAGGAAACGAATGACTGAACGAATCTCACAGCTGCAGTAGGCGCAGCAAATGGAGGGCGCACTGGATGAGGTGTCAAGCTAGTACGACGACATATCGTAACTGACTAAGGCGCTCGATAATGCGAGTGACCCTGAAGGTAAATAAATGTAGCATATTGAGCATACGTAGGAAAAGAAAGCCGGTACTATACAACTCCGCTATTAATGACAAATCCTTGGAAAGGATATGTATCTTAAAATGCCAAGGAGTAACAAGCCAGAGCGACTAAAACAGAATTACTACGCAAAACAAATAATAGGAAAAACAGGCGCCAGACTGAGATTCATAGGAAGAGCCTCAAGAAAATCTAAGTTATCCACGAAAGAAGTAGCTTACAAGGCGCTTGATCGATCGATCGATGCTTGAGTATGGTTCTCAGTCTAGGACCTTTGCCAGGTAGGAGTGACAGAAGAGACAGAGAGCATCCAACGAAGAGCGGCGCGTTTCGTCACAGGATCGTGTAGTCACCGCGAGAGCGTCACTGAGATGCTCAACAAACTCCAGCGGTAGACTCTACAAGAGAGGCATCACGGAGAGGTTTACTACTGTAATATCGAGACAGTACTTTCCGGGAAGAATCGGATAACATATTATCTTTTCTCACTTACGTCTCGCGAAACGACCACGGTGAAAAAAATTCGAAAAATTAGAGGTAATGTAAGAGGCTTACCAACAATCGTTCATCCAACGCGCCATTCGCGAGTACAGCGTGAAATGGGGTATCAACCAGAAGTACTCTCCGCCACACATACCGGGAGGTGGTTTACACAGTTTTTATGTAGATGTACATTCTCACGCTACGAACCTCTGTACCGTCACAGGAGCCAGCTCTGAAAAAATATTCCTATGCGTTACACAGATCTTGTATTCTTTCTGCCCCTAATGCATACAGAAATTTCTTACTGTCTCTACACAGCATAGAATTTATTCAAGTATAAATTTATTCCAGACAGCCGAAGATTAATTACACAAAGCGAGGAAACGAATGACTAAACGAATCTCACACGTGCAATTTTTTACTGTTTTACAACAAATGACACGAAATTGTTAGAACAGTAAAACTAAGACTGTTTGTCAGACGAACGTTACAGTTGGCATAATAAGCACCCCAATTAAATGTTATTCAGTGCCAGGAGACGTCACGCTAATACGTAAACCATCGTTTCTAGCCTTCACAATGACCTCAATTCGGCGAGGAAGAGAGTCCGGAAGTTTCTTCAGTTACGCCATACCCAGCTAAAGCCATTCATTTATGATTGCATCCAGTAGCGCTACGAAATCGTAGGAATTTCGATTGATATGTTTCACGCGCTGATCCAAATATTCTAGATATGTTCTACTGAATTAAATCAGGTGATTTAGCGGCCCCATCGACACGTGATACGGCACCAGGATGTTCGTCTTACCAGGAACATACGTGTGGCCTGTGAACACCACTGTTGTCGTTTTGGAAGACAGGGGTGCCAGCAGCACACTCATTATGAAGATGTGGGACGGCAGGGTTCGTATTTACGGCCATCTGAATGAGCGGGCAAAAATACTTGTACGAAGACGCCACCAAAACTTCACGGAACCGACTCCAGCGTGAACCACGAGTACACCCTGGGATCAGGCTGCGGTCATAGCCGATTCCGTCGACGATCGACATCAGCCGAAGACGGCTGATCTATCCAAATGAGTACACCAGTATCTGCGCGGTCACACTGGTCACTGAAGTGGTAGCTGATGTTATCGCCCAAACATATTGACTTCGGGCGATAATCGCTGGAATTCAAATCATTTTGTTTTCTTCGGTCGAATCGATGGACGTTCTCGCACGACACATGGACTGTGAGAAATATCGTATTCAGGCCATAGTTCGGAGTAATATGGGGTGAAATCACAAGTTTACTGGAAAACACAAGTAGGCAAAATCTTTAACGGACATTTTAAACGTAAATTATAACATTATAATTAATTTGTTCAAATGAGAAGATTGCGTGTCTTATGCTTGTACTTAGTGTAGTGGTATTTTCTCCGTTGTGGAAGGTGGGTGTTAGGTGCCTAAAAATTATTATTACTGCTTAGTTGGAGTTTTATTCTACTATGTGAAGTGGTTCCAAATTTGGTTTATGTGTTTCCACTTTTCAGTGTTTTAGGCGCTCAGATCATATTATTCTAAACTTAATGCTTGTTTCTCACACGTATACTGAATCACAGTCATTGGAGGTTAATTAACGTGTGTCTGCAGACAGCAAAAGTGTTAGTAATCTTGTTTATGAAAGTTACCACGAATCATCTCGAGTATGTAACAGAATGTTCTCCCTTCGTCTCACGTATTCGTAAAACTTACCTGGTTATTCTGATAAATGGGACAGAGTGTATAGAATTCGCCACGTTGTTTTAGAGACAGAGATGGCTCATGTACATGCATTCGGCGCCTTTTTAATAGCAAAAGTCTGAATGCAGCACTCGTCGCCATGCATAGAGACGCCGTGGTATCAATCCCACCCTAGGTTAAAATCTAACCTATTTCATACATAGGCTAGATTCTAACCGAACCTAACCTTATCTAAATTTCTTGACCCCACCAAAAACTCACAAAGAGGAACATACCCCGCCTCCATGGTCGAGGTCGCTAATACACGCGTGTGGGGTGGTGCTCGACCCGCGCGTAAGCAGGTTCTACTCCCTCTGGTGGAAAAAATTGTACTGATAGTATTTGACCGGTAAGGGAAGGAGAAGTGAGGGCATGTGACATTGTTCATGGTAATCCGCCCGTCGGATGGAGAGTAAAGCTTGGCGGTCCGCTTAGTGCTGTTCGCGAGGAATAGGCTATGTGCCGACGACGGGGCTGGCACCTCTCCCTTCTCTCGTCATCGTACAACACAAACGATACACTACACACACACACACACACACACACACACACACACACACACACAATAGATACATGTAGTATTACAAATATTGTAATGGGGCATGATGTATACAGGGTGTTACAAAAAGGTACGGCCAAACTTTCAGGAAACATTCGTCACACACAAATAAAGAAAAGATGTTATGTGGACATATATCCGGAAACGCTTAATTTCCATGTTAGAGCTCATTTTAGTTTCGTCAATATGTACTGTACTTCCTCGATTCACCGCCAGTTGGCCCAATTAAAGGAAGGTAATGTTGACTTCGGTACTTGGGTTGACATGCGACTCATTGCTCTACAGTAGCATCAAGCATCAAGCACATCAGTACGTAGCATCAACAGGTTAGCGTTCATCACGAACGTGGTTTTGCAGTCTGTGCAATGTTTACAAATGCGGAGTTGGCAGATGCCCATTTGATGTATGGATTAGCACGGGGCAATAGCCGTGGCGCGGTACGTTTGTATCGAGACAGATTTCCAGAACGAAGGTGTCCTGACAGGAAGACGTTCGAAGCAATCCATCGGCGTCTTACGGAGCACGGAACATTCCAGCCTACGACTCGCGACTGGGAAGACCTAGAACGACGAGGACACCTGCAATGGACGAGGCAATTCTTCGTGCAGTTGACGATAACCCTAATGTCAGCGTCAGAGAAGTTGCTGCTGTACAAGGTAACGTTGACCACGTCACTGTATGGAGAGTGCTACGGGAGAACCAGTTGTTTCCGTACCATGTACAGCGTGTGCAGGCACTACCAGCAGCTGATTGGCCTCCACGGGTACACTTCTGCGAATGGTTCATCCAACAATGTGCCAATCCTCATTTAGTGCAAATGTTCTCTTTACGGATGAGGCTTCAATCCAACGTGATCAAATTGTACATTTTCACAATCAACATGTGTGGGCTGACGAGAATCCGCACGCAATTGTGCAATCACGTCATCAACACAGATTTTCTGTGAACGTTTGGGCGGGCATTGTTGGTGATGTCTTGATTGGGCCCCATGTTCTTCCACCTACGCTCAATGGAGCACGTTATCATGATTTCATACGGGATACTCTACCTGTACTGCTAGAACATGTGCCTTTACAAGTACGACACAACATGTGGTTCATGCACGATGGAGCTTCTGCACATTTCAGTCGAAGTGTTCGTACGCTTCTCAACAACAGATTCGGTGACCGATGGATTGGTAGAGGCGGACCAATTCCATGGACTCCACGCCCTCCTGACCCAACCCTCTTGACTTTCATTTATGAGGGCATTTGAAAGCTCTTGTCTACGCAACCCCGGTACCAAATGTAGAGACTCTTCGTGCTCGTATTGTGGACGGCTGTGATACAATACGCCATTCTCCAGGGCTGCATCAGCGCATCAGGGATTCCATGCGACGGAGGGTGGATGCATGTATCCTCGCTAAAGGAGGACATTTTGAACATTTCCTGTAACAAAGTGTTTGAAGTCACGCTGGTACGTTCTGTTGCTGCGT
This sequence comes from Schistocerca americana, assembly GCF_021461395.2. Taxonomy (NCBI): domain Eukaryota; kingdom Metazoa; phylum Arthropoda; class Insecta; order Orthoptera; family Acrididae; genus Schistocerca; species Schistocerca americana. Next base: position 654,674,448 of record NC_060120.1, on the reverse strand, counting down.
GTTTCCATTCCATGATTAATGTGATCTGAAGAGAAGTAATAAAATGAGCTCTAACATGGAAGCGTTTCCGGACACATGTCCACATAACATATTTTCTTTCTTTGTGTGTGAGCAATGTTTCCTGAAAGTTTGGCCGTACCTTTTTGTAACACCCTGTATAAATAAACATATACAAAAGATGGGGTATCGGATGTCGGCCAGTATTATCGGGCGGCGTCTGGCGACTGTAGCTGGTATCACTGTGAACACAGCCTCAAACGTCTCACTCGGCCGTCGTCGTATTCGCCGCCTTGTATAATTAGAAACGAGGAAAAATCGCTACACGTCGGACCATACTACACGGCCTCAGTTACTTCCACTGTCCATGTTCTTTGGGGGATATAGCTTTATGTGCTGTGTCTCTTGTGAGGCAACCGACTCCAAAAGTCCACTGCAGGCAGTTCCCTTCTGACTGTTCGCCCGAAAACTGGTTGAGACGGATCTGCATTGACCGACGGCAGCAATACCTGTTGGCCTTGAAACCGATTGTGATTGACAAAGTGTGACAGTCGTCCCCGGTCTTTTACAAGCTGTATTCTTACGCCGTGTTACATGGCTGCGAACGGCGTTGAACACTACACGTTGATACAGCAATAAATCGGGCAACTTCATTCACGGGGTTGATCATGGGCACGTCAAAGAGTTATTTTTGCCATTGTGGTCAGCGACTCATCTTACGTATAAACTGCTTCTCACTCATGACTCATGTCGGCGGCACAGGGACACGTGACCGTGCCATTTTTACGTCGTTTACACCGTTGCAAAAGAACCAGCATGTTCATTTGGGGGTGTGACTATCATTTTGTCCTGTGGGCGTAGGGGAAACTATTACTATTACGGTGAACTATGAATGTGAGCGTTTTTCATCAAAAACAGTGTAACAGCTTCGGAGAAATACTAAACATAGTTTGATAAATAATTTGGGTGTGCGCGTAAAAAGGAGGATTTTCGAGAGTCAGGCGGCGAATGAGCAATACCGTACAGTACAGCACATTACTGGGAGCATGCGTAACAGTACCAAAGCCCACGTCCAAAACGACGTCTCATCGTTTTACGGCCAAAACTGTACAAAACCACTAGAGTAGATGATTCTGAATCCGACTATGTGGGCAGTAGCGGTGAAAAAGTCACATCGGGGGTCCATTCCTGCTATGTCAAAAAAAAAAAAAAAAAAAAAAAAAAAATGTAGGCAGATGGTACTATCACAATACGTCTGATATTAAAAATGTACTTTCAAAACCGAAAAGAACGTTCCAGTACTTGTTACCCTCCTATGTTGAGAAATGATATGTAATGATTACGCTATTGTACTTTAATTCACGTCTCACTAACGCAACAAGTTAGACCTCCGGATTTCGCAAAAAAATTGAACATAAAATTTAAAGAAGCTCTGGCCGAATTATTAATTAATAATGGATCACGACAGTACATGATGCAGATTATCGTAGAAAACCACCCCTATGAACCACAACATGTGCTCTGAATATTGTGATTATTGGTTTGAATATGGCACTGCTAATCAAACAATTAAAGTCTAAATTGTAAGAACCGAGGAGGCAGATACTAAGTTTGTTTATCATGTTTGTCAAATTATTTGACCAGGTCGAGTATCTAATCAATATCCAACACTGACCTTTTTATTATAATTCTTGTTCCTTAAAGATTTAGATGAGTATTGGTGTTGGTAATTCCTGCCGTTACAATACTATTTCGCGTCTGTGTGAAACAATTGGATTCCTGCAGCAAAATCTTTACCTGCTTTCCATGCTAAAATAGTCTGTGGTTACAGTCCAGCGTCGGTCGCAAAGAAAAAGAAGGCCATTGACAATGCAAAAAAATTCTACACGCTACCAAAAGTCTTTCACAAATTTGACAGATGTACTTCTGACTGGAATGTATTGAATGTCTTAGAAGAACTTACGTGCAGATTATTCAACGAAAAAAATTAATGACGCTGATTCGGTTAGATTAAACGTTTTGCCACAAACCCGTAAAATGACAAGTTACAATTCTTCTACAGCTCTAAAACTCGATTTATTCAATTTTGACGCCTGCAATCTAAAGCCGTCTAAAACAGAATGGTAATGGTATTTATTGGAAGCAAAATATATTTCGCAAATGTGGAGCAATGCTCATATGAAAAATCTAATAGATCTGAACTCCACAGATTTCAGATGGTATAACAACGACAGACGTTACGACTTTTCGTGATTCTCTGGCAGCCAGTTACCAGAAATGAACGTTATTTTAGACGGTGGATCAACATGCACAAAAGGTATAGCTGACATGAAATTCACTGTAAGGTTTTTATAAATAAATGAATAATTCTGAATAATTATATTAGTTTCCCAGAAGCAAAAACTGAAGAAATTTGTAGTGATCTGGAGAGTGATTTTGATGAGGACGATAATGTTGAGTTTGACAGTGATTAAAAACGTTTACATTTTTTCTCTTCAAGTAAACAGTGTTTTTCGATCTTTATCCTATTTTCCTTTTGTGCAATTTATTAAAAAAAATTTCAGTACGATAGTTTCGAGTAACCTCTTTACTAATCACATTATAATTTGAGGGTTGTAGCTTGTTCATTGGGGGGCAACATAGGCTTGCATACGCCTCAATACAACCTTGTAAGGATTTCTGAGTATCGGAAAATTGTGTGATTAGTAACGTGCTGCACTAAATTTTCCTGATAGCAATTTTTTGTGTATCTCGGCAACTGATTCTATCATCTCCAATAGTTTTCTAACGTAATACTTTATTACCGACCAGTAAATTCTTTTAAAATTTTCGTAACGGCCTTAAAATGGAATGTGCTCATACTTCCTTCTGAAAAATGATTTTGCGCATTGATTGACCCAACTATGCTAGAAAAACAGATTTACAGACAGTTTTCTATTATTTTCTTTTTGATTTCATTTTTTATTTTCTGAAATGGTTCCCCAGGCCTGCGCTACGCTTCAGGCGCCTGAAAATAGTGTTTCTGGTATCTTAAGTCTACCATTCGACTACGTTCCTAAAAACAGACGTTTCGCTATGACACATTTTAGTAAAATTTGTTGAAATTTTTGAAAATATCGTCAGCTCAGACGTGACGTGCAAAATTTCTCAAATTAGTGTGTTTTCGTTTAGTGTAATGGAATCAATCGGTTTATATGGTTTTGGCCGTATTGATGAAGCTCAAAAATTTTGGTTGTGGACTCTAGTATTATAACGTGTGTCTGTATTCTTTGAAATAGAACTGGGTTGCATATTGATTTACTTTTTTATTTACACGTCAAGATCCGAAGGACCAAATTGAGGAGCAAATCTCCAAGGTCATGGAACGTGTCAGTACATGAAATTACAATATAAAAGTAATAACAGATAAAAACAAAATGTTTTTGAACCCGAAAAAGTTAATCCATAAGTTAAACGAAATCAAGAATATAATATAAGTATCATCTGAATTTTTCAAGGAACTCCTCAGCAGAATTGCCGGCCGGAGTGGAAGAGCGGTTCTAGGTGCTACAGTCTGGAACCGCGCGACCGCTACGGTCGCAGGATCGAATCTTGCCTCGGGCATGGATGTGTGTGATGTCCTTAGGCTAGTTAGGTTTAAGTAGTTCTAAGTTCTAGGGGACTGATGACCACAGAAGTTAAGTCCCATAGTGCTCAGAGCCATTTGAACCATTTGAACCTCAGCAGAATAGGAGTGACTCTTCAGTTTAAATTTGAAACTGCATGGATTATTTCTAAAATTTTTGAATTTTTGTAGTAGCTTATTGAAAACGGATACAGCAGTATACTGAACACCTTTCTGTACAAGAATTAAGGAAGTCCGATAGAAATGCAGGTTCAATTTTTGTGGAGTATTAACTGAGTGAAAGCTGCTTATTCTTGGAAATAAGCTGATATTGTTAACAAGAAACGACAGTAAAGAATATGTATATTGAGAAGGCAATATCAATATACCCAGACTAGGGAACAGGGGCCGACAAGAGGTTGGCGAACTTAAACCACTTATTACCCGAACCGCCCGTTACTGAGCCAAAAATGTCCTTTTAGAATGGGAAGAGTTACCCCAAAATAAAATACCATAAGACACAAAAAAATTAAAATGAGCAAAGTAGACTAACTTACGTGTCGAACGATCACTTATTTCAGATACCGTTCGAACAGTAAAAATGATATCTTTAAGTCTTTGAACAAGATCTTGAACATGGGCTTTCCATGACAGTTTACTATCTATCTAAACACCTAGGAATTTGAACTGTTCAGTTTCACTAATAATATGCCCATTCTGTGAAATTAAAACGTCGGGTTTTATTCAGTTGTGTGTCATAAACGGTAAAAACTGAGTCTTACTGTGATTTAGCGTTAGTTTATTTTCCACAAACCATGAACTTACGTCATGGACTGCACTATTTGAAACCAAGCCATTGTTGCACACAACATTCTTTACTACCAAGCTAGTGTCATCAGAAAAAAGAAATATTTTAGAGTTACCCACAATACTAGAGGGCATATCATTTCTATAAATAAGCAACAGAAGTGGCTACAACACTGATTCCTGACCCCCACCCCATTTGACTGTACACCAGACCCCACATCACATCTATTCTCCAGACTATAAATAATGAACTTTCACTATCTGTTGTCAAAGTAAGAGGTGAACCGACTGTGAGCTACTCCCCGTATTTAGTGATCAACACAATCAAACGCCTTAGTTAAATCGAGAAATATGCCTAGCGTTCGAAACCTTTTGTTTAACCCATTCAGTATTTCACAGAGAAAAGAATATAGAATTTTCAGTTGTTGAAAGACTTCTAAAGCCGAACTGTGCATTAGATAGCAAATTATGTGATACAAAATAATCAATTGTATTGTATTGTATTGCATTGTATGGAACTGGTGACCTAGAAAGGACGGAAAGGCTTCGTTCCCGCCGTAGTCGGCTGTGGTACACATCTCCACAACAGGCTAAGGCAGTCCACTGACCCCACCACCGCCCCACACCGAACCCAGGGTTATTGTGCGGTTCGGCCCCCAGTGGACCCTCCCGGGAACGTCTCACACCACAAGAATATAACTCCAATGGTTGCGTGGTAAAGTAATTATGGCGCACGCTTACGTGGAGACAGTGTTTGCGCAGCAATCGCCGACGTAGTGTAACTGAGGCGGAATAAGGGGAACCAGCCCGCATTCGACGAGGTAGATGGAAAACCGCCTTAAAAACCATCCACAGACTGGCCGGGCGTATTCGTGACGGGGACCGTCACGCCTTCCCTCCCAGAAAGCAGTGGGTTAGACCGCACGGCTAACCGGGCGGGCTCAATTATCCTTACATACACAGCCTTTTCAAAAACTTTAGCATACACTGATGGCATAGAAGTAGGTCTGAAATTATGTACATTATCCCTTTCACCCTTTTTATAAAGCTGCTTTACTACCGAGTACTTTAATCGTTCAGGAAACAAAAGGAAAAATTACAAATATGACTAAGCACAGGGCTAACATGTGCAGCACAGTAGCCTACTTTAATATTCTACCAGGCACTCCATCATATTCATGAGAGTCCTTACTCTCCAGTGATTTAATTATTAACTCAGTCTCCCCCATGTCTGTATCACAGAGATGTATTTCAGACATCAATCTCGGAAAGGCATTTGCCAAGAGAGGTATATGATTCCCTGTATAAACTAAATTTTTTATTTAATTCACCAGCAATGCTCAGAGAAGACTGTTAAACACTGAACATATATCTGATTTATCAGTAACAGAAATATCTTTACTACGAATGACTTTATTTCGTAGACCTTGTGCTGCTGACCAGACGCTGCCTTCATAGCTGACCATGTGGTTTTAATTTTATCCTGTGAATTAGCTATTCTATTTGCATACCATATAATCTTTGCCTTCCTAATAATATTTTTAAGCACCGTACAATAGTGTTTGTAATGGGCTACTGTAGCTTAATTGTGACTGCTTTTAACATTTTGATATAATTCCCGCTTTATTCTACATGATATGCTTATCCCACTAGTCAGCCACCCAGGCTGCCTTTTACTGCTAATACCCCGTTTAGAACGTTCTAATAGAAAGCAACGCTCAGAGAGCATGAGAAATGTGTTAACGAGAGAAATGTGTTAACGAAAGCATTACATTTGTTATCTATTTTATCGGCTCTATAAACATCCTGCCACTCTTGTTCCTTGATAAGGTTTAAAAAACTCTATTGCCGTTGGATTAGCTTTCCTACGTAGTTTGTAATTATATGTGACGTTTGTTTGAGTACAAAAGCCTTTTAGTGTCAAAATTTGTGCATCATGGTGTGGAAGGCCATTCACGCTTTTACTAACAGTACGCCCATCTAGTATTGAAGAATGAATAAAAATATTATCTATGGCTGTGCTACTGTTCTCCTGCACCCTGGTTGGAAAAAAACACAGTCTTCATCAGATCATGTGAATTTAGGAGATCTACCAACATACCTTTTGTTGCACAATCATATACAAAATTAATACTGAAGTCACACATATAACTAATTTTTGATACTGCCTATAAAGTGAATCAAGAACCCTCTCTAGTTTGACCAGAAATTCTCTGAAGTCAGAGTTAGGGGACCTATAAACAACAAAAAATTAGAAGTTTAGTTTCACTAAATTCAGCTGCCCCTGCACAACATTCCAATATCTGTTCATGCAGTGCCGTGATACGTCTATGGACTCAAACGGAATACTGCTTTTTATGTTCATAGCCACTCCCCCACCCTGCAAGGATCTCCTTGAGAAACAGCCAGCTAATCTGTATCCTGATAAAGGAAGCCTCTGAACTGTTCTGTATCCTGATAAAGGAAGCCTCTGAAATGTCAAATTATGTAAGTGGTGCTCCGATATGCCAATAATGTCAGAGTCAACATCTATAAGCAGTTCACTAACTTTATCTCTAATACCTCTTATATTTTGATGAAATACGCTAATTCCCTCTCTACTTGGATACCTGACCTCCTCAGAAGGTGATTCCTGTGATTCCTTTGTTAGAGGGACTTCCTTTAAGCAGGGATACCTATCAGCTGACTTCAAGCTAAAAAAAGGTGCAGCTCTAACACCAACTACTACAGGAGTTTTTCCATGAGTCATACCACCACCACCCACTACTCTGTCACGTATAAGCTTTGCCAGCCTCCCCTTCCCATAACTATTGAGGTGCAGGCGATGCCTAGTGAAACCCGATCTACCGATAGATCCAACTGGCACCACTGAAATGTCATGTTGTGACTTGGCAAGACAGCCAAGCCACTAGGAGATAGCCGAAAGGCACGCGTTTAAGCTCACGCAGGCTGGCGTGAGGTCTGGAACAGGTAAAGTAATTATACTATCAAGAAAAGTGCGTAGCTGCTGGAATACTTAACTTAAATCCATAATTGGTGAACATCGCTCTGACGGTACATGCATCACAAGATAAATAGCAAATGATAATGGCCTTGCTAGGTCGTAGCAAATGACGTAGCTGAAGGCTATGCTAACTATCGTCTCGGCTAATGAGAGCGTAATTTGTCAGTGAACCATCGCTAACAAAGTCGGCTGTACAACTGGGGCGAGTGCTAGGACGTCTCTTTAGACCTGCTGTGTGGCGGCGCTCGGTCTGCAATCACTGATAGTGGCGACACGCGGGTCCGACGTATACTACCGGACCGCGGCCGATTTAAAGGCTACCACCTAGCAAGTGTGGTGTCTGGCGGTGACACCACATGTCACCCATGTCCTCTGCCATCAGCGCCCTCTGCAGCCTCATGTTAACCCGCGTAGCAGCCGATCATGACGCTGAAACAGTTGCACGAAATGCATATCAGTGCCACCAGTTTGAATAGCTATCTTCACCAGGTCACCACCTACATCATATTCCCCTTCCCATCAAGACAGTTCCCTGCTCCACCCACTATCACTACCGGATCCTCCTCCGTAAAATTCCTACATTACTCCCCTATGCTGTCAGTCACATGAGCCAACCCTGCACTAGGCTTCACAATGCTGGTGACCTGGTACTCACTCTCCAACACTTCCTGCAACTGCTCGCGCACACTTCTACCGTGTGAACTACCTAGCCGCAGAACCTTCTTCTTTCTGTTCGAGTTTGCAACTAACTTAGGCCTCCTAACTGCTGAGGACTGCTGCGTGTTTCCTACACCTACAGCTACAAGAGGCTCCCCTCCACTCAACTCTGACCGTTGTTCAAATCTGTTGCATATATGTAAAGTATAACTGTCTGAATACCTCCTCCTCCTAGCTACCTTCTTGCCATTTCCCATTCCCCAGCACCCTTCACCCTCGCAACCTATCTAGTTCTTCCTTTGCGTATTGAAACGGCACCTGAAGGGCACAGATCTTACGCTTTTGCTCCTCTATCAACTTATTTCTACTACATACTCTACATTGCCAGGAGAGGATCCCCCTACAATGACCACTGGTTCGCCACTGCATTCCCCCAATGAAAATGCTTTGAACAAATCCCACACCGTAACCCACTACTCACAAACCTACGACAGAGCCCACACTTCTCACTCGTGCTAAAATTTTGCAATTAGTGAAAAAAACTAAACGTCTACGTTATCTAAGTTCAGTTACACCAGTAGAACTATTTATAGGACTAACAACAGAGTTCTCGAAATTCTCTGTCTACTAAGAGAGCAACTGCTTGTATTGATACTACTACACCACAGCTAATACCAATACCAACAAAACTTCACAAAATTACTAGCTAAAACAAAATATTCAAACGGCTACTGGAACACTAAGCGAAAATTTTATGAAATATTTCACCAGAAACAATAAGAAAAGTCAGCTGAAAACTACGACACGAAATTTACCAAACCATTCAACGCACTCTAGAAACTCTAGAAAACACAGCGAGCGAACGTTTTCAAAAGTTTATTAAATCGTTATTTCACCACAAACAGCGGGAAACACCGCTGAAAACTATTAAATTTAATAACTGTATAACTGAGCACAAACAACTTTGTCAGTACTTAGCCTTATAACCGCTACAGCTGCAAGCGCACGCCGCGTTCGTGGTGCTTCCTCAAAAATGTCATCTAGAATACGTCACAAAAAACTAAAAACGGTTCCAACTGCCGAATTACGATTTTCTGACATTTTATAATAATATTTTTTTAAAAAATCGGCACGTGTTTCAAACACTTAGCACGAAGGCTGTGATATAAAAACCACCAAATACGGCATTTTAGCTTCGGGAAGACATAATCTAAGATGACAACTGCTCTGTGTGTTCTCCCTCAACTATCTTTGGTCATGTTATCAAGTCTCTAACTAACCACCAGTTCAGAATACATGGAATTTTGTAACTGTAATGCTCGTTCCGTTTGCAGCTATTTAATCATTGGGGTGAACAAAGTTATTGTGTCAGTATTAGGCCTACGTTACGTTAACATAACGCCAAGTGTCCTATGTCGTTGCTGGCTAATGACAAACAGACCGAGCAGACGCCGCCTTGGATTCCTTCTTTCTAAAGCTAAATTGTTCAAAAATGTTTCAAATGGCTGTGAGCACTATGGAACTTAACATATGAGGTCATCAGTCCCCTAGAACTTAGAACTACTTAAACCTAACTAACGTAAGGACATTACACACATCCATGCCCGAGGCAGGATTCAAACCTGAGACCGTAGCAGTCGCGCGGTTCCGGACTGAAGCTCCTAGAACCACTCGGCCACCGCAGCCGGCTCTAAAGCTAAATTGTCTTATTTGTTTGTTTTTATATTATAATTTACAATGAGGATATTGAAGCCCCAGAAAAAGAACTTTGAAAAACAGGTAGTTTGTAATACTGTTTGTTACATTTAAATATTGTAAATAGTACTTTGGCAAACAAAATGTTATCGATGGGAATACTGAACACGTATCATGGTGGCGGTCGTTGCTGCTTGCCTGCGGAAACAGTCGGAAATCTGTGACGTCATCTGGAACTGTTGCCAGGAAACGGCCGTCAACGCTTGCAGAGCATACAGGAAGATCAAGGGCATCGTGTACGTAGGTACTAAGGTATGTGGCGCCTTGTTTTCGTTCCGTTATCTCTATTTTATGATCGACTAATTCCGGATAGTTAAGGAGCTCTCCACAAAGAATGAGTTTTGGACGTCATAGCTCCTGAACTACGTGGGGTATAAGGATTTAATTCTGTAGGCACATCCAGTGGCGTATGTGGATACTGTCTGCGAAATGTGTTGCGAATATAATTGGTAGTAACGAAGTAATAAACGTAAACGTCACGCACGATGTAGCAGTTAGTTACGAATCTCACTGATTGTGACTTCATGTCTATGTATCTCAAAATTATACAATTTTGTAGGTACATTCAGCGGCGAATAAAGTTAGTAGCAAAGAAGTAATAAACATCATGCAAGATGCGGCAGTTTCTCACGCGTCTCATTGTTTATGACGTCAGTTCTCCTGAACTATATGTCGCACAATATTATAATTTTGCACTTACATTCAGTGGTATATGTGGATACTGTCTGTAAAACGTATGGCGAATGCAGTTAGTGGTAAAGAAGTAATAAATTATAACGCCATGCCTCATTCGGTACTTTTACAGCACGAACAGCGGAGAAGTAGTAAGCGATCAACATTTTTCCTTTCATCATTTTGTAGGGGTTGTTAGCGAAAAAAAATTTTGACGGTTTGAAATTATATGTGAAGCTTGTTTCAAGTCGCTAAGTGCTCTCATTCACAAACAATGGATGGATAAAGTCAGGGAGTTCACGCGTCGCGGGCTAGGAAAATGGTTCAAATGGCTCTGAGCACTATGGGACTTAACATCTATGGTCATCAGTCCCCTAGAACTTAGAACTACTTAAACCTAACTAACCTAAGGACAGCACACAATCGCGGGCTAGGATTCTATTTCACCCCCACACCCACCCCTTTTGATACGTAGGTGGTTCTTACCCCACGGCGATTGTCGCCTGACAGTAAGTTGTATGTGTACCAAGTTTGGTTGAAATCGGCCCAGTGGTTAAGGCTGAGATGTGGAGCGCGCGCTGTTCTATGAGAGGCGAAACATATAGCACATTTATTAAAAGTGAAATAGTTTGGAACAATGGATGAAATAGGAGGTTTGGAACTTAAATAGTGGCAACTATTTATTCACAAACGATACAAAAGAGTTACATTTTTGCACCTGTTACTGTCTTAAATAGTGGCAACTATTTATTCACAAACGATACAAAAGAGTTACATTTTTGCACCTGTTACTGTCCTTCAAAGTAAACACCAACGTTGTGTAGAACCCGTTGCCAGCAATGTGGAAGGTTTGGTATACCGTTACCAGAGCCTGGTCTGTTGGTGGTGGGAATGGAGCGGTCTACTGCCTGTCGAATCTCTGAAACAGTTCTGAAGTGAATGCCACGAAGTGGTTCCTTCATCTTCGGAATCAAATCAAAGTCGCAAGGACATAAGTCCGGGGAGTGTGGTGGATGGTACAGTACTTCCCAGTCCCATCGACCGAACAGAGCAGCCACTGCTTGCGCTGTATGCGCCCGTGCGTTGTCGTGCAAACTGATGGGTGGTTTGCGCAGAAAGTGTCGCCGCTTCTTTCGCAAAGCTGTTCGCAGTTGATGCCCCAAAAACGAACAGTAATACTGTACATTGACGGTCTGCCGTGGATGAACGTAATGCGTTAGGATAACACCTTCACAGTCGTACACGAGAATCACCATAACTTCACACCGCTCCATTCGCACCATCAACAGAACAGGCTTTGCTAACGGTATACTACGCCTTCCACATCGCTAGCATTGGGTTCTACACAATGTTGGTGACTACTTTGAAGGACAGTAACCGGTGCAAACATGTAACTCTTTTGCATCGGTCGGGAACAAATAGTTGCCCCTATTTAAGTTCCAACCTTCGTATAATGTATAAGCTTGTTAATTTTATGCTCTGGTAAAATTTACGCCTTTCTTGAGTGTATACATGTAAAGAAGTGATCATTAGTTGATTTGCATACAACAGTAACGTTTCTGGAAGTTCAAATGGTTCAAATGGCTCTGAGCACTATGGGACTTAACTTCTGAGGTCATCAGTCCCCTAGAACTTAGAACTACTTAAATCTAACTAACCTAAGGACATCACACACAACCATGCCCGAGGCAGGATTCGAACCTGCGACCATAGCGGTCGCGCGGTTCCAGACTGTAGCGCCTAGAACCGCTCGGCCGCTCTGGCCGGCTTTCTGGAAGTAAACTGAAACATTAAACCATTTGACCTCAAGGATATGCATTGTAAAATACGTCCACTTTGCATTTTTCTTCCTTTTTTTTCTTCGAGTAAACTTAGTTTTGGTTGTACCGTGCCTGACAGCATGAGTGTTCCATTCTCACAGTCGATTGCTACTGCGAAGAGGCACGATTAAGTCCATATCTGACCATCCTAATTCAGGTTCCGCACGGCTTGCTGAGACCAATGAGCACATCACTGATGTCCTATCCTATTCGTGACGAAGTATAGTAGTTCAGTTAGCCACGAATGGAAACTACTACACGGTTTCGAATGAAATCAACATTGACATGAATATCTGTCTTAGATTTCCGTGTTTGCTAACTGATATCAGCATACATGAATTTTTCCTTGAATACAAAACAAATATTTTCTGACGTTCAGTTAATAACGAACTCAAGTTACGTTAAATGATGTGGAAAAAATACACCTGTAGCACAATTAGGAAAGCTACAGTGACGAGGTACCTATAGAATTGGGGGAAAAGAGCTTTTTGGCACAACCTGACTAAAAGAACGGGTGTCTTGGTAGGACATGTCATGAGGCAGCAATGAACAGCAAAATTTGGTAATGGAGGGAAGTGTGGCGCAGCAGTGTCTGGCTACAGAAAGCATATTGAAACGGATGTTGTGTGCAGCAGCTGGACAGATACGAAGAAGTTTCCATAGGAGAGACTAACGTTGAGAACTGCGTCATTCTAGTCTTAGAATGACGACAGCAAAAACAGGGATTTTGTGATCCACCTCCATAAAGGAAATTAATGAAAAAACAATATTATTGCCATTATTTGCTCGGAAAGTGCTGAGTAGGTGGCTCCATCTGATTCCTAATCCGCAAACTAAGTACGCATGTGCAGTGTTAAATTGTAAAGGTTTCCGCTGTGTCTTGTGTGTGGAAGTGTGAAAGTGTTAACGGCGATCCATCTGGTGGGTACGTGTGTCAGTGCTGTAGGGAAAAGATAAACTACATGTCATCATGAGGATTCACCCCACTCTCTTCCTTTCATTGCCGTATTGCTCTACACCAAGGCAGACACAGTACTACCCCACACGGGATTAATCGTAGTGTGCGAGCCCAACAGTTGCGGCCTCTTTCGTGAGTGTACGACAAGCGAGATTAGATGCAGTGGTATCAAGTCGAGTGCCTGGACGCTAGTAAGACATAATTCAATCAACAATCATTTATTAGCAAGAGTTTTACTTCGCTGCTTCTTCTTCCCGGCACTGCCTAGCAGGCGCCGTGCTGAGTTAGCGGTGCATGAAGTTTCAGTGTAACACGTCAGCACCCGGCGCGGAATTTGCACGTGCAGACATCTTGCAACTAGAAGAGCTGACCATCTATCGGTATCCAGCAAACAGCTCAACGCACAGTACCAATACTAGGAATAAGAATCATCTACATAAAGACCTAAAGTCACCTACCTTGGTCTAAAAGGGGTCCAAATTCAGGAAAACAAATTTGCAATAAATTGTGAGCAACCTTTAAAAACTTGGTTTAAGATAAAGTGAAGTTTAAACAGGCTTTTTGATAGGCAGCTGCTTCTACTCTATAGATGAATATCTTAACAGGGGATGTTACGCCAGCTTAACTAAAGACGCCTGTTAGATTCCAGTTTTGATAGCAAATCTACATCTACATCTACATCTACATGGTTACTCTGCAATTCACACTTAAGTGCCTGGGAGAGGGTTCGTCGAACCATTTTCATACTACTTCTCTACCATTCCACTCTCGAATGGCGCGTGGGAAAAAGGAAGAACTAAATCTTTCCGTACGAGCTCTGATTTCTCTTATGTTTTTATGATGATCATTTCTCCCTACGCAGGTGGGTGTCAACAAAATATTTACGCATTCAGAAGAGAAAGTTGGTGATTGAAATTTCGTAAATAGATCTCGCCGCAAAGAAAACCGCCTTTGTTTCAGTGACTACCACCCCAACTCGCGTATCATATCAGTGACACTCTCACCCCTATTGCGCGATAACACGAAACGAGCTGCCCTTCTTTGCACTTCTTCGATGTCCTCCGTCAATCCTACCTGGTAAGCATCCCATACCGCGCGACAATATTCCAGCAGAGGACGGAGAAGTGTAATGTAGGCTATCTCTTTAGTGGCTTTGTTGCATCTTCCAAGTGTTCTGCCAACAAAGCGCAGTCTCTGTTTCGGCTTCCCCACAATCTTATTTATGTGGTCTTTCCAATTTAAGTTGCTCGTATTTGTAATTTCTAGGTAATTAGAAAGAAAACTGGCGTTCTCCGGATCGGAGCGTGGAATGTCAGATCCCTTAATCGGGCAGGTAGGTTAGAAAATGTAAAAAGGGAAATGGATAGGTTGAAGTTAGATATAGTGGGAATTTGTGAAGTTAGGTGGCAGGAGGAACAAGACTTCTGGTCAGGTGACTACAGGGTTATAAACACAAAATCAAATAGGGGTAATGCAGGAGTAGGTTTAATAATGAATAGGAAAATAGGATTGCGGGTAAGCTACTACAAACAGCATAGTGAACGCATTATTGTGGCCAAGATAGATACGAAGCCCACACCTACTGCAGTTGTACAGGTTTATATGCCAACTAGCTCTGCAGATGACGAAGAAATTGAAGAAATTTATGATGAAATAAAAGAAATTATTCAGATTGTGAAGGGAGACGAAAATTTAATAGTCATGGGTGACTGGAATTCGAGTGTAGGAAAAGGGAGAGAAGGAAACATAGTAGGTGAATATGGATAGGGGCTAAGAAATAAGAGAGGAAGCCGCCTGGTAGAATTTTGCACAGAGCACAACATAACCATAGCTAACACTTGGTTTAAGAATCATGAAAGAAGGTTGTATACATGGAAGAACCCTGGAGATACTAAAAGGTATCAGATAGATTATATAATGGTAAGACAGAGATTTAGGAACCAGGTTTTAAATTGTAAGACATTTCCAGGGGCAGATGTGGACTCTGACCACAATCTATTGGGTATGACCTGTAGATTAAAACTGAAGAAACTGCAAAAAGGTGGGAATTCAAGAAGATGGGACCTGGATAAGCTGAAAGAACCAGAGGTTGTATAGAGTTTCAGGGAGAGCATAAGGGAACAATTGACAGGAATGGGGGAAAGAAATACAGTAGAAGAAGAATGGGTAGCTTTGAGGGATGAAGTAGCGAAGGCAGCAGAGGATCAAGTAGGTAAAAAGACGAGGGCTAGTAGAAATCCTTGGGTAACAGAAGAAATATTGAATTTAATTGATGAAAGGAGAAAATATAAAAATGCATTAAATGAAGCAGACAAAAAGGAATACAAACGTCTCAAAAATGAGATCGACAGGAAGTGCAAAATGGCTAAGCAGGGATGGCTAGAGGACAAATGTAAGGATGTAGAGGCCTATCTCACTAGGGGTAAGATAGATACTGCCAACAGGAAAATTAAAGAGACCTTTGGAGATAAGAGAACGACTTGTATGAATATCAAGAGCTCAGATGGAAACCCAGTTCTAAGCAAAGAAGGGAAATCAGAAAGGTGGAAGGAGTATATAGAGGGTCTATACAAGGGCGATGTACTTGAGGACAATATTATGGAAATGGAAGAGGATGTAGATGAAGATGAAATGGGAGATATGATACTGCGTGAAGAGTTTGACAGAGCACTGAAAGACCTGAGTCGAAACAAGGCCCCCGGAGTAGACAACATTCCATTGGAACTACTGACGGCCTTGGGAGAACCAGTCCTGACAAAACTCTACCATCTGGTGAGCAAGATGTATGAAACAGGCGAAATACCCTCAGACTTCAAGAAGAATATAATAATTCCAATCCCAAAGAAAGCAGGTGTTGACAGAAGTGAAAATTACCGAACTATCAGTTTAATAAGTCACAGCTGCAAAATACTAACACGAAATCTTTACAGACGAATGGAAAAACTAGTAGAAGCCAACCTCGGGGAAGATCAGTTTGGATTCCGTAGAAACACTGGAACACGTGAGGCAATACTGACCTTACGACTTATCTTAGAAGAAAGATTAAGGAAAGGCAAACCTACGTTTGTAGTATTTGTAGACTTAGAGAAAGCTTTTGACAATGTTGACTGGAATACTCTCTTTCAAATTCTAAAGGTGGCAGGGGTAAAATACAGGGAGCGAAAGGCTATTTACAATATGTACAGAAACCAGATGGCAGTTATAAGAGTCGAGGGACATGAAAGGGAAGCAGTGGTTGGGAAGGGAGTAAGACAGGGTTGTAGCCTCTTCCCGATGTTGTTCAATCTGTGTATTGAGCAAGCAGTAAAGGAAATAAAAGAAAAATTCGGAATAGGTATTAAAATTCATGGAGAAGAAATAAAAAACTTTGAGGTTCGCCGATGACATTGTAATTCTGTCAGAGACAGCAAAGGACCTGGAAGAGCAGTTGAATGGAATGGACAGTGTCTTGAAAGGAGGATATAAGATGAACATCAACAAAAGCAAAACAAGGATAATGGAATGTAGTCGAATTAAGTCGGGTGATGCTGAGGGAATTAGATTAGGAAATGAGACACTTAAAGTAGTAAAGGAGGTTTGCTATTTGGGGAGCAAAATTACTGATGATGGTCGAAGTAGAGAGGATATAAAATGTAGACTGGCAATGGCAAGGAAAGCGTTTCTGAAGAAGAGAAATTTGTTAACATCGAGTATAGATTTCAGTGTTAGG
Organism: Schistocerca americana; assembly: GCF_021461395.2. Classification (NCBI taxonomy): domain Eukaryota; kingdom Metazoa; phylum Arthropoda; class Insecta; order Orthoptera; family Acrididae; genus Schistocerca; species Schistocerca americana. The sequence continues at coordinate 654,657,465 of NC_060120.1, read as the reverse complement.
AAGTCATTTTTGAAAGTATTTGTATGGAGTGTAGCCATGTATGGAAGTGAAACATGGGCGATAAATAGTTTGGACAAGAAGAGAATAGAAGCTTTCGAAATGTGGTGCTACAGAAGAATGCTGAAGATTGGATGGGTAGATCACATAACTAATGAGGAAGTATTGAATAGGACTGGGGAGAAAAGTTTGTGGCACAACTTGACCAGAAGAAGGGATCGGTTGGTAGGACATGTTCTGAGGCATCAAGGGATCACCAATTTAGTATTGGAGGGCAGCGTGGAGGGTAAAAATCGTAGAGGGAGACCAAGAGATGAATACACTAAGCATATTCAGAAGGATGTAGGTTGCAGTAGGTACTGGGAGATGAAAAAGCTTGCACAGGATAGAGTAGCATGGAGAGCTGCATCAAACCAGTCTCAGGACTGAAGACCACAACAACAACAACAACAACAGGTATTTAGTCGAATTGACAGCCCTTAGACTTGTGCGATTTATCGTATACCCAAAATTTATCGGATTTGTTTTAGTACCCATGTGGATGACCTCGCACTTTTGTTTGTTTATTAATCACAATATTCAAGATTACATATTTTGTGCATGATAAATTTATTTAAAATGCATAACTACAATTCATGCTGACAGTTGATTACTTCTGTAAATATTAGCAGTTCCAGTTCACTGTAATGTATTTACATGTTTTTGACAATCTCCAGACAAATGATTTTTGTAGTGAGTATTATATTCAAATGTTTTATAATTTCTATGTTGTACTTTCTGGCTTGTTCCACACCCATGAGAAATCATTTCATTTTTGGGTCCACGGAATGAAAACTAAATCTAATCTAATCTCTGGCGTTGTCGGGCGTCAGTGCTGCGGCTCCGTCGTAGGAGGCTCCTGCGGCCGGCGCGTCGCTGCAGCCCGGCGTGGCGGTGCACGTCTGTTGGTTGGTTTGTAGAGTAAAGGGACCAAAATACAGGGTGTCCCATAATAACGTATACACCTTTGAAACTGTATACCTCTTTCATTAAAGGAGACAGAAATACAATACAATGCTTGTGACATCCCTTAAGGTTCAACCAAAGGCGGCAAATGTCCGAAAGGGCCTCCTTCTGCCGCAATATACCGTCGGCAAAGACTTACAACAGAGCAACATGTCAACTGTATTGTTCCTAATGGAACAGCACCACAGGCATGCTCAATTTTCTCTTTAAGATCATCTAGTGTTCGTGGTCTTGCAGTGTAAATTGTGTTGTTGAGGGTACCCCACAGGTAGAAGTGTAGAGGAATTAAATCAGGAGATCGAGCTCGAAGCTCCACACTCCCACTCCGTCCTCTCCACCTGGCAGCGAAGGTACGGTTGACAAATGCCCTCACATCGATGTGAAAAGGAGGTGACACCCCATCCGGTTGAATGTATGTAATAATCTTCATTAAAAAAAATTCGTTAAGACCAGGAATTATGATACGCAACATTTATAAGTAAGAGTCACCTCTGACAGTGTTTTCAAAGAAGTTCCACCCGATTAACCATTTAGAAGAGAGACCACACCAAAGATTCTTCTGCTAGATTAACATGCCTTTCGGCGCTTACGTATGCATAATAACTGACCCAGTACACGCAATTAGGGCTGTTCATTGTTCCGCTTGCCGATCGCCCCGGCCCGAAGCTCATCCCGCTCATCCCGCACAGCACTCGGTGTGCGGTCAGTCTGTCAGCTAGCAATTTCTCAAGTAATTTTCCAAAAATGTCTAATAGACAAATAGGTCTGTAAGAGCCAGAAAGATTTTCACTCTGCAGTGGAATGTGCACTGATAAGAAAGTTCCTGGCAGATTAAAACTGTGTGCCGGACCGAGACTCGAACTCGGGAAGTTTGGAAGTTAGGAGACGAGGCACTGGCAAAAGTAAAGCTGTGAGGACGGGGCGTGAGTCGTGCTTGGGTAGCTCAGATGGTGGAGTACTTCCCCGCGAAAGGCAATCCAGGTTCGAGTCTCGGTCCGGCACACAGTTTTAATCTGCCAGGAAGTTACATGTCTGTAAGACTTAGCATCAGCTGGGTCTTTACCGGGTCTTTTTTTAATAATTACTACATTTTAATTTTATCTATTGTTTATCAGTGCTTCGTCCGCGACTGTTTTACTTTCGTAAAATGAAGAACAAACGGTCTTCAGTCACAAGTTGCGTTTATTTACTGCACTATGCATTTCGGGCCCTGGAGGCTCATCTTCAGGTGCTTTTTAGTGATTTACATACGGTTTTTTAGTTGTTTGCCTGTTGATATTACATTTTTGTGTTACAACATGGTATATTGTAGATATAAGTTTAACAGCGTTAATAATATGGAACTAACTTACAGTGTAACATTGTATGATGTCTGCTTCTGTTGTGCAGTTGGTGTACACAATGCACATCTTTAATTTTGTAGTACATACTGGAATATATACATTGTCACACACTTTTTTGCACATTGTAGCAGCAGAACGTAAACATGTCAAAGATTCTGGTTCATACAGATGTTCTGCTTCTAAATATAATCGATTTTCTTGTTTCACAGAGGATAATATGATGTAGTATTACTAGTACACAGGTATTATTAAAATAATTATTTGGCACCATGTTGTAGGTTGTCTGCTGTTTGTACTATTACAGATTTGATCCCTCAGGAAAAAATAAACTTTTAAAGGTGTAGAAAAAATTGTGGCTGTTAAACTCTGTTTGTTCATTCAACAAGTTTTCGGAATATTTTTCTTTGTGTAGCATTATTTCTAACTGTTCTAGTAGATTAAGTTTTTTTACTCTTGGGTTCTGTGTGTGTGTGTGTGTGTTGATGCTTATGGGCGCTCAACGTCGAGGTCATCAGCGCCCTGACACACATTAAAGGAAACGAATGTGGACAGACCTAATAAAACTGAAACACACACGCAAAGAAAGCAGGGAAAGAAGGAAAATGCTACATAAGAAAGGAGAACGTAAGGAAAGGGAAAACGTAGCAACAAGAATGCCACAGTAAATTGTCATTGGCTGGCCACTTACATAAAATATGGGCGAGCTTGTCACACAGTGAGCAAATTAAAATCCTCTACCTAAAATCTTTGTAAAAACATTTGACATGGCACAGAACTTTAAAACTTTAACCACATTCGTCCGAGTGTTGCCTAAAAGAGATGGCAGGTCCGCTGGCAAGTCAGTCGCGGTCTGCTGGTCAGCGTGGCGCACAGTGACCTGGACGCCACAAGCACCACACATTGGAGGGTCCTCTCGCCGGAGCAGGAAGCCATGCGTCATAGAGCTGTCGCCTATCCGAAGCCGAGTGAGGAGAACGTCGTCCCATCGACGGGGCTGAAAGGAAGTACACCACACACGCGTTGTGGGCTTGACTATACGGAGCTTATTGTCAGTCACTTCCAGCCGCTCATCCTCCCACCGACGCATGACTCGTGAACTCAACAGCGAGGTGAGTGCGTGCGGGGGGATGGCACACTGAGATACGTGTGGATCGAGACACGCCTCCTTGGTTGCGAGATCTGCCCTTTCATTCCCAGCAATGCCGACATGCCCCGGAACCCAGCAGAAAGCCACCATCTTCCCGAATCGCTGTAGGTGGAGGAGGGCATCCTGGATGGTCTGGACTATTTTATCTGTTGGATACAAACGTTGCAAAGAGTGAAGGGCACTTAGTGAATCGGAACAGGCAAGAAATTTAGGACAGGACGAACGTTTCATCTGCTCCAGTGCCCGCAAGATTGCAGACAATTCTGCATCAAAGGCAGTAAAAGTTTGAGGCAGTCGGACCTTGAGGACACGATCCCGAAAAACAACAGAGCAACCAACGGAATCCCCTTCTTTCGACCCATCCGCAAAAACAGCTACATAGTCGTGGTGCTCAGATAAAATGGCAGAAAATGCTACATTAAAAACGGTGGCAGGAGTGCAATCTCACTTGTACTGTAAAGTACAGTTAGGCTGCTGTGGATGTCGAAAAGTCTGCGTTTATTCATATACATGTGGTTAGCTATTGTAGATTTTTCAAAATGGTTTAGTCGAAAGATGAGACAGGGGAAGCGAGGAGGTAATAAGAAGCAGATTAACACAGGCGAAGAGATAATCTCTGAGAATTTACTTCTGGAACATAGCATTGTACGGGAGTGAATCGTGGGCTGTGGGAAAACAAAACAAAAAAAAAAAAAGAATCGTAGCGTTTGGGATGTGGTGCTATAGAAGGATTTCGAAAATTAGGTGGACGGGTATGGTAAGAAATGAAGAGGTTTTCTGTAGAATCACTGAGGAGCATGTGGAAAAAACTGATTAGAGTAAAGGACAGTGTGTTACGATATGCGTTAAGGTATCACGGAATAATCTCCATGGTAACCGAGGGTAAAACTGACGGTAAAAACTTACGTGAAGACAGACTGGAATATAACTAACAAATAATTGAGCACGTAGGCTGCAAGTGATGATACTCCAAGATGAAGAGGTTGGCACTGGAGAGGAATTCGTGGTGGACCGCATCAAACCAGCCAGAATTTTGCTTTTCTTTTCTTTTCTTTTCTTTTCTTTCTTTCTTTCATTCTTTTTTTTCTTTTTTTTAAAGAAACGGAACTCTAGCACAGTCGCACTCGTAACTATTTGATCACTAAGATTGCCCCAGTGGTCGTTCACAAGATATTCGAAAATCAGTCTTCTGACTATATCTGCGAGATTTTTATTTATTTTTTACTTCGTAGCTTCACAATTCCAGCAAATTTCTAGTTACTTTGATTTTATTACGACTTATATTTTATTTACACAAAGATTCTTCAAGACTTCAAAAAATTTTCGATTTTCATTATTCAGGTTTCGCAGTGCAACTGAAACAGTCTTTCTCTGCCTTCCACATTGTTGGGGAATTAGCCCGAATTGCGTAAACTAGGTTTAATTACGTTAAAAATTGCTGACGCACGGATGAATATATTTGCACACGCCGCTTTATCGCGATTACGTTGCACTCTTACGCTACAGGGATCTGTACTAATGCTGGCTCATAAAACCAAAGTAACAGGAAATGCCTGTGTAGTATAGTAAACATTTCTGCGTAGTCGTGGTCTCGAACGCAACAAAAACGTAAACGATAGTGAGTAGCGTGTGCATTTGTGCTGACTGCTGCAAACAAACTCTGTGAAAGACATCCCTATGAATCATTACTTAAGCCAGCCGCACACACAAGCACGTATCGGGCAATCGTCACACGCTTTCCCACCTGAAAACATTCCTGATACCGGCTTTGCACCCATTTAACGCACCGGTTATTATCCACGAGCAATTTATGAAGTGGCATACTCCTACAATGTAGTCCAGCCCATTAGGACAGATAAGCTGCTGTATCGGCGATTAAAAAAAAGATAGCCGCTATATCAGACTTTGCAATCATATGTAAACGCGATAGTGCGTATTTCTTTAACTCTCCCGCTAATCTTCACGCTTGGCGATGCATCAAGTGCGCCATAGACGGCTGCAAAGCATGGTGCGGATGACCATTTCTCTCTGAAAACGGGGGAAGGGCACAATGACGTCGCTCCCGCCCAGTGGCATACGATCCAGGTACGTTAATATGATCACCACCTACGTTCGACATCAACGTGCAATGACACTCACAGATGGTAGATGGCAGCACTACCAGTGGAGGGTGTATAAAACACGTTGGGGGGACGCGGAAAAACGGTGCAGTCGTTGTCGTAATGCGGAAACGGAGCGATTTATCTGGTGTTCAAAAGGGCTTCATCATTGGCTTTCGGACCAAGGGTGGCAGCATTTCTGAAGTGACTAAGTTTGTAAATAGTTCTCGTGTGGTAGTGGTTAAATTATGCAGTGTATGGCAAAATGACGCTATCCAAAACGAACACTGGGGCAATTGTGGTTTACCACGGGCGTTAGATGACAGTGTGAACGACGGCTGCGGAAATTTGTGGAGGCGAATACATGTGAAACTGTTGAGCAACTGGCCGCCCAGATGAACCAAGGGGTTACCAACTGTGTCTCCTCAACTACAGTTTAGCGAACGTTGCTGCGTTCGGGCTTCCGCAGCTGGCTCTTGATTCATGCACTCACGCTGACTGCCTTCCATCGGAGACGAAAGCTGGACGACCGCTTGTGTAGCGACCGGCTCCAGTAGATAGAAGGCCGTTGGCATGTACAATAATCGTCGGAAGGATCCAGGCTGGAACAGGGAGCGTTATGGTCTGGTGAATGTTTTTGTGGTATTTTCTGGGCGATCTTGTCGATCAACTCACGTATGAATCTATCCTGGAGGACCATGTCCAGTCCTACATGAGGTTGGTTTTTCCTCAACACGATGGTATCTACCAGCACGACGAGACAAAGTGTCACACAGCTCGCAGGGTACGTGCGTAGTTCGAAGAGATCCAGGAAGAGTTTACCGTACTTTCCTGGCCACCAAACTCCTCAGCCCAATAGAGAATCTGAGGGACCGCATCCATCAGGCTGTTAGCACCAAGGATCCTCAACATAGAAACCTACACAGCTGACCATGGAATTGGAGTCGGCGTAGCTCCACATACTTATCGGCATCGTTCAGAACCTCAATGACTGTCTGCCTGTACGTTTTGCAGTGGTCTGCCCTGCAAAAGGAGGTTATTGAGGCTTTTTGACAGGTAGTCACGTTAGTGTGACTGGACAGTGTAGATCGTATTCGTTGAGGTGAGCCAGAAATAGGTGAGGTTGGTCGTAACGAGAATGAGAGACGATAATTGTCGACGGTGCACGGCTAGAATGTGGAAGTGGCGAAGCGGAGGCAGGATTGTGACGTCAGGATCCGGAGAATCGATTGCAGGCCTTTGTGATGTCCTGGGAGCCGTGGTGGTGGCGAAGCCCTTCGGCAAGAGTTGTGATGTGACTGTCGCTGTGTCCATGTCTCTCTGGAATGTTCAACTAGTAGAGAAATGTCGGACGATAAATCAGTTCTCGACTTGATGTTCGTTGTGCCGCCAGTTAGGCATGAGGAAATCATCGATTAGTTTGACCTGAATGTCGTCTGGAATTAAGTGCTTCATTTTTAGTTCGAACACGAAGGTGTTATTGGTGTTTAGGTATTGTTGGTGCATGAGCTTAGCGACATGCCATCTGGCTGTGAAAGGACCGGAGAAACTAGTATTTTGTCCAGTGAACTTGTCACTCTCTATCCAATCTTGTAGTAAACATTTTATGACCTGCACTAGGTTTTGTTTGACAAGAATGACAAAGGAAATCGTCGATGGTCTGTTTAAAGGAAGAATTAAAGCATTATTCTTTAGTGAAAACCAAAATCTTGATGGCCGCACGGGGATCTGAACTCAGAACCTTTCAAATAAGATTCCAGTCCATAAGCACAGCGTTTCCTCGCTCTGCCTGCCTGGTTAGGCTAAGTGACTGTTGCAGATTGCGAGACGTTATTCTGTCCTCTTCTCCAGGTTGACTATCTTCTCCAGGTTAAGTAAATTTCTGTGCATAGTAGGGAACATACAAAATAGAATTACTAATGATGTTCAAGTACATTATGCCCCACAGCACCAGTGTAGTCCTATGTAATTTCCAGAACATTTGTAGAAAAATATCGTTATGTATTATAACTTAATCCTACCCAACACATAGCTTATATGGGTGAAATACAAAAGTAGCTGAAATTGCCTTCGCGCAATACTACGGGAGAGGAAGTTGCATTGTTTCAATTGATAAAAAGTGGTATTGTTATTTATTGGGACCTTTGCTTCTTTAGGTTGTTGAAGTGAAAATACAGCTCTGTCTTATGAATAAAATTTTCTTTATAGGGAATATTCTGATAACTGGTTTTCTGAATGCATTACGTTCTGCTATTTGTTTGAACTCGGTCCAAGCCAATGTACTGAACAGCATCTGTTCTGAGCGGTTGCGTTAAGACTGCGTCGAAATACGTGAAGAAATTTAATGTCGTCTACACGAGCTTCGAAAGCTACTAATAAGTAAAGCAGGTTCTCGTTTGCAGATATTGAAATTACTACAGGTCGAGAATGCCGAACGATCGTCCACAATTCCACCCAAAGGGTCGCCTAGTGGAATTACTGGGGCCAAAACTATTAGTTAAAAATAGCTTCAGCTTTGAAGGGTAGCTCGGGGTGATCAGCTTACTTGAATGATAAACGAGATTCTTTTATAGTTATGTTATTGAAGTAAAGTAGTTCACGCTTACAGAACAATTACATGTATCACGTAGAAGCGTCAAGGAGAGGGAGAGAGAGATAAATCAATCATGAATCTTCATTTTATAGTCATTACATCAAAAATAAACTCGGCGCGATAATGAATATTACATAATAGTTTCTTTGGATTGGGGTTGCATTTCTTTGATATATAACAATGTTACTTCAAACAATTTTCGCCTTTTATTTAACATAAGCAATTGCAAACAACGGCTTAAAATATTAAACTGGCTAAAATTAGTAAAAGGAGCGCCACACAGCCCCCCTGAATTCTGAAAGCACTTTCAGCATTCAGTACCCACTGTTCTTTCCCTGATCGCAAAAATTATTCTCCTGTGAATATAAAAAGAACTGGAAATAGTTTCTTTAACTGTCTCGTAGTCGAGCATGGAAACATGTCATCATCGTAGAACCTCTGTTTTCTCTCATCGTACAGGATCAACCTTTCCACCAACTACTGGTCTCCTACACTTTCGCCCTCTTCACTCTTCGTTTTCCACATTCTTAAGTACCGCACTGAATATTCACATCCACCTGCAAATCGTCTACAGTTTTTTTATGATTCCTGTAAGCCTTTGACATTTGCAGGGAACGTAACTCACATTCATCATTTGGACATTTAAAAAAAGAAAAGATACAGATTTGAACTCTAGTGCGGTGACTGTTTCGATTCAATTTCGATCATCTCAACGGATTATAGGCTACTTCTTCGGTGAGATGTAGCACAGCGACTTCGAATAATCGACAAGTGTCTGCCGTCCAATTTAAGCGCTGACGTCAGTTTAATCACCTGGAAGTCCGTATGCTACATGTAAAGATTGAGAACTGCGGTCAGCGTCACAATAAGTGAGCTATCAGTTAGGTCATCTGCTCCAGAACAGGAACAGGTCACGAACGCTGGGAGGAGAAGAGGAGGAGCAGCTGCGTAGGCGCGAGGCAGGAAGAGGGAACGCAAGCAGGGCAAGGCTGAACAGCGAGACGCGGCGAAAAGTGGATTCCGGGATTCGTAGCAGTCGGGGCAGCGAAAGAAACACTGCCTCGCAACAAGGCCAAGGCGAACCTGGCGACCAACTCCATGAGGCACTGTAACATCTGTAGATCGAGCCGAGGCACTTTCTACAAAAATGTTTGCTGTGATGTTTTTCAGTGTTTCGACATAGTCTTTTTTTCATTCCTTAACAACGTACGCAGGGCGCATTTACGTTTTGGAAATTTCGTTCTGATTAAAGTATCCCAATATCTCCTATCCAATTAATATCAGTTTACAAACAATCCTGCCAGAGGAACGTCCGCAACTGAGCATTCTAACTTAGGTTGAAAATACCGCTTCAGTTGTAAGGTTCTTTTTATCTTTCAGTAGCTCAAACACGACCGGTTTCAGACTCCTACATGCCTATCGTCAAGTGTTATAACTTTGTGCTGTGAACCCGAGCGCCGCCGTGGAAGTACAGGACGAGGTGTGTCGCTGTGTATCGCTCGTCCACCGCGGCTCTCGGGGTCACAGCACAAAGTTATAACACTTGACGAACCTTACAACTGAAGCGGTATTTTCAACCTTTAATATCAATCTAGCCATGGATTCATAAGTTCACCCACATATTTTAGAGGGCAGCGTCTCTGGCTCCTACGCACGGGACTCGGGTTAGATTCCAAGTAAGACCTGCCATTTTTCCTTGGTGGTAAGACGGGAACGCAGTGATCTCGACCTCGTGAGGCCATTTGAGTTGCTACAGGTTCTTGAACGAGGAATAGAGGCTCCACGGTCCAGAAAGCCAACAACGACCGGAAAAGCAGTGCGCTGAGTCAACGTTCCTACATACCTCACTCGATAGCGACAATGGCAGCCGATGACACGGCGGACGTTCGGTCCCGATTGGCCCTATACCTTTTTTTTCTAGGTTTCAGATATGTGTGGAGATGGAAAAACTGACGTATACGACTGCAGTAGAGACATTACTGGGAAACGGTCCAAGTCTCACAACTTATTTTAATACACTGTGTAGTTTTTCGTAAGGTACAGTGGTTGGACAAAAATATGGAAAAGCTGCAACAACTGCAGGCTTGAAAATAAGTGCACATCCTAGCCAAGCCTACAGGTTGCGCTATTTTGACCACGAACCATATATTTGCAATGTTCTCAATAGGTTGTGTGTCAGTCCCGTTCTGTGTATTTGTGAGCGTATTACGTCGGGGCTAATGAATTCGAACGTGGGCAAGTTATTCTTACTCGTATGGTTGGAGCTTCTGTAACCAAGGAAGCCGAAGTGTTTGGCGCTTCAAGAGGGAAAGCGGAAAACACATCATCCGCTTCGTCACAACGCCGACGAAAGTGTGCTTTGAGTGATGTTAACGGACGGTAGTGGCGAAAAATAAGTGGATGACAGCTGCAAAAGTCACTGCATAATTGAATGTCGCACTTGTGACAAAACAACATGAACACGAACAACAAGAACGGAGCTCCATAAGCTGAGAACTGTAGGGCGACTGGAACTCCAATCATCAGTGATTCAGATGCCTATAACATGAAACATGGTGCACAAACTACAAAACCTGAACTGTGGAGCAATGGAAGAGAGTCATTTGGTCGGATGAGTCTTGTTTCACACTGTTTCCAAATTCTGGCAGCGTTTACCTGCCAAGAGTGAACATGACGAGGGTTCGGTGGTTGTTTGGGCAGCCATACCATGTTATTTCATGGGCTCCATAGTTGCAGTATCGCATTACTGCCAGTCTTCATGCGACGATTTTTGCCGATCAGTTCCATTCCATGCTGCAACGTTTATTCCCCAACGGTGATCCTATGTTCCAAGGCGGCGCCCCTGTTCACACAGCTCGCGTAGCCCATATTATATCTGAAACTTCCTGGCAGATTAAAACTGTGTGCCCGACCGAGACTCGAACTCGGGACCTTTGCCTTTCGCGGGCAAGTGCTCTACCAAGCACTTGCCCGCGAAAGGCAAAGGTCCCGAGTTCGAGTCTCGGTCGGGCACACAGTTTTAATCTGCCAGGAAGTTTCATATCAGCGCACACTCCGCTGCAGAGTGAAAATCTCATTCTGGAGGCATATTATATCTCTTTAAAAAAATGTAACTATTTATTTAGAGGAAACTCTCTCCTAGTAAATTTGTTTGTCCTTTGATTTATCGTGATCTGTTACTGATTTTTAGTGAAGTTAGTTTTTACGTTTAGCTTTCAAAAAATACAAAAGAGATATAATAAGCAAAATAATGAATTTCGTAGGTTGCCAATTACGTATTATATCCGGTTTTATCGAGCGCCAGGCTCCCTACAAATTACTGTAAATGCAATAGCGTAGTATTGCTCAGCTCCAGTTCACTGATCTGAAATTATTACTATCACAGAAAATAGACAAGTTTTAATAAAATTATTTGACTGGGTTCCTTCAATTAATCTCACTGAATATTTTTACATAATTTCTTGCGCTCCGGCTATCAGACATTGTGCTGTGAAAAAATATTTTTAAATGTACCGCGTAATGGCGGCTAATTGTTAACAGTCAGAAATCACTGTTTTTCGATCCGCCTGAGCTGGAAACATGCTAAATAATTTTCATTAAATATTCTTTTCATAAGATAAATGTGGCGTAGGTTCTTGAAATAGCACACGGAGATCACTTTATACTAATATATTCTTACTAGGACACAGTTTAGACCACTAAATATTTGCAATTACGTTACGACAGAAACAAATGCTAGCGCAGCACAACAGCTTGCGTACCTCATTCCAGCTAACACCAGAACGAACAGAACAAAACAGACTAGACAGAAGAATGAGTATTGCATTGTGTGTTATACTCTTACAAAGATAATAATGCTTCTTTTAATTACTTACACATTATAATCTCATACAATAAAAATAATGTCTTTTCTGCATTTATCGATCTATATTGTATATTTTTACAGTTACTGTTATTACCTTTCGCAAGTAAATCTATGTTTGCAGTTCATTTTGAGTCACATACAGTCATTTTTTTTTATGTTTCACCTCGATAATGGTGAATATTGCAAAAGGGACACTACACCCAGTTCTGGTTTTGTGCGCATGGGGATGAAATGTCGCATCTGCCCTGGCCGCCACCGTGATAAGATCTCAATATTACTGAGCCTTTGTGGTCTACTTTGGAGAGAATGTGAGCGATCGTTACCCGCCTCCATCATCGTTAACGCTGCCACTATTTAGCTGGAAAAATAGCATAAGATTGAAAGCTATATTCATCCACTCTGGGAGGACTGGAAGCTATTTTGAATCCCATCGGGTGCATTACGCCGTATTAAGCAAGGTACTGTGTTGTGCTTTTGGGTTTTGTATAGCTCTGTCGAACCCCGGTGTTCTGTTTGAATGTGGCTCTGTGGTTGCGAAGCCAATCGTCGGACTACAAAAGGGTCCGTGGTGCGATTTGCATTTCGTCTTCTGTTTTTTCTTTCATCTGATGTTTTAAGGCCAGATGTCATTCAAAATGGTGGAAAATTCGACTTTTATTGCATCTCTTGAAAGGTATGTGTGTCTAGAATATTAGGACGAAAAAAGGTTTTTCAACCGGTGCGTTAGAAAAGTTTCTATAGCCCATTGTTCGAAGCAGTGTCAGTGTTGCCGTGGGACGCTCTCAGACGGAGACGCCCGGTTCAGATGGAAAACTTGTCGTGCCGTGACGCACGGTCACAAAATAAATTTTTTGCACTATGCTTGCAAATATATTTGCCGAAAATGCCAACGAACAACGTGTGCAGGCTTCCGAACCCAGCATATCCAGCTCAGTAAGATCGGTATTTTCGCCAAGAAGAACGAGAAAATTGCTCTCCAGGAACAATTCGAGTTAGAGGAAGGGTTAATATACTATACGGTCCTGAAAACGCAAGTAACGAAAAAAAATTTTTGGTCAAATTTTGGCCAAAATTAGTCAAAACATAATTTTTAGTCCGCCACGTTGGTTTAGCCATTTTAAATTTTGAAAGTTTAATTTCAGATTTGTGTTCAGCGACATCAATAATGTGCAACAACATGTAGCTTGTACGCAAATTCAACAAATAATACATATAAATATTTTCCCTAAAGGTTAAACAGGTTTTTTCTCGAGAAACGGTTTCTCAAAACTGCGTGAAGCATAAAATAAAAACGGTTCAACCTATTAACTTCTACCTTTGACCTCCGAAGAGTGATGACGTGTCTTGGGAACTGATACGTACAGTATATGAAATTCGTTAATATTAACTATTTTTTGTAAGGCCATAGCCGGTCGTTGTGTCCGAGCTGTTCTAGGCGCTTCAGTCCGGAATCGCGCTGCTGCTACGGTCGCAGGTTCGAATCCTGCCTCGGGCATGAATGTGTGTGATGTTCTTAGGTGAGTTAGGTTTAAGTAGTTCTAAGTCTAGGGGACTGATGACGTCAGATGTTAGGTCCCATAGCGCTTAGAGCCATTTGACTCATTTGTAAGGCCATGAAGAGTGAAACAAACCCTCAAAAACAGAAATCAGAGTTCGAGTTAGCGCCATGTCGTTAAATTTAAGGTTATTTCCTTGTGGTTAGATGTAAATTCTCATAAATTTAATGTTATATCGACTGACGTTATCCATTTTTGATCTCAGATACTTCCTGAGGGGCTACATTGCACGCACTCTGTGTACTTCAAACTCGCTGGCCCTTTATTAAACCATAATCATGGGCGCCATTTTTTTTGTATTGAAACTTTAAAATAGCGTCCAAAGTATGTTCACCGAACAAATCGTTTCTATGTCTTTTCATTGCCTCAAAAAAAAAAAAAAAACCAAACTTTGTCTATTGTTTGCTCTTTTGAATGAGAATATGGCCTTAAAGTAACCAAAATCCCCGATTAGGATTTAATAGGTCCCCTTTTCCCTTCTCTTGCAATTGACTCGATGGCCTCTCAGGTGGTGAGAGGCAAGAGTACACGGCTTCCACGAGGATGTTACACACAGTCAAACACTATATCGTGGGAACGAATCAGCCTATTTGAAAGAAAACTGTAAATACGAAGTGTAGTGACGCAAGAAACAATTACCGTTAAATGTCAAGAATACTAGTCCGAAGGTTCTTTGTTGAGCGCTCAGTCGATCCTAAGATTATTCCTGGCACTTATCGCTTCTTTCATCCCCAGCAGTGATTTGTATATGTGACATATGCCAAGCTGCGCTGGATTCCACGTTAAACTGTAAGTTCCCCTGTCTGGATAAGTCAGTTCAGAGGTCGGAAAAAGACAACGACGTATGACCTCTAGTAAGAGAAGACGTAGTGAAGCTTTCAAACCAGTCTGGGTTTGAGGACAACTGTATTTTAATAAGCACCTTCTCCGTGTTACGGGGAACCATCACTTTCTCCGTCGCTCGAGACTCACACTCTTATTCCACAGAAACAGAATATCGGAAGTGGCAATAGACAAGTTATTTCCACGTCATATAAAACATAGTTGCATTTCAGCGATATTGAACAGAATTCCAGCTGTTGGCGATTGGTTGATCTTGTAGTGGCGTGACTGGTGTAAAACAGGTGCTAAATTGATATTGTAATTTATGGACTACAGTTTCATATCGCTTCGAAGTTTGCACTAATTGAATCCCTTTTAAAGGCAAGTGTTTTCGCGGCAGATATTGATCGCCGATACCATACGGTCTATTGCTATGCATGGCTGCGGGTGGAGTAAGGCAGATGATAAGTAGAACAAGCAAGAATGGAATACATCGAAGAGTAGAAAGATCGACCTCGCACAGGCCGTCCTCGCTCCGCTGCCCTGGACAATAAACTGAAACGGTCGGTCGAACGTAACAGGCAAATAGGGCCATTTTTCTTTAACGTAGATCAGCGAGTTGTCCAAGAGATGATCACCGAGTTGCGACATCGTAAACTGTGTCGCCGAATTATCCGGAGATAGGAGGTAGTAAACAAAAATTGCCTCTTAGCTGTTTAGTCATTACCATCTAAACAGAGATGGTTTCTTTTCACTCTGTATAGACGCAGCGATCCCAAAATATGTTTCAGCACTGTGTATCAGCAACTCCTCACCGAAAACAGAAACCAAGAACGCTGGTCACGATCTTGGAGATGGCGGGTACAGTGATCTGATATTCCAGTTATGAACTCCTAGCAGTGAAACTATAGATACTCAGTATTAATTGTAAACTTTAGAAAAACTCTCTCGAAGAGTAAAGAAAGGAAGATTAGAGCTGATAAATATCACGGAAAGAATCAGGTTGTTATACAGTGCGATAAACCACGGCACCGCGTGGAACATATCGCAAGGGTAGTAGGTTTACGCGAAAAATACGGGTACAGGGACTGATGGGCACAAGGTCGTAGCGAGACTGACCACCGCAAAACACAAATCCACCAAAAGTAAGAGCTAATTATGTCTATTTAAAAGGCAGATAATAATTCGCTTGATGCCTTCCTAGGAGACAGCCTCCACTCCTTCCCACCTTTGTAAGTGTAGAAAAGATGTGGCTTACATTCAAAGACATAGTACCTGAGGCAATTGAGAGATTCATACCAAATAAATTAATAGAAGTTGGCGCTGATCCCCCATGGCACACAAAACAGCCCAGAACACTGTTGTAGAAGCAAGGAAAAAGCATGCAAAGTTTAAGAGAACATAAAATCTGCAAGACAGACGAAGTTTTACTGTAGCTTGAAACTTAGCGCGAACTTCAATGCGAGATGCTTTTAATAGCTTTCATAATGAAATACTTTCTCGAAATCTGACGGAATGTCCCCGGAGATTCCGGTCGTATGTAACGTACACAAACGGCAAGACGCAGTCAATGCCTTCACTGCGCGATGTGAATGCTAATATTACCGATGACAGCGCCACTAAGTCGGAGTTTTTAAACACAGTTTGCCGAAATTCCTGCACAAAGAAGACGAAGTAAATGTTCCAGAATTCGAATCAACAACAACTGCCAACATGAGTGACTTGAAACTACATACGTAGTGAAGAAGCTTAAATCATCAGAGCCTACTAATAAAGTTCATTCCTGTTGTGATGATACAACAGCCTCATACTGAGCAATCGTATACCGTTCGCTTCACGAAAGATCCGTACCAAAAGACTAGAAAACTGCACAGATCACAGTGTTACTAAATTAAGGAAATAGGAGTAATCCGTTGAATTACAAACCCATATCACTAACGTCGATTTGCAGTACGATTTTTGAATGTGTAATGTGTTCGAACAATATGAATTACCTCGAAGATAACGGTCTATTGACTCACAGTCAGCACAGATTCAGAAAATACCGTTCTTGTGAAACACAACTAGCTCTTTATTCGCATGAAGCAATGAGTGCTATCTACAGGTAATCTCAGATTGATTCCATATTTACAGAATAACAGAAGGCTTTTGACACCGTTCCACACAAGAGACTTCTAATCAAATTGCTTGCTTATGAACTATCGCTTCAGTTGTGCGACTTGATCCGAGATTTCCTCTTAGAAAAGTCAGAATGCGTAGTAATCGACGAAAAATCACAGAGTAAAACAGAAATGATTTCCGACGTTCCCAAGGAGTGTTATAGGCCCGCTGCTGTTCCTAGGAAATTGTTTGCAGATGATGCTGTCATTTGCCATCTAGTAAAGTGATCGGAAGACCAAAACCTATTGCAAAATGACTTAGACACAATATCTGAATGGTGCGTAAAAATGGAAAATGTCTCTCAATAACGAAAATTGTGAGATCATCAACCTGAGTACAGTAAGAAATCCGTTAAATTTCGATCATATCATACATCACATAAGTTTAAAGGTTGTCAGTTTCAGTAAATACCTAGGAATTACAGTTACTAAGAACTTAAACTAGGACGATCTCACAGATAATAATCTAAGGAAGGCAAACCATAGACTGCGTGCTATTGATAGAACACTTAGAGAATGCAACAGGTATCCTACGGAGACTGCCTACGCTACGCTTGTTCGTCCTTTGCTAAAGTATTGCTGCGCTGTACGGGGGCCTTACCAGATAGATTTGACAGAGAACATTGAAAAATTCGGAGCAGGGCAACTCGTTTTGTATTGTCGCGAAATAGCGGAGAGAATGGTCGCAGGTTCGATTCCTGCCTCGGGCATGGATGTGTGTCATGTCCTTAGGTTAGTTAGGTTTAAGTAGTTCTAAGTTCTAGGGGACCGATGACCTCAGATGTTAAGTCTCATAGTTCTCAGAGCCATTTGAATCATTTGAAAACACAAGAAGGGCTTCAGCCACAAAGGGTGCATGCCGACCACAGGAAGAACTTAGATACAGGAACCATCGGTATAACAATTGTAGATTGTCGTAGCTGTGTTGAAAAGCTCCAGACCTCCAAGCGCTAATAGAAAGCACTGATGCTCAAATCTTTATAAGCACTGAAAGCTGGCTAAGGCCGGATATAAGCTCAGCCGAAATTTTTGCGAAGAACCTAACGGTATTCCGAAAGGATAGGCTAAACACGGTGGGCGGTGGCGTGTTTGTTACTGTTAAGAAGTAGTTTATCTTGTCGCGAAATTGAAGTAAATAGTTCAACAAAAAAAATGGCTCTGAGCACTATGGGACTCAACTGCTGAGGTCATTAGTCCCCTAGAACTTAGAACTAGTTAAACCTAACTAACCTAAAGACATCACAAACACCCATGCCCGAGGCAGGATTCGAACCTGCGACCGTAGCAGTCCTGCGGTTCCAGACTGCAGCGCCTTTAACCGCACGGCCACTTCGGACGGCAGTAAGTAGTTCCTGTGAGTTAGTATGGGCAGAGGTCATTCTTGGCAACCAGAATAATTGGATTTACCGGTACAGTTGCTGAAAGGTTCAAAGAAAACGTAAGTTTGATTTCAAACACATACCCGACTCATACGATTATAGTTGGTGGTGACTTTAATTTACCCTCGACACGTTGGCGAAAATACATGTTTAATTCCGGAGGTACGCATAAAATATCATCCGAAATTGTGCTAAACGCATTCTCTGAAAATTATTTCCAGCAATTAGTCATGAGTTCACGCGAATAGTAAACGATTGTGAAAACACACTTGACCTCTTAATAACAAATGATCCTGAGTTAATAACGGGCATCACAACGGAGACAGGGATTACTTAACACAGTGTTGTCGTAGCGAGACTGAATATTGTAACCTCCAAGTATTCCAAAAATAAACGAAAAATACACCTATTCAAAAAAGAAGATAAATATTCACTTGACTCCTTCCTGATAGACCATCTCCACTCCTTCCAAATTAATGATATAGGTGTAGACCAGATGTGGCTTGAATCCAGAGAAATAGTATCGGCAGTAATTGAGATATTTATACCAAATAAATTAACAAACGACGGAGCTGATCCTCCTTGGTACAGAAAACGGGTCAGAACACTGTTGCAGAAAGAACGAAACAAACATGCCAAATTTAGAGAGACGCAAAATTCCCAAGTTTGCTGATCTCTTACAGAAACTCGAAATTTAGCGCAGACTTCAATGCGAGATGCTTATAACAGCTTCCACAACGAAACTTTGTCTCGAAGCCTGCCAGAAAATCCACAAAGATTCTGGACGTATGTGAAGTATGTTAGCGGCAAGAAACAATCAGTGTCCTCTCTGCGCGATAGCAATGGAGATATATGGAAGACAGTGCTGTCAAAGCAGAGTTACTAAACACAGCCTTCTGAAATGCCTTCACAAAAGAAGACAAAGCAATTATTCCAGAATTCGAATCAAGAACAGCTGCCAACATGAGTAACTTAGAAGTAAATATCCTCAGAGTAGTGAAGCAACTTAAATCACATAATAAAAGCAAGTCTTCTGATACAGACTGTATACCAATTAGGTTCCTTTCAGAGTATGCTGATGCATTAGCTCCGTACTTGACAATCATGTATAACCGTTCGCTCGACGAAAGATCCGTACCCAAAGACTGGAAAGTTGCACAGGTCACACCAATATTCAAGAAAGGTAGTAGGAGTAATCCACTTAATTATAGGCCCATGTCATTAATGTCGATATGCAGCTGGATCCTGGAACATATATTATGTTCGAACATTATGAATTACCTCGAAGAAAACGGTCTATTGACACACAGTCAACATGGATTTAGAAAACATCGTTTCTGTGAAACACAACTAGCTCTCTATTCACATGAAGTGCTGAGTGTTATTGAAAAGGGATTTCAGATCGATTCCGTATTCCTGGATTTCCGGAAGGCTTTTGAAACTGTATCACACAAGCGGCTTATAGTGAAATTGCATGCTTATGGAATATTGTCTCAGGTATGTGACTGGATTTGTGACATCCTGTCAGAGAGGTCACAGTTCGTAGTAATTGACGGTAAGTCGTTGAGTAAAACAGATGTGATTTCTGGCGTTCCCCAAGGCAGTGTTATAGGCCCTTTGCTGTTCCCTATCTATATAAACGATTTGGGAGACAATCTGAGCAGACGTCTTAGGTTGTTTGTAGATTTCGCTGTCGTTTATCGACTAATAACGTCACCGGAAGACCAAAACAGATTGCGAAACGATTTAGAAAAGAAATCTGAACTGTGCGAAAATTTGCAGTTGACCCTAAATAACGAAAACCGTGTGGCCATCCACATGAGTGCTAAAAGGAATCCGTTAAACTTCGGTTACACGATAAATCAGTCAAATACCAAGGCCGTAAATTCAACTAAATACCTAGGTATTAAAATTACGAACAATTGAAGTTGGAAGGAACACATAGAAAATGTTGTGGGGAAGGCTAACCAAAGGCTGCGTAACAGTCTTACTAAGGAGACTGCCTACACTACGCTTCTCCTTCCTCTTTTAGAATACTGCTACGCGGTGTGGGGTCCTTACCAGATAGGGCTGACGGAGAACATCGCCCGCATCTCGTGGTCGTCCGGTAGCGTTCTCGCTTCCCACGCCCGGGTTCCCGGGTTCGATTCCCGGCGGGGTCAGGGATTTTCTCTGCCTCGTGATGGCTGGGTGTTATGTGCTGTCCTTAGGTTAGTTAGGTTTAAGTAGTTCTAAGTTCTAGGGGACTGATGACCATCGATGTTAAGTCCCATAGTGCTCAGAGCCATTTTTTTTTTGAGAACATCGAAAAAGTTCAAAGAAGGGCAGCACGTTTTGTACTATCGCGAAATATGGGGAGAGAGTGTCACAGAAATGATACAGGATTTGGGCTGGACATCATTAAAAGAAAGGCGTTTTTCGTTGCGACGGAATCTTCTCACGAAATTCCAATCACCAACTTTATCCTCCGAATGCGAACATATTTTGTTGACACCGATCTACGTAGGTAGAATCGATCATTACGATAAATTAAGGGAAATCAGAGCTCGTACGGAAAGATATAGGTGTCCGTTCTTTCCGCGCTATTCGAGACTGGAATAATAGAGACTTGTGAAGGTGGTTCGATGAACCCTCTGCCAGGCATTTAAATGTGATTTGCAAAGTATCCATGTAGATGTATATGTAGATGTGAACGAAGAGAAATCAGATCTCGTAGAGAATGGTTTAAGTGTTTATTTTTTCCCACGTGCTGTTAAATAGTGGAACGGTAGAGAAATAGTCTGAAGGTGGTTTGAAGAACCCTCTGCCAGGAACTTAAGCGTGAATTTCACATTAGTCATGTAGATGTAGATGTACTGTCTGAAGATTGTAAGCTAGAATATAGCAGTAGTTTACAACAGAATGCCTGTGCTTTTAGGTGTGGGCATAACTGTCATAAGGGAATGCATGATTATTTAGTATGAATCTAACGTAAAGGTGGTCCTATGTGTTTTGCACTAACAGACCATGGTTTTTCATCACATAAAATGATGCAACAGTGTTAATGCGTTTCTTTTCTAATGTAGACTCACTTGTAGATGACCATTCTGGCTGAAGTAAGCTGAAAGTCTATGAACAGTGGACTACCATCTGGTTAGTACAGCAATAAATGAACAATGACTCCACTGTATAGTTATGTACCCCGCTGAAAAAAAAACTCTTAAAAACACTGACATTGTGTTTACGTCTTTAGGTGTTCTCATTTATTTGTTTTGTGTGTACAGATTTCGTACGACTTGTTGTGTAAGTTTTTAACAAATCAGTTCCTTACGAAATATATACGAAAAGTGATGGTTAAAAATAGAGAAATGTGATACAAACTATGATTTCTTACCAATGTTCCAGCTTAATGAAACTCTATGTAGTACTGAGTACCAGGAATCTATGAAAATCGCGCCCAGTGAGATTCGCGCCCAACCAGAAATGTGTGAGATTCGCACCCAATACCTGCTCCCTTTATGTCACTCGGTTGGAAGTAAGGAAGACTTTGAAGCAAAGAAGAGGGCAAGAGACAAAGAGACGCATATCTCAAAAATAAATTCAGAGGAGCTGGGTTGCCTGCGTAATCGAGGCTATGATTTTGTCACTGAAATACCAGAGCAGCAAACAACGAAGAGAGCTTTGTACTACCAGCGGGCAAAGTCACAGGGAAATGAGAGAGATTCACCGACAAGAGAAGAAATTGACCTAAAGGCAGATTTACTAGCTATGAACGATGGCAGCAGTTTTCTGTTAAGCGACGACAAACTAGGAGAGAGGATAATAGTTTTTAGCGGAAGGGCAGGAAGAGAGGCTCTAAGGAGTAAACAAGACTTTTTATGGATGGTACGTTCAAGTGCTGCAGGAAACAGCTTTCGCAAACATACACCATTCGCGTCGACTTTGGGAGTACAAATAATGAGACAAACATTTATCTAGTTGCCTGTGCACTACTGCCAAACAAAAGAAAAGAGACGTACGTCCATCTTTTCCGAAATTTGATGGAAAAAATTCCTGAATGGAAACCTGCAAACGTGACCGTAGACTTCTAATCAGCTGCGATTTCAGCAATTAAAGTTGTATTTCCGACAGCTGAGGTGCGTGGATGTTATTTCCATATGAAAAAGTGTCTCTGGAGAAAAGTATAAGAGCTAGGACTTACTCTTGAATACAAAGAAAACGAAGAAGTGAGACAACATGTTCGCATGTGTTCTGCACTGGCGTTTCTAAGGCCTGAAGATGTATGTGATGGTTGGCTGGAGATATTCACATGCACCGGATATCCCCAAACTTTCAGAATTTTTTGACTGCTTCGTAGATAGATGGTTGGAAAATGAAGAAACCTCTATCAACCTCTAGAGTTGCTACAAACGGCGCCACTGAACAACCAACGCTGTAGAAGGCTAGCACCGCAAAATTAATAACACGCTTGCTAAACCAAATCCGAAAATTTATGAAGTTATCAGGTGTTTGAAAAGAGAAGCAGAAAATTCAGCGTGTGCCTTAATGAGGGCAGAACTGAGTATGGAAGGTAAACGGGAAAAAACAGTCTACATGAGACGTGATGAAAGGTTGGGAAAAATAGTAAAAAAATACGAAGAGGATGGTGAGATCGAGGATTGCTTGAAAGCCATATCCTACCTACAGAAACTTGACTGAATTTATCAGAAGATGTATGTAGATACAATAGTGTTCAAATGTAAATAGCAACTTATATAAAAAATAATAAAAATTAAAAAAGATATTGACGATGCTTTAAGCTGATTTTAAACACGCCTAAATGACTTTTGCTCATTAGCCAGTCCAAAACCTGGATAAAGTGTGATGGAAATCAGGTTATTTTTAAAATACAGATATGTGTTTTACAATACACCAAAACAAAAGCGAAGCCTTTTCAGAGTCAACCCTTTACAATTATACTTTTCATTCAGGAGTCACCACCCCAATTCCTCGCTGGTTTTTATAAATTAAGAGTTAAAATTAAGTGACATTACTAATCGCCAAATATAGAGTCACTTAATATTTCTGAGTATTCAAGAAGTGTAGTTGTTATAATGAAAATGATATTGATAATGACTGCTGAATGGTACTGCAAGTGAAGCAAAAGAATGTAATCTCTTGTATTTACTGCAGTTTGAAGTGGTGTGTGGTAGAAACTTAGTCCTCTCTCTCTCTCTCTCTCTCTCTCTCTCTCTCTCTCTGTCTGTCTGACGGCTGAAAACTCCAGCTCGGACACCTCCAGGTAGCGTCCCTCAACTCTTCTGTCTGCCGGGCAAGGAGATTAGCGGACCCGTCCTCGACCCTTTGTTGGCGAGAATCTCACTGGGCGCGTTTTTCAGTACACCGAGTACCAGAATCTATAAATGCATTAGTTGTGGGGTTCATTATTACAGTTAGAACTTAATGGCAATGATTAGTAAAGAACCAAACTTTCGGCGTTATTAATATGCCTTCTGTCGTATATTTTGCCAAATACCATACAAAATACAACATTATTTCAGTACCAACAGAACCAATCAGTAGTGAAAAAAGACGTAAGCACATCATGAAGAAACCAAAGCATCCGAATATGGGTGATGTTTCTATTCGTGACAGTAGCAATTTATGTACTACCCTACAGTACTATTATCAGTGTGTAACAGCTAGTAACTCGTAATTACAGAGTATTCCTACTTAGCATCAGTTCTTAGTTATGGTTTCATTTTTAAGGACCAAATGTATAAAATGTGGCCACAGTATTCAAATTACATAAAATGGCAGTAAGAGCAATAACTGAAACCAATAATCGGTCTATGTAAAAGCATGTTTACGGAAGCGAAGCTGAAGACTGTCCACATTCGCAACTACGAATACATTTCATATATTTCATGTGGGAAGACATTGATTGGTGCACTGTTCCGTAACAGGACTCTTTCCTTAGATACCATATGGTCGTGTAACAAGAAAAGATTTCATTCTTAGCCGATACTTGTGCCGTACCGTCTGAAGGTTTGAAAGTTGTGTATGTTAAGTGTATCTGTTCAGAGTAGATTACTTTGATAATATATAATGATGTAATTTTACTTCTCCTGACGAAATGAATGGTTGAATCCTGGTGCTAGAACACAGTCAACTCCTCCTCTTCGTCAAAGAGAACTTCACGACTTAATACCGATGGACGGAGTAGTCTCAACAGTGTCACATGCCTTCACTGTGTGAGACGCACGAGAAAAGTTATTTCGCCATCAATATAAGATCCAGCTATTTCCTTTTCGAGTACCTCAGCAGAAGCGCTTATTAAGAACCCATTGCGGAGGTGGTTGTGAAACCAAGTAAATGATGGCGTTACCGCTTGTAACTCACGAAATCTAATCAAATTACGTAATACCCGATTATTGTAAACGTATGTTGCTGGAGCGCATCCTTGTTGACGCACGGAGGCGTGCTCTGGGACCAACTTATCATCAAAAATTGTGAAGGAAAATTCCCCACTTTCCGAATACCTCTTTTTTCAGCTTAATATTTCAAGCCGCAGACGTGATCGAATTTGAAGCGGTCGGACAGAATGCGCCCGTATCTGGAGCACCGCGCTGCATGTGGGGAGCCGGCGCGCGCGTGATTGGCCGGTATTTCGCAAAGCGGCCTGCACTGAATACAGAGCAGGTGGGCGTGGCGCCGGCGATTTACCGACCTGCCCAGCCCGGCCGCACTGCTCGCTGCAAGCAGTCCGGGGTAGGGGTGGTCTAGTCCAACTGTCTAGCAAATGCGTTACTGTCGTGCGTGCGAACTTTACAGCAATGTAATTCAGATGTGAAGGTGGCACTATACTGCAATTTGGAAAGCTATAAAATATGATGCAATGTGCCTGATCTCCCAATTGGAACGCCAGTCGAAGTTTGTTCGTAGGTTCGAAGCGCGCAATAGAGTCTAATACGAGTCTAGCGCATACTTTATGTCAATCCCTACTTTATCTCAGTCTCTTAGCTATAACCGACAACGCTCACGCTGGTGGTTATTACACACCACACTCTTGTGGGCGAGAAACTGGGTCAGAAGTCTAGGCAGCCGTATATAGTTTTCAAGATTTTCTTAAATTCTTACAAGCTAATACCTAAATGGTTTATTCAGAGAGGTCTACCGTACAGGTTGGCACAGTGGATTCATGTTCGGCATATACGGGATTCAGAGCCCAATCTGGCCGTCCAGAATTTTGTCTTGCATATTTACATGAAGCGATCTGGTTGGAGATACGTGGCTAAATCGTTTAATAATACGTTACGTTGTACGACCAGAACAATGCTAAAACAACTGTAAAATGAAATATCTTCTGTCATAGGAAATATCACGCACTCTTCGACCAGCGCTCAGTATCTAACAGCCTTCATGGCAACGGGGTGTTACGGATTGGCGATAATATATAATATATAATGATTTATAATTCTAACGTACTGCATGTACCACGGTAGCTGTCATGAGAGGGCTGTGCAACTGAACAGGATACGATTCCTCCAGGCGAATCCAAAACTTGGATCGGAAACAGAATTCTATAGTTATAGGTGATTTATGTTCGCCGTTTTTTCTGCCTTTCATTTCTTGTCTACAATGCAGTGACACATCGCTAGGAGGCATAGTGATTATGGGCTTCCAACGGGCAGACGCAAAACTCAAGTATTAATTCGGCAATCCAGATTTAATTTTTCCGTAGTTTCCATAAATAGTTCCCGTAAATCACTGCAGTTTCCTTCAGTTGTCTCCAACTTTAACATTACTACCTGAACAACAAAGCAGTAATACTTGTTCTCAACAAAGACAAATCCTGTGTATACGACTAATTAACTCAGCCATCTTATGGTTATCTACTACACCTACATACTCCGCAAGCCACGTTACGGTTTGTGGCGGAGGGTACTTTGTATACTCTGTTACTTCCTCCTTTTCCTGTTCCAGCTGCGAATGTTTCGCGGGTTGAACGACTGATGCTAAAGCTGCACGTGAACTCTATCTCTGTAATTCCACCTTTATGGTCTTTTACCGCGACATACGCAGGACGACGAAATATATTGACTGATTCTTCTACGAGCATACGCTATCGGTGCTTTAACGGTAAACCACACCGTGATGCAAAACGACATTCTTGCAGCGTCTGCTACTATGGTATGCTGAGCACCTCCGTGATACCTACACGCTTACTAAATGAACCTGTAACGAAACGCGCTGCTTTTCTTTCAATCTTCTCTACATCCTCTATCAGTGCTATCTGGTGCGAATCGCAGTCTAACGGGCAATTTTCTTGCACTTCTCGAACGAAGTTTCTGTATGCCATCTCCTTTGTGGGTGGCCTACATTTCCTGAGGAGTTTTCTAATAAATCTTGACATCTGCCTTGCTCATGACTGGTTTTATATGGTCGTTCCACTAACTGCTCCTTACGCATACTTGTAGATATTTTATAGATGTGACAGTTTCCAGTGATTGTTCTGCAGTTATTTGATCATTCAGTAATGGGTATTTCTGTATATTTATTCGCAATACGTTACGTTTATGTTGAGGGTCAACTGCCAATCCATGCAGCAAGCGTCGATCTTCTACAGGTCTTCCTGCATTTCTTTATAAATTTCTATCGTTGCCAGTTCTCTGTAAAGCAGCGAGACCGTTCTCAAAATCTCAAAAATTCAACTGCTTTCATCCATATTTACATAACTACTGTGCAGTTACCACTTAAGGGTTTGGCGGATCATCCTCTCTGATAAGGATCCCATACTGCGCAGCAATATTCCAGAAGATGGCGGACAAGTGTAGTTTTGGCACTCTCTTCGGTAGATCTGCTGCATCTTCAAAGTATTCTGCCAATAAAACGCAGCCTTTGGTTCGCCTTCCCCACAACAGTTTTAATGTTCCTTCAATTTTAAGTTCTTCATTATTCAGCGGATTACTCCTATTTCCTTTCCTGAGTATTCGTGCAACCAATTCAACTTTCCAGTCTTAAGGTGCAGATCTTTCGTCGAGCGAGTGCTTGTATATGATTGCGAAGTATGGAGCCATTACATCAGCATTCTCTGAAAGGAACCTGATTAGTATACAGTCTCGACCGGAAGACTTGCCTTTGTTAAGTTATTTACGTTATTTCGCTACGCTGAGGATATAGACTTCCAAGTTACTTTTGTTTGGAGCTGTTCTTCATTCGAATTCTCGAAAATTTACTTCATCTTCTTTGATGGGTGAATTTCGGAATGCTGTATTTAGTGACTCCACTACAGCGGCACTGTCTGCGGTAACATTACCATCGCCACACGGGGAATGGCACTTCTAAATCTGTAATGGCAACAGTGTCTGTGTTTATGCAGTAACGACATTTATTACAATACAATTTCCTCGACATATACATAATCGTCTGAAGGAACAGACACTGTCCTCGACGATTTGCAGGTGTCGAAATAATGAATTGGATTCGCATATTGCGAACATGAATTTTCGTCACCTACTCGTACTTGTGAGAAACAAAATTAGCGCCAGACTGGGGCTCGAACCCAGGTTTCCCGCTTATCATTAGCAGTCGTCTTAAGAACTACGGCTATTTGAGCACGCCCCCAGTGCCGCGTTTGTCCAAACCTCCACATGCCACGAAGTCACAATGCAAATGCTCACACATTCGTGAAACTAAGCATAGGAAGGCAAATGTTATTTTCTATGGTCATTTCAGCACCGCCAGGTGTGATTACATCATTAATGCCGACAGTGTCTGTGTTTGTGCAATAACTGCATTCATTGCAATACAATATCCTTCAGAGACCGGACGGGATGGCCGTGCGGTTCTAGGCGCTCAGTCCGGAACCGCGCGACTGCTACGGTCGCAGGTTCGAATCCTGCCTCGGGCATGGATGAGTATGATGTCCTTAGGTTAGTTAGGTTTAAGTAGTTCTAAGTTCTAGGGGACTGATGACCTCAGATGTTAAGTCGCATAATGCTCAGAGCCAATATCCTTCAGACATTAATGAATTTTGAGTCCAGGCAACATATTCGTAGTACTTGCGTGCTGATCGTACCTACCGGTAACAAATCTAGCAGCTTGCTTCTGAATTGCTTCGTTTTATAAGACATTGTAAGAACAGCTTCCTTTACACCGTCTCCTTTATTTTATAGATGAACCATATTTTTCCAAAAGTCTGCAATAAAACGAAGTCTACCATTCGCATTCGCTACACCAAGCTTCTGGTTTTCTTCCTTTTCATATCGCTTTGTAACGTTACGTCTAGATATTTAATCGACGTGACTCTGTAAAGCAGTATACTACCGATGCTGCATTCGAACATTGGAGTATTGTTTTTCTACTCATCTGCATTAAGTTACATTTTTACACATTTAAAGCAAGCTACCATTCATGACACCAACTAGAAATTCTAGTTCATTTTGTATCCTCCTACGGCCACTCAACGATACCTTCCTGTACACAACAGCTTCGTCAGCAAACGGCCGTAAATTACCGCTCACACTGTCCGTCAGATAATTTGTGTACACAGGGAACATGAGCGGTCCTGTCACACTTCTAGCCGCCGGTCTGAGGCGTCTTGCCACGGCTCGCGCGGCTCGCCCCGTCGGAGGTTCGAGTCCTCCTTTGGGTGTGGGTGTGTGTGTTGTCCTCATCGTAAGTTACTTTAAGTTAGAGTAAGTAGTGTGTAAGCGTAGGGGCCAATGACCTCAGCAGTTTGGTCCCATAGGGATTTACCAGCACCTGTCACGCTTTCTTTGGGAACTCCTGGCAATACTATTGTCTATGATAAATACTCGCTGTAGGGTACAAGTACCGGGATCTGTTTTTTAAGAAATATTCGAGCCATTCACATATTTGGGAACCTAAAGCGTGCTTAGTCTGCAGTGGGGGGGGGGGGGGGGGGGGGGCACCGTCCAGTATTAACAATGGATCACCGCCCAGTATTAACAATGGATGTAAAGTAACCGGGACGGTTACTTTAAAAAGGACGAGGCCGATTTCTTCCCAATTCTCGTTTCATATAAGCTGGTCACGGCCTCTTCATAAGTTCGTCGTCGACTTGACGTCAAACACTAATCCTGCAACATAGCTTCCTTGTTTAACATACGCACTACCGCACTATTGCGGCCGCAACGAAACGGGAGTGGTCTCGTTCGATAGGCATAGTTCTAAAGTGCCATTTACTTCCACACCAGCGACCATCTTGCGTTGGAACAGTGAGGAGCGTGCGTTTGCTGTCCAGGCCCACTTTTCGAACGGATGCTCTGTGACCGCAACCCATAGCTCCTATCGAAGTCGCTTCAATGTAGCCCCGTTGGGCCATGTGCGGCACCGGAAAGCAATCGTTACATGGGTCATTACAATCGGACAAGTAGCTAGTACGACAAGACGAAAACCTGAAGTCCCTGAGCCAATCAGTGAGAAGAATGTGAGAGCATTGAGACAGCGAGAGCTTCAATCTTGCAATCCCCACGGCGTTCTGCGCACAGACATGCCTCTACTGTTGGACTTTCCGATCGTCCAGTGAGGCGAATTCTGCACGATGACCTTCATTACCATCATCGCAATTTGGCGATTGTGAGGAGGTTCGAGTCCTCCCTTGGGCATGGGTGTGTGTGCTTGTCCTTAGGAGGTTAAGTAGTTATGTAAGCTTAGGGACTGATGACCTTAGCTGTTAAGTCCCATAAGATTTTACACACATTTGAACATTTTTTGATCGTGCGGAAACTCTGCGGACCCAACTTCAATTGTCTGAGGAACGCATGTGAGGCACTTATCAAAAACGTTCCCGAGGACTCTATTTTTCCAGTGATGAAGCCGATTTTCACTTGACTGGATGCGTCAAGAAAAAGAATATGCGCTACTGGGAGAACACCAACACCAGAGAATCGCATCGTAGGCCCCTACAGTCATCTAAAGTCACAGTGCGGTGAGCAATTTCCTCAGTTAGTATTGCTGGTGCCTGGTTTTTTGAAGAAAATTAGGTCACAGTGACAGTGAATTCGGACCGGTATGTGAACAATGTTGGAGGAATATTTTTTTCCACGATTTGATGAAATGGACTTATGGGACATTTCGATCCAACATGACGTTTCACATTTCAAGGACATCAATGACTGTTTTGAGGGAACACTATCTGGGGCGCCTCGTCTCAGTAAGGTGCGATTTGCAGAGGCCAGCCCGCTCCCCTGATTTGGCCCCTTGCGATTGTTTTTGTGGGTTTTTTAAGCCCCGCGTTTATATCAACCGTCCGAGGACCCTACAAGACCTGAAGGCCAACATCAGGGCAGAAATTTCCAACGTGACCGCTGCTATGCTGGTAAGGGCCATGAGAAACACCAAAAATCGGTTTATTCAGCGTGTGGGCAGTTGGGGGCCACACCTAACCGATATAACTTTCAAAACTGTTTAAAACAAAACTTTGTATTGTATGTATTGTATGTTAACCGGGGACCTAGAAACTACGGGGAGGCTTCGTCCCCGCCGCAGCCGCAGTGGTCCACAACCCCACGACGACTACCGCAGTCCACTTCACCCCTCCGCCGCCCTACACCGAACCCAGGGTTATTGTGCGGTTCAGCCCCCGGTGGACCCCTCCAGGTAACACCTCACACCAGATGAGTGTAACCCCTATGTTTGCGTGGGAGAGTAATGGTGGTGTACGCGTACGTGGATAACTTGTTTGCGCAGCAATTGCCGACATAGTGAAACCGAGGTGGAATAAGTGGAACCAGCCCGCATTCGCCGAGGCAGATGGAAAACCGCCTAAAAACCATCCACAGACTGGCCCGTTCACCGGACGTCGACACAAATCCGCCGGGCGGATTCGTGCCGGGGACCAGGCGCTCCTTCCCGCCCGGAATTCCGTGCGTTAGAACGCACTGCCAACCGGGAGGTAAAAAAAAACTTTAGAAATGTAACTTCATTATTAAAAAAATAAAAAAAGACACGTGAAATGGATTTTATTGCCTTTTGAAATCAGGAAGTTACGTTGCCGCATCCTGTATTAGCTTGTGCTCGGTCTCTTCTGACTTCGTCGTCGACGCCGACAATTCTCCTTCCTCCCTTGCCGCAGAGTGACGCTGAGTGAGTGCGGTGGGTTCAGCTGCGCCGAGTGGGCGGCTGGTCGCCCCCCCCCCCCCCCCCCCCCAGCTCGCCGCCGGCCACGTGACGCAAGGCGCGCCCTCGTGCGGCCGCGGTTAGCGCGCGGATCCGGTCTCGTTTGCGCCGGAGATTAGGCGCTGCGCTGCGTGTGTGTGTGCGCAGGCCGCTGTGTTTTCGCTGCGATAAGGGCCGGGACGGCGGCGCTCAAACACTTTGCGCGCAAACACGGCGGCTGCCGTGGCCGCCGGCCGCGCCGACGCTTGGCACGAGACGACGCGTGCCGCCGCTTCCGACGTTTGCCACTCTGCTCGCGTCACGCGGCCTGCCAATGACATGCGCATACAAAAGCAGCCGCTATCGCCCCGGAATACTTCTCTCTGGACTGTAAATTGCCTCGCGGACATGCATATGTCAACTAGGAAATAAGGAGTGTTGTCTATGAAGGCTGTCAAATTCTGAGGCAAAGAGGCAAGGAGTCTAGATCTACATAAATATTCCCCAGCCACTCTACAGTGCGTGGCAGGGGGTACCTAGAAGCAATATTAGCAATCTCTCTCCTATTCCATTCTCGCCTTGCGCGAGGGAAAAATGAGTCTCTACACTAAGCTGACAAGTCAAGGCATAGCGATATGCACGTGTACAGATGGTAGTGGTATCGCGTACACAAGGCATAGAAGGGCAGTGCATTGGAGGAGCTGTCATTTGTACTCAGGTGATTCGTGTGAAAAGATTTCCGCCGAGATTATGGCCGCACAACGGGAGTTAGCAGACATTGAATGCGGGATCATCTACATCTACATCTACATCTGTGTGATTGCTCTTCTATTCACAATAAAGTGCCAGGAAGAGGGTTCACTGAACCACCTTCAACCTATCTCTCTACCGTTCCACTCTCGAACAGCACGTGGGAAAAACGAGCACTTAAATTTTTCTGTGCGAGCCTGATTTCTCTTATTTTATCGTGATGATCATTTCTCCCTATGTAGGTGGATGCCAACAGGTTTTCACAACCGGAGGAGAAAACTGGTGATTGAAATTTCGTGAGTAGATCCCGTCGCAACGAAAACCGCTTTTGTTTTAATGATTGCCACTCCAATTCACGTATCATGTCTGTGACACTATCTCCCCTATTTCGCGATAACACAAAACGAGCTGCCCTTCTTTGAACTTTTCCGATGTCATCAGTCACTCCCACTTGATGCGGATCCCACACCGCACAGCAATACTCCAGAATAGGGCGGACATGCGTGGTGTAAGCAGTCTCTTTAGTAGACCTGTTGCACCTTCTAAGTGTTCTGCCAATGGATCGTAGTCTTTGGTTTGCACTACCCACAATATTATCTATGCGATCGTTCTAATTTAGGTTACTTGTAATTGTAATCCCTAAGTATTTAGTTGAATTTACAGCCTTCAGATTTGTGTAACTTATCGTGTGCTCGAAATTTACTGATTTTTTTTTTTTTTTTTTTTTTTTTTGTAGTACTCATGTGAATAACTTCACACTTTTCCTTATTCAGGGTCAATTGCCACTTTTCGCACGAGATCGTAGTTGAAGCTAGACGCACGGGACGTTCCACTTCGAAAATCGTTAGGGAATTCAATTTTCCGAGATTCGTAGTGTCAAGAATGTGCCGAGAATACCAAATTTCAAGCATTACCTTACCAAGAACAATGGAGTAGCCGACGGCCTTCACTTAGTGATCGAGAGTAGCGGAGTTTGCGTATAGTTGTCAGTGCTAACATACAAGCAACAATGCGTGAAATAACCGTAGGAATCAATGTGGGACGTACGTCTATTAGGACAAGCCGACAAAATTTGGTGTTAATGGGTTATGGCAGCAGACGACCGACGCGCGTGCCTTTGCTAACAGCACGGCATCGCCTGCAGCGCCTCTCCCGGAGTCGTGACAATATCGATTGGTAAGTTGGAAATTTGTGGTAAGGTCTTATGGGACCAAACTGCTGAGGTTATCGGTCCCTAAGCTTACGCACTACTTAATCTAACTTAAACTATCTTACGCTAAGTTCAATACACACACCCATGCCCGATGTAGGACTCGAACCTCAGACGGGGGGAGCCGCCCGGACCGTGACAAGACGCCTGAGACGGCGCGGGTACCCGCGAGGCTCATATCGATTGGACCGTAGAAAAATGGTTCAAATGGCTCTAAGCACTATGGGACTTAACATCTGAGGTTATCAGTCCCCTAGACTTAGAACTACTTAAACCTAACTAACCTAAGGACATCACACACATCCAAGCCCGAGGCAGGATTCGAACCTGCGACTGTAGCAGCAGCGCGGTTCCGGACTGAAGCGCCTAGAACCGCTCGGCCACAGCGGCCGGCGATTGGACTGTAGATCCTAGTCAGATGAGTCCTGATTTCAGGTGGTAGCAGCTGATTGTGGGGCTCGAGTATGTGCCGGCCGCTGTGGTCGAGCGGTTCTAGGCGCTTCAGTCCGGAACTACGCGGCTACTACGGTGGCAGGTTCGAATCCTGCCTCGGGAATGGATGTGTGTGATGTCCTTAGGTTAGTAAGGTTTAAGTAGTTCTACGTCTAGGGGACTGATGACCTAAGATGTTAAGTCCCATATTGCTTAGAGCCATTTGAACCATTTGGTTCAAGTATGGTGCAGACCTCACAAAGCCACGGACCCAAGTTGTCAACAAGACACTGTGCAAGCTGAATGCATTTGTGGTAAGTTCCTATGGGGCCAAACTGCGGAGATCATCGGTCCTTAGGCCTACACTGTACTTAACTTACGCTACACAGAACTCACACACCCATGCCCGAGGGAGAACTTGAACCTCCGACGGGGGGACTCACGCCACCTAGGCGAGGCGCCGTAGACTGCACGGCTACCCCGCGCAGCTGTGTAAGCTGATGGTGGCCCCATAATGATGTGAGCTGTGTTTACATGGAATGGAATGGGTCATCTGGTATAACGATATTGATCTTTGGCCGGTAATGGTTACGTTCATACATTCAGCTACTTGGAGACCACTTGCAACCATTGATGTTTTTCATGTCCTATGAATGACAACGCGTTGTGTGACTGGGCCACAACTGATCACGATTGGTTTGAAGAATATTCTGGACAATTCGTGTGAATGATTCGGCTACACAGATCGCTGGAGATGAATACCATAGAAATGTATGGGACATAAACGAGAGGTCAGTTCGTGCACAAAATCCTACAGTGACATTACTTTCACTATCATGGACGGTTACAGAGGCAGCATGGCTCAATGTTTCTGCAGGGCACTTCCGACGACTTGTTGAGTCCTCGCCACGCCGAGTTGCTGCACTACACCAGTTAAAAGAAGTCTGACATGATATTAGGAGGTCTGTCATGAGTTCTGTCACCTCTGTATATGAGTCTCTGTACCGCAGCTAATCTCTCTTATCTTATTCTTCTGATCACTAGACAAGTGTACGGCGGTAGCACTTAAGAATCACGCAGTCTTTCAGGAATACAGATTCTCTAAATTTAACCAACTCGGTTTTTGCGGCCGGCCGGAGTGGCCGTGCGGTTCTAGGCGCTACAGTCTGGAACCGAGCGACCGCTACGGTCGCAGGTTCGAATCCTGCCTCGGGCATGGATGTGTGTGATGTCCTTAGGTTAGTTAGGTTTAATTAGTTCTCAGTTCTAGGCGACTGATGACCTCAGAAGTTAAGTCGCATAGTGCTCAGAGCCATTTGAACCATTTTTTTCGGTTTTGCGAGAACCATGTATATCGCCTTCCTTCCAAGGATATCCAGTAAGTTTCCCAAGCATTTCTCGGACACTTTCGTATGGGCTGTACAAACTTATTACAACCCTAACAGCGAGTCTCTGATTTCGTTCGATGTCTACTATTATGAGGCTACTGCTGAGACATCAACACACCCCTGTGCATATAATAAAGAGTTGTACTGAATGACCTTGCCGATAATCAGCTCCAGAAAGACGTGAATTTAACTACAGATGTCGCACAACGGCTAACTTAATGAATTTAATTTATTAAACAGGACTGGTTCTAGAAAATGTGAAACATGGATGCTTTAATTCATAAGATTTAACAGAGAGTTTCATCAAACTGCTGAATGAAACAGTGATCAATATAAAATTCTATTTCTTACAATTTGCTGTGTACTTAAAATTATACACAATTACACAAGGACGTGAAATCGTTACGTTCATTAAGTATTAATTCTAGTTGGCAACGGAATTGAAATAGTAGCACCATAACAAAGGTCAGGTAACGAGACTGAGATGAAACGCAACATTTGGGGATTTATTAAGTTCGTGAAAATCCACAGTGATCGCCGAAGGTTAATCTGAGGGAAAGGAAAGAGGTACAGAAAGAATCGTGCATGCACCCACTATCTTAACTGAGCATATGTTGAGTTGGAGGTTGTTAATAAACATACTAACGCCAGTCTGCACACATCCTGTCACTTGATTTGTGAACACTGCAGTTGCTCATAATTCTTAGCGTGAATGGTGACGCGAGTGGTGGTTCTGATGGCTGAAAATTCTGTCAATTGGCCCTGTACCGAAGGCTACTTTCCCTCACACTCAGAATCGAAGATTGTCTCTGGCTCCACGTAACTAGCGCGTGATAGGACGGACATATTGTTTGCTTGGCCATGCAGGTTCGTACAGCCTTTCTCCTTACATTTTATCCTATTTGCATACTGAATTTACACAAGAGATTCTCTTGCTTCATTTACTTTGCGATTCAGTTTTATTTGTCGACTTTCCATGCATTTGCGTGTTCTTTATATGAATGGCTAGAGGGTAGCGTGTGGCAATGTAGGTAACCCAGCCCTCTAACATTTTATTCTTGTAGTAGTTTTTTGCATTAAATTCACCTGGTCTCTCATTAGGGCGAAAACAGGAGGAACTTCCGTTCGTTCTGGAAGAGTTGCTGGCCATTTAGAGTGCAGGGCCTCACGCTAGTGGGCCTCACAGACAGTCGGACGAGCCTTTGCACGCTATATTTATGGCAAATCATGAGTAACGGAACGGAACGGAACGGAAGACTGGTGTCTTCAATAGCCAGAAGAAGAAACCACTGATGGAAGGGATGAGATCTCTGCCTTGATAGTAAATTTGGGGTGGAGTTCTCAGCTGTACATTTTCCGTTATGGTGCTGTGTATGGTCTCCAGACACACTTCCTCAAGCAAAATATATAGCCACTCGTGTGTCTGCAAATTTCCTAACTGTGCCCTTACTGTGGGAACGGTGAGCGAAGCCCAACAAAATTTCCAGAATTTGCGACAAAGAAGTCTGGACGTGGGAACGGGGTGACACCCGCCTTCTGTTTCTATAGTCATATATCTCACCGGCGGATTCATTTTAACTTCATGGTGGTAGCATATCCAGATCCATGATTGGAAGAGCGCTTAGACCCTTTGTAGAATTGGCTAGAAAAATTGTGCCGGGTGCCTTTCCGAGGTGTGAAGGATGTCTACCAAACATTGAGAGAGGCATTTGTACTCGTATTCGGATTCATACGGGTATGCTGATTCTAACTTCTACTTGGTGATTCTATTCTGGATTCTGCACTCTACGTGTTTTTCTTGGCTTTGGCCCTCTACCAAGTCTTTGAAGTTTCACTTGGAACTTACGAGGATCCGCAGTCAGTAATCAGGAAGAGGATCAGATGTGCGATTTGCAATCTCATCAGAACGGCTCAGCCCAGCAACAGCTAACAGCGGCCGCAGTTCGACGCACCCCAACTTGTCGGCAACCACCTTAATGGCAGTCATGGTAAGATCGCATTTGCAGTGCACACTCCCGACCTCCGGAATCGCGATGTGTTGAAGGAAGAGGTTTAATTATTTGTTTCTGTTTTTAGTCTTTCTAACTTGATCTACGTGCTTCACGCGCTGATACGCAAGTTTTTCTGCAACCTAATTCTTGCTTCAAAGAGGACATTTCTCATAACCACTGATGTTTGTTTCGCTATCGAGGTAACTCATTGGAGCTCACCCGCCTCATGATGTTAATTTCTGATTCTTCCCTTATTCATTGATCCGTCGGATGCTCTATTCGAATTCGTACCTTTTTTGTGTAATTTTTTTAAAGTTTTGCAACCAAGGTTGAAAGCATAATTCGTGTCCTTTTGTGCCTAGGCACCATCTCACCCTTAACTGTCCAGCATCATGCTGGTGGTGACCCTAGCAACTATTCATTTTCCTATCACTGTTACGCTTTAATTACGTACATTCATTCTGAAATTGTTGTATAACCTCGATGTTTTCGTATCATGACTAATTTCTACAGACTGTTTGAATAAATATTATTTTACCAGATCAAACTCTATCATTCAGCAACCATTAAAGTAAATTATTCAACGATTTCAAGAACTTATCAAATTACGTCTTACGACGTGCTCGACAGTTGGTTTTTCAAGTGACCTATTAGCGTCATGTGGGTGACTATAATTTTATATGATCTGGGGTGAGAGATTCAGCAGCAGTGGGAATTCGCATACCAAGAGAGCACCTGACGAACAAGAGGTCGCGTTCATAGAGCACCCGGGGTTTCTCGCACCTGTTTATAAAGGGGCACAAGTAACTTCACTTAAGAGTGCGATGAAGTCTGGAGCATCACGAATTGTCATCCCAGCGATCATTGCTGCGGCATCATTTAACACTGTAGCAGAGATAGTCTCTTTGAAAAAGATAACTCATGATCTGATGTTGGTTGTGCTGTTCTGAACTGCCTCGATACAGAGGGTGTTCGACTGTGGCTCTGGCCATCACGTTCTCTAAATCTCTCGCCAACTGAAAAGATGTGGTCATTGGTTGCTCAGGAACTACTCGCCACCTGCTACTCTGGCGTAGAGTTGCTGTAGCGTAGAATGATGTACCTGTGTCCGTCATCCAATTTTGGTTCGTCACGATGTTCAGCCAGGTTGAAGCCATTGTTGGTGTCAAGCTGGCGGCTCTCTCTACCAAATTTCGTACCATATGTACAGCCAAATCACCTACAAATTAAATCAAGTGTTGTTCCTACTATACAGTAGTGTGTATTCAGTTTCGTTATCGGCTATGCTTGCTGGCGTTGCTTGTGGTGCGCACGACCGGAGGGACAGAGAGAGACAAAGTTACGAGAACCAGTACAGATTATTGCTATTTATGATCCTGCCCGTATATCGCTTCGACGTCAGCCTCACTCTATTCAAATATTTACGCGGAATTAATCAGCTCTAGAAGAGGAGGGAATGGTGTAAAGAACTGTACAGGTTATCGCAAGTACTGTTTAAGAGCACTCGGAGAATCCTTACGGCACTAAAAATAAACAGGCAATTCCTTGCCTCCTCTTTCAATAAGAGGGGGACGAGATTAAAGAGCGTACGCCGCCATGAGTTATGAATGGACAACAAACGATATGAGCTGATTCAGACCTAAATCCCGATACGGAACGCAAGTGGTAGCTGGAGCGGTTGCGCAAGAGGCGGAGCAGCTGTTTGCGTAGCTCAGCGGCTGTTTGCGGGTGCGCGCCCCGCGATAACCCGCTGGCCTGCTGACGCAAAGCCGCGCAGCCGAGCCGTGCTGGCTGGGCGGAAGGCCGCCTCCTGCTCTCCAGCCAGCCGTCACCAAACACTGTGCGAGTCCACTGCCTGCTGGCGAGCGGACCAGCGCAGACACAGGCGAGGTGCTCGTCAACCTCCGTACTGTCTCCCTTCTTACAGTGGATGTTGTGGTTTCGAGTACCACACCAGTCACATGTGTGTGTGTTAACAGCGATCCTCGCAAAATAAAAAAGGCCATCGCAAATGAGTAAGGTGTAGGAGTCTGACGTCAGTGGAGCACGACGGCGATCCCCTTCTCTTTGTTACCACAAATGGCAAATAACTGTTGTGGTGGCTTTTGTGTATCATCAACATGGACAAACGCAATGAATATGGATGATACTATACTCTATGGTATTCTGCGGTTTGAATTCACTCGGTTCTTTTAGCAGTTGCATTGATTTTATTTTGTAAATGATACTGACAATATTATACACATGCATAATGCATTATTCATACTACAACATCCCCCGGATAA
Source organism: Schistocerca americana (assembly GCF_021461395.2). Classification (NCBI taxonomy): domain Eukaryota; kingdom Metazoa; phylum Arthropoda; class Insecta; order Orthoptera; family Acrididae; genus Schistocerca; species Schistocerca americana. Next base: position 654,618,361 of record NC_060120.1, on the reverse strand, counting down.
TTATTTTGTTCAAATTGCACAAGAATTCCACCTGACGTAATGTAATAATGTTGACTGTAAGTTGTGTTCATATCACTAAAATTGCAGATCGTACATCAGAGCTTTTATAATTTTTGTCTTCGATGGATTTAATTATTCTTAGCAAATTGATCATGAAAAGGAACCACAGAATACCACCCGCACACAACACTGACGTATGCTACCAGAAATATTTTTCTCCGTGATTCGTGCGTAGTTTAATTTTGGCCTCATACATCAGCAATGAAATCTTGTTCAACAATAAATACCATCAGCACTGTTCTTAGAAAATGCAGTCTGATTCGATTAATTTTTTCTTTTATAAATAAAGTTCAGTACCACCGGTGCACATTTATTTCTTATACATCGGAATATTATTTGCAGTTTCAAGTAATTTAAATTCGCCGCTGTGATAAAAGTTAAGATGGCGGCCAACAAAAGATAGCGGATTACTTTTTTAATTAAGATTTTCCTTTGCTCAATAAATAATTAACCATTTAAATTGATGCCACCAATAAAAAAATATTATTAAATTGTTTTGCAAATTGGTTTAACACAAACCCATGCTATTTTCAACTAGAAGTACAGACGAAGTTGCTAAATAATCGCAACTAATGGCTGCGCTTCTTGCAGCTATGATAAAACAATTAATACAAAATTATAATTAAAAGGGGAAGTGATTTTTCAATAATTAATCATAAATACCTTTAACGCATTTGGCTCTATTTGTTTTTTACTAGCAAATGAACATAAAAGTACAATAATTTTACATTAAATGTTTTTCATTCAACAGACCTCAAATCGATTCGCGTCTTGCGTCGGCGACGTACATCAGAAGAAGACGACAAAAGGGTACAAAACAAGAGAAAACAATGACACAGATTAACAAAGAATGTGAGGCAAATATTGTCTCTGTTTTACATAATTATCATATTGTTTAGAAATAATTACATAGTTGAATGAATATTATTGAGTTACGTAATTTTCCACACGTTCATATTCCACTCGTAATAATATATATATATATATATATATATATATATATATATATATATATATATATATATTTATTTATATATATTATTATGTGCGATTGGACCCATACGGATCACGCAAAGCTTTTCCGATTCAATTTTTTAATTCTCCAAACTTCTCTCATTCTTTCCCCATGAATTCTCTTTCTTTCCTCTGTCCATTTTGTCACCTGTCTCTTGCAAACTTCATTCTCGGGTTGTACTTTCCAACTATTGATTTTTTGCTTGTATACATTTCTGTTTATAACTTCTGAAGAATTTATTTGTGCATTTGCTAGATCTGTTTTGGTTTCTTGTATCCAGGGTATGGTTTTCAATTTTTCAATGTATATTAAAATTTTGTGGGAGAGTCTGGGTGTTGGGAGTCTGTGGATATGACCGTAAAATTTTAGTCTTCTTTTCCCAATGTCTGCGGCGAGGTTAGATAATTTTTCTGTAGTTTTCCGAGACTGTAACCTGTATCCATCTTCCGTTCTTTTTGGGCCAAGAATCTTTCTGATAATTTTGCGTTCCTCTTTCAGGATGCCTTCCAGGTCGCCTTTTCTATGGAGTGTGAGTGTTTCGCTGGCATATAGTGCTTCGGGCTTGATTACTGTATTGTAGTGTCGTATTTTTGAGTGAATGGAGAGACACTTTCTATTGTAGATGTTGTGGGTTTTCCAGTATGCTCTTTTCAGTTTTTGCAGTCGAACTTTTTGTGCAGTTTTCTCTCCCCCTGTGGGTTCTAGGACCTCGCCTAAGTATTTAAAGAATGGAACTCTCTCAATTTGTCCATATTTTGTAGTCAGTTTTTGAGTTTCAAATTTTGAGCAGATGAATTTAGTTTTTTGGAAGGAAATTTGTAGCCCAACTTTTTCGGCGCATTCTTTGAGAATGTCTATCTGTTTAATTGCTGTGGTCTCGTTTTCTGCTAGAATGGCCACGTCATCTGCAAACGCCAAGCATGAAATTTTAATACCATCTTTAGATCTTCCTAGTTGTATAGGCTTCCAGTAATTTTGATTCTTCAGTTCTTTCTCCCATTCTCGGATGACTTTGTCTAAGACAAGGTTGAAGAGGAGTGGAGACAAGCCGTCACCTTGTCTGACGCCGGTTTTGATCAGGAAGGGCTCTGATATTGCACCCAGGAATTTTATCTTAGAAGTTGTGTTTGTGAGCGTTTCTTTGATAAGGTTTAGGATTTTCGGATCGAGTCCTAGCTCCTCAAGGATAATAAAGAGAGATTGCCTATCGATTGAATCATATGCCTTTGCGAAATCAACAAAGGAACAAATGATCGGACTGTTTCTGACTGCTTTGTATTTTAGTGTTGTCTTCAAATTGAAAATTTGTTCTGTACAGGATCGGTGAGGGCGAAAGCCAGCTTGGTATTCATCAATACTGTGTTCGAGTTGTTCTTGTGTTCGTTGAAGAAGACAAGCTGAGAGGATTTTATAAGTGACTTGGAGAAGGGAGATTCCTCGATAGTTGTTTATATCTGCCATGTCTCCCTTTTTATGCAGTGGATGAATTAGGGCGCATTTCCAATCTTCTGGTAGTTCTTCTGTCTGCCAAATGTCTGTGATGATTTGAGTGAGTTCTCTGAGGGAATTTGGTCCAAGATTTTTAAGTAGTTCTACAGTGATATTATCTTCTCCGGATGCCTTGTTGTTTTTCAGTCTATGAATATGTCTTTGGATCTCCTCTAGTGTAGGTAGTGGGGATTCTGGATTTGTGTAGATAGCAGTTTCTTGAGGGAATCTTGAAGAAGGTTCAGGGCAATTGAGGAGTCCGGAAAAGTATCTTGCCAGCTCCTCACAATTTTCCCGATTTGTGAGCGCTAGTTTTCCATCTGGTTTTCTGAAACATAGATTTCGTGAGCCGTATCCATTGATTCTCCCAGCAAAGGTCTTATAGAAGTCTCGTACATTATAGTTACGGAAATTTTCTTCAATAGACACACTGTTCCTTGAGGTACTTCCTCTTGGCTTGTCTGATTGTTTTTGCCACTTGTCTTCTGGTGTTGTGGAAGTGATCTAGATTTTCTGGGTATTTTTTACTGTTATACTTCAGAAAGGCTTTCTTTCTTTCTTCCAGCGCTTTTTCACATCCAGAGTCCCACCAGGGGTGTTTTGTGTTCTTTTTCAATGGGATCAGTTCTTTTGCCTTCTTTGTAATTTTTGTTCGAAATTTTTCCCAAGAGTCAGCTGGTTCCTTTTCCCACTCCTCCTTCAGATTGGTTTCCTTGATTGTTCGTGTGTCAAATTTAATCCTATATATATATATATATATATATATATATATATATATATATTGCCATTTATTCATCATGATACTTTGCATTTACACAATTTTATACTGATATGATAAACAAGTTTTATTTTTTGTGCAGAGTTCGAACGCGTGGACTGAAGAGTGTGAATATATATTGCTACTGCCTCTAAGAGGTCCATTTTCTTGACTTGGAAAGACAGCCAAGCCACTACGAGGTGAAGCCGAAAGGCACGCGTTTAAGCTCACGCAGGCTGGCGTGAGGTCTGGAACAGTTAAAGGACTTGAGTCTAGCAAATAAAGTACGTAGCTGTAGGAATACTTAACTTTAATCCATAATTGGTGAACATCGGTCTGACGGTACATGCATCACAAGATAAATAGCAATTGATAATGGCGCCTTGCTAGGTCGTAGCAAATGACGTAGCTGAAAGCTATGCTAACTATCGTCTCGGCAAATGAGAACGTAATTTGCTAGGAAGTCTCTCTAGACCTGCCGTGTGGCGGCGCTCGGTCTGCAATCACTGACAGTGGCGGCACGCGGGTCCGACGTATACTACCGGACCGCGGCCGATTTAAAGGCTACCACCTAGCAAGTGTGGTGTCTGGCGGTGACACCATAGCTTCCATCCCACCCTCCATCTTTTTATTTTGTATTTCCCGCAACTAACTTATAAACAATGCTAATCAAATGTCTCTATTTATAAATGTGTCTATCTGTAATTATGTTTTATTGTAGTACGCTACCAGTGGTCTTTAAAATATTTCGTCAAAATTTTTAGTGACAGTTACATAAAACGAAAGAAAGAATGTTTAAAACATCTTGTCCTATAATCCTTTAATAATAACTTTACTCTTAAAGTACAAACATTTTTCTGTTGTTAGCATATTACATTTTGCGCACCCCACACATAATCTTAGCTCTGTTTACATCCTTGTACAATAGGAAATGAATGATATCTTTGTATCTTTGCTTAGTGTATAATCTTTGCATTCTAAAGAACTTCAAGTATTTAGCACATGTATGACATTAAGAATTAAGAATATTATGAAGTGTTGCACAGTAATTTATTTACAATATTTGTTCTGTTTGCAATACAACAACATAAACATCAATCTGGAAAATAATATGGATCACAACGAAACAAATCGTTATTACCTGGAACTTATATGAGTACTACTCTTTCACTTTATAACTAAATACATGAAGCACTTCAACGTGTTTTTGTTGACGAAATAACTTAAAAAGTAGCATTAAATATTCAAATATTCTTGTTCAATGCAGGACTAGATCACACATTGTTGATCAAACCATCTACGTAACTGAAAATATTAGCAGTTTGAAGATGGGCATGGGAGCTCAAAACCGATTATGGCACTAAAATAAAAACATTTTAAAAAGTTTTTGTTCCTGGTTGCGTCATTCGCCAACTACTGTCAATGTTCTCACGTGCCTCCAAAGTACTCATTAATATAGTTAAAAGCAGGAAAAGGGGAGGAATAGATAAGTATATTAGAGAACACCATTTTGCATTTAGAGAAGGCAGAAGAACAGGAAAAACAATCTTGGCTTTGTGCATGCTATTGGAGAGAGCGATGGATATGAATAGAACAACTTACATTACCTTCACTCGCTTAGAAAAACGTTTTGAGGGTGTAAACTGGAACCTACTATGAAAAAATAGGATTTGACAGGAAGGATAGACTGTATCAGAACCAAAGCACAAAAATAAACATCAACAATTTAGAGGAAGAGCAAAGATAACAAAAGGAGTTAAGCAAGGATGCCCCCTATCCCCCCCCCCCCACATTTATTTAATGTGTTCACTGAGGAAGCTATTCAGATCGTGAAGAAGAAGAAAAAGGGAATAAAAGCCAATGGTGAAAGAATTCATTTAATAAGATTTGCTGATGACATCGTGAAAGTTTCAGGCTCTGAAAAAGAAATGAATATAATATTGCAAGTTCCATTAAACCTTTTTAAAGTACAGAAATTAAAGGTGAACAACCGGAAAACGAAAATAATGATAGTGTGGCAAAATATAGGAGAATTAAAACCAATATAAAAACTAATTACTTCAAAACTGAGCAGGTTAAACAATTTTCTTACCTTGGTAGTACAATCACCAAAGACGATAAATATTTAATGGAAGTGAATAGAAGGACAGCATAGGCAAAGCAGGCAGTTATGGCTGAGAACACATCTTAAACAGCAAACATATGACTTTCGATGTCAGAAATCCTTTGTAAAATCGTATACATGGAATACACTATTCTATGGAAGTGAATAAAATGAGTAAATAATATATCGCCTAAGTCACAGTTTGGGTTCCTTAAGAGTTCCGATATACAAAAGGCTATTTACACTGACAGTGAGAACGTACTTAATTCAGAAGATAACAAATCATATGTTACTGGCATTTTCTGTGATCTGTCAAAAGCTTTTGACTGTGTGAATCCTAGCATACTCTTAAGTAAATTGGAATATTATGGTGTCGCTGGAAGTGCTGCAAAATGGTTTAGGTCTTACATAACTAACAGGAAACAAATGGTGCCATTGCGAAATATCTGTGGAGTAAGCAATCAGTCTTCATCTGACTGGGAGTTAATTACATGTGGTGTTCCTCAAGGTTTCATCTTGGGCCCATTGCTTTTTATTGTGTACATTAATGAACTCTCGTCTGTTAAGTTTGTTTTGTTTTCAGATGATACAAACATTACACTAAATATCAACTGAACTATAGGTTTGGAAATGGCTACTAATCAAATTTTCACTGGCATTAATAAATTGTTAGAACCTAATTCACTGTCATTAAACTTTGAAAAGGCCCACTATATGCAGTTCACAACCTGCAAGAGATTTTTCCAGCAAGTGTATAACGTATGAAGACATGCAGATAGAAAAGGTTGACAGTGTTGAATTTCTGGGATTACAACTTGTTAATAAGTTCAGTTGGGAAGAACCTACACAAGTCTGTATTTGCTAAGCATATGATGTCAGATGTTGAAGATATAAATAAAAAAAACTTGCATGCTTTGCTTAATTTCATTCTATTATGTCATATGCGATCATATTCTGGAGTAACTTTTCAAAACAAACGAAAGTTTTTAGAGTGCAGAAGCGTTTAATAAGACACGTTTATGATGTAAATTCAAGAAAATAATGTAGAAACCTGTTCAAGGAACTGCTTCTCAGCATATTTATACCTTAATGAAATTAGTTGCAAATAATGTCTCTATTACCAACCAACAGCTCAATACCTAGTATAAATACTAGGAATAAGAAAAGTCTACATAAAGACCTAAAATCAGTTGTCTTGGTTCAAAGGGGTCCAATATTCACGAACACACATTTTCAATAAATTGCCAGCAACCATTAGAAACTTGGTTTCAGATAAAGCACAGTTTAAACCTAGTTTCAAAGACTTTATGGTAGCCAATTCCTTCCACTTTGTACATGAATATCTTAACAGGGATTATTAGAACAGCTTAAATAACCATAGATTTCAGTTTTGACAACACTTAGTTAGAGCAATGAAGATCAAATATTTTATGTATGATAAATTAATTAAAAGTGCATAACTATGTTTCATCCTGGCAGTGTATTAATTCTGTAAATATTAGCAGTTCCAGTTTACTGTAACGTATTTACAAATCTTGACAATCTCCTGACAAATGATCAGGGAAGTGAATATTATATTCAGGTGTTCTATGTTTTTTGTATTATACTTTCTCCACTCATAAGAGAATCATCTCATTTTTGGGTCTGTGGAACGGAAACTGAATCTAATGTAATCGCAAAGAAATCGACTTCAACCTGTTGAAATGTGGAGATGGTAGAAAATGGCAAAAACGATCTAAACCAAAAGAAAAACCAACGTAGGAGTCTTGAGGGAGGTCAACGAAGACAGAGAATTATTGAAGGAAATAGAGAAGAGAAAAATAAAATTTATTGAACGTGCCATCAAGCACAACGAATTGATCATTAGCATTCCTGAAGATGAAGTGCTGGGAAAGAAAAGGAGAGGACGGCCTAGGATGAAGTTTTTGGAAGGCGCTAAAAAGAGGATAGGATATGACAATTACTTGGAACTGAAACGAACAGTCAACGGCAGAAGATAGTAGTTGCATTTACAGGACATTAGCCTTTCGAATATGTATTCCTGTATGGCATCGAGATACAAACGCGCTAATATGAACAGAAATTGTAATTACAATGCTTCTATGAGGAGGACCCGCTTCAATTCGCGGCACTGTTAGGGATCTTTCGTTGGTGGGAAGCCTGGAATGGAGTGCACTCAGCCTCGTGCTGCCAGATGAGGAGCTACTTCAGTGGGAAGTAGTGGCTCCTGCGTATGGGAAACTGACAGCCGTCGGAAGACCGTCATGCTGACCCCACGTCCATCCATAACGCATCCGAAAAGCTCCAGTGCCAGAAAACGTCACGGTGGTCACTCAGTACTGAACGACCCGTGTGTGCAAATTATGCGGAACTAGTTTACACTGAAGTACCAAAGAAACTGGTACAGACATGCATATTGAAATACAGAGACATGTAAACAGGCTGAATACGGCGCTGCGGTCGGCAACGCCTATATAAGACGACAAGTGTCTGGCGCAGTTGTTAGATAGTTACTGATGCTACAATGGCGGGTTATCAATATTTGAGTTCGAACGTGATGTTATAGTCGGTGCTCTAGGGATGGGACACAGCATTTCCAAGGTAGCGATGAAGTGGGGATTTTCCAGTACGACCATTTTACGAGTGTACCGTGAATATCAGGAATCTGGTAAAACATCGAATCACCGACATCGCTGCGGTTGGAAAAAGATCCTGCAAGAAAGGGACCAATGATTATTGAAGCGAAACGTTCAACGTGATAGACGTGCAACCCTTCCGCAAATTGCTGCAGATTTCAATGCTGGGCTATCAACAAGTGTCAGCGTGCGAACCATTCAAGGAAACATAATTGATATGGGCTTTCAGAACCGAAGTCCCATTCGTGTACCCTTAATAACTGTACGACATAAATACTTTACGCCTCGCCTGCACCCGTCAACACCGACATTAGACTGTTGATGACTGGAAACACGTAGCCTCGTGGAACGAGTCTCGTTTCAAATTGTATCGAGTGGATGGACGTGTACGGGTATGGAGACAACCTCATGAACTCATGGACCCTGCATGTCAGCAGGGGACTCCTCAAGATGATGAAGGCTCTGTAAAATGTGTGGGGCTTGTGTGTTGGAGTGACATGGGACCCGTGATACGTCTAGATACGGCTCTGACAGGCGACACTTACGTAAGCATCCTGTCTGATCACCTGCGTCCATTCATGTCCATTGTGCATTCCGACGGGCTTGGGCAATTCCAGCAGGACAATGCGACAACCGACACGTTCAGAATTGCTACAGAGTGGATCCAGGAACACTTTTCTGAGTTAAAACACTTTCGCTGGCCACCAAAGTCCAGAGATATGAGCGTTGTTGAGCATATCTGGGATACCTTGCAAATGTCTGTTCAGGACAGCGCTGCAGGATTTATGGTGTCATTTCCCTCCAGCGCTACCTCAGACATTAGTCAAGTCCATGCCACGTCGTGTTGAGGCACTCCTGCGTGCTCGCGAGGGCGCTACACGATATTAGGCAGGTGTTTCTTTGGCTCTTCAGTGTATTATACTACACTACACATTCGTTTTTGGGGACAAAGGTATACAACAATTTCAACACTGGCTGTTTTGACTATCCATGCACAGTACAGTATGAACTTAGTGTTAATAACAACATTTAATTTTCGTCTGTAGGTATCTGAGAAACCTACGCCGATATTCAGAAGACGATTCTAATGATCGACAGTAAGATCACAAGGTTGTAGTGTAAGTATTCACCACGTCGTAAGAAACTTCATTTCATACTTTTTAAAAAGTGAAAGAATATCGCGAAAATAGCTGAAGTAGGGTAACAATTTTTTTTTTTTTGTTGTGAAAATGTGATGGTTGTTCGAGCGATTTTCCCATCCGCGGATTATGCTGTTGTATATACAGGCGTTGAAGCATTAGAAAATCGCAACAAAATACAAGGAAGACCTGCAGAGGATCAGTGCTTGGTACAGGAATTAACACCTGACCTTCAACATAAACGAATGTAGCGCATTGCGAATAAAAAGTCGGAAACACGTTTTAGTGTGTGTTTCACGTTGCAGGGAGTATGCTTACAGAGCGATTTAAAGTTGAGCGACGGCATAAAACCAATTGCGCGAAAGGCAGAGGTTGATGGAACAATACTAATGAACTGCAGTCCATCCTCAAAGGTGGTAGCTTACGCTCGACAGATACCCGAATATAGCTCGTCGATGTGGACTCCTATCAGACAGGATTGACAGAGAGAGTATAGAGAAGATCGAAAGAACAGCGACGGTTGGTAAGCGTGAAAGCTTGGCGGAGATGCTCAGCCAGCTTCAATGGCAGACACTGTAAGAAAGGCGTTTTATGCATCACGATGTGATTTAGTGTTAAAATTCCGAGAGCATACGTTCCTAGAAGCGTAAACTAATATATTCCTTTTCTTTAGGTACATCTCACGAAAATACCATTAAACTAAGTCAGAGACATTCCAGCTAACACGAAGACGTACTAAACAAACTTTCTTCCCGCGTACTATGTACGATTGCAACAGGAAATGGGGAAATGACAGTGATACACGAAGTACCCTCCGCTACACACCATCAGGTGGCTTGCTGAGTATAGACGAAAATGTAGATGTGGGTAGAGTAATGAAGCCTGATTTAATTGATCTTTTCATATAAACTAATGAAACAAAACCCGCGACATCTGTCTACAAAATACTCTACAAAATGAGAAGAAAAGTGAGGTGTCATGTAATTGTAATTGAGTCCATGTCTTCTTCTTCTTCTTCACTATTTTTCCTTTTCTTCTGGCACCTGATAACGTACAAGTGTCTTCCAGATTTATTTAAACCTCTGCGCTTCCAAGACTGGTCACGAATGCTAGTATAGCTTCTTTCAACAGGAAGGTGCGACATGCCACACGTCCCGCGATCGATTGGTCCGTGTTTGCCAAGCTTCTTCGAGGCTACATGTTAATAGGAATGATTTACAGTCTCCGCGTTCTTCTGATTTCTCTCCTTGCAGTTTTTAAGCATTGTGCTTACTTAAGTATAAATTTTATCATACAAATCTTCTCTATAAGAAAAATTAATTACGAGTACCCATCGTATTTCCATGCAACTACTAGTACTACCTTACGTAAGTATCTCATCATCATTCGTTGACAGTAAACATTCAAGGCTATATCGGTCGCTGGTATAGCTTGAGTTGGGGAAAGCATTAACATTCGAAGCAGAATATATTTCTCTTGCAACTGGATGCACAGCCATGGTAAATTTACTAAAACAAATAAATTTCCTGCATTGTCTGTTATTCACTTCCTTTCATTTTTATTTTGTATAGTACAACATTTCGGCTTTGTGGCCATTTTCAAGCAGTTTAATACATATCAGAAAACCCGAATTACAGTACAAGAAAAATTGCACCGATTGGATATAGCCACGAGAATAAAATCAGAATTTGAAAAAAAGAACAATGTTTAATCCGTTGACTACGAGGTCGTGCTGAAAATCAGTCCCCCAAATTATTTTATGTGAAAACTCATGAAGATTTTTAAATAAGACAAATATTTCTAACATCGACATATTTATTTTTTGTGCAGTCATATTTGCAGCCCTCTGCCGTTAGACGGCCCCGAAATGTAGCGTGTAACACGGCGGCCTTGGTTTCACTGTCATCGATCATCCTCCTTACGGTCCCGACTTGGCCCGTCGTATTTACAACTGTTTCCGTTACTTCAAGACAACATTCGAGGACATTACTTTGATACTGATGAAGCGATGCAACCAAAGGCGAGGTTGTGACTCCGCCGACGAAGTCAAACATTCTACAGTGACGGTAGGTAAATGCGTTCATCGCCAAGGTGGCTATGTTGAGGCAAAAAAAATGTATACATTAAGGAGAAAGGCGCAAAATTTTAATAAAGTCTTATTTAAAAAGCTTTAGGAGTTTTCACATAAAAATTCCGAGGCACTACTTTTCAGCAAGCTCTCCCTTGTTAAAGTTATCTAGAGAATGTTGTTAATTCTTCAGTTGCCAAATTTTATGATGAGTAAATTAAAAAAAAAGAAAGCAAAAGAAAACAAAAAAACGTGTGGATGGCTAAGCCATACTTCATCTGTCGTGCAGCATCATCTACTATGAAACAGAAGAAGGCGTTCTGCCGGCCGGAGTGGCCGAGCGGTTCTAGGCGCTTCAGTCTGGAACCGCGCGCCGCTACGGTCCTGCCTCGGGCATGGCTGTGTGTGATGTCCTTAGGTTACTTAGGTTTAAGTAGTTCTAAGTTCTAGGGGACTGATGACCTTAGAAGTTAACGATACTTCACTACAAATAAAGTTCATATTTTGTTTTCGATTCTACTAGAACATTGGCACAATGAATAGCCGGACAATGCCAGCTACAAAGTGATATTTTCAAATTAGCTGAGTTTCTTTAATGTAGTAATAATTAGCTCTGTCCGGGAAATGGGAATTTGTGTTAGTTGCCAATAGCTTCTGATTCAAATTTTCTTAAATTGTAACTGATTTTTGGTAATAGGTGTGCTTAATTTGAATTCGGTTACTGATTGTTATTGTGTAGTAGAGTAATAATGTAACACATAGACTACTAAATACGGCATTAACAAGATTTTGTCGATTGAAACACGTTTGAATTTGAAAAGAATGAAAACAATACTACTTGACCATATTGCATCTTGCAATAGTTTTTTCTGGAAAAGTACTTTACCTTTCGAAGTGATTTTTGTAATTTCAAAAAAAGACTTCAGCACACCATTTCAAAATGAAATATGAATAATATGTTAAACTTTTATTACAGGGCTAGAGGCGAAGATGGAACACTTTCTCCTATCTGTGTAAGTGCGTAAGAGAGTTATATCGACGTCTTGCGTGGAATGTGCTGTATGCCTAATCTAAATTGCGCCGCCACGTTTTGGGTGTCACAGCTTTATAGCTCCGCTGTCTTTGCGAAGCCGGCCGTAGTAGCCGTGCGGTTCTAGGTGCTACAGTCTGGAGCCGAGCGACCGCTACGGTCGCAGGTTCGAATCCTGCCTCGGGCAGGGATGTGTGTGATGTCCTTAGGTTAGTTAGGTTTAATTAGTTCTAAGTTCTAGGCGACTGATGACCTCAGAAGTTAAGTCGCATAGTGCTCAGAGCCATTTGAACCATTTTTTTTTTGTCTTTGCGAATGCCTACTAGGATGCCAGTCAAACGCAGCCACTTTGCCGGAAGGACGTTCACCAGAAGAGGCTGCAGCGATTTCGGCAGGCAAGTGTCGTGACCAGGAAAATCACTAAGCGAGCAGGAAGCTCATACCTACCTTGTTGCCAATGCATACCAATAATGGTCCAGCTCCTTCTTACTTAAATAAGACAGGACTTCACTCTTCCTGCGACTGGCAGAAGAAACAAAGAGGATATCTAAACCACTTGCTGTTTTCCTCCAGTTTCTTCGAAGGACAGCAAACGGCTTACTGCAAAACTTTATAAAAGCTAAAATGCCCCTTCCCACAAATGTTACAGTTTATGTTGGGAAGATACTCAAACATACAATGCCCTTTTTTATTTTATACGAAACAGTAAAGTGTCTTCATACAGTTTCGTATACTCTACGCCGTAACAAGAATAATTTCTTGGCATATGCTCACCAGTCTCTGTAAAGTTTTCTTTAATATTCTATTTTATCTATAGTTGGTATCATTCTCTATCAGTAAGTATTGTGCCATGCATAAGTTCTTATGTTTATACCGAACTGTTGGCAGTACAGTTCAATAAAACCAGACAAAATAATAATAATAATAATAATAATAATAATAATCCCGTGTGGGGTTGTTGGTACCCCCATCGGGCGCCTCCCCGGGTGGCGGATAGGGGAAAGCTTCCTAGATATAGGTGGTACTGGGGAAATGAAATACCCAGGGCGGACCAAAAACCAATAAACCCAGTGGTGTCTGTTCAGCATCTGGCGGCCAGTGGTCAGCGTCTGTTCCTCTAGTTGAGGCGGCTGCACAAAATCTTCTCGAACTCAAAAATCGAGTCGTATACCTGTGGTCTTGACAGAGATCACCACAAAAACTAAAATTCAACTTGAACGCATGATGGAAAAGACGGCCGCAGAGTCACTACCCCAGGCACCAGTCGATAGACTGGATTCACCTGATCATCGGATTCTGGGGGATCAGGGACACCATGCGGAGAAGAATCGGAGCTTCTCAAAAACTCCTCACACTCTCAAAACGAAACGTAAAAATTTTATTGGTACAATTAATGTGAACATCCTCACTAAAACAGGCAAATTAAAGCAACTCGCCAACGCAATGGGAAAATTTAACCTGAAAATCACTGCACTGCAAGAGACAAGATTCACAGATGAAGGACACTTTAACACAGAGAATTACAGGATCTACAAGGGCAAACCTGCCATAAAAGTAAGAGACAAACTACCACTTTTCGGAACAGGATTCGCCGTACACACTTCCGTACTCGACTCAGTTATTGACTTCACGTCTCCCAATGAAAGAGTCTCCCTGTTATCAGTAAAATCAGCTAATAAAGCATACACTCTGATCAATGTGCACGCCCCCACAAAGTACCACAATAAAATATACCCTGAAACAGTGGACAATTTCTGGGAAACACTAGAAGAAACAACAAATAAAGTACCTAAGCACCATGTGAAAATCTTAGTAGGCGATTTTAATGCACAATTAGGGAAGGAAAAAAAATTCAGAGATACCACCGGACCCCACACCAAACACAAACGTACCAACAAGAATGGTGAGAAACTAATCGACTTCTGCAGAAACTTTGGACTTAAAATAATGAGTACCCAGTTTCAAAAACCTGCACATAAATTAACCACATGAAGATCACCCATTCTTAGACAGGGTGAATACCAAATAGACCATGTCGCAATTTCCAAAGAAAACATAAAAGAAATTCAAAACATCAGAACCCGCAAAGGTGTCTTTGAATCAGATCATCATCTTCTCCAAATAAAAACAAAATTCCAACCCAACAGAATGCTAAAAAGGCCACCCAAAAGTACCAAACCAGATCCGGAATATCCGCAACTGAACAAAGAAAAAATCATCATGCAAATTAATCAGGAAAAATCAACAGACTGGAAGAAACTAACAGAGAAAATTCAGGAAGCCCTCAAATTAGGACAACCCGCTCGCAACAGGAAACATCGCTGGTGGAATGCAACCTGTGATGAGGCAGTTGACAACCGAATAACTGCATGGAAAAAATTTTACAGTCACAAAACTGAAGAAAACTGGGAGAACTTTCTTAAAACCCAAAAACAGACCTCAAAAATAATTAGAAAAGAAAAACGGGGATATGACAACAACAGATTCTCTGAAATCCAGCAGGATTTCATCAAAAATAATACAAGAAATTTTTATAAGACTTTCAGAGAAAACTTACAGGGATACCAAGCGCCTAGCTTGTGCTTCAAGAAACCCGATGGCTCTTTGGAAACCAACACGAAAAATAACCGCAAAATCTTAGCCCAATATTTCAGTTCCCTCCTCAACTGCGAACCACCCCAAGAAAAACTTGTCTTCTCTTCGCCAGTATTCACACACCCAGACTCACATGCCCCGGATCTTGAAGAAATTATGGAGATAGTCAAGCAGTTGAAAAATAACAAAGCACCAGGAGAAGATGGGATCATTGCTGAGTTCTGGAAACTAAACGATCCTATACTTATGCAGAAATTACACCGTATAATATCAGACATATGGATAACGGAGCAGATACCAGAGGACTGGAAATGCGCTCTAATTCACCCGCTACACAAAAAGGGCGACAAGACAGACATGAACAATTACAGAGGAATTTCCCTGCTCCCAGTCGCTTACGAAATCCTTTCCAAAGCGCTTTTAATCAGGATAGAATCCCAAGCAGATACACTAATTGGTGAATACCAGGCCGGATTCAGAAAAGGACGGTCATGTGCGGAACAGATCTGGTGCTTAAAGACAATATTATAAATGAGGAAATGCAGAAACACAGTAGTTACATTCATCGACTTCAAGAAAGCATATGATTCAGTGGACCGTGGAACCCTGTTTAAAATCATGGAAGAATTTGGGATCGACCGAAAGACACGAAAAAATCACAGAACAGACACTTACAGGAACAACGGCCAAAGTGAAATTCATGGGCGAAGTATCAGAACCCTTCGAAATCAAATCTGGAGTCCGACAGGGGGACGGACTATCCCCAATCCTTTTCAATATTGTTCTAGAAAAGATAATCAGGGAATGGGAACCTCACGTAAAGGGTATCCAAATTGGTATCAAGAAAGAGAACCGAATTAAAGTCAAGTGCCTTGCTTTCGCTGACGATATTGCAATTATCACCAATAACAGAACAGAAGCGATTCACGCAGTGGAAAAACTACATGAAATTTCACAAAAAACCGGACTACAGATATCTTATGAAAAAACCCAATATATGGAAAGGCAGCCAGAAAATAAATCCCCTTTAATAACAAAATATGGTAAAATTGCACAAGTCTGCCATTTTAAATACCTCGGTGAAACTATACAGTCCTCAGGATTAAACCGAACTGCCAATGAACAAAGAATCACCAAGCTCCAGAAAGCCTACAAGCTAACATGGACGCATTACAACAAGAAGTGCATTTCGACAGACGCAAAATTAAGGCACTATACAACAGTGATTCTTCCAGAAGCAATCTATGCAGCTGAAACAATGGTGATTGATGGTCATTCTAAAATTAAGGAAATAGAAAAGCAGGAAAGAAAAATTCTCAGGAAGATTTACGGTCCAATCAACAAAAATGGCATTTGGATGAAGAGACCACAAAACGAGCTCTATAGAAAGATCAGCATAGTAACAGATGAAATCAGAAAGCGCCGAGCCAAATTTTATACACACATCTACAGGATGGAAGACTCCAGAACAGCAAAGAAATTATTCAATATTATAACAAGGAGTAAATGTGGCACGGAATGGCTGAAAGAAGTCCAGAGGGATCTGCAGCAGATCAACATAAAAAATCTCGAAGATCGCACCGAGTGCCGGCATAAAATCACAAGTGTGAAGTTTGGGGAAAGAACATCGCGTCAGCCTGGTAAAAAATGGACAGAGGAACGGAAGAAGGAGCATTCTGAGAGGATGAGGAGGTTTTGGGAAGCAAAGAAGAAAAACATCCGAAGATGAAATTATGAATTCAAGTTCAATCGCTCTCCTAAAGGGGAACAATCGTTATAATAATAATAATAATAATAGAAGCGCGCGAAAGGAAAGAGAACGTCCGGGGACTACTTTCGGGATCGCAATGTGAACCAAAGTACAGAAGGAGTCCGGAGTCGACTTTTCTGGCCACGTGCCGCGGTTTACTTGGGAACTGTGATACCACGTTGAACACATCGGTTCTCCGCCTGTCCGTCACCCAAGTTCAGCAGCGTCGGGCCTGGTTCTTGTGTCAGCAATATTATCCCCCTGCAAGGTCCGGCGTCGTTCAGAAACACATAGAAAATGCAAGACGCATAGAATGCCGATGGTAGGTGGGTTAGTGAACTACTCTACATATATCACTTCTACACTGAATGCTCGTACATGGCTGCGGGGGCTAAAGGGAGCAGGAATGGAAGCACGTTTCAGACTAGAGAATAGAAACTAGCTACGTGGCACGCAAACCTGTTCTAATCTTTAACAAGGAGAAGGGCCATGCTTAGTCCCAGGCACATGCTGCCATACGTATTACAATAAGCCCTGCCAATGACATGCTTTTAAAGGAGGAGATGTGTAGATGCGTGCCCTACTGCTCTACCATACAGCCACTACTCATCTGCCACTACCTGTGGGTTTTATGTAACCGCAACGCCTTCAAAAACCACAGGCAAGGTTTCAGATTCTCTTGCTCGCTAAGCGCAAACTATTTTTCCTACAGAAAAGCGTGAACAAGAGTTTTTTGTGGGAAATTTAATGTAGCTGTATTTTGTACTGGGATACGTTTTCATTGATTCAACAGTTTTCGAATCATGAAACAAATATGTTTGAAGCTCACTTTTGTACGGTTTTCTTGAACAATTCGAAAACTGCAGCCCTGAGCGAAAATGTACCCAGTACAAAATTTGAATACGTTAAATTTCCTGCAAAAAAATATCCTATCCGTTTTTTCTGTAGGACTAATAGTTTGTGCGTCGTGAGTGACAGAATATGAGAATTTTGCACATGGTATTTGAAGGCATTACATGTTGCATAAAACGCATAGGTAGTGCCAGTTGAATCATCCGGTATGCATATATATAAAATCTGAAGCAACTTTTCATGTCCCTCTGTATGTACAGTGCAAATCTGAGGAACCGCTACAGGAATTTTGATCCAGTTTTCATTAATAGATTCACCGATTCACAAGGAAAGTGTATATAATTTATAAACATTTCGTTCAAATTGTAATGAATTAAAGTTACATTGCCACCTAGTGAACAGATTCACAAAATTTCGAAATACTTATGCAGATTATGGTTGTGGGTCGCATTTCCAAATATGATTAGCAATCGCAATTTTCACTCTCAATTCACTACCAATTCTTGGAACAACTGGCAGAGATACTCAACTTTGAAGTATCATAATAAACATGATCAATAAGGAAAATATAGCCACCTAATCATCCGGCTGTGATGTGAGACTTAAGGTTTGAAATAATCTAATTTTCTAACCAATAGTTTCCCTGAAATCGTTTGAGAACATTGCATAACATAAAAAATGCTAATCACACAAAATATGCAATGTTTTATTTTTTATGCTTCATTTAAAACGTTTTGTTTCACTTTTGTACAGTGCATTGTTTCAGATGTGCAGCATACTCAATTTTCAACTTTCTACCGTCCTTGGAACGAACCTAGACGTCGACGTGGTTCTTGTGTGCGACGGCGAAGAAGTCTGTCATAAAGAGCCCACTACAAATCATTATGGCAATGAGTCTCAGCAATGCATCACAGAGAAGTGCTATATCACGGGCTAAACATGTACATCACGCAAGTTTTATCTTAGTTTTTCTTTTATTTGTGCCATCTCAGCCATTCTCAGATACTTTTTGAATCTCTCTCTCTCTCTCTCTCTCTCTCTCTCTCTCTCTCTCTCTCACACACACACACACACACACACACACACACACACACACGCACAAATGATTCGCATACAATATTTACGTTGGTTATAAACATATTACTTACATCACAATGTACTCCCAGCATTGCCACGAGATGTCACTGCAAACGCCAAGTTAATATGGAACACACAACATTCATATATCGCCAGACAATTTTCCTGTTGTTGTAGCCTGTAAACAAGTCGCACGGCCGTAGATACTTAGCGCTATCCGTACGAAACCGGGCCGGCTCGTCTACACCAAATATACTAAAAATTACATGAAAGTAATATTTGTTTCAGGATCTCGGCAGATAAAGAAGTTAACTAATTAACTAATATCTATAACTAATGTCTTTCTTCCGGTAAATGTGTTGTAGACGAAAGAGAGTTTCTACATTTTGTAACCGTCTTGCCTGTGGTTGACTACGGTTGATTCATTAATGTGATTTCACGTGATACTCTGATTATTCGTTCTCTTCATACATTGTAACCGTAGAAGCAGTCATAGCGTCCTTCTTGCTTAACGCCCAAGTAGCGAATACATTCTATCGCGTAAGCAGCTTTCAGCACCCAACTTATGGTCATTAATTTGTTGCACAGAGTCAATTCAGATTTCGTATGTAATTTGCATTTCTGCATCTGAGGACAAGAAAGAGTGTGTAAATGAAGATACGAATTCTGTTTCCGCCCGGGATCGAACCGGGGACCTACCGCCTGTTTTTTTTTTTTTTTTTACGCCTGTACCACTTTTTTTGGTTAAATGTGTAGATGAGGGGGCAGGGTGGGAAGGGGTCGTGCTTGGAGGCCTGGCTACGGTGTCCCGTCTCCTGACAGGATAAGGTAGAGGCAGCGGGAAGGAAACATTGTACATGTATGTAATTCTTTTTTATTATTTTTTAAATTTATTTATTTAATTTAAAGACCCAGTAAAAATCACATATGAAAAAGAAAGGAAAGAAATATAGAGCCGAAGTGACATCCTCGTCACTTCACTGGGACCAATATCCAATCGCGCGGAACTACGTAAACCTGGGACTCCCCACCGCTTCGTGGGGGGGGGGGGGGGGGGGGGGGGGGGGGGGGGCATGAAACGCCTCCTAGAAAGTTCGCAAAGTGCATTTTGTATTTAGAGTGACGTCGGATGATTTCGTGTTGTTCTAGTAGATAATGCCAATAGTCCGATATCACGATCCGCGAAAGCGCGTAGTGCGACGCATGTACTCTAATCCAACGGATTTCCGACATTTTCTGTGAGAGGAAAAAGACAGCGGAACCGCGCGACCGCTACGGTCACAGGTTCGAATCCTGCCTCGGGCATGGATGTGTGTGGTGTCCTTAGATTAGTTAGGTTTAAGTAGTTCTAAGTTCTAGGGGACTGATGACCTCAGCAGTTAAGTCCGATAGTGCTCAGAGCCATTTGAACCATTATTTTGAAAAAGACAGCGTCCGGGAAAAATAAAGCGCTGTCTCGATCGTGGATTCGTCGGAGCGTCGGGGGAGTGCCATGATGCGTTGCGCCAGCCACCAAACATCCTTTGCCTCACCGCACTGCAGAGAATGTTCTTCGGTGTCCTGCTTGCCACATATTAGGCAGAGCGGAGAGTCTACCATGTAAATGTCGTACAATCGTTGGCGGTTGACTGTCTTGCGGTTGATTAATGTATACGAGTTGTGGCTAGAAAAAAACCGGACTAGTACTGGTGAAACAATAAAACGAATGCAATAAGGCTGAAAGTCGCGTGGCCTGTCACGTGACTCTCGCTCCGCCTACTGCTCGAGTTTCATCTGCCTCCTGCACTCAGTCTGCCCGTGGCGTCTGTTTTAAGTAGTTGACGTTTTGTCTGTGCGTCGGAAAATGTTGAGTGTACAGAAAGAACAGCGTGTTGACATCAAATTTTGTTTCAAACTAGGAAAATCTGCAAGTGAAACGTTTGTAATGTTACAACAAGTGTACGGCGATGATTGTTTATCGCGAACACAAGTGTTTGAGTGGTTTAAACGATTTAAAGATGGCCGCGAAGACACCAGTGATGACACTCGCACTGGCAGACCATTGTCAGCAAAAACTGATGCAAACATTGAAAAAATCGGTAAACTTGTTGGACAAGATCGCCGTTTAACAATCAGAGCAGTGTCTGAGTTAACACGAGTTGACAAGGAAAGTGTTAGGCAGATTCTTCATGAAAATGGTTCCAAAGTGTCTCACAATTGAACAGAAGGAACGCCGAAGAATGATTTGTTCTGACATCCTGGAAAACATTGAAAGTAATCCCACCTTCTTACAAAATGTTTTTACTTGCGATGAATCGTGGTTTTTTACTTAAGATCCCGAAACTAAACGCCAATCGATGCATTGGAAAACTCCTGGTTCTCCACGACAAAAAAAAGCACGAATGTCAAAATCGAAATTCAAGGCAATGATGATTGTTTTTTTTTGACATCAAAGGGATTTTGCACATTGATTGGGTGCCAGAGGGACAAACAGTGAATCAGCATTACTACATTAGCGTCCTGGCTACCCTACGTGAGCGAGTACGGAGAAAACGGAACGATTTGTGGAGAAAAAAGTCATGGATCCTTCACCAAGACAATGCCCCAGCTCACAGTGTGTTGTCAGTGAAGACGTTTTTGGCAAAACACAACATTCCCATCTTAGATCATCCACCCTACTCACCTGAATTGCCCCCCTGTGACTTTTTTCTTTTCCCTAAAGTCAAGTCAGCTTTGAAAGGAGCTAGATTTGAGACTGTTGAAGCAGTAAAAGAAAAAGCGACGGAAGTAATGTATGGACTTACCGAAAATGATCTGCAGCATTGCTATGAACAGTGGAAAATTCGTATGGAGCGGTGTAGAGACCGAGGAGGAGAGTACATTGAAGGAGATAACATGAAATAGTAAATAATTGTAAATAAATGTTTTTTCCAGCATCAGTGCGGTTTTTTTCTAGCCGCACCTCGTATCTCGCTGCAGTGCTGGGGAGAGGCGTATGGACAGATCGCCAAATCTGTCGCCAATCCCTCGTTGGATATTTAAGTTCGACAACATTGCTGCCATGGGGATCCTTGTAGAAGGTATCTGTAACCAAACATAACTAAAGTCAATAAAGAATCGCGCGACGCGAGGAAAAGAAGGCGATATTGTGCCCACCGCCACCGGCGTTTCAAAGCACAGGGAAAGAAGCACGTCCAGGATCGCCGACGTGATGGCGTGTTGCCGTTGGTTCCATGTCCATACCGTCGCTCGCAGGTATAGAGCTAGAGCCTTGTTCCGCACGTCCTCCAGAATGGTGTGGGAGAGTTAAAGTCTAGTATTTGCCCTTAAACAACATCCCTTGGCTGACATAGTATCCAAAGGCCGCCATTAATCTGTCAGCAATACCATGTGGCATTGGCAGTACCTGTGCCAGCTGCGGCAGTCGGAAGGCCAGATGAACATCAGTGTATTTCACCCTTTCGAGCAGATCGTGGCTTCGGAGTGATGTGTTGTCAAACGTGCTGGAGCAGACGTCGGTAGTTCGACGCCGCTGATTGCCGTAGCGATCGTGTGAACAATACTCCTAAGCATACCGTCGTAAACGGACTGTTCAGAGCGTCCAGCCATCGTCCGATGTGCATAATCTTGGTTTTATTCATGTTGACCCTGCTAGCCGCTGCTACTCCGTACGTAGGAAGAATGGCAACTACCTTACGTACTTCTTTCTCCGACCGGACAAGCATCATCAAGTCGTCGGCATATGGACGACACGTGAAGGAACTCGCACGCAGTCTGACGCCTGTCAGAGTCCGTCTAGCAGTCTGCATCAATGGTTCGAGCGCTATTGCAAACAGCATCATCTAAAAGAGACATCCTCGCCTACGTGAACTGCAAACAAGAATCGTTCCTACCTCCCTGCCATTGACTCTCACCGTCGAAGGAGCGCCGCGAAGGAGGCGCATGAGGACGGTAATAAAATCGAGAGGTATCGCCATGCATCGCATGGTCGGGTCAAGGAAATCATGGTTGATCCTGTCAAAGGCACGATCAAAATCCACTGCTACGAACGCCGCTCGCATACGAAAAACTTCTGTCAGGGAAATTATGTCACGGTATTCGTCTAGGATAGAATGGATGTTGCTCTGAACCCCCGGTCTGGTCGTAATGTTTTGGATATTACAGTCTTGAGCCTTGCCGACAACATTCGCGCAAAGATCTTGTAGTCAGTATTGAGCATTCTGAGCGATCGAAATTGATCGGCGCTGACAGTCCCTACCGATTTCGGTATTGGTATAAGCAGTGCCGCCATGAACTGCGACGGGACGTCCGTTTCAATATCAACTGGGACATCATTAAATCCGCAAATTCGCGATAAAATCCGAGTGTCAACCCATCTGGCCGAGGGGATTTATGCACCGTACCTTCCGTGAGTGCCCTCCGTATGTCATCTTCCGTTAGGGGTTCCAATAATGCTTCTGTATCCGGACCATCCACCTCCGTTTGCATCTGTCGCAAAATTGCTTCTCCTGTCCGATTGTCCGTCGGCGCCCCAGTGAAAAGGAGGCTGTAATGCTCCAGAAACCCAGCAGCAATGTCCTGTGACGTCAAATGACGATCATCCCCATCATGGAGCACTGTGATCAAGGATGGGCGATTACGCGCATGTCCCTTGGACTCATGATGCATGCTAATACTTTCTCCATCGTCGTTGTCCAAGCACCGAGCACAGATCGATAGTCTCTCCAGTCGACGTCTCGCGATCGATAAAATGCACGCATGAATGCGATGGACTTTCGCTTAACGCTCGGGACATGGGGCCCTGGAGGGCAGGTCACGGAGCACTATGTAGTCATAATCAAGTGTATCTGGGAGCCATTTTGCTTTTTCCTTGCCGTACCTTATGAGAGCTCTTTGTATCGCTGGTTTTGCATATTGCAGCCACCATGAAAGAACCGTATGGTGCATCGGCAGACGGCGAGTGCATGTCTGCCATGTTTCTTCGATCCGCTGGCGACATTCGGGATCCACCAATGAGGATAAATTAAGTTTCCACGAACTACGGCCCCGCCAGACCCGCTGCCGTGAGACGGTTAACGTGCATGAATATGCAAGGTTATCCGTAAAAGCTGTGGGCCGACGATCAGCAGCCAAAACGTGATGTCCTAATCCGTCAGAAACATAAATCCGATCCAGCCTGCCCGCCGAGTGGCTAGTAAAACGTATAGCCCTCTCGCTGCCCATGGATCTTTCCCCAAGTGTCCATTAGTGCCATGTCCCGGTAGATCGTGTGCAATGCGTAGCAGCAGCTGAAATTAGGGGTTTTATCCTTCGGTGTGAGAACACAGTTAAAATCCCATCTTACCAAGACGTGGTCATATCTCCCATGGAATAGGGGCGCAATCTCCTCCGAGTAGAACTGCGCACGCGCCCGTCGATTGTCAGATCCGGAGGGTGCATAGATGTTGACAATACGAATGCCGTTCACGGTCATCGCCAAACCCCGAGCCGAAGGGAGATAATCGAGGTCACACATCGGAACCCTTTCCCGGACTAATATCGCTGTGGCACGTCCTACGACTGGAGTCGGCGCTAGGAAACATTGCAGGTTTCCTGCACCAGCAGAATATCCACGTCTGTGGCGTAAATCATGTCCCGGAAAAGTTGCATCTTTGCAAACGATCGTGCGGTGTTAATGTTCACTGTGCCAGCTTTATATTCTTCATCCGTTGTCGTTGTCATGCTCGTGTCATGTCATTGTATGTGTGTGAAATCTTATGGGACTTAACTGCTAAGGTCATCAGTCCCTAAGCATACACACTACTTAACCTAAATTATCCTAAGGACAAACACACACAGCCATGCCCGTGGGAGGACCCGAACCTCTGCCGGGACCAGCCGTACAGTCCATGACTGCAGCGCCTGAGACTGCTCGGCTAATCCCGCGCGGCATGTCATTGTGAACTCCACTGTGAACTATTCGTGTTCAGAGGTACACAAAACAGGTCCGAACGCTGTTGCAGAGGCAACGGAAAAAGCACGCAAAGTTCAGAAGAACGCGAAATCCTGAAGGTTCGCTAAAATTTACAGACGCGCGAAATTTGGCACGGACTTCAATGCGAGATGCCTTTAATAGGTTCCACAACGAAACATTGTCTCGAAATTTAGTACAAAATCCGAAGAAATTCTGGTCGTATGTAAAGTACACTAGCGGCAAGACGCAGTCAATACCTCCGTTGCGCAGTTCCGATGGCACTGTTACCGACGACTGTGCTGCTAAAGCGGAGTTTTTGAACGCAGTTTTCCGAAATTCCTTCACCAGGGAAGACGAATGGAATATTCCAGAATTTGAAACACGAACAGCTGCTAGCATGAGTTTCTTAGAAGTAGATACCTTAGGGGTTGCGAAGCAACTCAAATCGCTTGATACGGGCAAGTCTTCAGGTCCAGATTGTATACCGATTAGGTTCCTTTCAGATTACGCTGACACAATAGCTCCCTACTTAGCAATCATATACAACCGCTCGCTCACCGATAGATCTGTACCTACAGATTGGAAAATTGCGCAGGTCGCACCAGTGTTTAAGAAGGGTAGTAGGAGTGTAATCCATCGAACTACAGACCTATATCATTGACGTCGGTTTGCAGTAGGGTTTTGGAGCATGTATTGTATTCAAACATTATGAATCACCTTGAAGGGAACGATCCATTGATACGTAATCAGCATGGTTTCAGAAAACATCGTTCTTGTGCAA
Organism: Schistocerca americana; assembly: GCF_021461395.2. Lineage (NCBI taxonomy): Eukaryota > Metazoa > Arthropoda > Insecta > Orthoptera > Acrididae > Schistocerca > Schistocerca americana. Next base: position 654,593,077 of record NC_060120.1, on the reverse strand, counting down.
CGCAGCTAGCTCTTTATTCGCACGAAGTAATGGCCGCTATCGACAGGGGATCTCAAGTTGATTCCGTATTTCTAGATTTCCGGAAAGCTTTTGACAAGCGACTTCTAATCAAGCTGCGGGCCTATGGGGTATCGTCTCAGGTGTGCGACTGGATTCGTGATTTCCTGTCAGGAAGGTCGCAGTTCGTAGTAATAGACGACGGCAAATCATCGAGTAAAACTGAAGTGATATCAGGTGTTCCCCAGGGAAGCGTCCTGGGATCTCTGCTCTTCCTGATCTATATAAATGACCTGGGTGACCATCTGAGCAGTTCTCTTAGGTTGTTCGCAGATGATACTGTAATTTACCGTCTAGTAAGGTCATCCGAAGACCAGTATCAGTTGCAAAGCGATTTATAAAAGATTGCTGTATGGTGTGGCAGGTGGCAGTTAAAGCTAAATAACGAAAAGTGTGAGGTGATCCACATGAGTTCCAAAAGAAATCCGTTGGAATTCGATTACTCCATAAATAGTACAATTCTCAACGCTGTCAATTCAATTAAGTACCTGGGTGTTAAAATTACGAACAACTTCAGTTGGAAAGACCAAAGGTTACATTGGCAGGACGCTTAGAAGATGCAACAAGTCGACTAAAGAGACAGCTTACACTACACTCGTTCGTCCTCTGTTAGAATATTGCTGCCCTGTGTGGGATCCTTACCAGGTGGTATTGACGGAGGACATCGAAAGGGTGTATAAAAGGGCAGCTCGTTTTGTATTATCACGATATGATACGCGAGTTGGGATGGAAGTCATTAAAGCAAAGACGTTTTTCGTCGCGGCGAGATCTATTTACGAAATTTCAGTCGCCAACTTTCTCTTCCGAATGCGAAATTATGTTGTTGAGCCCAACCTACATAGGTAGGAATGATCATCAAAATAAATAAGAGAAATCAGAGCTCGAACAGAAAGGTTTAGGTGTTCGTTTTTCCCGCGCGCTGTTCGGGAGTGGAATGGTAGAGAGATAGTATGATTGTGATTCGATGAACCCTCTGCCAAGTACTTAAGTGTGAATTGCAGAGTAATCATGTAGATGTGGATGTAGAGGGGTGCCCGCCAAAGGGCTGCACTTCGTTGTTTTCGTTCTGTGGTGTGCATCCTATAAGTGAGTCATCAAGTGGGGGTGCCAGTTCCTGTATCTCCTCGATTGGTTCTGCTCAGTCGCAGTGGTCATCAATCCCAGGAATTTCCTCTGATGTATTTCGACGTATCTGCCGGGACATTGGTGTCCCTGACTCCTCCGTCCTCAGTCAGTGTCAATGAAGAGGGACCGCCTGAGGGGCAGGACATCCGGTCACCATCTGAAGGAATGCTGTCATCGTCATCTAAAGGCACGTGTTTCGTGTCAGACATTTCTTCGACTCTAATAACATCTGTGTCCCCTAGGCTTCGGGAGGACGTGTCTCCCGAACTATAGCGACGCCTTTTTGCGACGCTTCTGCGATCGTTGTTTACGTGCCCTGCTCTCTGCCGCCGTAGATGACACCTCACTGTGTTCGTCGAGCGTTTTTTGGTCCATTGCTGCCACCACTGTCTCGACCTCCACTTCAACGCCACATGCTACATGTGAGGGTGTGGAAGGTTCCTCCCTCATCTGAAGTGACGTGGGTCCAGGGGCGTTCTCCGTGTCACCTCCATGATCCTAGAATTCGGTTTGCTCTTGCATCAGCACGTTCATAACACGCTCCAAACTCGGACACCTCCCAGCGGGCCACCGACACGTACGTCATCGGTAGTTGCGTGGGAACTTCTCGCTGTGACGCTTCTCCATGTGGCAGTTGCATGACGCGTCGTTTTATGCACTCCCAGAATGTGCGTGGCTGGCCATCGAAAATCACAATAGCTCGACATGTTCCAGTATATAAATGAGAAGCGATATGCTTGTTAAGGACGACATACACCTGTCGGACGCCATTTAGCACGGGATAGGTACTAAAACTCGACGAGCGTTCAGGCGTATGACTGAGTACCGTCCAAGATGCGAATAATTATAGGCCTATTTCGCTTACGTCAATCTGTTGTAGAATAATGGAACATGTTTTGTGTTCTCGTATTATGACGTTCTTAGATAATACAAATCTCCTTCATCATAACCAACATGGATTCCGCAAACAGAGATCATGTGAAACTCAGCTCGCCCTATTTGCCCAAGAAATTCACAGTGCTGTAGACACTGGCGAGCAGATTGATGCCGTATTCCTGGACTTCAGGAAGGCATTTGATACGGTTCCGCACTTACGTTTAGTGAAAAAAATACGAGCTTACGGAATATCGGACCAGGTTTGTGATTGGATTCAGGATTTCCTAGAAGAAAGAACACAACATGTCATTCTTAACGGTTCAAAATCTGCAGATGTAGAGGTAATTTCGGGAGTACCGCAGGGAAGCGTGATAGGACCTTTATTGTTTACAATATACATAAATGACTTAGTTGACAACATCGGTAGCTCCGTGAGGCTATTTGCAGATGACACGGTTGTCTACAAGAAAGTAGCAACATCAGAAGACTCGTACGTACTCCAGGAGGACCTGCAGAGGATTAATGCATGGTGCGACAGCTGGCAGCTTTCCCTAAACGTAGATAAATGTAATATAATGCGCATACATCGGGGCAGAAATCCATTCCAGTACGATTATGCCATAGGTGGTAAATCATTGGAAGCGGTAACGACCGTAAAATACTTAGGAGTTACTATCCGGAGCGATCTGAAGTGGAATGATCACATAAAACAAATAGTGGGAAAAGCAGGCGCCAGGTTGAGATTCATAGGAAGAATTCTAAGAAAATGTGACTCATCGACGAAAGAAGTAGCTTACAAAACGCTTGTTCGTCCGATTCTTGAGTATTGCTCATCAGTATGGGACCCTTACCAGGTTGGATTAATAGAAGAGATAGACATGATCCAGCGAAAAGCAGCGCGATTCGTCATGGGGACATTTAGTCAGCGCGAGAGCGTTACGGAGATGCTGAACAAGCTCCAGTGGCGGACACTTCAAGAAAGGCGTTACGCAATACGGAGAGGTTTATTATCGAAATTACGAGAGAGCACATTCCGGGAAGAGATGGGCAACATATTACTACCGCCCACATATATCTCGCGTAATGATCACAACGAAAAGATCCGAGAAATTAGAGCAAATACGGAGACTTACAAGCAGTCGTTCTTCCCACGCACAATTCGTGAATGGAACAGGGCGTAATGGGGCCCCTTAGGGAAATGGCAGCAAGAGAGGGGAAGAAAACCAATGTGCACTCCGTGTGCATACCGGGGGGAGTCATTCCAGATGTGGAAAGGGTCCTTCCGGATGCCATGGAGGGTACAGGGTGCACCCATCTGCAGGTGGTCGCTCATGTCGGCACCAATGATGTGTGTCGCTATGGATCGGAGGAAATCCTCTCTGGCTTCCGGCGGCTATCTGATTTGGTGAAGACTGCCAGTCTCGCTAGCGGGATGAAAGCAGAGCTCACCATCTGCAGCATCGTCGACAGGACTGACTGCGGACCTTTGGTACAGAGCCGAGTGGAGGGTCTGAATCAGAGGCTGAGACGGTTCTGCGACCGTGTGGGCTGCAGATTCCTCGACTTGCGCCATAGGGTGGTGGGGTTTCGGGTTCCGCTGGATAGGTCAGGAGTCCACTACACGCAACAAGCGGCTACACGGGTAGCAGGGGTTGTGTGGCGTGGGCTGGGCGGTTTTTTAGGTTAGATGGCCTTGGGCAAGTACAGAAAGGGCAACAGCCTCAACGGGTGTGGGGCAAAGTCAGGACATGCGGGGACCAAGCAGCAATCGGTATTGTAATTGTCAACTGTCGAAGCTGCGTTGGTAAAGTACCGGAACTTCAAGCGCTGATAGAAAGCACCGAAGCTGAAATCGTTATAGGTACAGAAAGCTGGCTTAAGCCAGAGATAAATTCTGCCGAAATTTTTACAAAGGTACAGACAGTGTTTAGAAAGGATAGATTGCATGCAACCGGTGGTGGAGTGTTCGTCGCTGTTAGTAGTAGTTTATCCTGTAGTGAAGTAGAAGTGGATAGTTCCTATGAATTATTATGGGTGGACGTTACACTAAACAACCGAACTAGGTTAATAATTGGCTCCTTTTACCGACCTCCCGACTCAGCAGCATTAGTGGCAGAACAACTGAGAGAAAATTTGGAATACATTTCATATAAATTTTCTCAGCATGTTATAGTCTTAGGTGGAGATTTCAATTTACCAGATATAGACTGGGACACTCAGATGTTTAGGACGGGTGGTAGGGACAGAGCATCGAGTGACATTATACTGAGTGCACTATCCGAAAATTACCTCGAGCAATTAAACAGAGAACCGACTCGTGGAGATAACATCTTGGACCTACTGATAACAAACAGACCCGAACTTTTCGACTCTGTATGTACAGAACAGGGAATCAGTGATCATAAGGCCGTTGCAGCATCCCTGAATATGGAAGTTAATAGGAATATAAAAAAAAGGGAGGAAGGTTTATCTGTTTAGCAAGAGTAATAGAAGGCAGATTTCAGACTACCTAACAGATCAAAACGAAAATTTCTGTTCTGACACTGACAATGTTGAGTGTTTATGGAAAAAGTTCAAGGCAATCGTAAAATGCGTTTTAGACAGGTACGTGCCGAGTAAAACTGTGAGGGACGGGAAAAACCCACCGTGGTTCAACAACAAAGTTAGGAAACTACTGCGAAAGCAAAGAGAGCTCCACTCCAAGTTTAAACGCAGCCAAAACCTCTCAGACAAACAGAAGCTAAACGATGTCAAAGTTAGCGTAAGGAGGGCTATGCGTGAAGCGTTCATTGAATTCGAAAGTAAAATTCTATGTACCGACTTGACAGAAAATCCTAGGAAGTTCTGGTCTTACGTTAAATCAGTAAGTGGCTCGAAACAGCATATCCAGACACTACGGGATGATGATGGCATTGAAACAGAGGATGACACGCGTAAAGCTGAAATACTAAACACCTTTTTCCAAAGCTGTTTCACAGAGGAAGACCGCACTGCAGTTCCTTCTCTAAATCCTCGCACAAACGAAAAAATGGCTGACATCGAAATAAGTGTCCAAGGAATAGAAAAGCAACTGGAATCACTCAATAGAGGAAAGTCCACTGGACCTGACGGGATACCAATTCGATTCTACACAGAGTACGCGAAAGAACTTGCCCCCCTTCTAACAGCCGTGTACCGCAAGTCTCTAGAGGAACGGAGGGTTCCAAATGATTGGAAAAGAGCACAGATAGTCCCAGTCTTCAAGAAAGGTCGTCGAGCAGATGCGCAAAACTATAGACCTATATCTCTTACGTCGATCTCTTGTAGAATTTTAGAACATGTTTTTTGCTCGCGTATCATGTCATTTCTGGAAACCCAGAATCTACTATGTAGGAATCAACATGGATTTCGGAAACAGCGATCGTGTGAGACCCAACTCGCCTTATTTGTTCATGAGACCCAGAAAATATTAGATACAGGCTCCCAGGTAGATGCTATTTTTCTTGACTTCCGGAAGGCGTTCGATACAGTTCCGCACTGTCGCCTGATAAACAAAGTAAGAACCTACGGAATATCAGACCAGCTGTGTGGCTGGATTGAAGAGTTTTTAGCAAACAGAACACAGCATGTTGTTGTCAATGGAGAGACGTCTACAGACGTTAAAGTAACCTCTGGCGTGCCACAGGGGAGTGTTATGGGACCATTGCTTTTCACAATATATATAAATGACTTAGTAGATAGTGTCGGAAGTTCCATGCGGCTTTTCGCGGATGATGCTGTAGTATACAGAGAAGTTGCTGCATTAGAAAATTGTAGCGAAATACAGGAAGATCTGCAGCGGATAGGCACTTGGTGCAGGGAGTGGCAACTGACCCTTAACATAGACAAATGTAATGTATTGCGAATACATAGAAAGAAGGATCCTTTATTGTGTGATTATATGATAGCGGAACAAACACTGGTAGCAGTTACTTCTGTAAAATATCTGAGAGTATGCGTACGGAACGATTTGAAGTGGAATGATCATATAAAATTAATTGTTGGTAAGGCGGGTACCAGGTTGAGATTCATTGGGAGAGTGCTTAGAAAATGTAGTCCATCAACAAAGGAGGTGGCTTACAAAACACTCGTTCGACCTATACTTGAGTATTGCTCATCAGTGTGGGATCCGTACCAGGTCGGGTTGACGGAGGAGATAGAAAAGATCCAAAGAAGAGCGGCGCGTTTCGTCACCGGGTTATTTGGTAACCGTGATAGCGTTACGGAGATGTTTAATAAACTCAAGTGGCAGACTCTGCAAGAGAGGCGCTCTGCATCGCGGTGTAGCTTGCTCGCCAGGTTTCGAGAGGGTGCGTTTCTGGATGAGGTATCGAATATATTGCTTCCCCCTACTTATACCTCCCGAGGAGATCACGAATGTAAAATTAGAGAGATTAGAGCGCGCACGGAGGCTTTCAGACAGTCGTTCTTCCCGCGAACCATACGCGACTGGAACAGGAAAGGGAGGTAATGACAGTGGCACGTAAAGTGCCCTCCGCCACACACCGTTGGGTGGCTTGCGGAGTATCAATGTAGATGTAGATGTAGAAGGGGGGATCAGATAGTGGTACAATAAGTACCCTCCGCCACACACCGTAAGGTGGCTCGCGGAGTATAGATGTAGATGTAGATGTAGATGGTGGAAGCGATTCAATAACCATCGATTCTGGTACCTCAAACGGCAATTCAAAGATCCGAATGACCCTCACACCCACGCGTGAAGGAGCTACTGTTACATCGCTGATATGGCCATAAGAGTGTCGAAATTTAAATCCTCTTTGAGCAGCGGCGATAGTTCTTTCACACGCAGCTTCATCGGTCATCTTGACGTACATTGTACTACTTATAATGGATAGGTGTATTCCAGTTAGATCCATAGCAGGTAAACGAACTTCTTCCATCAGAAAACGCTCTATTTCGAAAGACTACGGTCTGGCATATTCGTTGTCAAACGTAAATTGGAGTGTAGTCTTTCTAAAACTGTGTGCCATGGCGATCTAGTTAGACAGCACGCGCGAATATCGGCGGTGAAAACACTTCCTCGTCCACGCGCGCCCACGGCCGGGACAACAGGTCCGTGCCGCTCCACCGTCTAAAGTAGACTGATGAATAGAGTTGATTCATTAATGTGATTTGACTTGACACTCGGATTATTCATTCTCTTCATACCTTGTCAGCGCAGAAGCAGTCCATGCTTAACGCCCGTGTAGCTAGTACATTTTATCACGTAATCAGCTTTCAGCACCCAACTTATGACCATTAATTTGTTTCACAGAGTCATTTCATATTTCGTATGTAATTTGCATTTCTACATCTGTGGATAAGAAAGAGTGTGTAAACGAAGATAAAAATTCTGTTTCCGCCCGGGATCGAACCGGGGACCTTCCGCGTGTTAGGCGGATGTGATAACCACTACACCACGGAAACAGATGGTAACACTACACTCTAAATTTGAACATATAGTTTTTATTTACGCACATTAAAAGCAAAATTAGGTATAGTAGGAACTTTCTTTTTCGTGTTTAGTACCTTTTTCAAATTAACTTATTTCTGAAAAGTGTGGTTCATAGTAGTAGGTGCCAGTAATGTGGCTGACAGGAGTCGGTATTAATATAGTTGTGTCTTGTGAGCAGACCAGCTGCATGCGGTACATGTGCCGTTGAGGCAGAGAAGCTCCGTTGGTCAGTGTGTGGGCCGCCAGGGATTCCTGGCTGGTTAAGCCACTGCGGGCAAACAGCTGCGCGACACCCACCACGTCAGCTGGCTGACACACTGTCGTTCCTCGCTTTTCGTACTACTATAAAACATAACTGGAAAGAAAATTCGTAACATTTTATGCTCATGTCACCACTGCAGTAAGTAAGGCTCAGCCCTGGAAGCGAGGCCCCCTCTAGCAGTTACATCGCCCCCTTATATACCTCCAACAAAAATCAAATCATTTTATTTAAATTTTAATGAAAATATACTTTTAGAAAGAAACATATAACATAACATTGCTAATGAAGCAACAGTAAAAATTATTTAATTATCTGTACTTAGCCACTAACTAATAACATTATAATTTTTACATTTTTAAATTTCATTATTTTGAAAATAAAACAAGATAATGTCAAGTACGCTAAAATCATAAAAAAGATTTTTTTTTTAACTTTCAGTTCTGCAGAGTCTCTTGCTACATCTTTTAAATTTACTTATCAACGATCTAAAGCTCAATTGCCAAAATGCTCAAACCATAATGACGATTTTTTGTAGTCGAACGGCAAAAAGATTTCAATTAATTTTAACTTATAAGAACTACTTTCGTGATTTGCCACAGTTTTTGGTGTTGTTGGGAATATTCTTAAAGGACTAGTAAGATTTGGGAAAAATTTAACTTTCACATTAAACTCAGTGCATTGCTTAGGCTTTCTTTTTTTTTTTTTTGCCCAAAAGCACAGAGAAAGCTCAAATTTCCTCTGCTAGTTCTACCCCATTAATCAATTCTTTAGACGATGACCGGTTTCAGTCCGTAATGAGCATCCTCAGATCTTTTTTATACCATGTCTTAAAGGAGATTTGAGGATGGTCATTACGGACTGAAACCGGTCATCGTCTAAAGAATTGATATTGTGATCAAAGAATGGAATAAAAAAACATTTGACAGTATTGGATCACTGTTTGTATACGCGACTATGTCGCAGTTTGTGCTATTAAAATCTTATATATTATTTGAGAATTGAAAATAGTTACTATGATTTCTAAGTTGACCAAATCTAACATGTAGTGTATTTAGTGCTTGGTTAATTGCAAAATTAAATAAAAAGTATTTTATATTGTTCTTTTGGATCTTTGCTAGATTAGTCTCGTACGAGACCTTCCTTTTTATTCTTATGGCGAATACTTATAAGCAAGGCGCATGACTGCTGCTCATGTTACTGCGAGCCACGTAACAACATGTCACACAGCAGCGACAGTGGCGCCCCGGAACGAACGGAGAACCTTCGCCACGGCCGAGATCGGCGAAAAATCAGACGCTCTCTTTCGTCCAGCAACAGACCGCGCTGCGAGATACGTCGTTACAAAAATGAAAATTTACGCACCCGACGCTGCGGAAACCTCTCGCATAACTAAAACCTAAATTTTATGTTTGGATGCAGTAATATTTTTCTGGTACTGAATAATTAATACATCAATTTTTTTTTCTCACAGTCATAGCCAACACGCGGTCCTAAATTTCGTCTCCCCGGACAAATGTCAGGGTTGTCCGCCCTTATGGCGGGCCCTGCTCTATGAAGTTTAGAAACATAAACGTTACGTTTCAAAAGCTTAAAAATTTCCTATTCCGTCAAGAAATTGTTAATTCGTTAATCTTTCAAATGGACGTGAGCCTAGGAAATGTTTCGTCAGGCGACGGAACTTTATGTGGTGTCACCGCCAGACACCACACTTGCTAGGTGGTAGCCCTTTAAATCGGCCGCGGTCCGCTAGTATACGTCGGACCCGCGTGTCACCACTGTCAGTAATTACAGACGGAGCGCCACCACACGGCAGGTCTAGAGAGACGTCCTGGCACTCGCCCCAGTTGTACAGCCGCCGTTGCTAGGAAAGGTTCACTGAGAATTACGCTCTCATTTGCCGAGACGATAGTTAGCATAGCCTTCAGCTAAGTCAATTGCTACGACCTAGCAAGGCGCCATTTATCCTTTGCTATGTATCTAATGAAGCATGTACAGTAACAAGACCAATGTTCACCAATTGTGGATTAAAGTTAAGTATTCCATAAGCTACGTACTTTTCTTTATAGCATTCATTACGTATCCTGTTTCAGACCTCACGTCATCCTGTGTGAGTTTAAGCTCGTGCCTTTCGGTTACCCGTCACTGTGGACTGACTGTCTTGTCAGTCCACAACACTTTACAATGCAGTGAACGCCTCGAAAACTGCCGACAGCCTGCCATCGTTCCGGAAGTAGCCCCGTCGCGTTACTGTCGCCTGTCTGTCGTACACGAGTGGCCGCAACTGCTGTTCCCGCAAATAACTGTCAGGTGTCACTGTCCTGCGCGGTCTAAACTGCTGCTGACGTAACTCGCTGACTCACCAGCAGCGAAGCTGAGCTGGAGCCGCACTCGATACTGCTGATGCAATTCTGCGCACACCTAATAACACATAGTACGTTATCTTCAGTTAGCGAGAGATTAAGAATCTTGTTCTCCGCGTGATATAACGTAATCAGTTCATCCCCAAAACCCGTGTATTTGGATTTTTTCTATTACAGGCATCATCAGATCGTTTTTTCATACAGTCTGTGCAGGGATTTCCTAATTTGGAATTTTTTGATATGTTAAATGAACTGCAAGGACGCAGTGTGTTAATCGTAGACACGAGTATTTCTTCGATAATTACCTCTTATATTATTTTCTACCTCTATATTTGCATGCAGCTAGTACTAAATAAAGTGTGTGGGGGTCAACGGCCATAACCGTAATTTATCACCTGCTCAGTAGTTTTATTCGGCCAACTGAGCTGTTAGACGAGATTGAAACAAACTGCAAGATACACAACTTGATTTCACATTTTAATGACCTACTCGGGAAAGGTCACACATTCACCTTCGAGAATGAAGGAAAAATGCAAGTTTATTCGTATTAGAGTACTGCTATTGCACCACTGCTGCTTTTGTCGACGACGAGGAGGGAACACAAACTCTAAAGGAAAGATGATGCGGAAGGAAATATACTGCGTCATTTTCAAAGAAATAATCCCGGTATTCGCCTTAATCTATTTAACGAAACGACGGAAAACAAATCAGGATGGCTGGATTGGACTTCGAACCCTGCTCCTCTCCAATGCAAGTCTTGTCTGCTAACCGTACGCCACTTCGCACAGAGTAAATAAAACTATTCGATGCTAATGCAGCTACAGGTAAGCAGACGTACTTACCAAAAGACACCAACACTCCCTGGAATTGCACTCGTATGGCTGTGCTACTTTCCTGTTGTCTGTTTTTCTCATTGTCTGGAAAATAGTAATCGCTCGGATAATAATGTTGCATCGTCTAATGCCACATTCCTTTCGTACTTAGGCTTCTCTCATCTGAAACTGCAGGTCATACTGTACTTCACTTATACTTCCTGGCAGGCAGTCCAACTTATTAGCATGTACAAGGGAGAGTCAAATGAAAACGAGACGGGTCGATAGAAGTACGTAAACTGTCTATTATTTCAAAAGTGCTCACTGTAACTTGTAATACATTTATGCCACAGTAAGACAAGACGGTTAATGTCTTCATGGAAAAATGTATGCTATTGCCTACGGAACTATGATTCTACCTATGTGTGCATGTCTTCGTCCGAAGCAAATCGACAACCACGAATGTCTTTATTCAGGGTTCCAAGAATACGGAAATCGCATGGGTATAGATCGGGACTGTGTAAGGGCTTCCCAGAGAAACGTCTGTATCGTAGTCGAATCAACAGGCGCGCCAGGTCCGGGAAAATCATGACAGCCTTTTTGTTTAACTGCAAGGGCCCGCTCCTTATTGACGTTCTGGAGCACGGCGTCACAATTGGCACACAGAGGTACGTGGACACTTCGCAAAAACTGAAGTGCGCGAACTAATCGAAACGCTCAGAAATGTTGACGGTCTGTTACACGATAATACCTACCAACACGTTGCCACGATTGTTTTGATTAAGCTGCAAAAGTTTAGCTGGGATGCCCTTACATATGCTCCATACTGTCCTGATCTGTCCACACGTGATTTCCATATTTTTGGAGCCCTGAATAAAGATATTTGTGGCCGTCGATTTGCGCCGGACGAAGAAATGTACGCGTGGGTAGAATCATGGTTTCGTAGGCAGTCGCAAACATTTTTTCATGAAGGTATTGACCGTCTTGTCCCACTGTGGGATAAATGTATTAACAGTTATACGGATTACTTTCTACATAATTAACAACTGACCTACTGTTTTCCGTAGGTCTAGTTTTCATTTGTCTGTCAATTATAAACTTTTGGTGAAATGTGGAAGGGGCTACACAGCCATTTTTGTCCAAGGAATCCATTTTTTATTTGCTGAATTCCATGACATCGCTGATTCAAAGAATTTACATCTAATACTAATGCATGTTGATAAGTCTAACAATTAATTTTCTTGTCACTTGAATTAACATCTCGGTACAAAGGCTCGGAAAATGGACACGAGAACCTTAACTTGAAAGTATTTATCAGTTATACCAAGGGATATATTATTTGATGTAAAATGGTTAATTAGAAGACGTAAATTGGATAACTGAGCTGAAGTAAAATTACGGGATCAGATGTCAACTCACCTGATTCGTGTGAAAAATACCCATTGTTAGTGTGCACAACGGCACGCGGAGTAATTTGTATGTGACTTCATTATATTTACAGTCAGATTCCCACTGAACCAACACGTGCAAACTACTCCTTCTCCAAAATAAGAAGGTTTTGATTTGCTGACTATATCAGTGTAAATGATAAGAACATAGTTGTGTGTGTTTTATCGTTTAAAGATCAATAAACCGAATCATTGGACATCATCTTTCACTGCAGAGGATCCTTGTCTTCCCTGCTTATTAATTTTGTGTGCCAGTTAATTACAGGCAAGTCGTGGGTAGTAGGCACACGATGTAATCTATTTCTGCGTTGTCTCCCTTAGAAAGATGCGTTTGCTTTCAAAATAAATGAAGTGAAGTATTTCTAAAAAGGAGGTGGAAATGTTATAATTTGAAAACTTTATGGAAATCTTCCATCATACATGTATGGCAGCAGATTAAACGTATTGTCTGTATGCATCAGTGGTCTGTGTAGTAGCTAGCTAACTCAAACAGTTATTGCCTCCACTGGATGCAAGAGCTGTGGCCACTTATTTAGCCACTGTATACTGCCATTCTGACAGGGGCGTGTAGAAACATGAACCTAGCCGATTTTCTTCTCCTCTTTTGGGCACTTTGCCAGCTATATGGACCAGGCTTCCCGCTGACATCGGCAGATGCAGCTCATGTTGTTACATGGTGTTGCTGCTGGCGCTGGCTGCTGTAGTTCCTATTAGTCAGTGTGTGAACCATTGTGCTCGTATTGATCAGACAGACAGCTGTTGAACAGGGCTGACAAGCTGGTTAGAACTTGTTATTTAATCAACTTAATGGTTGTTACTGTAGAGTTCTGTGCAGACTTGAGCCACCTCAGACGCTGCAGTTGTGATATTTCACTTCCCCATTGAAGTTTTATAGCTGGAGATACACTGCAACAGCTTGTTGTCGAAGGTTTTATCCAATATTAACACTCGAAAAGGTTATCAAGGTGAATAGCATAGGAAATCATTTCTACTGTGGTCAGTTTCTATAGTTTCGTGTACAAACGCTTTCGCGCCAAACAGTTGTTTGTGCAGTTCTATTCTGATATAAGTGCACAGACGACCCCTATAACAGTCAATCGGAAACATAAGCTGAAGTGCTGTACTGAACGCATCTGATCGAATCGCAGTGTACTATAAGTGTACTCTACCTCAATGAAAGTAGCCATTTGTATTGCGTGGCTGTCAGCACTTCTGGCGATGAGAATTTGTACTATAAAACTATGTGAGATTGTTCGCACTTTGTATCTGCACAGCGAGTGGACTAATGTGTGCAAACCTAGCTTACCACTTAGCGTGCAAATGGACAAAACATCTGAACTGTCTTCTCAAGCCCAGGGAGTTAAACAGACATTCTACACTCCTGGAAATTGAAATAAGAACACCGTGAATTCATTGTCCCAGGAAGGGGAAACTTTATTGACACATTTCTGGGGTCAGATACATCACATGATCACACTGACAGAACCACAGGCACATAGACACAGGCAACAGAGCATGCACAATGTCGGCACTAGTACAGTGTATATCCACCTTTCGCAGCAATGCAGGCTGCTATTCTCCCATGGAGACGATCGTAGAGATGCTGGATGTAGTCCTGTGGAACGGCTTGCCATACCATTTCCACCTGGCGCCTCAGTTGGACCAGCGTTCGTGCTGGACGTGCAGACCGCGTGAGACGACGCTTCATCCAGTCCCAAACATGCTCAATGGGGGACAGATCCGGAGACCTTGCTGGCCAGGGTAGTTGACTTACACCTTCTAGACCACGTTGGGTGGCACGGGATACATGCGGACGTGCATTGTCCTGTTGGAACAGCAAGTTCCCTTGCCGGTCTAGGAATGGTAGAACGATGGGTTCGATGACGGTTTGGATGTACCGTGCACTATTCAGTGTCCCCTCGACGATCACCAGTGGTGTACGGCCAGTGTAGGAGATCGCTCCCCACACCATGATGCCGGGTGTTGGCCCTGTGTGCCTCGGTCGTATGCAGTCCTGATTGTGGCGCTCACCTGCACGGCGCCAAACACGCATACGACCATCATTGGCACCAAGGCAGAAGCGACTCTCATCGCTGAAGACGACACGTCTCCAATCGTCCCTCCATTCACGCCTGTCGCGACACCACTGGAGGCGGGCTGCACGATGTTGGGGCGTGAGCGGAAGACGGCCTAACGGTGTGTGGTACCGTAGCCCAGCTTCATGGAGACGGTTGCGAATGGTCCTCGCCGATACCCCAGGAGCAACAGTGTCCCTAATTTGCTGGGAAGTGGCGGTGCGGTCCCCTACGGCACTGCGTAGGATCCTACGGTCTTGGCGTGCATCCGTGCGTCGCTGCGGTCCGGTCCCTGGTCGACGGGCACGTGCACCTTCCGCCGACCACTGGCGACAACATCGATGTACTGTGGAGACCTCACGCCCCACGTGTTGAGCAATTCGGCGGTACGTCCACCCGGCCTCCCGCATGCCCACTATACGCCCTCGCTCAAAGTCCGTCAACTGCACATACGGTTCACGTCCACGCTGTCGCGGCGTGCTACCAGTGTTAAAGACTGCGATGGAGCTCCGTATGCCACGGCAAACTGGCTGACACTGGCGGCGGCGGTGCACAAATGCTGCGCAGCTAGCGCCATTAGACGGCCAACACCGCGGTTCCTGGTGTGTCCGCTGTGCCGTGCGTGTGATCATTGCTTGTACAGCCCTCTCGCAGTGTCCGGAGCAAGTATGGTGGGTCTGACACACCGGTGTCAATGTGTTCTTTTTTCCATTTCCAGGAGTGTATATAAATATGAACCTGGCCCTGTAAATCTTTACAAATGCTGCCGTCACTCAACTAGAATGCATGAATTAATAAAAGTGAAAGTCTGGGATCTACTCTAGAAATACAGAGCAGCTATTCCATTTTTTATTCTATATATAGTTTATCAACCGTGCTTTCAGGGGTCAAGTGATACACAACAATCATGTTCAATAACTTTCAACACTTAATAACAAAATATTTAACTCTTGGACATATTGCATTGACGACTATTAAAATCGTTATCTCTACATATGAATTTTTTTTTATCACTGGAAAGAATGATTAAAATCTTCCTTAGCTCATTTACGTCTATGATGTTGTATCTGGTTAATGCACTGTGTTGGTGGAGAATACATTTACTTTTTAAACCAATGAAAAAAACTCATGTACTCCATGTGAGGGCAGGTTAGAATCCTACCTTCTGATATTCAATGGTCAAAGTCTATGCAAGTTGGAGTGAGCAAAATCTCGACTCAACATTTACTGTGACTTAATGCACGATGGTACTTCACTAGGCAGCATCTGCAATGCCGTTGTCTCCATGCTGGATCTGAAACTTTAATTACCTATTCTGGCCTGGACTGAATTCACTCAGTCTCAAGTTATTTGCGTTCCGTAGAACATTAATTTTCCCTTGCCGAAATAATGGCTGTTGCACACTTGCTAAGGGTTGGAGCGATGTGTACAATTTCTTTGCCTGCAAAAATTCCCACAGGAATAATTAACTACCTCTTTGCTATCTGTTGCCACGATATGTGATGTGTAACATCCACACTTCATCTACATCTACATCTACATCTACATGACTACTCTGCAATTCACATTTAAGTGCTTGGCAGAGGGTTCATCGAACCACAATCATACTATCTCTCTACCATTCCACTCCCGAACAGCGCGCGGGAAAAACGAACACCTAAACCTTTCTGTTCGAGCTCTGATTTCTCTTATTTTATTTTGATGAACATTCCTACCTATGTAGGTTGGGCTCAACAAAATATTTTCGCATTCGGAAGAGAAAGTTGGCGACTGAAATTTCGTAAATAGATCTCGCCGCGACGAGAAACGTCTTTGCTTCAATGACTTCCATCCCAGCTCGCGTATCGTATTTGCCACACTCTCTTCCCTATTACGCGATAATACAACCGAGCTGCCCTTTTATACACCCTTTCGATGTCCTCCGTCAATCCCACCTGGTGAGGATCCCACACCGCGCAGCAATATTTTAACAGTGGACGAACGAGTGTAGTGTAAGCTGTCTCTTTAGTGGACTTGTTGCATCTTCTAAGCGTCCTGCCAATGAAACGCAACCTTTGGCTCACCTTCCTCACAATACTAGCTATGTGGTCTTTCCAACTGAAGTTGTTCGTAATTTTAACACCCAGGTACTTAATTGAATTGACAGCGTTGAGAATAGTACTATTTATGGAGTAATCGAATTCCAACGGATTTCTTTTGGAACTCATGTGGATCACCTCACACTTTTCGTTATTTAGCGTTAACTGCCACCTGCCACACCACACAGCAATCTTTTCTAAATCGCTTTGCAACTGATACTGGTCTTCGGATGACCTTACTAGACGGTAAATTACAGTATCATCTGCGAACAACCTAAGAGAACTGCTCAGATGGTCACCCAGATCATTTATATAGATCAGGAACAGCAGAGGTCCCAGGACGCTTCCCTGGGGAACACTTGATATCACTTCAGTTTTACTCGATGATTTGCCGTTTATTACTACGAACTGCGACATTCCTGACAGGAAATCACGAATCCAGTCGCACACCTGAGACGATACCCCATAGGCCCGCAGCTTGATTAGAAGTCGCTTGTGAGGAACAGTGTCAAAAGCTTTCCGGAAATCTAGAAATACAGAATCAACTTGAGATCCCCTGTCGATAGCGGCCATTACTTCGTGCGAATAAAGAGCTAGCTGCGTTGCACAAGAACGATGTTTTCTGAAACCATGCTGATTACGTATCAATAGATCGTTCCAAATGGTTCAAATGGCTCTGAGCACTATGGGACTCAACTGCTGTGGTCATAAGTCCCCTAGAACTACTTAAACCTAACTAACCTAAGGACAGCACACAACACCCAGCCATCACGAGGTAGAGAAAATCCCTGACCCCGCCGGGAATCGAACCCGGGAACCCGGGCGTGGGAAGCGAGAACGCTACCGCACGACCACGAGATGCGGGCAATAGATCGTTCCCTTCGAGGTGATTCATAATGTTTGAATACAATATATGCTCCAAAACCCTACTGCAAACCGACGTCAATGATATAGGTCTGTAGTTCGATGGATTACTCCTACTACCCTTTTTAAACACTGGTGCGAACTGCGCCATTTTCCAATCTGTAGGTACAGATCTATCGGTGAGCGAGCGGTTGTATATGATTGCTAAGTAGGGAGCTATTGTGTCAGCGTAATCTGAAAGGAACCTAATCGGTATACAATCTGGACCTAATTCTACGAAACTCATGCTAGCAGCTGTTCGTGTTTCAAATTCTGGAATATTCCATTCGTCTTCCCTGGTGAAGGAGTTTCGGAAAACTGCGTTCAATAACTCCGCTTTAGCGGCACAGTCGTCGGTAACAGTACGATCGGCACTGCGCAGCGATTGTATTGACTGCGTCTCGCCGCTTGTGTACTTTGCACACGACCAGAATTTCTTCGGATTTTCTACCAAATTTCGAGACAATGTTTCGCTGTGGAACCTATTAAAGGCATCTCGCATTGAAGTCCGTGCCAAATTTCGCGCGTTTGTAAATTTTAGCCAATCTTCGGGATTTCGCGTTCTTCTGAACTTCGCATGCTTTTTCCGTTGCCTCTGCAACAGCACTGGGACCTGTTTTGTGTACCATGGGGGATCAGTTCCTTCTCTTACCAATTTATGAGGTATGAATCTCTCAATTGCTGTTGCTACTATATCTTTGAATCTGAGGCACATCTCGTCTACATTTGCATAGTCAGTTCGGAAGGAATGGAGATTGTCTCTTAGGAAGGCTTCTAGTGACACTTTATCCGCTTTTTTAAATAAAATTATTTTGCGTTTGTTTCTGGTGGATTTGGAAGAAACAGTATTGAGCCTAGCTACAACGACCTTGTGATCTCTAATCCCTGTATCAGTCATGATGCTCTCTATTAGCTCTGGATTGTTTGTGGCTAAGAGGTCAAGTGTGTTTTCGTAGAAAGCAAAGATCTCAATGCTCTCGCTATTTTCCAAACACTTGTGCGGTCCACCGTGAGTCGAGAGAGATATCTAAAAATTTTAGTTCTCAGACTGCTTTTATATAATGGGGATCTCCCAACCGTGTCGCGTCTGCTTCGCCCAGCCAATCGTCGTCTATCTAGAGGTGAATTTTATTTTTCTTGTAGGGTCGCCGCCTAGCCCTGTTAAAGCCATCCAGCCACTTACCCTTGGTCCTGTCTGTATTTACATTAAAAGGAATAATGTATTGTTCTGGCCTTATCCCTTCCTGCATTGAAGCTCGCCGTTGTCTTGTTATGTGGGGTTTTCTGATGCCATTAACCACCTGCTCGGTTCGTCTCCAAAATGCATTTCATTTTAATTTATCTATTCATGCCCCTGTCCATATATTGGCAGATATTTAAAAACTTTGAACATAGCTGCTAAGGTTCAGTGACCGTGTCAGAATTATATTAGAACAAATAAGCCCTCGGTACAACGAGGGCTTATTTGTTCTAATATAATTGGCAGATATTTTTTTTTTTAGTTTTCAGTACATGAGATTACTACAATTGATATAATATAATTATTATTTTATGAGGAACTCATACTGTATTGTACTGTCATTATGGATCTAGCTCTTGTACGGTCTGTAAAAACTGGATGTCTTACAACTACGTAAGTCAATCTTGGTCTATTTTTCCTTAACATTACACCTTAGGAAAGATCATTTTCGACTGAGATAAAATGCAATACACATTTAAAATTGTGAACCTTATTTAATAAGTGCTGAATAGTTGTGAACTGCCTAGTGATACAGATCTGTTTTTGGAAATGTCAGCATAAGACTTCATATTGATGTTGACGATGGAAGTCAGGTCCGAATGTGGTGAAAGTTTAATGATATAACAGATGTTATTTGATGAACATCCCATAAAGTTTGATAATTATCGTACGGTGCTTCGCTTTAAATTGCCGTCACCATATATAAAGAAGTCAGGAAGGACCTATTCCAAGCTGTGTGTGTGAGATGGCTTACAACAAAGACGATGACAATGATGACAATCATCCAGTGTATTTCCTGCAAGTCAGAGAAACGTGTTCGTTTTTTTTAGGCATCCTATCACATACAAAGCAGAAGATGTGGGTAACTGCTAGTTGTCTGGGACCAGTTACAGGATGATATACGCAAATTGTCGGAACAGTCACGAACCTACAGGTTCAACGGAAAGATGGATCATTGCTGTACGTCTGTAAACAGATGACGGGGCAATAATTCACGGCACAGAAAATTCTATAGTTTGTGAATAAAACGGGTCACTGCAACATGAGTTCGTGTAGCCTTCTGTGAGAAATGATTCAAGCCTGGACCATCTCGCACAGTAATGTTGAAATGTCATGGGGAAGACTGCACACTAAAGAACATTGTTCCCTCGTTACGCAGACAGCACAGTGAGGGATTAAACAACGACAGTGGTGGAGGTTCTTTTGCGAATGGCCCCCATGCTGTAGCGGGAGGGGCGGCTCGACCACAAGACCTATGCACGTACGTGTTTCTCACATAACTTGTAAGTTACAGCTAGCGAGTGTGTCGATGATCGTATTAACAGCTTATCTCATTATGACCAGGAATTAAACAAACATAGACGTTTAAAATCAGTAATTTCTCAGAAGAGTAATGAAAAAGAAGTAGTTGCATAAACAAAGGGGTAAAGTGTAGTGTAACAACAATGTCATTTACTACAACATAAACAATGTAAAATAAAAAAAAAACGTGTCATGTAGATATTATGAGGCAGTCTCCTGATAACCTGTTTAGCAGTATTACTTAAAATATGATTTTCTTCTTCTTCCATATCCTACTGAAGTAGTAAAGCCTTAGTAAGCACTTAAAGCTGTTTTTTCCCTCCGCTTCTTTATCTTCTTTGTTGAGCGACGGGAATAGCTAACGGTACAGGCAACAGTCTGAGGCAAATTTTTAATGAGACTCTCGCTTCCTCGTTTGCCTCTTCGGACAAAACTATTGTGGCATGTTATATAATCACACTTGCTTGGTTACGAAGAACTTTCCTTGCACCTAAGGTGTACAAAGATGGTGAAAATCGGCAGTAACGTGCTGTGCTGTAGACAGACAGCA
This sequence comes from Schistocerca americana, assembly GCF_021461395.2. Taxonomy (NCBI): domain Eukaryota; kingdom Metazoa; phylum Arthropoda; class Insecta; order Orthoptera; family Acrididae; genus Schistocerca; species Schistocerca americana. Next base: position 654,572,516 of record NC_060120.1, on the reverse strand, counting down.
ACGGGAACACTCGATATGCATTGATCCACAGGCGACAGACAACTAGGGCAGCCACCCTTTCGGAGAAAAGGAATGGATCTGCCCAGTGCTCAAGATGACAATGCGGTTTTGCGCCAGAGCCACGTTATTTTGCGCGAGTTCTGCTGGTTCAGCAGAAGGAGCTACTGACAGCTCTGTTAACATGCTGTAGCCGTACTTCATATAGTCGCATCTCAGTACTGGGAAAAACTAGAGCATGATGATTCGGAAAAGCACCTACTGTCTAAACAATTCTACGGTACATTAATTACGCCCCATGGTATCATAAAAGAAAGGTAATGAAAAGACCAAAATTAGCTCTTGAAAAATACTGAAGGCATTTTAGAGACCACAAACAATTTCATTGCGCTGATCCGCCAACACAACCGTCTTCTAGATCGTTTGATGTTGACTGACATCAGCTGCGCCAGTCCACGGAGTGTCAATAGACAGAAACATAGTGGCGAGGGTGAGCTTGCTTGTTGACGAAACCCACAGCTTCAGACGCAAGTAAGGAACACAACCTCAATCCATTCTGGATCGATGACAACCCTGGGTTAGCTGCACTGCTTGTCGGTATCAAGGAAACAACGAAAATTCAACATCTAGCAATGCACAGAACGATATATCTCAATGGATTTACTGATGAAGGGCACTGATAAACAGTGCATACCAGCACAACATGCAAAAGCGCAATTGGCTTCTCACCTATCAAAAAAAAAAAAAAACTATGATGTGGGCTGGCTTAGATTCAGTGACGCAGCTATCAGCTGTGCATTTGATAAACCTCTTCCAGTGCGGCTACAAGGGATCGTCTGAGAGACAATTATCTTAGCCGAGGGAAGAGGGGAAGGGACGGAGAACGGTTATCACCTGACGCAACTTCCGCAAATGAAACGATTCAACGCAGCTTTAGTAAAGAATTAAAACTGAGAGAAAATTTACTGCAAATATTTCGAATTATTGTCATTAAAATGTTTCAAGATTGTTGGCACCAGGAGGTGAAGGAAACACATGTTGGGACCCCCACGTGGTGAAGTTCGTCGAATCTACTGTGCGTGCTACGTTAGTGAATACAGCTTGAAATAAGCTGCTTGCTGCTAGTTCCAAATACTCTCCTTTCACTTTCTACACGTACATTCACCACCTTCTCGAGATTACACTTAACTTACAATGTATGCCGGCCGGTGTGGCCGTGCGATTCTAGGTACGTCAGTCTGGAACCGCTACGGTCGCAGGTTCGAATCCTGCCTCGGGCATGGATGTGTGTGATGTCCTTAGGTTAGTTAGGTTTAAGTAGTTCTAAGTTCTAGGGGACTGATGACCACAGATGTTAAGTCCCATAGTCCTCAGAGCCATTTGAACTATTTTTACAATGTATCTGTACCGCAATTCCAAGCAAAAAATTGTGAAGTACGTCAGGCTTTCGCCAAACTGTCTTTTCACTTTCATTATTATTAATTACTCATCAGCCCCACATGATAGATTTTTCTCCTTTTCTCGTAATTTCGGACATTGATGTCAAAATGGGAGATACATATGATTGCAGAGATCGAGCGTTTCCTCTATGAACTCAATCTTATTAACGATGAGTGTTTAGTTTTCATGTAGTACTGGCCCGGAGGACTTGAGAAAATCTTGGGAAGCCATCCGGCTAGTTGGCCGCTTGCTAACCAGAGGTGTTCCCACTTACCAAGTGCCTCACTTGCTGGGACCTGGCTCCCAAAAATGGAATTTTTATTTAATGAAATTCTGTGTTTATTCCTGATTCTAAGATATATACTTCACGTACAGTACCTCATCATTTTCATGTTTAAATGCCTTTCTAAACCAGTTGTGAATGCCTAGCTGACACACCTATGTCAAATACAAAATCTTGCCTACAATGTCTCGTTATTTCAAATGGTTCAAATGGCTCTAAGCACTATGTGACTTAACATCTGAGGTCGTCAGTCCCCTAGACTTAGAACTACTTAAACCTAAGGACATCACACACATCCATGCCCGAGGCAGGATTCGAACCTGCGACCGTAGCAGCCCGTGGTTCCGGACTGAAGCGCGTAGAACCGCTCGTCCACAGCGTCCTGCGTCTCGTTATTTAATTTCGGCGCTGCTGTTTCCAAAGCTACTCGTTTGGGTAATATCCTTGAAGAACATATTGACTGTATTATAAGCAAGGATTTATTGCAATCGAGGTTTCTGTCGGTACAACTACATTACCTGAGTTTACTTACGTTTTTCGCGTGCGTTTGTGTTGTAAAATTGTTGTGACTGCATATTTCAACTATTTTACATCGTAAAATGCCAAGAACTAAGAAGTTTAATTGCAGCCATAAATTTTATGGTGATCAACACAAGCGTGTTGCTGGAAATCGTAAAAATAAATAAATTGTTAGGTCGCAGTGAGATGAAACTAGGAACATCTTACCGAAAATGAACAAGATGTTGATGTTATAAATAGTGAAAATAAAGATTACATTTTAATTAGTAAGTACAAGCTTTCAGAACTGCTTTTGTCTGTTGCTAAATGTAAATACTGTAATAATGAAAAAAAATGGTTCAAATGGCTCTGAGCACTATGGGACTTAACATCTTAGGTCATCAGTCCCCTAGAACTTAGAACTACTTAAACCTAACTAACCTAAGGACATCACACAACACCCAGCCATCACGAGGCAGAGAAAATCCCTGACCCCGCCCGGAATCGAACCCGGGAACCCGGGCGTGGGAAGCGAGAACGCTACCGCACGACCACGAGATGCGGGCGGTAATAATGAAAAATCCCTTACATTTAGTGAAGACGTAAGTACGAGAAGAGGCCTTACGAGCAAAACTATAGTGGAATGTCAATTGTGTAAAGTAGCGAAATGTACAATGACATCTCCTGTAATACGCACAAAATGTAATAAAGTGAATATTCGCGTATGTCATGAGGTGTACCTGGAATGGAAGAACAACAGCCCAGGTGTTGTGTGCTATGATGGATCGCCCACTGCCACATGTCAAATCTGAAACGTATAGCGGGCCGCTGCAACAGAGCGGGTCTAGGCGCTTCAGTCTGGAACCGCGCGAACGCTACGGTCGCAGGTTCGAATGCTGCGTCGGGCGTGGATGTGTGTGATGTCCTTAGGTTTACGTAGTTCTAAGTTCTAGGGGACTGATGACCTCAGATGTTAAGTCCCATAGTGCTCAGAGCCATTTGAAACGTATATAAATGTTTGCATAATGCCCTGGGGTAATTGACGTCATAATGTGTTTTAATGATGGAGTAACAAACAGATTAAAAATCATGAGCAGACTAAGCATCAAAACTGAGGACAACACGAAAACTAGGCTGCTGCGAGTGGACAGAAAACGTGTCACTGAAGCTGAAAATGCTGCTGAAAGCGCGACCTAGGAGGCTAGAATAAAAGAAAGAAAGAAAACTAAAGAAGATGAAAAGGACACTGCGGATCAGCAAGATTATGGAGCTAGAATGTTTTGACATGTCACCATTGACAAGAAAATGATATGCAAATCTTTAGACTCAGTTTCAACGTTTTTGCACACCTAGGTATTATTATCTCATCCAGTATTAAAGCTTCAAAACCAAAAATTTGCATGAATAACAATGTAGTACTTGCCTACACAATGAGCCACATTATTCAACAATGTATTGAATATTTTAAGTTGGAACATGTAATATATTCTTAAATTAGTAGAAGAAAAAAATTGACTTCTAAAAAACATGTAAAAAGAAAAATACACAAAACAACTAACTGATAAATATTCCATGTTTACTGTTTCAACAAGTTATAATCAAAAGAATAAAATTTGTTTCGACTTTTTATTTAGAGTGGTGTGGAAATACAGCGTAATTAAAATAAAACTTACACGTTATTAAGTACATAAGATAAAAACAATATTCATTCCACTATGTATTCCAAAATTTTAAATTTTTTCCACATACAGGTCACAATACACTATTTGATTAAAATTTCATTTCAGTATCTATTAAAGTTTTTGAGTTACCAAATTACAAAATTCTAGTAAAAACTACAGGCCATGACGTCCAGGCCCGTTGACTGGAGGTAAGGGACCCTCGTCACCCGGAGCTGGGCAGCACCTTGACGAGACAGATTACGCAATTCATGTTGCAATGGAGGGGAAGCATGATAAGGCCTTGCTGCCAAGGCGAATGGGAGATAGAGCAGTTGGGAACGCGTAGGCACGTATTCATAATTTAATAGTATCTTGTTTTAGGATTGTACTAAGTAACTAGGCGCTCACTAAAGCTTTAGGCGTTCTGAATTTTTGCATGTGACGTCCTTTACCTGACGGCAGGTGGAAGCAATCATCACGTCCCCATCAGAACCATGTACTTCTTTGATTGCCCACTAAATTGAGAATCAGTAATCTCATCCTCTCTTTACCCAAATCCTGCGGCTTTATCGAACTAGTCACATCTTACGAGTTTTTCAATGATCGTATATTCTAATTTTCTTGCTTTCTCATTATCCGGAGTTCATGTTGTGCTATTATCAAACGCTGATTGAACTTATGCTTACAATAAAGCTGGATCACTTAGGACCACCCCTTAATTTCAATACTTTGATGAACACTATCTTCTTAGTGCTATTGCTTTTTGTAAGGACCGCACACTGAACTCATTTGTTAGGGCCATTTTACCACATTTTCGTTGCGCAACAGTTTCTTTATTTCACATGTGAGACTTATGGAGTTACCTGTAACTCGATGGGATTCAGTCGATGCAGATCAGAGTGCCATCTGCTAAACAGGCCAAAAGCTCTGACGAATCTTGCAAATATGTTAGAAAACTTATGGAAAACGGAGACGCTGGGGGCCTTGGACAAAGCTACATATCGTAGTTAAATCATCAAGGAACAACAATTAATGATTTACTGTGGCATAGTAACGCTAACAGTGATATAGTTATTACAACAGATTCAGCACCTGCAGAATGAAAGCCTACGTCCAGAAATGAATAACAATATCACAACCCCCGCTCCCCTCCCCCATGAACCGCCAACCTTACCGGGGTGCGGTGGCTTGCGTGTCTCAGCATTATTAAGGTAGCCGTACAATAGTATGAACCACAGCAAAGAGGAGGGACTGGACTAACGTGAGTTCCTGAAGATGGACAGCAACCTTTTCAGTAATTGCAGGTGCAACAGCCTGCAACAGCCTGCAACAGCCTGCAACAGCCTGCAACAGCCTGCAACAGCCTGCAACAGCCTGCAACAGCCTGCAACAGCCTGCAACAGCCTGCAACAGCCTGCAACAGCCTGCAACAGCCTGCAACAGCCTGCAACAGCCTGCAACAGCCTGCAACAGCCTGCAACAGTCTGTTATGATTGACGGACATCGGCCAACACGATCTTGGTGTGTTGCTACTATGAACGGCTGGGAGCAAGGGTAAACTACAACAGCTACGTTTTTCGAGGGCATACGGGGACGATATCATCCTCTTGGGTAAGATATTCCCAAGTTAGAAAAGTCCCCCATTCGGATTTCTGGGCGGGCCCCTCAATATGAGGGGAATGTCGTCATCGGGAAAAACAAAACTGGCATTTTACGGGTCGCAGCATGGAACCTTAGATTCCTTAGTAGGGTAGGAAGGTTAAAGAATTTAAAAATGGAAATGGACAAACTGAATTTAGATACAGTGGGAATCACTGAAGTGCGGAGGCAAGAAGAACAGGACTTCACGTCAGGTGAGTACAAGGTTAATAACAATAGGCGTACTACATGAGAAGAGCTAATAATCAAACAAGGAATAAGAAATTAGGAATGCGGGTAACTTAGCACTGAACAGCATAGTGAACATATCATAACCAAGGTATAAACGAACCAACATCCACCACGTTTATATACCAGGTAGTTCCGTACATGATGAAGAGATTGAAAGAATGTATCACGAGATAAAAGAAATTATTCAAATATTTAATGAAGACGAAAATTTAATTTTAATGGGGTGCTGGACTTCAGCACTAGAAAAAAAAAACAAGAAAAGAAAAAATAGTAGGAAAAAATGGACTGGGGGAAGGAGTGAAAGAGTAAGCCCCCTTGTAGAATTTTGCACAAAACGGAATTTAATCATCGCTAACGCTTCGTTTAAAAATCGTGGAAGAATGTACTATATGTAGAAGAATTCTGGGAACACTTGAAGTTTCTGATTGATTATATAAGGTAAGATAAAGATTTCGGTACCAGATTTTAAACTGCGAGACGTTTCCAAAAGCTGACGTGAACTTTGATCATAAATGTATTGGCTATGAACTGCAGATTGATTCGAAAAAGGTAATAAATCAAGAAGGTGGGATTTAGATTAATTGAAAAACCAGAGACAGTTGTAAGTTTCAGGCGGATTAGGCATTTGTTGACTGAAATAGGAGAAACGAATACAACAGAAGACAAATTGGTTGCTTTGAAAGTCGAAGTAGTTATGACAAAAGAACGATTCTCCTCTGCCTTCGAAAAGACAAAGCCCAGTAGGAATCCCTGAATAACACACGAGATGTTAAAAGCAACTGACTAAATGATAAAATAATAATATGCAGCAAATGAAGCAGGCAAAAGGGAATAAGCCTGAAATGTGAAATTGGCAGCAAGTGCAAAATAGTAAAGCAGGAATGACCAGACGACAAATACGAAGATGTAGAAGAATAAATAACTAGCGGAAGGATAGATACTGCCTGTAAGAAAATTAAAAAGACCTTCGTGAAGAAGAGAAGAAGCTGAATGAATATCAAGAGCTCCGATGGCAAGCCAGTATTAAGCACTATTTTTTTTAAATGTCTGCGAAATTAATTGAACAGAGCACTGAAAGAACTATCTCGAAACAAGACCTCTGGATTAGACAACATTCGCTAAGAATTACTGAGCTCTTTGCGACAGCCAGCTACGACAAAAGTATTCCACCTGGTGTGCAAGATATGTGACACAGGCGAAATACCCTCACACTTCAGAAAGGATGTGATAACATCAGTTTCAAACAAAACAGCTGCTGAATGGTGTGAATAATAGAGAACCATCAGGTTAATAAGTCATGGTTGTAAAATAGTGGCCCGAGGTATTTACGATAAAACGGGAAAAAAATTGTAGATACCGACGTGGGGAAAGATCTATTTCGGTTCAAGAGATGCGCAAGGATACGCAAGGCAACACTGGCAATACGTCTTGTCTTAGAACGTAAACTGAAGTAAACTAAAGCTACGTTTATAGCATTTGTAGCTTCAGAGAAAGCTTTGGACAATGTTGATTGGACTACACTCTCTGAAAGTCTGAGGTTAGGTAGGATAAAATCCGGGACGCGAAAAGTTATTCACGACTTGTACAAAAAACTGACAGCAGTTACAAAGAGGGAAGGTCATGAAAGGGAAGCAGCAGTTTGGAAGGGAGTGACAGTTGTAGACTACCCCCGACGTTATTCAATCTATTCATTGATAAAGCAATAAAAGAAAGCAAAGAGAAATTTGGAGAGGAAGTCAAAGTATGATGAGCACCAAAAAGTGTTGCAGTTTACCGATGACACTGAAATTCCGTCACAGTCACCAAAGGACTTGGAAGAGCAGTTTAATGTATGGATAGTTTATTGAAATAATCAGCAACCAGTTTCACAAAAGAAATTTTGTTCCTTTACCTGTTTCAGGCAGCTAGCGTCTTCTTCAAAAACTGCAGTGAAAAGTATTCCACAAATAAGTACAAGTTAGTTAAGAATATTAAAATTTAAGAAAGAAAAGTCCAAAAATTTGAAGATAAAAATATGGTACACGCTTATGATTATCGCCTTATTAGCGAGCATCAAAAATAAGCATTTGTATGCAGTACATTAATGCAGTTCTAAAAATACAAGAACAGTATGTAATACATCAATGCTTACGCGTTGATCACAGTGCCTGTAAAAGTCTGATGTAAGAAAACCAAACAGTAAGTGCATACATCATACCAGGTGGTCTCAGGGTGGGGTAAAAGTATGATAAAATAACAAAACAAAAACTTAAGCAACTGTAGTTGCTATAAGGCAACGAAAATGTAGGTGCGCATAAGCAGCGTATAATATCATATATAAAAACCTAATGAAAAACAAAATAAGTTAATACAAACGGCATGTGGCACAGTGGACGGGAAGTCTAGGAACTAATCTCCGAAACAGCTGTAGTGAAGTCAGCTGCGTGCTAGCAGGGAACCTGCCGGCGAAAACAAAGTGCGAAGCGTATCGTGGGGCTGGAAGCTGTAAGCAGGCCTCAATCAGCAGCTATTACAAAGTGTCACAGAATAACCATAGAGAAAAGAAAGTGTGGGAGCAGTTTTACAGTTCTGTTATAATGAAACAACTAATACTGGAATATATACAGGTCGCAATTGTAACTAGCGGCATTGATATCAAGTGTGCGATACCGTAAGTTTTAGAACATATCGCTGAACTGGTGTAGTAAGTCAGTGTGGTGCTCGCATAAAATACGGCCTCGCAAACAGCGCGTGAGATGCACCAAGGGGATAGAAGCAATAACTGCAGTAGGTGGAGATAGTTTGTAGTCAGTAGCCAAAACGGTCAAAATTAACTGTAGGAGACGGGAAACGAGGGCATAGTTGTAGATTTTTGTTACAGTGAAATAACTAGTTCATAAATGTACTTAAAGTGCTTGTTAACAGTAAATGCTACTTCTAACTATAAAGTAGAGCATCTCTAATTATGGGAACAGAATAGCTGTAGGTCATTGTTTATATGTAGCTAACCAACTGTAGCAAAAATGAATCACCCTCTATAAGTTGTAGGAGACTTAGTATTTGTAATAATAAATGTTAAGTACCTGATAGTTTAAGTGGCTAACCACACAGCACTAAAAATGCATCACTGCACATTACTGCAGACGACAAACAACCTGTAAATATAATGATCAATTTACTAAAACAGCTGTGTAAAAGAGATAAAATCCAGCTATACATAACTCATGTGCCAAACAGTAAAATGTAGTTGTAGCTCCGAACGGTTGTTTAAATGTAACTATGTATAGCTAACTAAAAGCAACGAAACGCGACAGTATATGGCCAAGTTATAGTGTGTAAAACACTACTAAGATTTTCTGGCTTAACTACATTTTAAGATTTTTCTGGCTGTAAACAGCAAATTAATGATCTGAGAATAGCCACTTACTGCAAACTAGTGAAATTAGTGTACTGATTTAACTTCCTGACTGCAACTTACTGAATATAACTGCAAACATATGGTTGTAGTAGTGACTGTAACCTACCAAATGACAATATTTTACATATCATAATTAATAGATTCCCATAACTTAGCATCTGCACCTAAAAAGAATTCGAATTATATATCAGAGACTGATTACAAAGCACTGCAATCATAGTAGAATAGTACGACGAATGACTTGAGGTATGTGTTGGGGGAGGAGGAAGACGAGGGGAGCAATGGTTTTAAACACACAGAAAGGGGGCAGAGGAAGAAACAGAGAAGATAAACTATATACGCAAAACTGTGAGAGCTTGGGGGGGGGGGGGGATGTGATAAGGTGGTGGTAAACCGGAGTGGTGGGGGTGGGGGGAAAGGGGTTGATGAGGTGGGATGATGTGGGGGGGAAGAAGAGAAGGGGAAGATGTGATAAACAGGAACAAGTGAAGAAAATTGGCTTATAACGGCTAGATTCTTACGACTAGTAAGGAGCAGCTATCAAGGCAGTTAGTTGCTACCTTATTGTATCAACTTTCAGCAAACGACTGAAAATAAGATACTAATTGTAATCTAGTGAATACAGCTAACTGTTTATAACTTTAATCAAATGATTGTAGCACTGATTGTGAATGATAATGTTAGATCCATGAAAGATGTCAGAGTCCTGTAATTAATTATCTGTATCTTAGGGAGAAAAATAGTTATATATCAGAGTCAGATTATAAAGTACTGTACTCATAGTAGGCTAATTGCGAGACACTGTAGGTGGAGGGGGTGTTGGAAAGTAGGGAGAAGTCTTTAATAAACAGAAAGGGGGGGGGGGGAAGAGAACAGCTTAACTATATTTAACTATATAAGCAAAACTGTGTGCGCAAACCATACCATGGGGAGGGGGGGGGGGAGGTTATACTATGCAAATAACCGGGTGAAACAGTAATATTAATGTAAGTGGTGTCTGCACTTAATGCTTAAAAAGTTACATACGAGAAAAATTGGGATGGAGTTACAGTCAGAACAACTGTTCAGCAAGCATTACACATCTAAAATAATAACTCTCTCCTAACAGTGTAGATACACAATCTAAAAAAAAACATTTTAAAAAGTTTGTTCATTTAAATAAATGACATTCTTGTAGCTTGATTTGTTCGTATATGTCTATTTCTTCCAGGATATACATTTTCGCTCCTTTATTAACTATGTCTACAACGCCTAAGTTATCAGGCTCAATCGGAGCTCTGTGGTTTTGATCTAGGAGGGGCTGAAAAGTTGATCTTCATGGATTTTCTCCATTGTTATTGGTTTTTCACGGAACCTAGTTTTAAACACTCTTCCAGTTTGGCCGGCATACCTGTCTGGACAGCTTTCACAGCTCATTTGATAAATACCGGATTTATTCAGAGCAGTATTTATTGATTGATCATTGTGAGCAAGCAGTTGACTGATTTTATTCTTATAATTAGTACGAAAGGCTGCTGTAATAACATATTTTTAAGCAGGTTGACGATTTAATAAGAAATATTGTCGAGAAAATTTTTGTTTAAATAATATCTGTATTAAATTAGAATCATAACCTTTGCAGCTCCCATATATTCCAGATTCTGCAACTGGCTGCTGATTTTTTTAACAGCTGCTGGAGATGGATAAAATATTAGAAATGGATAGTGTCTTGAAGAGACAATAAGATGAGCATGGACAAAAGTAAGATAAATATAATGGAATGTAGTAAATTAAAGCAGGCGATGCCGCGGAGGTTACATTAGAAAATGAGACACTAAAAGTAGTAGATGAATTTTGCTAATTGGACAGCAAAGTAAGTGATGATGGTCTAAGTAGAGACGATATAAAACGCAGACAGACTATTAAACGGAAAGAATTCTGAAAAAATAGGAATATTTTAATATCTAATATAAATTTAAGTGTTATAAATTCCGTTAGAAACATATTTTTCTGGAATGTAGAATTACACGGAAATGAAACATGAACGATAAGTAGTTCAGACCGGAATAGAAAAGAGGCTTTAGGAACATAATGCTGTAGGAGCATGCTGAAGGTTATGTGGATACATAGAGGTAATTATGGGCAGTAAGCAAATGCAGTAAGCAGCTTGCAAAGGGTAGAATATCGTGGTAAGCTTCGTCAGACCAGTCTTTGGTCTAACCAACACAGCAACACCAATACAGATAATCCATCATAATTAGAATTTAATAAATAATTATTTCTTATGAGATTAATGTCTAGGCGTTCAGTCCGGAACCGCGCTGCTGCTACGGTCGCAGGTTCGAATCCTGTCTCGGGGTGGATGTGAATGCTGTCCTTAGGTTAGTTAGGTTAAGTAGTTCTAAGTCCAGAGGACTGATGACCTCATATGTTAAGTCCCATAGTGCTCAGAGCCATTTGAACCATTAATGTCTAGAAACCTGAGGTAACAGGATGTAAAAATAAGTGCTGCCTCAAGCAGGCAGAAGATGACTACGAATCGGAGATATGTACGAAACTGAAAGTGTTACTTTCATATAACTTTTCCATATCTAACACAAGTGATAAATGTTAATACTAGCAACACTGTCACTTCGTTTCCCCTACGAAAGTATACATAGTGGTAGATGAATTTCAAACTTTCGAATGCTTTCGCCTCTACAGTCTTCATGGAACAAGGTAGCGTAGTGGTGCGACCAAGCATTTATATTCGGGAGGTCGGCAGTTAAAAATCCCTTCTGCCCATCGAAATTTAAATTGTCCACGATTTCTCTAAATCGCTTAAGGCAGATGCAGGCATGGTTTCTTCGAAAGGGCGCGGCCGATTTCATACGGCAACCTTCACCAAACCGAGCTTGTGTTCCGTTTCTAATGGCCTCGTCGTCGACGGTAAGTTAAGCCCCAATCTTCTTTCCTTCTTTTATAGTATTTCACTAACATGAGGCAGTCAAATGGAAACTAAACCCAAATTAAAGAAAATACATTTACAATCTAATTAACACTAATGCCAGACTGGTTATTTTCTGCAACTCTTAAGCTATACTGAAAGCAAGCAGTTAGTGCAACACTTGGGGCGAATAGAACTGTAAAATTCCTTTTCTTCCTTCTCCGAAGATGGTTATGGATGACACTCAAGGTCGATGTGTGAAATAGCAGGACCACAGCTAAATTCCACCTTACATTATCCTATCAACCTCTCCCCCCCCCCCCCTCTCTCTCTCTCTCTCTCTCTCTCTCTCTCTCTCTCTCTCTCTCTCTCTCCCCCCCCTCTCCCTCCCCCTCCCCCCTCCCCCCCCTCTCCCTCTCCCCCTGTGTGTGTGTGTGTGTGTGTGTGTGTGTGTGTGTGTGTGTGTGTGTGTGTGTGTGTGTGTTTCTCCATACATTTCAAACTATTTTTATTTTTATGGTTACCAGTCTTTTGAATTTTAACACGGCTGTTCATTTCTTCCCATTCTGTGCCCTCATTTTACACTCAAGTGACTAAAGTCAAGGGATACCTCTTAAAATCATGTCGGACCTCCTTTTGGCCGGTGCAGTGCAACAGCTCGACGTGGCATGGACTCAACAAGTCTTTGAAAGTCCTTGCAGAAATAATGAACCATACTGCCTCTATAGAAGTCCAGTTTCGAAAGTGTTGCCAGTGCAGGATTCTGTGCGCAACTTACCTGTCCATCATTTCCCATAAATATCCGATGGGATTCGTCAATCTATATGGGCGGCCAAATCATTTGCTCTAACTGTCTAGAGTGTTCTTCAAACCAATCGGGAACGACTGTGGCCCATTGACATGACGCATTGCGACCATAAAAATTCCATTGTTGTTTGGGACCATGGAAACCATAAAAAAAAAGTCGTGTGACTAGGGCCTCCCGTCGAGTAGACCATTCGCCTGGTGCAAGTCTTTCCATGTGACGCCACTTCGGTGACTTGCGCGTCGATGGGGATGAAGTGATGATGATTAAGACAACACAACACCCAGTCCCTGAGCGGAGAAAATCTCCGACCCAGCCGGGAATCGAATCCGGGCCCTTAGGGTTGACATTCTGTCACGCTGACCACTTTTTTTAAAATCTCATTTTGTTCGCTTTTGTTCGTTGCATCTGGTCGGGGCGGACGTCGTAAGACATCCGTTTATGTTCGTTGTTGATCGATTAACTCAGTTTTTTTTTATTTTTTTATTTTTTTTATTATTACAGAGGGCAGGTAACCCTATGACCGAACACGCTGAAATACCGTGCCGACGTCCACTCAGCTACTGGGGGGCGGACATGGAATTCATGAATGGCTGGAAATGGTCTCCAGGTAGCCGAGTATAACCATTTACAGTGATCGGTTCAGTTGGACCGCAGGACCCAGACCATACGATGTAAACACAACCACACCATCATAGAGCCACCACCAGCTTGCACCGTGGCTTTTTAGCAACTTGGGTCCATGGCTTCGTGAGATCTGCACCACACTCGAACCCTGCCGTCAACTCTTATCAACTGAAATAGGGACATATATGACCAGGTCCGGGGTTTCCAACTATCTAGGGTCCTACCGATACTGTCACGAGCGCAGGAGAAGCGCTGCAGGCAATGTCGTGTTCTTAGAAAAGGCACTCGCGTCGGTCGTCTGCTGCCGTAGCCCATTAACGCCATATTTCGTCGCACTGTCCTAACGAATGCGTTCGTCGTACATCCCACATTGATTTCTCTGGTGCTCTGGCGCAGTGTTGCTTGTCTGCTGACAACTTTACGCAGACGCCGCTCTAGTCTCATTCATCAGGTGAAGGCCGTCGGCCACTACGTTGCCCGTGGTGAGAAGTAATGTCTGGAATTTCGTATTCTCGGCACATTCTCGGCACTGTGCATCTCGGAATATTGGATTCCCCAACGATTACCGAAATGGAATGTCCCATGCGTCTAGCTCCAAATTCCATTCCGCGTTCAGATTCAGCTGATTCCCGTCGTGCGGTCATAATCACGTTGGACACATTTTCACATGAATCACCTGAGTAAAAATAACAGGTCCGCCAGTGCATTGCCCTGTTATACTATCGCCATCTGTGTATGTGCATATCGCTGCTCCCCCATGACTTTTGTCACCCCGGCGTATTTCTGCAGTAGGTATTACATTCAACTTATTCCGACTTGTGCACTACGTATTCATATTTATATCACCTCTTGTATTTTTTTGCTTCTTGAGTTCTTTAAATTGTTACTTCAGGTATCTTGATTCTTGTAGCGAAGGTTGTGCGGATGCTTCTTTGCAAAATGTTCTTTCTAGTTTATCTCCGTTCTCCATTCTATTTGCCCATTTAATGTTTAACATCTTCCTCCACATTCAGCCGGTTTTTTGTTTTTCTTGTTCTTGTTTTTATACTAGGTATGTTCAATTTTTGTATGGTTCTGTGGTCTACGTTAACTGTATCAGATATTTTCTTTTCAGTACTAATGAGCTAGTTTTTGAAGTGATTGGCACACTGAACTGGCATTCTGGATGAATGAAGTTAAAATACGGACCAACCGTCCACATTTTGGTTTTCCATATATTTTTCTAAACCATTACATGTGTATAAAGTGGCCTGTGGATCTCCCAATTCACCTTTGAAGGTAAAGTAACGTACTCGGCGGCGACTAGTCAAACGCTGTGAAAGAAACCTCACTTATACCACATCTGCTCCCATATCCATATTCCGCAAACCACTGAGATGTGAATAGCAGAGAGTGCTTCCCAGCGTCCGTGAAAAAAAAAAGAAGCTTTCTTCTCGTTCGGACATTTGCGCTGCCTTTCTTTGTATAATTTCAGTATTCCATATTAGTGGTGTTTGATATCTGACGGCTACGGTCGCAGGTTCGAATCCTGCCAAAAACATGGATGTGTGTGATGTTCTTAGGTTAGTTAGGTTTAAGTAGTTCTAAGTTCCAGGGGACTGATGACCTCAGAAGTTAAGTCCCATAGTGCTCAGAACCATTTTGATATCTGACGTGGATCCTACACAGTCGAGCAGTATTCCTGGATGGGTATCATGCAGCATTCTTCTTTTTAGATTTACTGCATTTTGCAGGGTTCCACTGGTGGAACTGAATTCTATGAACATTTAAAACAAGTTACCAATCTTTTAACCATTTTCAAATCTTGTCAACACCTGACCGGATATTAGTGGAGCCTTTTGTATACAGAACTTCGCTGTTCAGAATTGCATCATGTGCGGAAGGACTGAGGTTGCTTTTGTACCATATGCCAGCTCACAAGTACAAGAGGATACCCAAAAAACCGAACTTATTGTTTTAACTTGTTTATTCACATTTCAAACGAAACCTTCAGTCCCCTTGGAAGTGGTCTCTATTTGCACTAAAAGACTTGTCTTAATATTTTATTCCAGTTTTCAAATCATTGTTTAAATTCATTTTTTGTGATGCTTGACAACGCTTCCGGCATTTTTTTCAACTCAGTAGCATCTGCCAAACGCTTTTCTTTAATGTTTCTTTTCATTCTAGTAAACAAAGGTCGCATGGGGGAAGGTCGGGTGAGTAAGGGGGTGAGGATGGGGGTCGTACCATCTTTGGTCAAGAATTGTCGTATAGACAGGGCTGTGTGGGCAGGTGCATTGTCATGATGGGAAAACCGGCCACCTGACTGCCACAAACTAGGCCGTTTCCTCTGCACATTGTCGCGCAATCTTTTCAAAACTTCCAAATAGAAAGCCTGGTTAACTGTCCGACCCCGCGGAAAAAAACTCTGAATGGGCGACTCCTCTCACATAAAAAACAAATTAGTGTTGTCTTAATCTTCGGATTTCAACTGACGAGCTTCCTTGAGAGGAGGCGAACTTAAAAGTCTTCCACGGGCTTGCTGGTGCTACGCTTATTTTATTTATTTAATCATGTCCAAGCCATAGACAACCCACATGTTACATATACACACAAATACAAATACAATACACATATGTATAAATAAACAAACCCAAAATGGGGAGTCACATTACAATATAAAGACAAACGTAGTATATATATCACGTCCCGCCAAAATTCAGCGCATTTAACTGCCACTGCCGTAGCGTTTTCCAGATCTTCTTTCCTGCACACTTCCCCCATGTTGCTGCATTCCAGAAGGTCCATTGTTTGGGTCTGTCCGCACTGGCACGTGTCCGTCCTGTCTCGGTATCCCCATTTACACATGTTTACGTTGCATCTGCCCACCCCAGTTCGTAGGCGGTTGAGGGTTCTCCATAATGGCCATTGTAGTTCATTTCCAGAGGCCAATTGTTCGTTGGGTGAGATTAGAGGTGCCTGGTCTCCCGTAGGCAGTGTTGTTTGCCATTTTGACAATCTGGCCTTTTGTTTTGAGGTTTCGAGCGGTTGAATTGAGGTGAGGAAACTCCGTCTTGATTTTAGACGTGTGTGTGGAGGGTTTTGTCCGAAGAGAGGATGGCGCTGGTCGCGCAGCTGCTTGAGGCGCTCTGCTTCGCTTGCTATAGCTCGTCTGATGTTGGGTGGAGCTATGCCACTAAGCAAATAAAGTTGGCTAACCGGGGTGGGTCATAGGCATCCCGTGATTACGCGACAGTCATCGTTCAGCAGAGGATCCACTTGTTCCGCATGCGCTGATCTTTCCCAAACTGGGGCAGCGTATTCAGCAACCGAGTAGCAGAGTGCAAGTGCCGACGTACGTAAAGTATGTGGGTCGGCACCCCATTTTGTGGAGGTGAGCTTACTCAGGAGGTTGTTTCTTGTTGATAGTTTGCCCCTGACCTTGTTTACATGATATCTGTAAGTAAGTGTGCGATCAAGGGTGACGCCTAAATAACAAGGAGTGCTGCTGAACGCGATCCGTTGGTTGTTCCACGTGATGTTTAGGGTATGTTTGGCGTCTCGGTTTCGAAGATGGAATAGGCAGGATAATGTTTTTGCTGCGTTCGGGCGTAGGCAGTTGGCTTCGTAGTATGGCGTTAGACCGTTGAGGGCATTCGTAAGGTTAATTTCTATGTCGTTAAAGTTCCGACCCTGCACGGCTATTGCAAGATCGTCCGCGTAAGCAAAGCTGCTAGTCCCTGGTGCAACTGGTTGATAATTCACATATATGTTGAAAAGAGTGGGTGCGAGGACACTGCCTTGGGGTAGTCCATTTTTCTGGATACACCATCGGCTTCGCATCCCTCCTAGGTTTACGATGAACCGTCTGTTGCTGAGAAGAGTTGATATAATTTGAATCAGCCCGAAATCATTAGTCATCGCGTATATTTTAGTGAGCAGCAGTTTGTGATTTACAGTGTCGAATGCGGATGAGAGGTCTACAAGTACGGCTCCAGTAATTAGACGGTTCTCGTACCCATGCTCTATGAACTGGGTAAGATTCAAGACCTGTCCAGTGCAAGTTTTCCCAGGGCGAAACCCCGCCTGTTCCGGAATTATCTGATGATCAATATTAGGCACAAGTTGATTCAGCAGCATGCGCTCGAACACCTTGTACAAGCAGCAAAGTAATGTTACCGGTCTGAAATTTTTTGGCTCGTCCAATCGTTTGCCGGGTTTTGGAATGGCTATGACCTTGCCCTTTCTCCAGATTGTTTGAAAAGTAGGAGCAGCCAGTTTTTCGTGTACTCGCCAAATTTAAGGATCTGTTCATTCCTAAGGTCGTCTAGCGCTGCTGCATTGCCAGGTTTCAGAGATTTAAGTGCGGACTCTGCCTCTTCGATGGTAAATGGACGGCTGTAGTAGTTCGTGTCACTTTCGCCACTTCTTATTGGGATGCTTAAGATGTCGAATCAAAGCAACAAAGTTTCGTCACCCGTGATAATTTTTGGAAAAAAGTTTGGAGCATTTCGAGGCTCTTTTTTCAAAGCACAGCGTGCCTCCACAGGACTTTGTTTTTATCCAGCAGTCAGCAGTGGTGACACGAATTTGGCAGCCACCGTTTTCATCCCCAAATCTTCTGTCACAATTCGCTGCACTGAACTCCAAGTCACTCCTGATAGCTCCACAATTTCTTCAATGGTCCGTCGTCGATCTTCGTTGAAGATTGCACGAATGTTTCCAACGTTTTCAGGTGTTCGGGCAGTGAAAAGACGACCAGAACGAGATCTGTATCAATCGACATTTCACCATTTTTGAAACGGTAAAACACCAAAAACCTGAATTTTCCCTATAGTACCTTCCTTGTATGCCGTTTGTAACAGTTCAAGAGTTTCTGTTCCATTTTTTCGAGCCAAATACAGAATTTCACCGCTTCACGCTGCTCACGAAAATCAGCCATTGCGAAAATAACAATCACACAAGACAGTTGTCAATATAAACTGTACCGAAATTAGTCTTGACCTCCTTCAGCAACGGAACTCGACCTACTGACAACGGAATGTTCGTTCTATGCGCTCCTGTCGGCAAAATGCGGTGCAACAGAAGCTCTGCCCATTAAAAAATTATTTCGGTTTCTTTTGCGTAGCCCTTCGTATGCAACAAGAACAGCAATGGTTCCCCAACACGCTGCCCTGGGAGACATCGGTAGTGACCTTTTTCTTTTTGCATGTATCGATGACTCTCCATCCAAGATAACATGCTGTATCACAAATTTCCAGTCACGAATTTGGCTGATAAGCGTCTATATGTTACAGAGTCAAATGCTTTTCAGAACTCAGGAAATACAGCATCTACTTGAATGGCTTGATCCATGGGTTCTAGAATGTCATGTGAGGAGCGCGCGAACTGGGTTTCGCATTGTTTCCTCAATCCATGCTCTTTGGCGTGGATTAGGTCATTCTATTCGAGATAACTGGATACTGCAACGAGGTTGTAGGTAAACGCTAGGGTGATCGCTGTGGCGTTGCTATTCACTAATATTCATTGCCGTTTGGGTGTCTGACGAATGGGCAGATGACACTGTGTTTATACCCAACGTCATCTCTGTAGAACGCACTCGCACGTATGAAGGTAAGTAGTGTACTCTGGCAGCAGGTATGCGGTGGAGGTAACGCTTCAGTGTCCTGGCTGGCGACTTGTCAAAGGCGGTGAAGGATATGCCGCCGGCACGAATACCATCAGCACCGTAGTCATTGACTACGAAATCTCGAGTAACCAGTTTGAATCCTACTGCGGAGCCACTTCCACGAGCTTCCCCGCGGACGCTAGTCTACGGCTTTGTTTGTTGGTCGGTGGCTGAAGGTAATCTTCAAAGTGCCCGCCCCCATTCAGTGAGGTACCGGATTAGTTTCCAAGATGGCATATGAAACTGAGGGTGGGTATCCGTAAATTGACTACTCACTCACTTACTGAATAGAAGCTTCTTAGTCTCAGAAGAAAAGTAAGCCCCACCAAAAGTCAGTTTCCTTAAATCAAACAGAGCGAGGCGGTGCATTTTCGGCAAGATGGAGATTTCAGTCCACGTCCTGCAGTTCAGTTTACGTTTACCGTGACTTTCCTAAATCATTTAACGCCAATGCTGGGATAGTTTCTGTGTAAGGGCACGGCCAATTCCCTTCCTCGTCCTTCCACAGTATGAGCTTGTGCCCCGTTTCTAATGGCGTCGTTGTCGAGGAGACTTTAAACACCAGTCTTCCTCATTTTTTTAGCTAGTACTAGACCGAACTATTAAGTTTACCCCTTACGTCCTTCTTGTTTGGACTATATTGTGTAATCTCACACCCTAGAAGTCACACTTCTCCCACTTCTCTTGCACATTCTCTTAAAATTAGACATTTTGTTGGTTCAACAGATCTCCTGAGCATTCGTTGTTCATACAATAGCGACACTATCACTATCTGCAAAACTGAAGAATATGATTTTCACGCACGTATTTGTACTCCGCAACCCTTTAGATACCACTAACTCATAGGAGATATACTGTATGAACAGGATCTAACAGCACTGCAATACGTAGGTGAAAAGCAACGTCGGAGAGTGTAGCTCACTCTCGTAATACTAAAATAAGTTGTACTGACAAGACCTTGCCTTCACTCAACGATGTAATCAGTGTGACTTGAAATAATCATCTTAACTGACACAAAACGTCACATAAGATTTGATGTTCTGCTTCTCACGCTACAAATCACATTACAGCTCGCTACGACATCACTATGTACAAAATAGACAATTAACACGTTTCGTGGTATAATGGGTCAATGGTATATCTCTGGATATTAATTACGACAACGCATGTGACTATCAGGATTCAGTAGGTTCGAAACATAAACTACCACAAAAGCTAGTATCAGTCACCAGAAAAATCTTAAAAGGGAGAGTCTACGGGGAGTGGGAATGATATTTACTTTACCAATAACAGCAACCTATAGCACAGCTTACTCTGCATATTATGACAACACAACTTAACACTTTCTCAACAAAGTATGTACCAGAAATGACAGCTTTCGTATATAACCGATAAGTACGTCGTATAGATCCGTAGCCTCTTGTAGTTGATCCTGTTGTAAAGCCTCAACGAATGATCGTATATGCAAGCAATCAGTGTGAACGTTATAAATTTTTACATAAATTGTAGAATAAGTTCACAAGGCAAAGATATAATTTAATATTGTTTATCTTTCGTTCTCAATCAACGATATAAGTAGCGCCTTGACTCTACATACATTTTATCGTACTAAAGTATTTCATCAATCTCAACCTTTCAGAATTAAATATAATAACTTTCCATATACAATAATCACTTTTCAATAAAACGTAAACTTGCTTTCTCTGCCTAAATAAAGATTAATTATCTTTCTTTTCGTTGCAAGCTATTCATTGAAAAATACTAGTCCTTCTCTTTAGGGTTTTAATTTCTTTGAACTTTGCTTTTGACAATGTGGGCTTTGAGTCTACTCTGATACGAAAAGATATACTCGAGATATTAGTCTCCTTTGAAATAAACTTTAGAATATTTTTCTTGTAATAATTTAGGGATAAAGGACAAGTCATGTACAGACTTTTTCAGTTTGAAACAGTTAATTCTTTATTTCCTACAATTAATTCGTTTACAGGCACAAGTCAGCGATTTACTTTACGAGTGCTGGTTCTGGATTCAAAACCCCACTAAGCAGAAACGTAAAAAAAAAAAAAAAAAAAAGAGTGGCATCACCCTTTTCAGCCATATGAACTTCATTAAAGAAACAAATCACTTCATGCGTTGACTTCTGCGACCCACTAATAATTAAATCTCAAAATACAGCACTCGATGATCTCTCTTCTCTTTCAGAGAGAAGTAGCGAGTCCTTCAATAAATGGTTCTCGATTTGTCGGTTAGAGACAAGGGGAAAAGCTATCAAATTCTTAATAAACTACCCATTGTTTCTCGGTAAATATCTGTTACGTAGGACGACCGTTCTCCTTACGACAGATGCATCCAAACGAGATTTCCAGAATTTACTATATTACGACGCTCACGCTGAAGTCCCACAATAAATTCTAACCAAATATCGCTAAGTCATTATTCCTCAGTGCTTACATATACCCATACAACCACAGTAACGCAATGCAACGCTATTATCCCCTAGTGCGTGCGTTAATCCTCAACCGTAAAACAACTAAGCGACTTGACTACGAAGTCTTTCGCGACGGAGTCCTTGCATAAAAAGTTCTCGGTTTACTTGCCGCGTCAAATCTGGATAAAATCCCAAGCTTTCGATGACTACCTCCGTCATCTTCGTCAGTTTTACCCCTGACGAAGATGACGGAGGTAGTCATCGAAAGCTTGGGATTTTATCCAGATTTGACGCGGCAAGTAAACCGAGAACTTTTTATGCAACTAAGCGACTTCGCGCGAAACCGTCTCTTAACATACGCCATAGAACGGAAAAGCTCACAAAAATATTGATTTTGTGAGACCAAATTCTGCGACATAATCATTTTCTACACAAGCCGATAATATTCTCAAAATATCTTTCTAAACGACTTGGAACTGCTTTGAACACACTTGAGTTCTATCACCGATGCAGACTAATTTGCGTATCGCACGTGTGAGCCGATCTCATCACAGTCTTGAGATAATCCCTCTCGGGGCTCACTACACGAACAATACCCGAATACCAAATTGAACTTCTAAAAGGAGAACCCAAGAATCAAAAAATGGTTCAAATGGCTCTGAGCACTACGGGACTCAACTTCTGAGGTCATTACTCCCCTAGAACTTCGAACTAGTGAAACCTAACTAACCTAAGGACACCACACACGTCCATGACCGAGGCAGGATTCGCACGGCCACTACGGCCGGCCCCAAGAATCATTCTCTACGAACAAACATATCAGCTAATTCTCTCTTTGACAATAAGTGTTTCTCTTAGCAGGCGCCGGCAAACGTTCGTAGTGACCAGCTGCATCGTTGTTATTTTTGCCGCACGCCGCTATTCAGCAATGGGCTGGGCGTAGCAAATTCGCTGACTTGACAGGACAAAGCTTTTCTCGACCATCAGGTCTCACATATCTACAACATTTTAACACAAAAAATAAGAAAACTATGCTAACAACTTATTTATTTCTCCTAGAACATAAAAATCGGTAATAAGTTGAGGCGATACAAACAAGTGATGCGCCTTGTTCGGACTGAAGACGGTTTGGCGCATTACATGCAAATGCAGCCCAACAGGTGTGAGTTAAGAGAACCACAGAAACATTAACGATATTTTCAGCAACCATAACTACATAGTAGAATGAAGGAAAACTGGCGTGATACGTAGAAATGCGCATCGCCAATGAGTCACCAGGATTCCAGAGAGATGACTCACAGGGGCACTCTCTCTCGTCTTATCAAAGGGTCAGTGTCACACCAAACTCCTCACTGATGGCCCAACCAGCCGTGTGTAAACTTTAAAGGAAGTGCCAGTCTGACTCGACGGTTGCTGTTCGAAGTGCGCCAGAAGTTTTTAATAGACATCGTACTGCAGATAGTGTACCACTTGCTTTGCCGATACTCTGTAAGACTAGAATATTTCGTGCTTAATGGAGATCGCCAAACAGTGACTTATTTCAGTTTCATTCCTTGCCTCTCAGGGCGTTGTTTCGTTTTTTATCGGTACGGCTCAGCAGCATAGATCGACTTGTCTCCGGAGAACGTGAAACTCCCGCCACTGAATTCCCACAGTGTGAGATTTTCGTGATCTTTATTATTGTACATAAAACAGTAACAAACATACCGCACGTAGAAGCAGCCCATTACTGTAGGACGTTTTCCTATGTTTTTTTGTTGTTGTTGTTGTTGATGTTGTTCTCTTCAGTCCTGAGACTGGTTTGATGCAGCTCTCCATGCTACTCTATCCTGTGCAAGCTCCTTCATCTCCCAGTACCTACTGCAGCCTACATCCTTCTGAATCTGCTTAGAATATTCATCTCTTGGTCTCCCTCTACGATTTATACCCTTCACGCTGCCCACCAGTACTAAATTGGTGATCCCTTGATGCCTCAGAACATGTCCCACTAACCGATCCCTTCTTCTGGTCAAGTTGTGCCACAAACTCCTCTCCTCCCCAATTCTATTCAATACCTCCTCATTAGTTATGACTGGACTCGCATTCGGGAGGACGACGGTTCAATCCCGTCTCCGGCCATCCTGATTTAGGTTTTCCGTGATTTCCCTAAATCGTTTCAGGCAAATGCCGGGATGGTTCCTTTGAAAGGGCACGGCCGATTTCCTTCCCAATCCTTCCCTAACCCGAGCTTGCGCTCCGTCTCTAATGACCTCGTTGTCGACGGGACGTTAAACACTAACCACCACCACCACCACCACCACCACCACCACCATTAGTTATGTGATCTACCCATCTAATCTTCAGCATTCTTCAGTAGCACCACATTTCGAAAGCTTCTATTCTCATCTTGTCTAAACTATTTATCGTCCATGTTTCACTTCCATACATGGCTACACTCCATACAAATAATTTCAGAAACGACTTCCTGACACTTAAATCTATACTCGATGTTAAAAAATTTCTCTTCTTCAGAAACGCTTTCCTTCCCTCTGCCGGTCTACATTTTATATCCTCTCTACTTCGACCATCATCAGTTCCTTTGCTCCCCAAATCGCAAAACTCCTTTACTACTTTAAGTGTCTCATTTCCTAATCTAATTCCGTCAGCATCACCCGACTTAATTCGACTACATTCCATTATCCTTGTTTTACTTTTGTTGATGTTCATCTTATACCCTCCTTTCAAGACACTGTCCATTCGGTTCAACTGCTCTTCCAAGTCCTTTACTGACTCTGACAGAATTACAATGTCATCGGCGAACCTCAAAGTTTTTCCTATGTTACGCACGTTCATTGTTTAAAAGGAGAATAAGAGGAAGCTGTTCTCGTTTAATGTGAGACTCAAGTGGAGTATTCGTCTGCACACAATTCATATCGTTTCCGAGAGCACTGCTTTAAGACGACAGACGTATTACATACCAGCAGAGTACCCAGTGTTGCCCGGGTATGTATTTATACCAATCTTCTGTTGTTCGATTTCCGGCTGCCCCCTCTCTGTCCTCTCGCCCCTCCCCCCTGTATTGTATTTCCTGGGGTGGTCATGAATTTTAAGTTTATAAGTGCCATGTGGTGATAGTTATTGTATGAATTGCTGGCGCAGTGCACCAAAGAGTAATCAAATGATTTGCGTTGCAATGTATTACATGGACATTAGAGATTCTGTGTCTGAACTCTCTGTTCTTTGGCCGTCTTCTTCTGCTATTGGATTTGAAGAGAAAAGAATGACTGTCTGAAGTTCATCTTGCTGTAATTGTCTATGTAAGTTTAAAAACGAAGAAAAAATATAGTTGTTCATAAGTTGAGATTTGTGTACAGGATTGAATAATGCGTTTTCTTCAACCTTGTTTTCTTGGATAGAGGTGGCCTTAACGGAATATTGACCATTGTTAGGCACCATACTACAAAGTAATTACTAGTTTTCTTTCAGCTCATCTTCGAGACGTGCCGCCAGTTAGGCGGAATCTTTCAGATTCCACGATCTATGCAGCCGCCAAGAATAATTAATT
Source organism: Schistocerca americana (assembly GCF_021461395.2). Lineage (NCBI taxonomy): Eukaryota > Metazoa > Arthropoda > Insecta > Orthoptera > Acrididae > Schistocerca > Schistocerca americana. The sequence goes on along the minus strand of NC_060120.1, from coordinate 654,547,394 downwards.
ATACACTCCTGGAAATGGAAAAAAGAACACATTGACACCGGTGTGTCAGACCCACCATACTTGCTCCGGACACTGCGAGAGGGCTGTACAAGCAATGATCACACGCACGGCACAGCGGACACACCAGGAACCGCGGTGTTGGCCGTCGAATGGCGCTAGCTGCGCAGCAATTGTGCACCGCCGCCGTCAGTGTCAGCCAGTTTGCCGTGGCATACGGAGCTCCATCGCAGTCTTTAACACTGGTAGCATGCCGCGACAGCGTGGACGTGAACCGTATGTGCAGTTGACGGACTTTGAGCGAGGGCGTATAGTGGGCATGCGGGAGGCCGGGTGGACGTACCGCCGAATTGCTCAACACGTGGGGCGTGAGGTCTCCACAGTACATCGATGTTGTCGCCAGTGGTCGGCGGAAGGTGCACGTGCCCGTCGACCTGGGACCGGACCGCAGCGACGCACGGATGCACGCCAAGACCGTAGGATCCTACGCAGTGCCGTAGGGGACCGCACCGCCACTTCCCAGCAAATTAGGGACACTGTTGCTCCTGGGGTATCGGCGAGGACCATTCGCAACCGTCTCCATGAAGTTGGGCTACGGTCCCGCACACCGTTAGGCCGTCTTCCGCTCACGCCCCAACATCGTGCAGCCCGCCTCCAGTGGTGTCGCGACAGGCGTGAATGGAGGGACCAATGGAGACGTGTCGTCTTCAGCGATGAGAGTCGCTTCTGCCTTGGTGCCAATGATGGTCGTATGCGTGTTTGGCGCCGTGCAGGTGAGCGCCACAATCAGGACTGCATACGACCGAGGCACACAGGGCCAACACCCGGCGTCATGGTGTGGGGAGCGATCTCCTACACTGGCCGTACACCACTGGTGATCGTCGAGGGGACACTGAATAGTGCACGGTACATCCAAACCGTCATCGAACCCATCGTTCTACCATTCCTAGACCGGCAAGGGAACTTGCTGTTCCAATAGGACAATGCACGTCCGCAAGTATCCCGTGCCACCCAACGTGCTCTAGAAGGTGTAAGTCAACTACCCTGGCCAGCAAGATCTCCGGATCTGTCCCCCATTGAGCATGTTTGGGACTGGATGAAGCGTCGTCTCACGCGGTCTGCACGTCCAGCACGAACGCTGGTCCAACTGAGGCGCCAGGTGGAAATGGCATGGCAAGCCGTTCCACAGGACTACATCCAGCATCTCTACGATCGTCTCCATGGGAGAATAGCAGCCTGCATTGCTGCGAAAGGTGGATATACACTGTACTAGAGCCGACATTGTGCATGCTCTGTTGCCTGTGTCTATGTGCCTGTGGTTCTGTCAGTGTGATCATGTGATGTATCTTACCCCAGGAATGTGTCAATAAAGTTTCCCCTTCCTGGGACAATGAATTCACGGTGTTCTTATTTCAATTTCCAGGAGTGTATTTCATTTTCAGATTTTCTCTAGGTTGCTTGATAATATCCCAGGCAGAAAGGCCTGGTCACAGGATTCTAGTTCTAGAATGAGATTTCATCTGCAAAAGTTTAGGCTTGTTATCTTATCTTGGTATTCGAGACGAAACCACGATCTTGACAGGTTGCATTACTTCACATTGAACTGACATACGAAATATAATCGGGTGCTATAAGCACATGAGTTTTAACCATACTTTTGACATACGTACATTGGGGAATATCTGTGATGATTCAAGAGAGAGGCAATTAATTATTTATAATCCCGTAACCACCCTGAGTGCTGAGCTAGTTTGGTGATTGTTGATCTGCGCCGGGCTAAATTAAAAATACATTACACTGTTCATAGTATTATTAGTTATTTCGCTTTTGTTTTTACGTCACTTTATTAAAAGATATCAAAACATGTATAATAAATTAAAATTTTTATTAAATTACATTACAACCCCCCCCCCCCCCCAACTATCACCCCTCTAGGTCCACCTCATCGACCATTCGTCTCTGTCCATCGCCTCCTCCCTCCCTCTCTTCACCTCGTCCTCTTCCATTTCTCTGTCCGTTTCTCCCCTATCTGTGTCCATCTCATCCTTCGCCCTCTCTGTTTGTTCATCTTCTCCTCCCCCACCTTTCTCCACGTTATCACTCCCTCCCCAACACGAGGTTTGATGTTTCTGGTTCTTACCGATCCAGTAGTTCTTTTCAGACAGTAAGTAATATGTATAGCAAATTTGGTTGCAAACGATTGAGGGGTTTACGAGAAGCTTTTTACCCATGACTTCGCCTGCGTACGCACATGTCACATATATTTCACATATAATTAACACTTTTCACCTGTATCTCTAGCAAATTTCGCGCTGTAGTTAAGTTTTCACGAATCTCAATGTTTATGACGTTATACTCCTGAAGTATATGTCGTACAATGATATGATTTTGCAGGTATATGTGAATACTGTGTGCAAAATGTCTCGCGAATACAGTTAACAGTAAAGATGAAATAAGTCGATACGTCATACCTGATGCTGCAGTTTTACTGCATGAACAGCGAAAATGTAGTAAACGATAAACTTCCTTCTTTTCATCATTTTGTGAAGTGTTGTCAGCGAGAAAGTGTTACTTAAAGGTTTGAAATTGAGTGTAAAATTTGTTGCAAGTCACTAAGTGCTCTTATTCTAACATATTGGACGTAGAAAGACTGAGTATTTGCACATCGTGAGCTACACTGCTACCCCCGCTCCCCCTTCCCTTTGGTAGCTAGGTGGTTCTAAACCCTACAGATTCCTCTCCAGACAGGAAGTGGTATGTGTACGAAGTGTCGTTGAAATTGGTCCAGTGGTTTAGGAGGCGTTGTGGAACATACATACGTGCATGTATGCATAAATTTTTGTAATATGTATGGAGTGATGGTTTTCGTTTTACTGGCTATCGCCCGAATGAATACCCACAATTCCGTGCGTGGTTTCCACTTCGGCTGTCGGTGTCTCGTCTCCTTAGTGTTTGCCTCGCAGAGGAAGAGGGAGCGCCTGCGGTGTGGTCACCGTGACTGTCAGCTCTTCCCTCTACCGCTTCATGAGTGGGTTTCAGACGTGACGCAATGTCCATTCCAGGCTTTCCTGTGAACTGTGCTTCTTTGCCACAGGAATCTGGGATCGTAATTGGAGAGCGGGACAGATGATGAGATCATCAAGCACCTGATGTTGCGAACATTCGCCGTGTTAAGTAGGACAACATGCGCGAACATATAGCAGCATGACTAGAGAAAATTTTGAATCACGAAGCTGCCGAATATACATCCAATATATTTTACGCTAGCTTCGCGCTATTATAAAAACACACGAAATTCTGAATTTAAGTGAAGATATTTGAATCAAGGTGGCAACGCTCTCCTCCTTGGCGGTTCACTTTAACTTCGGGCTATTCCAAAAGGTATGTTACAACTTCAGTGTCATATAACTCGACTTGGCCGGCCGGAGTGGCCGTGCGGTTCTAGGCGCTACAGTCGGTCGCAGGTTCGAATCCTGGCTCGGGCATGGAAGTTTGTGATGTCCTTAGGTTAGTTAGGTTTAATTAGTTCTAAGTTCTAGGCGACTGATGACCTCAGAAGTTAAGTCGCATAGTGCTCAGAGCCATTTGAACCATTTTTAACTCGACTTGTAATTAACTCAGAGATACACAGTAATAGTAAAGTTTGTTTGATGCACCAACTCAAAAACGGTTTGTTATATGTAAGGTAATGAATATATGTTTTGTCTTTCTGGGTAACAAGAGCAACATAACTGAAAAAAAAGTTTTTTTCTTTGTTATCGAAGGGTGGTAGGAGTACCATAAATGAATCAAAGAAAGGGGTCTATAACGGAAAAGGAGTCACATACCCAAGTTCATAGAAATCTCAGAAAGCCATACGGGAAACCACCACCCTCGCATGAACTTCATGGAAAGGGGAGCGTGGGTTTGAAGTACCACGTAGGTAGACCAAGGAAGACTCGGGGAGAATTCGATAGATTTTCCAGCATTCACCACATAAGACTGTTCGTAACATCAAAATACTACGAAAGCGTCTTCATCTGTTTCCATACAGACTACAGCTGTTACTACGAATCAGACATGATGATAAGCTAATGGTTTGTGATTTGAGGTCAAGAATAACTGCAGCTATTAAACAGTTTTTGTTAGAACAGATTTGGACCAGCTTCGAATATCGACTAGATATTGTGCGTGCCACAAAGGGAGCGCGTGTAGAACTTAATTAAAGAACCAGCATAAAACTTATTGAGTTAGTGCAGCAAATAAATTTCAATTTTTTCTCTAAGTTAATTACAAGTTTGGGGATATAACATTGAAGTAGCGAGGTACCTGTTGGGACACCTTGTATTATGTCTGAGACAATGCACTGAATTACATACCGTGTTTATCATATTAAGCTGTTGATCACAAGGATTCAAAAAGTAAAAACAGGAAACATCTAGTATTAATAGTGCTATGTATTAGAAACAAATATGCCCGTTACCAGTTTCGAACCGACAGGTTCATCATCAGAATGCTGCCCATGTTTTATCATTTCAGTTAGCTCATGCTAGATACTGTCCGTGATGTTTCTGTGTGTGTGATTTTTTTCTTTTTTAATTATGACCACTAACAGCCGTTACACAATGAACCTCTCAGTTCAGAAACGCTAATGATACCATTTGTTCTTAATAAATAACATTATTAACGCTGGCTGGTTGCTACTTCTGCTTTCTATAAGAACTGAATTGAATCCTTACATACTAATGGCCTCCTTGTGTCAATTTTCAACAAACTGCCAAAATAAATGAGTACAATATATCATTAATAATGGAAAAAGATTCCATCGACTGCGACTTTCAAGGGAGTACACTTGCACTGCAATATTGTACTTATACGTTGTTTGTTGTTGTTGTTGTTGTTGTGGTGGTGGTGGTGGTGGTGGTGGTGGTGGTGGTGGTGGCGGCGGCGGCGGCGGCGGCGGCGGTGGTCATCGTCGTCTTCGTCTTCACCGTTGTCATCTTTACTCTAGCCTGCTTTGTTGCAACTCCCCCCACTAGTCTGTCCTGTGCCAGCTTCTTCATCCTGCATATCCACGCTTCCGTCCATTACCAGGTGGGTAGTGGGTGAATCCTTTTTGCGTCAGGATGTGTCGTATCAACCGATCGATTCTTCTAGTGAAGTTGTGCTATTTTGTTTTCTCCGGTAAGATTCCGTGTCTCCTCGGTGGTTTATCGAATTAGCCAACTAATCCTTCCGTAGCATCAAATCTCCACGTTTCATTTCCGTTCAAACCGCACTACAGATGACATACTTGTTAACATTTAAATTTATATTCAAATGCTTTCATTGCTACTGGCGTCTGTATTTTGTATCTTCTCTACTCCGACCAACCAGTTTCTGTGGTGTAGTGGTTATCATATTCGCCTAAGACGCAGAAGGTTCCCTGTTCGATCAGGGTGGAAACAAATTATTTATCTTCATGTACGACACTCTTTCCCATCCCCAGACACAGAAATGAAAATTTCTTACGAAATGCGAAATGACTGTGCATCAGTTTAATGGCCACGCATTGGGAGCTGAAGGTGCTTTCGTGACAAACTGCATTAGCTGCAAGGGCACTAACCACAGACGACATAATAACGAGTGCTTCTATAGTTACGATGTATGAAGAAAACATCTTAATGTACACTATGCTTTACAGAAAACTTGAGGCCTTGCAATACGAAGTATACGTAGACAAGACAGTGAATATGCGCTGTTTCTATGTGCTTCGCCCTGTCGGTTGTTTCTCTGTAAACATCGATATCCATACCGTTTTCACAAGTTGTTGAAATATACTAAAAGTACATAAAAATATTATTTTTTCAGGATCTCTGTAGTGTTACTATGATTAACTAATGTCTTTTTCATTAATTGTGTTGTAGATGAAAGTGGGCTTCAGCATTTTACAACCATCTTGTCCATGAGTGACTAGGCCTACAGTTAATTCGTTATGTGATTTCATGTGAAACATCTTATACCTTTTCGGAAACTTTGGAGATCTTCTAGTCTTCCTCACTTATGAACCACCAGTCTATTGAAATCAGTTTGTTGTAGAATCGTAGAACATATTCTGAGCTCAAACGTAATGAGACACCTCGAATAGAATGACCTCTTCCATGACAACCAGCATGGATTCCGAAAATGTCGATCGCGTGAAATCCAACCTCCAAGTTTCTCAGGTGACTTATTGAAAGCTTTGGACCAAGGCAATCAGGTAGATGCAGTATTTCTTGATTCCCGAAAAGCATTTGACTCGGTACTACATCTACGCTTACTATCAAAAGTACGGTCGAATAGGATATCAAGCGAAATTTATGACTAAACTGAGGATTCTGTTGTAGGGAAGACGCCGCAAGTTATCTTGGATGGAGAGTCACTGACAGATGTAGAAGTAACTTCGGCTGTGCGGGGGGAAGAGTATTGGGATCCTCGTTGTTCGTGTTGTATTTTAATGACCTTGTACACAATAGTAATTGCAGATGATGCAGTCATCTATAATGAAGTACAGTGTGGAAGAAGATGCGAAAGTATTCAGTTAGATCTTTATAAGATTTCAAAGTGGTGCAAAGATGGGCAACTTGCTTTAAATACAATTGTCCATTTCGCGAAACGAAAAAACGTAGTTTCCTATGACTATAGTATCTGTGAGGCACGGTTGGAATGGGTCAACTCATACAAATACGTGGGTGGAACACACTTCGTAAGGATATAAAATGGAATGATCACATAGGCTCAGTCATCGGTAAGGCAGATGGACGACTTAGGTTTATTGGTAGAATACTAGGGAAATGCAATCAGTCTACAAAAGGAGATTGCTTACAAACCACACAAGCGACCCATCCTAGAATTGCTCTTGTGTGTGGGACCCATACCAAAACGGATTAACAGGAGATATTGATCCCGATCACCTGACCTTAATCCGTGTGACTTCTGGCTGTGGGGCTATCTGAAAGATGCGTTCTGTGTTCCGATTGAAGGCATGCATTGCGCAACGTATTCACACTTCGATCAGTTGTGGAACATGCTGTTTCTCGATTTCAACTTGTTGCAGTAAACGGTGGACAGTATATGAAACAAGTTTTGAGCCAGTCACACGGAAATTGATAATACGATTTGATTTTGATTGATGCTTTTTTGCGGTTTTTGGCCTCAGGACAATTAAAAACCGATTTTTCCTATTGGATGTGATATGACCTTGCCTTGGTGGATGGGCTTACGTAACTAAGAGTATCATACCTCTACACCCATACACACTGTCAGTTCAGTTTGTTTAATGTCAAACATAGACCTTAGGCATTACTGTATGATTCATTTGTCATTTGTAGTCGATCACTATTAAATTATGATGCCTACAGCGCCGTCTACTGCTAAATTTTATAACTATTTATTTTTCTTCTGACATACGTTTTCCCCCCTTCTCCGATAATATTCCGTTGGAATTTGACGTTATTCTGACCAGTGGTGTTATTTGTACAGCGGTTTGAAAGTTTAATTGTAATCACCCTGCAGCTTACGAAAATGGCTCCTCGTCCAGAGGTAACGGGCTACAATTCTCGACAGGCAACCAACTTCATATTAACTGTTTACCATCATATCAGACGAATGCCGGTAGTGAATACTAAAATAAGATCCTCCGCCCCTTCCTTCCATAACTATTGTTACGCATCTACATTTGTGCTGCGGGAGCCACCACATTTATTACAGTGTGTGGCGGACGGTACTTCATACAGCAGTGTAATCTTCCCCCGTTTTCAATTAAGCTCCGTCTAGCGATTTCAACGTCAAAGAACACTCGGATCACACATTCTCTTCTATATAGTAACAATAGCTGACACCCACAGTAACAATTATTGTGCCGTTCGCGCATAGTGTCCTTCTACCTACTTCAGTTTATCATGGAGTTGCTTTCACCTTGTCGCGTGATCGTTTATTTGATGGGTAGAATCGTTTCAGATTTATAATTTCTGCATCTGGGGACTAGAAAGAGTGTGAAAGACCAAGATAAAAATTCTGTTTCCGCCCGGGATCGAACCGGGGACCTTCCGCGTGTTAGGCGGATGTGATAACCACTACACCACGGAAACAGCTTGTTACTGTACTCTTCAATTGGAGCATATCTATTACACTTATGCATCAAAACAGTAGTGTAATATTTTTTTTTTCATATTTAGCACCTATTTTAATTAACTACTCTTTCTCAGTAGTAGAGATTAGTTATGGGTAGACGGAAGAACAGATGACGGGACTCGCCTGTAATAGAATTATCTTGTGAACAAACAATCTGCGGTCCATGTCCCGTGCTGGCAGATACGCTTCGTTGGTAAGCGTGTGGGTCGCCAGGGATTCCTCGCCGGTTAGAACAGCACGCAAACAGCTGAGTGACACACACCACGCCACGCCGGCTAGCTGACACTCTGTCGTTCCCTGCTTCTCGTTTTTCCTCTTCAGCTCCGGCTCAACACGCTCTCACACAGGGCGAACTGTTCGCTCGTCGGACGCTTCCGCGATTATGACTGCTCGTGGCTGAAGCAGTGACCACGTATATCTGGCTTTAATTACAGACAAATACAAGAATAATATACACCGTGAACTGAAGAAGAAGAAGAAGAAGAAGAAGAAGTTATTACCTTAAAAAACTGGATTACCGATGATGAGTTGCGGCAGCGTTAGTGCTTGAAAAAACTAAGATGTTTTACCTGAGGTAGACATGATCAAGAAACCCTGCTACAGAAATGCGACTACAAATGCTTAATAAGAAAGGGAACATTGGGTTCATCGTCCCGTCGACTATGTCGTCAGTGACAGAGTTGAAGCTCGAATAGGAACAGGCGGTTATGAAAACTTCCACTATAACTTTCCAACATTGTACCAACAGCATTTACATTTTTAAATAAATCAATTTCCAAAATTTTCAGCTAACTTTCGGAGAATAAACTAGCATGAAAGCTAAAAATCTCGAAAAAGGCAACAAATGGTGAAAAACTTAAGAGCCATGTTTACGATTCGATAATTTTTAGCTACTTTCCTGAGGAATATGCTTGTTTTGCGGAGTGACTGACTGCAGCAAACATTCCAGTCCCCGTCAGGAACAGGCGCCCTTTCAAACGCTGACCGTACCCGTTGGCGGCGACAAAGCTGGCGCAGATTGTGGGTCGACGGGTGGAGCCTTCCATCTACCGTGAGAGACAACAGAAGAGGAAAACGTGCTTCACCAAGGGACAAATAACAGAAAATCTTTGACTTCCCAAATGTAGGCATTCTCTTGATTCAAATGCTCGCACACCCACAGTTAGCAGACGTTTGTTCACAAACCTAGTGTGATGTGAAATACTGCTGACGCGAATGCACGCTTAGATTTTACATCGTATAAATTGTTAGGCTGTCATGCCCTGAAATTCTAATACCGATATAGTTCTTAAATCAGTTATATGGCACAGATGCATGGTAAATTTTTAGACAAATGCCTTACAAAAAATGTTTTTCTCTGAATTTCAATTCCTTGGAAGTTACTACACAGCGGTTTAGGTTACTAATCACTAATGTAAACACTACCTTCTTATTGACCAGCTAGGATCACATAACAACTTCAGTTCCCCTTCTTTCTTTGTTGTTTCCTATTTTTCAACTACTCCATCTTCTTCCCATCTTGTCCTATCTTCTGCCCATGTTCTTCCCAATTTCTTATTTCTTCTGCCTTGCAGACCTTTTAAGTTAAATATTTTATTTTTTGAAAGGTTTCCTTCTGTATTTCCGATTCTTTGACGTTGTTTCTTTCTTCTTTTCTTATTTCTGCAATCCATGTTATTGTCGATTTCTTTCGTTAGCCTGTTCATTCATTCGGTAGAGATGCCCAAAATAGATTAATCTTGGCTTTGGCACTACTTTTGATATTTTCTCTATAGTTTGAGAGATCTCCTCGTTACTTCTCATTATCCAAACATCTGTACTTCGTATAAACACTTATAATTTTTCTGATAATCCGATTTTCAAGTATCTCTGTTCTGTAAAGCGTATATAGTTTACCGTTAAGCATTCAACTGCATGTAAAGTTTCTGTTCTTACCACTGTTATACAGTGCTTCGTTTTTATACATACGAATTTCTCGTTGTAGCTTTATATCGCCAAACAATACGAGTTTTCCATTTTATTATCTCTTACACCTACTGGAAAATTTTTTTTAGTCCATTCTGTTGTATACTTTCTCCAACATATTTAAATTTACTAATTTTCATTTGTTTGTGTTTCTATATAATTTTGTGCATTTTTTGTATTTGTCACGAATTTTGTTTCTTTCTGGTGAAATTTTGAGACCAATCCCATTCGCTATTTAATATAGTAGATTTATATGAGTAAGTGCTACAGTCAGATTTTTTGAAGTATTGCAAACTCGTCTGTAAAAGCCAGGCAGTTTCTATCATTTCCATTTGTTTTCCTTTCCAAATTATTGGTTCAATTTTGTGATTTCTTAGGTAGGAGTTCCAGACCCGTGAACTTATACAAAAACGTAGTTGAGCAAAATAGGTGATAAGCCATCTTCTTGTCAAACACGTTTTCATTTTAAATAGGCGTGATACTTCTCCCTTGACTTTAACTTTTAAATATTGCATTTGTCAGACTTTCACGAATTATGTTTGCTAATTTTTAAATATATTTGTTCAACAAGTTTGTTCCCGCCGCTTTTTTCTCGAAGTTCTAAGCTTTATTGTAAAGAAGGAACAAAAAGTTAAGGATTAAAAGTATTAGCAATCGCTGGCTACAGATTTCTCCCATCTTTCGGGCACCATACGAATCCCGTGGGTGAAGAACTGTTCTTCTCTTGAGAAGATAGATGAATCGATCCAATTTTTCACTTTTTTATATGACCGCAGGCGCCGGTCAATCAGCTACTGAGGTCATTAGCGCCTAGTCACAAATGTAAGTGCACATATGATCTGGTAAAACTCAAGGGGGGGGGGGGACACCAGAAAGTTCTTACAAAAAAAATTTCCTGTAAAGTAGATGGCAGAGACAGGACAACACGAGATTGATTAAAACGAGGACACGGCAATAAAACATGGTGCACTGTCAATGCATGACCACAAGGGCACTGCGGGGCGGGGTCATCGGATAGCAGGTAGCGGTGGCTAAACCGGCAATGCCCAATCCGAAACCTGGCCAAAATGACCTCCTCTCGCCAAGATGGTCGGGAGGAGGTTGTCCAAGCTGTTGGGAACGGTTTTATGGCCCGGAGCTTATTTTATTGAAGTGACGACCAAGTATCCCACCATAATGACACAAGCCTCTTTCAAACAACCCCACTAATGTCAGACGATGGGACACAAAGGGAGGCTGACCGAGGCAGGAGGACTGCAGCCTTGGCCGCAGCATCGGCAGCCTCATTCCCAGGCAGTCCTACATGGCCTGGGACCCACATAAAGCTAACAGGAGAACCATCATCAGCAAAAGAATGGAGGGATTGCTGGATCCGTTGCACCAAGGGATGGACCGGATATGGAGCTCCAAGGCTCTGAAGAGCACTGAGTGAATCAGAGCAGAGAACATACGGAGAATGGCGGTGGCGGCGGACATACTGAACGGCCTGATTGAGAGCAAAACGCTCGGCCATAAAGCTGGAAGACTGGTCGAGGAGCCGGTATTTAAAGGTGACGTCCCCGACGACATAGGCACAGCCGACGCCATCGTCAGTTTTGGAGCCATCAGTGTAAATAAAGGTGTTATTGGCGAGTCGCGCACGAAGTTCGACAAACCGTGAGCAATACACTGCATCCGGAGTACCCTCCTTCGGGAGCGAGCTGAGGTCAAGATGAATGTGAACCGGGGCCTGGAGCCAAGGTGGTGTCGGGCTCTCACCCTCTCTGAAGGTGGTAGGGAGGGCAAAAGCGCATTCCAGGGGGCAGCAGGGCAGAGACATACAACCCATACTGACGGTCGAGAGAATCGGCGAAGGAGGACTGATAAGACGGGTGGTCGGGCATTGACAACAGCCGGCAGGCATACCGACAAAGCAGTACGTCGCGCCGGTAGGTCAATGGTAATTCGGCAGCTTCAGCATGAAGACTCTCGACGGGACTAGTATAGAATGCTCCGGTCGCAAGACGTAACCCCCGATGATGGATGGAGTTGAGACGGCGTAAGAGGGATGGCCGGGCAGACGAGTAGACGAGGCTCCCATAATCCAGCTTTGATCGGACTATGGACCGATATAAGCGAAGGAGGACAGTGCGAACCGCTCCCCAAGATGAACCACTATGAACATGGAGGACATTAAGGGAACGCGTACAACGGGCAGCCAAATAAGAGACATGCGGAGACCAACAAAGTTTCCTGTCCAGTGTGAGCCCTAAAAACTTCGTTGTCTCCTCGAATGGGAGAACAATGGGACCGAGACGTAAGGATGGTGGAAGGAATGCTTTACATCGACAAAAGTTGATGCAAACCGTCTTCTCTTCAGAGAGTCGGAAGCCATTAGCAACACTCCATGAGTATAGGCTGTCAAGACAACGCTGAAGGCAGCGCTCCAGGAGGCATCTTCTCTGGTCACTGCAGTAGATCGCGAAGTCATCGACGAAAAGAGAGCCTGAGACGTTAGGTGGAATGCAATCCATAATTGGATTGATCGCTATGGCAAAATGGGCTACGCTCAAGACGGAGCCCTGAGGCACTCCGTTCTCCTGGAGGAAGACGTCGGACAATACGGAACCCACACGTGCCCTAAACATTTGATCTGTTAAAAATGAATCAATAAAAAGGGGCAGGCGACCACTTAGGCCCCACCTGTACATAGTGCGGAGGATACCTCCTCTACAACAGGTATCGTAAGCCTTCTCCAAATCGAAGAACACAGCTACCGTTTGGCGCTTTCGCAAAAAGTTATTCATGATGAACGTCGACAAGGTCACAAGGTGGTAAACAGCGGAGCGGCGTCGACGAAAGCCGCATTGAACATTGGTAAGTAGCCGTCGAGATTCAATAATCCAAACCTACCGAGCGTTGACCATGCGCTCCATCACCTTATAGACAGACCGGTCAATCAGGTCGGGTGCCATTGATTGGAAAAGGTGGTAGTCAGGGGCGAAATGTCTGGAGAATACGGCGGGTGGGCTAGAAACTGCCTTTCAACGTTTCCAAGTAGTATTTCAACAGGTTACGCGACGTGGGCTTCAGCATTGTCATGCTGCAAAATAACTTCTCTCTGTCTGTCGCTGTATTGTGACCGTTTGTCTTCCAGTGCTCTGACAAACTCATCGATTGCTTTCGATAACGATCTCCTGTGGTCGTTCCCGTTGGTTTCAACGGCTTCGAACAACTTTTTCGATGTCCGTTCTTAGAGCATTGAAACATCCTCCGCACGTTCTTTCACTAATAGGTGCCTCACACCATAGGTTGTAGCCAGCGTTTTATGGGCCTCAGCTGCAGATCTCTTCATGTTAAAACAAAAAATTGAAACGTCTTTCAGAAGACGAGAATTGGGCTCGTAAGTTGACATATTCGATCGAGAATGACTTTATGGTGCAATCGCAAATCGACTAATTTTTGATCGTGTTATGTTTACAAATGCCTAAGCTTACTGTATGATACTTATAACCAACCACCTGCGCCACAACTGTGCCGCTATATGGCTTGTTACAAGAGTCACATGCTCAAAACACACCTGGGTGCTCTTCCGACACTTCGGGAATTTTAATCCGGAATTATGTTACATTATCACTCTTAGTATAGTGTGCAAATGTGAATGCGGATCGTCTGCTGACGTATGCGTGTTCTGTGTGCTGTGAATGTGGAGATGCAGTTTAGCCAACCATTGTATCAAGTAGAGTGCGACTGCACCTGACCGGAGAGAGACGTAAGTTCCCCCCGCGCGTTAGCAGGTCCCGTTAGGTTGGCAAATAGCCGCTGTGCAGACATTGAGCCCTTCCGGCCACCGTGTGAGGGGAGACGGTTAGGCACTTCCTGCTGAGACTCTGGTGAGTATAGACACTCTGCGTGATGGCTCCTATAGTCATCTTAGTTAGGTCAGATAGTCAGGTTGCATAAAATTGCTATTTTTTTTGGGTATCACTGATGACGGGCCAGCATTCCCTACAACCGTACCATTAAATATAGTGAATGATCAAGGAGTTATTTTCATGATTTTATTAAATAAAATGTTGTTTTTATATAAAATTCTTTGTCTCACAGCAACGTCTTATTTCCGTTACCATTCCAGTTAAGATGTTCAAACTTTCAACTTAAAGTTAACCAATAATCAGAAATTTTGTAGTGATATTTGCTCATGAAAACGGTCGTAGGCGTCTTTCATAAAATATACAGATGCCATTTTCAAGTTGAGGATGTCTGCCAAGGCTTTGTGGAAAACAAGTATCATGCAATGTTGTAAGTTATTATTATTATTATAGTATTGAATATATTTTATTATTGTTATTAATAGTATGGTATACAGCTCTGGCTCGTTAAAATTGGGGGTGGGGGTGTGATATATTGGGGAGGGAGCAGTAACAAGCCATGGCACACTCCCTCTGCTACCATCAACCAGAATCCAATCCTGGATAAGAATGATACACTCAACCTACTGGATTTGGAGAAACTACAGAACACCTAAACCCGAATGGTCACACAGGGATTTGAACACCCCTTCTCCCTAATGCGAATCCAGTGCCTTACCCACTGCATATTTGTCATCTCACCCAATCAAAAACATGAGTTATTTGTAGCTAGATTTTATACATCTTACTTATACAGAGTTGCATGCTGGAGTCAATACTAGGAAGATAAAGTACTGTTCCTTTTGTATCATATCTCAAATTGGATACAAAACAGTCGTTTCTGCGACAAGTACTGGGTGGGGCAAATAAAAATGTCCCGGACGTGGGATGTGATTGGACTTTAATGTATACATATAAACATCCCCCGTGACGCGCACACCACGTGTACGCCCGCAACGTGCTCCACACCGGTTCAGAGCGTAGTGTGGGCAGTGTCAGTGTGAGTGGAGCTAGTCATAGGGGACGATGGTACTAACAGTGGAGCAGCGGTTGTTCGTTGGGGAAAGTTACATGACAACAATGTCGTGGCGACGGTGTGGTCAGTTGTTTGCTGAGAAGTCTTATGGTGTCAAAGCGTCAGCAAAGAGTACTGTGCAACACTTGGTCCGAAAACAGCGTCAGACAAGATCCGTCGGAAAAAAAAAAAATCCGAATTGCGCCTGCACACCAGAAAATGTGGCTGCTGTTCACCAGAAAATGCTTCAGGCTCCTACCAAACCAACCAGACGACTGTCACAAGAGGACGGCATACCGTGTCGATCATGTACATGAATACTAACACCTGGACTAGCACATGCATCCCTACCAGAAGATGCTCCTCAGTGCCTCTAGTTTTGTGAGTGGCTGTAGACTGAGATAACAGTGAATGATGAAGTCTGGTTTCCCCTCAGTGGTTATGTCAACTCACAGAATCGCATGTTCTGGGCAGTGGAGAATCCGCACAACTTCTACGAAACACCACTGGATGTAGTCTTTATAGTCTTTATGTAGTCTATAAGCATCTCTCCACGCCTCCAAAACTCAAGAATGAACTGGTGACCCCTCTTCCACACGCTATTCTGCGAAGATAACGGTGATTGTGACCACCACCACTCCCAAATTCACCTGATCTCTTTCCAGCTAAACACATCTAGAATACCGACGAATACCGGTACATGCCTTGGAACCTGCTGTGATCAATTATCTGGAGCTGTGAGCGGCCCTGGAGTTACCGATGAGCCCGCATCTCGTGGTCGTGCGGTAGCGTTCTCGCTTCCCACGCCCGGGTTCCCGGGTTCGATTCCCGGCGGGGTCCGGGATTTTCTCTGCCTCGTGATGGCTGGGTGTTGTGTGCTGTCCTTAGGTTAGTTAGGTTTAAGTAGTTCTAAGTTCTAGGGGACTGATGACCATAGATGTTGAGTCCCATAGTGCTCAGAGCCATTTGAACCATTTGAGTTACCGATGAAAGGAATATTAGGGTTTAACATCACGTTGACGACGATGTCATTAGGAACGGAGCAAATGGCTAGGACTGAAGTAGTACAGGGTAAGGGAGTAGTACTCTCCTTTTCGAACGAACCATCCTGGCATTTGCCTTAAGCGGAATAGGGAAACCACGCTAAAACTGCTTGACCGGATGGGGATATGAACATTTTTACTTTATGGTTTGAAATAAAAATCGGGGCAACGGCCATTTTATCGCTGCATTACAACGTATCACGTCGATGAATCGTCTGTGGTTCTGTTTTGGTTTTACAGTTTCGCGATCTTTGCTTGTTTTCATTTTGGTGCGTTCGTTAATTTGTGATAGCACAGAAGAGTGTGGAGATTCCATTACCATGTATCTGTGAAAGTAGAATCCGCATTAGCGTACGCGTAAAAAGAGTTGATACATAAAACACGCGAAGTTACGTTAGGCCAAAATATATTTATGTAACGGCAATTAATGTACCTTTTCTCTGTAAATACAAAAATATTTAAAAGCTCAGATGTAATTACACCCTTTTCATCAACTTGCAAACGAATTTCATGTCAGTTGATGCCTGCTCTTCACTTCTTGGAGCATCCGCGAGGCTTACTCACAGCTAACATGGATGTGAAAATCACGACGTCATGGTTTTTTCAGCGTTATTAATGTCTAAGGGACGTGTATTGATAAGCTGTTATGCCATTGCTGACAGCTGACAATCATTAAAATTAAAAAAAAAGTGTACAAGTACTCTTACATGGTGAGGAACAGAATGAGAGTAATAAATTCATGAAAATGTATTCACAGTTTGTAAACAAATCGTTGGTCGTGCTCTATAGTAGAGAGTAATGGTGGTTTGTCATTTAGAAATTGATTTACTTCTGTTGTTGTGACGCTGTAGACGAAGTTTTCTGTGTATTAGCCGTTGGTACATTGTCTGAGAAATTGTCAAGCGGAAGTTCTTTCACAGCTTACATCCGTAGATGTACTCATTTGCACACTGATATCTTTTGAGGCATGAAAAATGGAAAGAAGGTGAAGTAGAAGAAGGCGAAGCAAAAATCCGTCTTAAGGGTCATAAAAAACACACACAATCTCTTAGTAGGACAGGGGAGCATACAAAATGTTTACATATATTGGTAACATATTACGATTTCAATTTGTTTTCCTTCACTAATGTAAAATTACCTTTTGTCACCTCACACGAAATTGTATCCATCGATATGGTGTTCGTTTGAAGAAAGAACTCTCACTGATATTTGCTACGATGCACGTTGTCACTCGGTCACTACAAAGCGCTAACTGAAGGCAGCGGAAAACTGAAACGGGCACCTGTCTGGCAGACAGTGGGCAGGTTTGCCACCCAGAGAGCACTTCACAGGCCACACAATGACACGGTCGCGGAAACGGATTAGGCGCAAGTCTCCTGGGTACAGCTACGTCGGTCGTAGCCAGGGGCTGAGGACAACAGACATCCGCTCTACCTGGGCGCTGCAAGATTCCAAGAATGTCAACAGACTTGAAGGTTTCAACTAATATTGCAACATACGTACTGGGCAGATGCCTTGCTCATTACCCGCAGATGACCCGCGGATATATCCGCGGATATCCGCATGCGCGCAGACCTCTAGTCATCGCCATACTGGCGTATAACCCGGCGTGATGGTGTGGGGTGCCATTGGTTACACGTCTCGGTGACCTCTTGTTCGCATTGACGGCACTTTGAACAGTGGACGTTACATTTCGGATGTGTTACGACCCGTGGCTCTACCCTTCATTCGATCCCTGTGAAACCCTAGATTTCAGCAGGATAATGCACGACCGCATGTTGCAGGTCCTTTACGGGCCTTTCTGGATACAGAAAATGTTCGACTGCTGCCCTGGCCAGCACATTCTCCAGGTCTCTCACCAATTGAAAACGTCTGGTCAATGGTGGCCGAGCAACTGGCTCGTCACAATACGCCAGTCACTACTCTTGATGAACTGTGGTATCGTGTTGAAGCTGCATAGGCAGCTGTACCTGTACACGCCATCCAAACTCTGTTTGACTCAATGCCCAGGCGTATCAAGGCTGTTATTACGGCCAGAGGTGGTTGTTCTGGGTACTGATTTCTCAGGATCTATGCATCCAAATTGCGCGAAAATGTAATCACATGTCAGTTCTAGTATAATATATTTGTCCAACGAATACCCGTTTATCATCATCATTTCTTCTTGGTGTAGCAATTTTAATGGCCAGTAGTGTATGTACGTGTACATGATTACTGTTCGGTTTACACTTAAGTGCTTGGCAGAGTGTTTATAGAACCACTTTCAAAGCACTGCTCAATTGGTCCAGCACATGGGAAGTACGAACACCAAGTTTCCGTGAGAGACCCGATAGCTTTTATTTTATAACGATGGTTATTTATCCTTACGTAGATGCGTGTCAAAAAATATTTTCGCATTCGCATGAGAAAGATGGTGACTTAAATTTCCTGAAAATATCTGACCGCAATGAAAAATACCTTTATTTAATGATTGCCACCCTCATTCACGTATCATACCCGTAACAGTCTCTCCCATATTTCGCGATAGTACATAAGACGACTTGTCCTTCTTTCAGCTTTTTCGAAGTCCCCATTTATCCTATCTTATAACGATTCGATACCGCGCACCAGTACTCTAGCAGAGGACGGACAAGCGCCAGTGTAGGCAGTCTCTTTAGTGGACTTGTTGTATCTACCAATAAAGCGTAGTCTTTGGTTCGCCTTTCACACAACCTTTTCTGTGATTTGATTCCAATTTAAGTTGTTCGTAATTGTAATCCATAGGTATTTAACAGAATTGACAACTTTTAAATTTGTATGATTTATCGTTTCTTAAATCTATTATGAAGACTAGGAACAGCAGAATTCGCTGGAGGAACCTGAGATACTGCTGGTGTTTCACTCGATGTCTTCTTCTTGTCAATTACTACGACATGTGAACTTTCTGACGCGAAACCATGAAGCCAGTCGCAGAACTGAGACGATACTCCACATGCACGCAATTTGATATGAAGCCGCTTGTGGGAAACGGTGTCTCACAAGCCTTCTGAAAATCTAGAGACATGGAATCAACTTGTTGATTGCACTCATTACTTCACGTGATTAAAGAACCGATTGTGTATCACAAGAACGACATTTTTTAAATCCGTGGTGTCTGTGTGTCAATAGGTCGTTTTCTTCGACGTTTTACCTGATGTTAATTCAACGCATTACTTTTGTTTCCTCTCTTGTGTATTGGCGGTATGTGCGCAGCTTTCCAGTCATAAGGTACGGATTTTCTTTCGAGCGAGCGGTTGCTTATGATTGCTAAAAATGGATATCTGAAACGGTCCATGCTCTAAGAAGAGTGCGACGTAGCAACTGACGATGAATCGTATTTATGCCATTACAAAGACAACATCTCTACCCCATTATTTAGCTGTCGTGCCAAATGTCGTAACTGGCTCACGCTCCGGATCTCGTTTATCATTTAGATAAACGAGATATTTTCTGGTCGATAGACTCTGACGCGGCGTAAAATCGAAATGCTTACACAACGTCTTGAACCGGGACAGTAAAACTAATCCAACGACAAACCGCTCTTTAGTCAATTATTGAGTAACTGGTGCTCATCATGGCAAAAAGAGATCGGAAATGTAGAAATAAAATGCCCACGTCAGTCTTCACTGAAATCGGAAATCTGGTATTGGTGTGGAGACTCCAAAACCTGACGGAAGAATCGGTTTTACAATCCGCTCGACGACGACGTCTTTTTAGACCGAGTTCACTCGGAATACAGAAGAATGGATAAGAAGATGAGCCGCTTCCGTTTCAAAGGAACCATCCCGGAATCTAGCGATGGAACCACGAAAATGTTCCAACTCACTCTAGCAGCGAGAAAGGTCGATTTTAAGCAAACAGAACACGTGTAGGCAGTGTGCCATACGGACTGTCCACATGACTTAGTACCTGGTGACTCCGTATACTCTAAGACAAAGGAAATATCACTCGCCAACGTTTCTTGTTTTTCGGGTGAGAAGACTGTTGTTTCGTGCACTTGTATGACCTTTGAAGGTCATTCCCACATGAATGTTCAAGAGGAGTAGTGACCAATCGATGGTTAAGTTCATTAGAATAGAATCACCTGAAAATTAAGAGTGATCCTCGTAGATCTACACTGGTGAGCAGAACTTAAGGATGAAAATAACTTTGGTATGATGTGTCGCTGCCAAGTAACGTAGCTCGATGTAACGTGGACCATACATAGGAAGAACTACTACAGTATAAAGCAGAAGGTAACTGAAAGAAATACACAGCGAGACATACAGAAACGACACTTATATTCAAAGACAGTAATGACACTGAAGTCACCGCGATTTACGATGGTCTCTTTGAAATTACTAAAGGCAAGAGGTCGTATTTAATATGATGTTTGATCACCATGGGTGGCAAAGCATGCTGTGCAACGTCCCACAAGGTTGGTAAGGAGTTCTTGTAGTAGGCCGTTCCATTGCTCCACCAGTGCGGAACACAATCGCTGGGTAGTTGTGCATATGGAAGTGATGCAATACGTAATCCCAACACATCGCATACCTGTTCACACCTCTCGCCACATGAAAATACGTTAAGGTATGTTACTTGCCAGTGACACGTCACACCTAGGATACTTTCGTCCGTAAGTTTTGCACAGTAGTGTCCGTTACTAAGAGGCCAACCCGGTTCATGGTTCAAGGCCCTGTAGCAAGTTGCCTATCTAACGGCTTTTAGAGGCAACAAGAATACGATTGTCAATATTTTATACAGTTATTGACCGAATTTATAAATCTCAAACGTTGTCGCAATCCTGTCACTAAGGGGAACGTTCATGAAATTGACCAAAAGTGTCAATTTTAAATTTACTTTTTATTTATTAGTAGAGCTCATGTGCTATAAGTTCCCGAAGTTTCAGTGGTGAAATCGCGTTCAAAGTGCCTGAAAAATAATGAAATGTGCCTCAAACCTTCCTGCCACGCCCACTTTTTGAAGCAACACTTCAATATCTACAGGGTCAGAGGGATAATAATCGCTACATTCACAAGATGAGGCTTCTAAATTGTATCCTGGATGTTGTCAAGCCAACGTATAGGTTTCTGGTCGACCCTGAACTTCTAAAAAAATCATGTTCATGGTGGCAAAACGCAGAATCCAAATGACTCGTTAAATTCGGCCATATGGAAATGAAATGAGACCCTAAAACCAAATTTTCATCTCCTACAGTTGTCATAATTGCAACTTATGACGAAGTTCTTCTATTCAATGGTGGGAACGTAGGGAGCATGAAGGCATTCGAGAGACTGGGCTTTACGACAGGAAATTTCATTCAAAGACGCCTTGAGAAAATAGATTTACAGCGCCTCTACAGCCAAAATGTCAGTTGAAGATTTGGTACAGGAAAGAAGACGAAAACATGAAACCAGAAGAGAAGCTTCGAAAGGAAGGAGGACCCTTACTACAAATCTGGAGCTTACTGAAGAGGTGACGTATGAAAAATAGTTACGTTGAACTTCAAACTCCATTTCCGAAAATAATGTTTTTTTTCTTTTTTTTTAAGTTTATGTAGGCTAAAATTATGAGATTTTGTACACTTACTGCCATAAACCCAATGCATATTGCCACAAGAATAGATTTTGAAATTGTTCGTGTGAGCCGAGATGTGGGACAAAGTGCTTGGAGTTTTGTATGAGTTACCTATTATATTTCAGAACTATAATCAAAAAATTATTAAAATTCTCTTATTTCATATATTGAAAAAGCTCATGAGAGAAGCGTACTATATGCAGAGAGATTAAACAGAGAAATTTTTGTAGAAATCTGTTTATAGTTTCTGAGAAAAATGTACATTTAAAATTTTTAAAATAACATCTTTGAATTCCATACAAAACTTTTATATATATATATTACCCAAGGAACCTAACGCTAAATGGGCTAATTTCATATAAAGTGTGGTACGAAATTTCATTGCCGTATCTTCAAAATTGTGGATTTGGTGCATCTTTTAAACTGTATGTGTTTTTCGTGAACGACCCCCCCCCCCCCTCCCCCCTTTAAGATTGAAGGTTTAACATACTAAGACAATTACTAGTGTTAGGAACTGTGTATGAGTTTGGCTGGTTCAAATGGCTCTGAGCACCATGGGACTTAACATCTGTGGTCATTAGTCCCCTAGAACTTAGAACTACTTAAACCTAACTAACCTAAGGACATCACACACATCCATGCCCGAGGCAGGATTCGAGCCTGCGACCGTAGCGGTCACGCGGTTCCAGACTGCAGCGCCTAGAACCGCACGGCCACACCGGCCGGCGTGTATGTGTTCGTGGGCAGTGCAACTCACTGAGCACCAAGTACGCAGACTACATTCATCCAGTATCTAAGAGTGCACTTAGAGACTTCCAATAAACTTTGTACATAATTTCAAACCTTTACGAAACTTTTAACCCCTCTCTCCACAAAATGATGAAAGGATAACAGTTAATGGCTTACCACATTTTCGCTGTTCATGCAGTAAAACCTCAGAGTTAAGGGATTACGTTTTAATCTATTACTTCTTTACTATCAATTCAACTTGCAGCACATTTTACAGACCGTATCCATATATACCAGTGAATGCGCCTGCAAAATTATATCATTGTACGATACTTAGTTCAGGAGACATGAATTCGTAAACATTGAAATGTGTGAGAAACTAGCTTCTGCTGAAACATGGCGCACACCTCCGTATTTCGGTGGTCAGAGTATGAGACTACTATGCGGAGAAACTGAGTGCGATTCTCGGTACTGCCAGGAATATTACATTGGTGGAAAGACTCGAAGGTGCACTCACACTCGTGATGCCGTAAGAGGAGCTACTTGGGCGAGAATTAGCGGTTCCAAGGTCAACAAACCCGACAACGGCCGGGAGAGCGGTGTGCTGACTTCCCCGACCCGCCATACTGCATCCGATAACGCCATTGGCAAAGGATGAAACGGTGGTCTGTCGGTCCCGATTGCCCCATTAGGGACAGAACGCGGAACATGGCTTCTGCTTGCTTGCGCAAATTAACCAGACAATACTCGTCCAGTGTTTCATGACGAATACACTTAGCGACTTCCAGCAAAACTTAAAACAACATCATTTCATACATTTTATGAATCCACAATTTCTCCTTTTTTCGCTTTCATGCTTAAGGTCATATATGAAGGGCTTATTTCAATAGTGGTATAAGTCCATCTTTGTTCATATTGAGATACCGAGTCCTAAAGTTAAAGGAGCGCTGAAAAATCTGCAGTTGAGGTACCAGAAATATTCAAGCATATGGCTTCTTGCTAGAGATGAACCTTTCCTTTTGTTTGTTTGGCTCATTAATATCAGAAGCATTATAGACAGAAAATTGGAGGTTATGGACTTGTACCACTATTGAAATAAGCCCTTTATATTTAACACATTAACTCTTTCGTAAAGTAATCGGAATTTTGAAGCTGTTTTACACATGAAGTGTCGTTTATTTAAGAGGTAATTGTTTGCTGGTTTGTAGAAAATCTACAAACGTGGAGTCGTAAATTTTCTTTCAGAAGTTGTTGTACACGACGTATCGCAACCAGGGATGCGTGATTCTAGAAAGACGTGTTTGAAGAATCGAACGAATCACTTAACAAAATCCAAGCCTCTACAGCTACTCTGCGGTATTTGCACAGGTCCTCGTTCGTGCTGTTCTATTAATTAATCAGTATTTCACTAAGCCCTTTTGGCTGCAGTGCAGTGCTGTTCACGTCGTAAAAATAGCTTGTTTATACGGTCTTGCGAGCCGAAAGTAGAAAAGTGGTATACGCTTGAACGGAAAGTGTTAACGTCACCTTTCTGCATGGCGGTGGCAGCAGGCGATGGTTACCGTCACAGTTTATAGTCAGCCGTTAACTCACTCCTGCCGACAGGCTGTGTAATCAGTGAGGCAATTTGCGGCACTTCGGCGAGCCTACAGTTCGTTATGACTGGCTCTGCTACTCCCTGCTGTACATTAAGGCGGTGTGTGGGACGTCACTTACACTCTGAGTAGCTGACAGCTGACAATGTCCACTGAATCATCCAGTCTCCTGGAATTACACTAATGGAAAACAAAATGTAAACACCTCGAAAGAGGTGGCGTAGAAAACATACATTTGCTTTTGGGCACCTATACAGATGGTAGTAACGGGTGTAAAACATTCGAGCGCCGTGAATGGAGCGGGTACGCTCGTCTTGTTACATGGCGTCCCAGCCAAGCTTAATAAGACTGATGTCACGTGACCTTGTTTCTTTTTTTTGGGGGGGGGGGGGGAGGAGACATACATACAGGTACCCGGATGTCTAGGAGCTGTACTCAGACCATAACAGCCCTGGGTTAGTGCATTATCACCCAGAGTATTCAAATAACCTGTGTTGTCGTGTAGCCGAACAATGAGATACCCGTGATCGGAAGGTAAGTTCTTGTATCATTCGCTATCGAAAGACAACAGCGGTGCGCGTTGACTCGTGTGTTTTCCGATCTATTCATACTATAACAAGGGTAGTTTTTTAAGATTTTACAAACAATCGCTAGATAGTGCTATTGGGACGTAAGGTTACATTGTTGTGAAATTTGTTAGTGTTAAAACAATAGTAACTTAAAAATTGGACCAAAGGTTCGCTTGCAACTACGGTGTAAAGAAAAAATGTTGTGAAAAATGGAAATTTCAGATGAAAGTTTTCGTGGGATTATTTTTTTACAATTTTTTAAATTAAATGCCGAATTCAATATCCGTCGCTTCGTTTCCTTCACTTTATGGTTATCTCTCAGCTTTACAGAAGATATGGCAATCGGTTCGCAGAATTTAGTAGTGGATGTGTTTCCGTCACCGAATAATTTCATGAAAGTCTGTCAAAATCAGTAACTGTTCAGAAACCATGGCTGCTGTGCGCCGTGTGAGTGAAGAAAATTCTGTTTCTGACTTAGTGAGTCAGAGGCACCCTGAAAAGTATCTTAGACAGGGCAGTACATAAGATTTCGCATGAATAGTTATCTGTGAAAAAAATTAGTTTGAATGGACTCCACACAGTTCGACAGAAGTTCGTATATGGAAACGCTTGGAAAAATCTTCGCAATAAGAGGAAAACCTTCGATAGGCCTATATTGGTGCGAGCCGAAGAATAACCAGCAGTTAATTGTTTGGATGTTTCAAGACGATCCGAAAACAATAAAAGTTATTAACACGTGAATCATTTCCAAGCAAAAGATGTTCGCTGTTGATGTTCTTATTTGTGTCTTTGTTTAGGGCGCTCAACATTATGGTTATCAGAGCCTTTCGAATACTTATTACCGCAAGAGACGAATGGTTTTAAAACACATAAAATTAAGATATACGAAAAAAATACGTAAGGTAACATTCGCTCTCTCGTATGATTTTTCACACTAGTGCGCAGTCACTCTTAACGGTACAAAAGCGGTAGTGACTCAGGACGAACTATTAAAATATTCTTACCAAACCAAAAAAGATGGTTGGCTGATCACTAACATAATAACTGGATGAACTAACAATCCTCTATACACACTAAAATCTTCTCTTGACAGGTATAGGTAGGTCAGGCAAAACACATCATAGAACATGTGCCTCATTCGTCTTAGCACTTATAATTGGGGGGCGGGGGGGGGGGGGGTCTGCTAATAAACCGCTTTTGCTCTCTCGTCATTATGTAAACTACACTCAATTTATTTAAAAGGTGGCGAGCTATAAAAAGCACCACATGAATCACACATAGGTGGTTCTTCATATCTGAGTAGGAAGCCATGCGACCTGTGGCTCTGTGTCCTACTCGAAGACTACAGATCTCATCCCTTCTAAAAGGAGGGTAAAAGGTGCCTTAAAATCCCGTTCATTTGTCTCCTTATCTATCATGCCCAACCACTCTTCCTACCAATAAAGTATTACAACCTTCTCAGCTATGACATCACGGCACTCATAAGCACGCAACAGTGGATTACGTTCTGAAGTTGGTTCCGTGCATAAATAGGAAGCGGCGGTAGGCCGTGGGGATACAAGCCGATGACAGTTCAGAGAGAAATCATATAAAGTCAAATATCTTAGTAGAATTTGCGCTGCTACACTCGTAGCAGTTCCGCGGGGCTGCCAGGCCCCCTCGTAGCGGGTGGTGAGGATGGTGCGTGGTATATTGAGATAGCCGGCTGGCAGCCGGTAAGCCGACAGTGACGTCGGCGGCTAGAAATGCTGACAGACGGAAGCCCTCTCAGCAACGCATTCTCTAGTTAGTTGCTCACGGTAGGCGCCAGCGATGCGGAAGACTGTCGGAATGCTTGCAAGGGATGAAAGCCTCTGGTAGTGGATTTCGCTCTTTCTAGTGCCTGCGTGTGGAGCCAGAGCTCCCGCAACAGGGTAGGAGGGCGAGAACGTGTACCGCCTGGGTCTCGATCTCCTGCCCCTCAAGGCAGGGGACAGTTTCTTTCTAGAATGAGCCTTTCAGTGGAGAGGCGCCAAGTCTAGGAAAGTGACGTTGTGGTGGAGGCGGAGGCGCATCCCCGCTGTGGTTACTTGCTGTCCCATGTCGCTCCGGTACCTAACAAACTCCTCTCACAGACGTATGCAACTCCAATACTGTTGATGTCTATGCTAAAATAGTCAATCACATGGTTTGGCAGCTCATTTATTGTGCTCATGTGAGGCTGCCAGCCGCGTTCGGAACAACAAATCCGTGGGCCGTCAGTGTAGTAACTGCCTAGCTCGTCCTACAAGATCCTCTTCTTTCGCTGTGTCGTCTGGATTGCCGTTCTTGGCCTGACCCTTCTCGCGATGTACAAGCAATCCTGTTGCTGCAAGTTTCATACCGTGACCTCACTGCCCGTCGGCTGCGTATGGTTTGCAGTATTGCCCAAAAATAGTGGCGGGTCCACAGTGCGGAAGGGCACATGACTTCTAGCTGCGGAGAGCTCGTTTATTTGGTAAACCTGGACATCTTACGACCATTGCTTTAGAGGACAGAACAGCAGTTAAGGCTGAATGACAAACAACGGTTTGTTTGCCACTAGTTATCAACGAAATGAAGAGATAGAAATGGCAATGTCACATAGTACTTCACCGTGACAACGTCACCTCTCACACAGCATGAAAAACAATTTTGATTATTTGTCAGAGAAAAACATTCAATTAATGCCTCACTGCATGCAACGACCTCTTTTTGTTACCTTTATGTGAAAAAAAATCCAGGAACTACCAAAATCCTGTTTTTGAGAGACCAAAATCAGAGTGGGACAGAAGTTTCCACAATTGGTCATATTAAAGTATGTGAACTGTTTTAAATTGTAATGTTTTGAGAAATGATAAATGGATTTGTACCATTTTTTTTTTCGTAATCATTGGTTCGTATAACTTCTCTGTCCCGTGAGTTTAGATACACAAGCGGGATGGTGGCTTCCACTGACTGTTGCGAAATGATGGCTCTGGATATTATGGCTGCTCAACAGTCGTCGTCGTCGTCGTCGTCGTCGTCGTCAAGCAACGAATGGGCGAGTGATTTACTACACTCAGATTTGTCAATTCGCGCTTACAATCTGTTGTAGACAACAAAGAGCCCTTGTATCAACACGGCGGTTGATTGGTAGCAATGATTTTTCCCGAACAGAGGTGCTCGTGGCACTCCCCGTAGTGGGATAGCACGTGCAAAGCCCAGTTTTTGCAAGATATCGAAGATGCAGTATCTCAGGTGTCGGACACCCATCGTCTGACCGCTATAAAATTGTTGTTGCGCGTCTCGGCTATCTTCGCTTTCGACCATAAAATTGACCACTAGTACATGGTGTGACGACAGTCTTGTCAGCTGGTGTCTCATCGAGCGAAGTGGCACCAAGGTTACCATTGAATCTGCATTCAGGAGGAGCTCAGTATACAATCCAGTCAGGCCACCTACCATTAGGTTTTCATGATTTCCTTGAATCAACAACCGCAATGCCAGGTAGTACGGAGACTGCAAACGTTGAATAGTCCTTCCGAAGGAATGGCCAATTTGATAGGCACAACCTGTTTGCTGTGTGTCACTGTTAGTGCTGAGTATCCAAACAGAAGCATAAGACCGTTGTCTAGGTTCCAGGCGCCATCGCCATGTACAGGGTGATTGTGATTAAAGTTCCAGTTTCAAAACGCTGTAAAACAACGAACCACTCTTTAAAATGATGTCAAATTTGAACGTAATACTACTGAAGAAGGGAGATCGTTCTGGAAATAAAAAATTTAACAGAAATGTTACCATAAGATGGCATTGGAAACGGCAGAATATAGAAAATATAAAATAAAAGATGCTTGTGAGTAATGATGCTGCTTCCTAGGGCTCCTCTCTTATGTAGAGACTACCCCGCTCGATGTAGTGAAACAAGAAACTGGGGGATGAATAGCTCAAAGATGTGTTTGGTGATGGGACCCGGTTGGAGTCGTGAGGTTCTTCAGCCATTTGGGACGTTGATCAGAGGAGCGACACTGAGTTGACAAAAGTCATAGAATACCTCCCAGTACCACGTCGAACCTCCTTTTTCCCGGGGTAGTGCATCAACTAAACGTGACATGGGCTCAACAGATAATAGGAAGTCCTCTGCAGAAATATTGAACCGTGCTGCGTCTATAGCCATTGTAGTGGGACGCGAAATTGAAGCGTCACCCATCCACCAGCGTCAGCCCAGTTTGCAGGTGAATATAAGTTTAATTTAGTGTTCTGTTTATGTATTTTGTAATATTTGTAATGTTTGTGAATTATCTAAAGTTTTGTATTTATTTTTATGTTTCAAGTACGGAGAGGGCGGCGCAACGAACGGAGACAGCATCTTCACTGCCGGGACCAGAGAGAAAATTGCTGGCCACTATACGTCGCGGGTCGACAGCCAAAGAGCAACAGAAGATCCTGAAACCGAGTTGTTGCGTCGTGCTTCTAAAAACTGAAAAAATAAGAATTTGTAATGTTTCTACAACAATGACGTCGTAGAAAGTTTAATCATGTTGTAAATGTTCAGTCCTATCTTGTCAAGGCTCATGTTCACGTCTATATGTAGTATGTATGAAGGTAATAAACTAGTGTATACTACAAGAGTTTAAATACGTGTTCCGAGAATTTATTTATGAAGAATTATATTCAGGAAGAAGTATTACCGATTTATTTGACAAGATTATTAATTTTTGATAACGTTCATCGAGAGTTTGAGTCTTAAACGTTTATTCAATGTGGTTTTAATATTTATTAAAGCAGATAACTTGCATTAATATAATTTCTGAGAAGAAACAAACGACATCTAAATTGAAAAAGTTTGCGCAAACCAATTGGACTGAGTGACGTAATTCTGCGCATACGACTCAAATGATGATGTTTTAATTACAGTTTCGTTCAGGAACCATTCTGAGACAACTTTAAAAATAATTTAAATAATTTTGAAGTGTTTTGTAACTGGCGTAGGTGACGAAGTCTGCACATGGTCATATGTCAAAAGAAAATCATTTATACAAAACTTACGTCGTTGCACTACACCATCCAATTGCGAAAGTATTGCCAGTGCACGATGTTGTACACAAACTGACTCTGGATTACGTCCCATAGATGTTCGATGGGATTCATGTCAGTGATCTGGGTGGTCAGATCATTCGCTCGATTTTCCAGAATGTTCTTCAAATCAGTCGCGATCTATTGTGGACTGGTGAAAATTCCTACTTTGTTTGGGAACATGAAATGAATGAATGCCTGCAAATGGTCTCCAGGTAGCCGAAAATAACCATTTACAGTCAATAATCAGTTCAGCTGGACCACAGGACCCAATCCATTCCATCGAAATATGGTCACACCACTATGGAGCCCCCACCAGCTTGCACAGTGCCTTGTTCACAACTTGGGTCCATGACTTCGTGAGGTCTGCGCCACACTCGAACCCTACCATCAACTCTTATCAACTGAAATCGGGACTTACGTTTTCCAGTCGTCTGTGGTTGAACTGATATAGTCACGAGCTCATGAGAGGTGCTGTAAGCGATGCCGTGCCGTGAACAAAGGCGTCGGTCGTCTGCTGCCTTAGCCCATTAACGTCACATTTCACTGCACTGTCCTAACAGATACGTCCGACGTTGATCTCTGCGGTTATTTCACAGACTGTTGCTTGTCTATTAGCACTGACAACTACACGTAAATGCCGCTGCTCTCGGTCATTAAGTGAAGGCCGTCGGCCACTGCGTTGTCCGTGGTGAGAGGTGATGCCTGGAATTTGGTATTCTCGGCACACTCTTAAAGCTGTGGATATTAGAATATTGAATTCCATGACGGTTTCCGGAATACAATGTCTCATGGGTCTATCTGCAACTACCATTTCGTGGTCTATTCATTCCCGTCTTGCGGCCATAATCACGTCGGCAACCTTTTCGCATGGATCACCTATGTACAAATGACAGCTCCGCCGATGCACTGCCCTTTTGGCCTTGTGTATGCGATGCTATCGTCATACGAGTATGTATACGTGCATATTGGTATCCCATGACCTCTATGACCTCAGTGTATATCAGGGAGCAACATACAGAACGAACTCTGGCCATGGTTTTATGGGAAGCTGTATCCTGCAAGGATCGTACCATGTCCGTTAAACGAAGAGTGAGCATTTTATAAGACGTACAGATCATAGTGTCCACTGTGTTGACTTTGCAACAACATTCAAGGAAATAACATACAGAATTCTTGTCGAATACAACAAGTACATTGTTGAACGGTCCTACGAGTATGTTCACACACAGTACACAATCTGTGTAGTGTGTGAGTAAACCATCATTTAGAACTATAGATTAGGAGCATTCATATTTTCTTTTCTAGTGTTGTATACGCAAATTTTCGCTGGAAGTTACTCTCCATATGAGCATGTATGGCAGGGTTATGTTAATTTCAAGGTTGGAATTACGTGAACCGTGACGAAACGTTTCCTCTGAAGTGGAAGGGCTTTTATTGTCGGCAGCTACAGTTAAAGCACTTACTTTTTGATGCGATGCTGGGATTTCAGAAAAATGTCGAAACTCAACTTGTAAGATGATTAGAAGAACTGAAATAGAAATTACTATCAAATCACTGAAGTACTTGAGTTCCTGACAATGGCTGCGAAACAACGATATTTCAGCATGGAGATGATACACCAACATATGAACATGAACTAACTGACGCAGAAAACAGCGGCAGGCCTCTCATAGCACCTGCAAAGGAAAATCCGCTGCAGTTTTCATGTAGTGTCATTATGTTGAAAAGTTTCATGTGATGATTTTCAAGAGGAGGGGGGTTGGTCGCTTTGAGATGTATTAAAAGTGTCACCACCATCATGAGTTCTTAAAGAGTTCCATGGAGTGTGATCACGCAAAGCAGCCGTTACAGGAGCAACTGAGGGCTTCCTGACACAAAGTGTAACGGGACAAGCTTTCGCCTTTCACGTCTCACATCTCAATTGCGACTGGACACCAGACTGCTGTGGGCAATACACGACCTAATATTTTAGCATGGCTCGCGGAATAAGTAGGGACTGGAAGTGCACCGTTGCTTTACATCCCAAAACCCAACTCAAATTTAATCCTGAATCCTCCTTACTAGTATAGAAATTAGGGAACAATAACAAGAAACGACCAATAAATAAATAGTTAAAAGGGAAGGTAAATACCTGAAAAAGTTCCGTAGAATAATGATGTTGTCCAAACCAGTGTTTTCAGATTACTTCTCTAAGTTTATTACAAATAAAGACACAATTATATGTGGCTGGTGGCCTCACATCAAATTAATAAATCAACTGAATAATATTAAAATGTAGCAAAGCAAAATGTAGTTACGTAGTGCAAGCAGAGTATTTACAGACAGCGTGGGATTGAAATCACACAACGCAACAGAACCACTTAAATTCACAGCTCTTTATAAACACTTAAAGTTAGCGGGGTTGCAAAAGAATCAGTCTTGAAAATTGTTTCCCTACCAAATTCGGTGTCCCGAAATACTTCCCAGTATTCAACTCGCAAATACCTTCACGAGAGTGAAAATTTCAGAGCATTCCATAAGCTTGTAACCTCCTCCTTCCTAATCGGACTACTGGATTGTAATGTAACGGACTGTGATCGCATATGCCTAATGGAATTTTACAGTGAGTAAGGCTATCGTTACCGGAGGAAAATTCACCGGTTATTTGGAAGAAAGTGTACAACAGATTCTTCTGAAGGAAGAATCTATTCTAAACTTAAGGTAAATACCGATGATGATTTCGAAGTAGGTGCAATCGCTCACGAACCACACACGAGAGAAAAGGGTACCACATAATATTTACTACAGCATTTACTGATAATACAAAGAAAAGACTGATTAGCTAAAACTGGGATAATTAAACGGTTGCCAGCCCGCTAGGGCAATGAATCTCGAGAATCTTACGAAAGATAATGGCAAAGAGCGCCCAACAAACACTTCCGCACTCCATGACTCAGGATGCTCTGCCTCCACTCTGTTAGCAACGCGACAGAGACTCTCCATACGCAAAGATAAACAACGGCAGATCACGAGAAAACAAATGAATCAGAAAGCACTGAGTTTGCATTTACTTATTCTCAAATACTAAATTTTGAAAGTAAAGTTAAATGGAGTTACTGATTAAATAAATGACTGGCTTAACTTAAACTTTGTTATGTAAAAAAAATCATTTTCAGTAACCTCAGTATAACGTAATGCAAAATTTAGGAAAAGGTAAAAAATTTACTTTCGATTATTGAAAGATTGAATTGAATTTACTTTAAGCAAATAAGCAACTGATTTTACTTTTGAAATAGAAACAATAAAATACATACCAAGCCAGCAGAAGTCACTCGCTAATCTATGGACAGAATAAATGAAATTGCGCTCTTAATTTGTGCTATATCTTTAGTGAATAGCTTTGCCAGTGAAATTTTAAGTTACTTTAAGTGAATGAAGTTAATACTCAAAACTGCAAAGTAAGCAAGTTAAATCTCTGTTACGTAATACAAGAACGAATAGTTACTGAGGGCCAGCCATTGTGGCCGAGCGGTTCTAGGCGCTTCAGTCCGGAACCGCGCTGCTGCAACGGTCGCAGGTTCGAATCCTGCCTCGGGCATGGATGTGTGTGATGTTCTTAGGTTAGTTAGGTTTAAGTAGTTTTAAGTCTAGGAGACTGATGACCTCAGATGTTAAGTCCCATAGTGATTAGAGCCATTTGAAGCATTTGAACAGTTACTGAGGAAGAAAAATTGGACTGAAACTGGTCATTAGCAAACACACAAAACTGGCAATAAATATTTAATCAATTTTCATATTCTTACGAAACTCGGTCAGTGCATGGAAAGGAAAGGGACTTTGCCTGGTAATAATGTCTGTGGACAATGACAACGCAGCTGCCCTACAAGTTTTAACTATTGCGGGTTAATATTCAAGCTAGTCATACTTTGTGAGAGAAATGTCCCTGGGTGATGCCTACGTACGTTTATAATTTTTCATTTAACAGTCTTACAATGCTGTAGCTGTGCGGACGACGAAGAATGTAGCTGACGACAATGATGAGCTGCCGCTGGTGCTGCTACTGGATGAGAACCCCGAGTCGTCTCCAGAGCCACGGATAATTACGGGACAGGAAATAGTTAGAATTGCAGTTTCCCGCGCCTGTCCAATCCTACCGTGCTCTCAATACTCGCGGGTTAACGAATTAGGCGCGCCTACTGGGGTGGTCATAGCTACACCTCGCGTCTGCGGGAGCGCCCAACAAACACTTCCGGACTCCATGACTCAAGATGCTCTGCCTCCTCTCTTTTCGCAACGCGACAGAAACTCTCCATACACAAAGATAAAAAACGGCACAGCTACTGCCATTTCGTCGTTGCTATCGATACATTGAAATAAAGTTCCCCTGGCTATTACCCAACAATTTACAATATTTTTGTTATAATTACAATCAGTTATATACAGTCAGAAATACACTATCACATCGATTACGTATTAAATGTAGTTTCTGTAATAAAGCTTACATAATTAGAATCAGAAGTACAGTAAAAGTTATCAACGGATATTAAACGGCGAAAAGTTTTAGATGATGCTGAAGGTATTTTATCTGCATTTTCAGTGTTACAAGTTTATCGCACAAAAGAAAGAAAGGTTCGCAAAAGTGCAGTGATGTGGTCGTAGTCGCTGTGGAAATAATCGTCGTCGTGCCGCTGTTGCGTGATTGCCTTCGGTGAAACCCATACATGAGCTGTACTCTCAATCAGTAGACCTATCCAAACTGCCATGTATTAATGTAAATTTATGTAAATTGTAAATGTAAAAGTAAAAATGTAAATTAATGTAAAATTAACACTGCCGGAAATACAAAGTCGAGACAGAACAGAACTGTATTGAGTGCAAGTTTGAGGGTGAAAATTACATCTACATCTATATCTACATTTATCAGCCAGAACATTATGACCAACGACCTACTATTGATAAAAAGACGGGCAGGCGATAGCAGCCTCGCCTGACGAGGAATGGCAACTAGCCAGCCAAACGCACGGAGCATGTAGTATCAGTGAGCATGCTGTTCATGTGTAGAATGAGGAAGACACGAATTCTATCTGAGTTTGACCGAGGGTATATTGTGATAGCTCGGCACCTGCATTTCGAAAACTGAACGACTTACCGAGGGCGGGATGGGACTCCGCAGCCAACGACCCATGCATGTGCCAATGTTAACACCACGACATCGGCAACTACTACTGAAGTGGGTACGTGACCAACGGCACAGGACACTGGCGCAGTGGAAGAGCGTTGCATGACCCGATGAATCCCGATACCCTCTTCATAATGCCGATGGGAGGGCGCGCATTCGTCGTCTTCCAGGGGAACAGCTCCTTTACACCTGTGCTGTGGGAAGGAGACAGGATGGCGGCGGCTCTATTGTGCTCTGGGGAACATCCACGTGTGCGTCGTTGGGTCCAGTGGAGCTCGTGCAAGGCACCATGTATCGTATACTGGTTGAAGACTGCGCACACCCCTTCATGACGATCATGTTTCCGACGGCAGTGCCAATTTCTACAAAGTAATCCGCCTTGTAATGTAACTTCCCCGCAGAAATAAAAGTCAATGATAATGAAAAGAAATGAGCCAAATGTTGACTCCCCACAAAATAACGTTAAATTGAAATAAATCCAAGCGTGAACTCCCCACAAAATTGATAAATGATAACTGACCAAAAACCACACAATAATATTAATTAGATAATGAACCATGAACCGTATCTAACATCTCAACAGAAATAATTAAACCTGATAAATTTCATAAGGACAGCAGCGCTGACCTTCGGCCCTGTGAAAATAATTAAACCTGATAAATTTTATGAGGACAGCAGTGCTGACCTTCGGCCCTGTATTCTGAATAAAAAAGCAAAAAATTCTTACCTCAATAAAAAACTGCATCATAAAAACTGCATCTATATCTGCTCTTATCTATCGACACAGCTTCGTGCAATGCTGGCGTATATTTAATTTTGATTCTTGGAGGAAATATTCTTTAAATTGAAATGAATGTTTTTCTTTAAAAGAGTTACTTTATAAAAAGTTATTATTCGGGCATTTTTTGTGCAAATTAATTACAATTAACATACATTATTAGATGTGCACAATGCTGCGTCTTTACCTTCTACAACAATACGTATCGTTCCGAATCGTGACCAGAGTCGCGAGAAGAGCACGCCGCCGACGCATGCCGACTTCTGCTCAGTACAACCGTCCACTCGCTACTACTGTCGACTGACTACACGCAACTGAATAGCACTGTCGTCTCGCGCGGTCAAGCGCAGACTAGCAACGATAGATAACTCTATGCTCAGAGATTCTGTCATGCCTCGCCATCGCTGGTAATGAATACATAACGTGTTTCATAACCCTCCACTGGGGGGGCAAAAATTTGGCAGCGATGGTGAGTCATTTGGACTTGCCATGAGCAACAAATTTTTGTTAACTAACTAGCTTTACAATCACAGAATATACAGATATATAGGTGTAGAACATGAAGTAAATATCGTGCACATGCACCGAGTACAGAACATATCAGGTAATGACAAAATATATATACAATGAATACAAATCAAATTAACAAATGACATAAGTGCACATGCACTGTAGTTCAGAACATATCAGCAAATCAAAATTGTATATGCAATTAGTAGAAATCATGTTAACAAATGACAAAAATGCACACGCACTGTAGTTCAGAACATATCAGCAAATCAAAAAATGTATAGATTATGAATACAAATCATGTTAGCAAAAATGATTTTCACTATGTTACAAGAATTAGGATAGGAAAGGGAAGGATTGCATCATGGTTGTAGCACTTTAGGTTGCACGCAGCTGCACTGAAAGTCCATATCTTTCTACAGAAGCGAAACACCAAGTGAGACAATCTGAAGTTCTTTTCCCAGATGTATTAATCAGCGTAGCCAAGACACTGAAATGTCGTAGTAATATTCCATGTTATCTTTTTGGTAGTACATTAGGTACACCAAACAGTGGGACCATAATACCATCTCCATCACTCACGGTAGTGGACAGCATGCCGTGTCAACACCACGTTCTTGTAAGGTACACCAACGTAGAATTAGTGCAAAAACCAAATATAGTGCTGCATGATCATGAGGATATACAGGACAAATGGATATTGCAGTAATTTCAGGTAATTAGGTCAGAATGTGAAGGACATTAAGTCACATACCAGTCTTCATTGAGAATTACACTAATAGTTGGTGGCACTCATTGCCCAGTTATTGAACATTTCTGTACCATGTATGTAGTATTACAGAATAATGTTCATGAGTTGTTTTACAGAGAAAATTTGCACTCATTGCCTAATCATAAACCATCAGAAGTCATCATTGAAAACAAGAGCTAATAAATGACATAGTATTACAGAATAATGTTCATGAGTCATTTTACAGAGAACATTGGCACTCATTGCCTAATTATAAACCATCAGAAGTCATCATTGAAAACAAGAGCAAATAAATGGCATAGTATTACAGAATAATGTTCATGAGTCGTTTTACAGAGAACATTGGCACTGATTGCCTAATTATAAACCATCAGAAGTCATCATTGAAAACAGGAGCTAATAAATTACATAGCATTACAGAATAATGTTCATGAGTCGTTTTACGGAGAACATTGGCATTCATTGCCTAATTATAAACCATCAGAAGTCATCATTAAAAACAAGAGCAAATAAATGACATAGTATTACAGAATAATGTACATAAACCGTTTTACAGAGAACATTGGCACTCATTGCCTAATTACAAAGCATTATATACATATATATATATATATATATATATATATATATATATATATATATATATATATATTAAGCAATGAATTGCGTTGGGTATTTACTGAAGAATTAAAATATTTGCTTTTGAGTTGTTGCTGCAAATGAAGATGTGTAACGTCATTCGTCATGAGTCAGCTGTAGCAAGATTATGAAACAAGTAGATCATATGTAATCACATTCATAAATGACATAGGTTTAATGAACAACTGCTTATAGCACATTAATTTCATAAATAATTTCTCCTGCAAAATACAAAAATGGATTATTAAGCTGAAAGAAGAAACGCATTTTATGCTGAAAAGTAGTGAACTTCGAATTAACAGGTAGTGAAATGTGTATATAAAAAAAATGTGTTCCCTAGCTGTCCTTTCCAAAAC
Organism: Schistocerca americana; assembly: GCF_021461395.2. NCBI lineage: Eukaryota > Metazoa > Arthropoda > Insecta > Orthoptera > Acrididae > Schistocerca > Schistocerca americana. The sequence continues at coordinate 654,509,640 of NC_060120.1, read as the reverse complement.
CTTCAGTCATCATACTATGCAATATAACACATACTGTCAAAACGAACTGCAACAAATACTTAAATAACTACATACCATCTCTTAACTAATAGCAAATATATAAACTTCATTATTATTTTCATCTGCAAAGAAAAACTTCATTATCCATATCACCATAACTCCATTAGTATCATCACCTGTAAAGAAAAACTTCATTATCCATAGTAGCATATTCTTCATCATTATTCATCACCATTCATTATCATCTGCAAAAAAAAATCACTTCATTACTCATTACACAACTATTCCTTATTTCTAGCATATTTCATCACTAAAACTAAGATGCGTAGTTCTGTCTGACAGCCTGCATCAATCGCCTTGTATTCTGAAAGAAAAAATTAGTTAAGACTGCTATTCTACGATGTGTATAGTATATTCTTGTCAATGCTTGTTAATCCTGATCCATTTACTCTTCATCACGAAGTATTGTATCCTCTTTCGTTCATTCCGAAAGTGAAATTCCCATTTCTGTTTAATTTATTTCTTTTACACGTTATTTCTTTCTGAAAATGACGAACAAAGATTAATGTCTTGCATTTAAATCATATACTCATTAAATAAAAACTGATTTATAGTAACATAATTGAGCATACAGCATAGCATGACAGAAAATGTAATATGTCAAAAACATTGACAGTGTTCAGAAGCAAAATGTACACAGTGTATCACAATGTAGCAGCAAAAAAAAGTAAAGTAGTCACGATGTTTAGCTATCATAAGGCAAAATGTTAAAGTCAACTAGTGTCTGTTATATCTAAAATATTTTATAGAACATACAAACAAAACAGGAAAACAATCGTACATACATAAAAAATGATGACAAGAAATGTGACTTTCTTTGTGTTCAACTTGTATGTTGTGTAGTTAATAGAAGCGAGAATTAAAGACTTTAATGGAGAGAGAATTTAATAAAATTAATATGTCACTAGATAAAATTGCATAATTATTCATAAGATACGTAAGTTTATCTGGAAAAATGTGCACGGTCTGATGTGTAACGACAAGAAGAGCGACCTGCTAGCCTTACCTTGCCGGGCACTTGCCAAGAAAAATACGACAATCATCAGTAAGTAGTCACATAAATATAATTGCATAAATGGTCATAAAATGTGTAAGTTCATCTGGAAAAATGTGCACGGTCTGATGTGTAACGACAAGAAGAGCGACCTGCTAACTTTACCTTGCCGGGCACTTGCCAAGAAAAAATACGACAATCATCAGTATGTATTCATGTGAATATAATTGCATAAGTGGTCATAAAAATTAGCAAATGGCATTACAGCATGTTAAATCATAAAGTATCTTCATTCAATAAAAGGTTTGATATTCGATATGTGGTGGTTTCCTTTGGTTTTTCTGGTTCTCAAAGTTTCGACGTGTACAACATTGGGATGAGGAATGCTGCGAATCCGATATGGACCTGCGTATAGAAGTTCAAGTTTACTACACCTACCTTTTACTCTATTGGATAAATAGTGCGTACATACTAGTATCTTCTGTCCAATGTGAAAGTCACGGCGTGTACAACCCTGTTTTTGCTGTCTTCTCCGACGCTCTGCGGCACGTTTGATGTTGTTCAGCGCAATGTCAATTATTTCATGGTGTCGTAGTCGACGAGATGTAGGAAAGATTACTAATTCTTTAATTTTGTTAGGTGGTTCAACATTTTTCAGTATAACAGACGGAGATAGCATAGTGGATTCATTTGGTATGGAATTAATTACATCCTGGAATGAGAGTATGTGTGTGTCCCAATCAATATGTCTTTTATGGCAGTATATTCTACACAGTTTACCAATTTCTTTCATTAATCGTTCACAAGGGTTCGAAGAAGCATGGTACCTGGATATATAGATCGGAGAAATGTTTGTAGCTCGTAACATACGTGTCCATATAGCAGATCGAAACTGTGGTCCATTGTCGGAAATTACTTCAACACATGCCCTACATGAAATAGAAAATGTTTTACAAATGCTTTCGAAACAGTTTTAGCAGTAGCTTTGCGTAACGGAGTGAAGGTAACAAATTTTGAGGTGAGTTCAACAGCGACAAAGATGTAGCAAAAACCTCTATTAGTTCTGGGAATCGGACCAAAAATGTCTACAGCACAGCGGCCATATGTCTCAATTTAACAGGTACAATGGGATGTAATGGAGGAATATGTGAAGTCGTATCTGATTTAGCTTTCTGGCAGATTTTACATGACGCTAAAACTCGTCGAATACGTTTCTCCATGTTCGTAAAATAACAGTTCTGTCTCAGTATAAGAAAACATTTTATGGCTCCGTAATGTGCGTAACTTAAATGAGTATACCAGATTAATTTGTTAACAAGTTCGTCAGGAATGCATAATAACCAATTGTTGCTATCAGGATGAGAGCGGCGAAACAGAATGTCATTGCGTACAGTGCATTGGTTTCTAATGGTAACATTATTCCTATCTTGCCAAAGGTGTTTAATCTCTTTCCATACGTTGTCTTTACTCTGCTCTTGTGCTATGTCTTGTAATGACGACGAAATGAAATTTTCAAATGCAACTTGTTGAATGTACATGACGCTGAAATTTGCTTTGTAGAAGTTGGTTGCGATGTCTTGCTGATTGTTGCTGAGAGAACGAGATAGTGCGTCTGCTACAACATTTTGTGTGCCGGGAATGTGAACAATTGTAAAATTAAATTCCTGCGAGTAAAGCTTCCATCTGCTTAATCTGTCGTGTGTAAATTTAGTCGAAAGTAAAAATTGTATCGCTCTATGGTCTGTGTAAACGGTAGTGTGTCTTCCATAAAGAAAATGCCGAAATCTCGTAAAAGCCCAAACAACACATAATGTTTCGAGTTCTGTAACGGAATAATTTCGTTCAGCAGGTGACAGAATGCGACTTGCAAAAGCGATGTTTTTAATTACTGTACAACATCTTCTTCAATTTCCTGAAAAATGTGTACACCTAAAGCGGTGTTAGAACTGTCGGTGGCAATAGAAAAATTTCTAGTTAGATCTGGGTGCGATAAAAGTGGTGCATTCAACAAAGCATGTTTCAAATAACATTCTCGTGAACAAGATTCTGCGTGTCAAAAGTATTGTTTGCGTTACTGGAATATGCAACCTGTACTGTATTTGGTCAAATTCCATCTGACGTGTTATTATTTTCAGGAGGATTCTGTGGCAGTTCCACTATTTGTACTGTTCTATTATTTCTTCCTGACGTATTACCTTCTGGATGATACCTACTGTCTCGGTCATTCATGATTATATGTTGTGGCTGATGTTCTTGCTGCTGATAAGATCGACTGTTATTAAATGTACGCTGAAAATTGTGCTCATTGCTTTTACTTCTGTCATGATAGTCATTTCTTTATGGTGCATTGCGATAGGAATTGAAATGGTATGTTTTCTGTACGTACTGATTTCCTTGTTGCTGTGCGTTACTATTTGTTGGAGCTGAGACTATACGTGCACGCGGCGAAACATTAAAGCTTGGTTGACCTTGTAGACTGCATTGTTGGTTAGGTATGCTAACCAGCTGGCTTTGTTGCTATTGCGGAGAAAAACCTCTATTGTTACAAAAATGCGTTAGCGACTGCTGAAAATTTTACACATACTGATGATTATAGTTTTTTCTGTTATTAATGTTATGGCGATAGTTGTCATTTCGAGAGTGTCTAATGAAAAATTGTCACTTTCGGTAAAAGTTGTCGTATCGGTTTTTTTTACTGTTCTTAATCCTAGGTAGAGCAATAGTTAAAGAGCTGTTTTGATAGATATAAAGGATAGTAGAAGAGAAGGCAGCGGTGCAGAAAACTAAAGATGAAACAGCACTACTACGGCTCGGGGCCCTGTGCACGCTACGGCACATACTCATTAAAGCGTAATGAATCACCTGAGGTCTAAATTGTCACTTTCGGTAAAATTTGTCTTATCGGTTTTTCTTTAGTCATTTTTCTTAATCCCAGATAGGGCGACAGTTGAAGAGCTGTTCTGATAGATATAAAGGATAGTAGAAGAGAAGGCAGCAGTGCAGAAAACTAAAGATGAAACAGCACTACTACGGCTCGGGGCCCCGTGCACGCTATGGCACATATTCATTAAAGCGTAATGAATCCCCTGAGGTTGATTACGCGCTACAAATACATTTTAGCTTTTGCGTTACAGGCAATGCCGGTGAAAATTCAAAAATAAATTGCTGTATCCATGCTAATTGTAGTTTCTGCATTACACGAAATGTTGGTAAAAGTACAAAAATAAATCGATGTATCCAGTTCAATGCGTGTAACTGTGCTCTGTCTTTTTCAAATGCCTTAGATTTTATTACAGATACAAATTGCTAATAATCAACGTTCTCGTCACTGAATGTGTGAACAGATTCACGATTGCATAAGAATCTGTTTGTCTGTGTCATTTCGGATTTTAAGTCGCGTGGCTTTTCGGATTTTAAGTCACGTAGTCTCTGTAAATTGCCTAAGTTACACTGGCTGTGTTCGCAACGTGGCGTCTGCTGTGACGTATTAGTGACTGAAACAATTTTCATTTCTGTCACTTTAAAACATTCGTCAATTTGGCTATTCTGCTGTTCACATTTCTTATCGACTTCCGTATCCACAGTGTGTGAAAGTTCTGGTAACTTTAAATTAAACTCGTCGTGTAACTGTGTCGCATTTTCAGAACATTGTTCAGCGACTGCATTAATTTCATCTCTAACTGGTTCTGTTGTCGCTAAGGCAAAAACATTTTTCATTTCTTTTACTTTAATACTTTCGTCACTGTGGCTGATCTGCTGTTCACATTTCTTATCGACTTCCGTATTCAGAGTGCGTGGAAGTTCCGGTGACTTTAAATTAAACTCGTCGCGTATCTGTGTTGCATTTTCAGAACATTGTTCAGTGACTGCATTAATTTCGTCTCTAAGTGATTCTGTTGTGGCTGCATGTCTATTACCTAATTCTTGTGCAACAGTTCTAATTTCTTCACTACTGTTCGTAGCACAAGTCTTAGTATCCTCACGTAATTGTTCTTTAGTATCTTGACGTTGCACGGTAACGGCTGTAATCTGTTCATTAACTTGTTTGTTCTGTTCGTTAAGGTTGTCTTGTTTTTCGTTCGTCAGTTTGGAATTGTTGTTTGATTTTTCATACAACTGTTTGAGCATTTCAATAAGTTGTGTGAAATACTTGTCTATTATTTCATTAAACTGTTTGGAATTGTCGTCAAGTTTTTTATTAAGTGGTTTATTCGATTCATTAAGGTTATCTTGTTTTTCATTTAGCAATAATGCCTCAACTCGATCCGTGCCAAAATTACCTACTCTATTCTCTGTGCTGTTTGATGGCATACCTGCAATTGTCACGTTTTGTGTGACCATTTGCTCATTTTGTGATTCTCGAAAATGTTTGACAATCGGATGTGCACTGTTAGTCACTACCTCGGAATCAAATAAATCTGTCCTACTTTCAGTATACTGTTCCTTTTCGTTGGAAAAATTTGTCTGTTCATCACGTAAATCCTGCAAATCTGGTGTGTCAAGCTGGGCATCGCTCATTGCAACAGAACGCCCCGCGTCATCAATTGTCGTAAAATTAACAGAGGACACAATTAAATTCGTTTGTTCATCGTCAAGATAAAAATCATTATTAGTGGTCGGTACGCACTGATTGTCAGTAAACGGAGGATTGTCATCATTGCACTGCGTGTCGCAAGTACTATCGTTCAAATTGTTAGGATCGACTATTTCACTCATTGTACATCGCGATGTACTGTTAACAGTCTTTCGCGGCATTTTTACACAAATCACAATTATTCACAAATGAAACAAAGACAATGAAAAATCCAACAAACACTATAATAACAAACAGCAACGAATTGTCGATGATCTGTGAAAGAAAGTGACAAAATTAGTAAATGCATTGCGCCAAATGCCAATTATATTAAGTAATTAAGAGGAGATATATGACTACTTCTCAGAAGATTCACAACGAAATACGATCCTGGTCCGGATGTCGCCAAGTGTAACCTCCCCGCAGAAATAAAAGTCAATGATAATGAAAAGAAATGAGCCAAATGTTGACTCCCCACAAAATATCGTTAAATTGAAATGAATCCAAGCGTGAAATCCCCACAAAATTGATAAATGATAACTGACCAAAAACCACACAATAATATTAATTAGATAATGAACCATGAACTGTATCCAACATCTCAACAGAAATAATTAAACCTGATAAATTTCATAAGGACAGCAGCGCTGACCTTCGGCCCTGTGAAAATAATTAAACCTGATAAATTTTATGAGGACAGCAGTGCTGACCTTAGGCCCTGTATTCTGAATAAAAAAAGCAAAAAATTCTTACCTCAAAAAAAACTGCATCATAAAAACTGCATCTATATCTGCTCCTATCTATCGACACAGCTTCGTGCAATGCTGGCGTATATTTAATTTTGATTCTTGGAGGAAATATTCTTTAAATTGAAATGAATGTTTTTCTTTAAAAGAGTTACTTCATAAAAAATTATTATTGGGGCATTTTTTGAACAAATTAATTACAATTAACAAACATTATTAGATGTGCGCAATGCTGCGTCTTTACCTTCTACAACAATACATATCGTCCCGAATTGTGACCAGAGTCGCGAGAAGAGCACGCCGCCGACGCATGACGACTTCTGCTCAGTACAACCGTCCACTCGCTACTACTGTCGACTGACTACACGCAACTGACTAGCACTGTCGTCTTGCGTGGTCAAGCGCAGACTAGCAACGATAAATAACTCTCTGGTCAGAGATTCTGTCATGCCTCGCTATCGCTGGTAATGAATACATACGTGTTTCAGTAACAAGGAGTGTGATGGAGTAGCTCGAGAAACAGAGTGGCGAGTTGCTATTGATATGCTGGCCCCCAAAATCGCCAGATGTGAATGCGATCGAACTCATCTGGAATGTGATTGAGAGTGGCGTCAGAGCTCATTGCCCCCCTCCCAGGAATTTACGAGAATTAGGTAACTTGTGTGTGTGTGTGTGTGTGTGTGTGTGTGTGTGTGTGTGTGTGTGTGTGCGCGCAGATATGGTGTCAACGTCCTCCAGCGACAACGAAGGCCTCATCGCTTCCATACCATGACGCGTCGCCGCCGTTATCCGTGCCAAAGGTGGACATACTGGCTATTAAAGTATGTGGTCATAATGGATTTCGCTCATCAGTGTACATCTACATCTGTACTCTGCAAACCACCGGGAAGTGGATGGCAGAGGATACGCCCCATTCTATTAGTTATTAGTACTTCTTCCTGTTCCATTCAGGTTTGGAGCGCGGGAAAAATGAGTGTCTGAATGCCTTTGTGCGTGCAGTAATTATTCTAAACTTATCCTCACGATCTCTATGTGAGCGATACCCAAGGAACTGTAGTATATTCCTAGAGTCATTATAAAGGCACATTTGCATGCCGTGCGTGAGTTTCCTCGGAAACGCGAAATCTTAATTAAATAATTAATCTGTGAGAAATAAATAAAGCCTATGGCACACAACTGCAGCGCTGTGTCGCTGATAAAACAAAAGTACATTTACCTTACTCGTATGTTTGATTAAAAAAAGGAAGAGCCCTGGTTGAAGTGGTGCGAGAAGCACGTATTTTAGTTTATTGTCTGGCACACCGCCATATTTCATGATATAGAAAATTACTGCGAGTTGCAACCATACTAGGCACTCGATTCTGTAAAGAATTTATATTTATAAAAGTAAGTAGGATTATGAACTGTTGGCTTATTCATTGAATATATCTGATTTAACTAACTGTGTAATTTTTTGTTTAGTAGACAATCACCTCTGTACGACGTTTTGGCATGGCTGGCAAATTATTGTAATATTGAGATTTAGTTTATGAGTCCGCACCTACCGCAGCAGTCTTTGGAAACGATTTAATTACGAAGTCCGATTATTTCAGTTTTATTTCACGGTCAACTACGAGTAACATTGCCTTTACGAAAAAGCCATTGTCAAGCGTCTGATACCGAATAATCAAAACCTGACGACTCATAGGAGAGCCAATCATACAGATAAAAATAATTAATATTTTATTTTATTTTATTTTATTTTATTTATTTTATATTGGCGACCGTGACAGGACTTGTTATTTTGTCATTTGTTACATTGTTCTCTTTGTTTCATGTGAAAAATCAACCTTCTGGTCCTGGACTTGACTATATGAGAAATAAAAAAAAAATCAGAAGATATTTGCCAATTATAAAATTTTGCGGGAAGACGCAAAGAAGCTTCCAGCAAAATAAGGTAAGACGCAGCATCTTTGCATTAGCAGGCTTGACCAGACGTATAATTCAGTGTATTAGCTTTTCAGTAAAATTCTGTAGTGTTTCTTTTCCGCATAACAGTTTCAGTGATAAATTCCATTCTCAGTATTTTTCCTTAAACAATAACGTATGCAACAATACCAATACACGAGTGTACAATATGGCCGACTTCTGTACGATATCATGTAACATGGCCAGCAGCCATTACCAATAATCTCAAATTCAGTTTATATTTTTAAATTAACAGACAGCCATTGTTGCTACGACCGATTCATACTCAACTGTATTTTATTTTAAAATCAGTGTCAAATATTTTCTTGAAACATATATCACGTGTGGCATGGTAATAACTAGAAAACAATACGCAAAAATGGAACAGCAAAGACGTACTATTCAGACGCAATCCGACTCGGACGAGAGACAAATGTTAGAAAATGACTTTACGACAGCAACCGGTAGTGACGATTCATCAAACATTGACGCGAGTGTTGACGAAAATTTTGACAATAGGCCTTCCACCACAAAAATTTCAAAGTCTCAATCAGAGCCTATGTTAATGCATGACGTCACGTCTAATTCTTCTTCTTCTTCCGTGTCCGGATGCACCAATTATATCTTCCCTTCCCAGTAATTAGCAACGTAGATTGCTTTGTCATTGACTTTCAAAATATCATCTTTAGTGCATGTCATAGACATGTCTGGGCAGATCAGTAGGTGGTCCAAGTCCTGTATTGCTCCGCATTCACACCTATCGCTATCACTGTAACCCCATTTAAATAGGTTTGATTTGCACCCAGTTACTCCAGTGCGCAGCCGGTTTAATGACCTCCAAGTTGTAAAAGGTAGTTGAAATCCTGCAGAGCCCTCCTCAAGTAGTTCCATTGTGGAGTGTGGCACCATTTCTTCCCAGAGAGATAGCCGCCTTGCGACGGGCTTGGTGGCGAGCTCTTCAGTAATTTCCATGAAACTCCTGCGGGATTTCAGCCGGACACGTTGTTTTCGGTGCATATACATCGGGTGTCGAGGATCATTCTTTTGTTTTGATCTTTCGATCTCGGCGGCTACTTGTCTGCGGATAGTGGGTGGTGCTATGCCTATGATGGGGTAAATGATGTCTGTGGGAGTTGGTTTGAGGCATCCTGTGGCAATACGTACAGTTTCGTTTACGGCGACGTCAACTTGCTTAGCGTGGGCAGAGTTCCTCCAAACTGGCGCCGCATATTCCGCAGCTGAGATACTCAGCACCAGACCTGTGGTGCGCAAAACATGTGGTTGAGCTCCCCACGATGAACCTGTTAGCTTCCGCAGTATGTTGTTCCTGGCACAGACCTTTTTTTTAGTGTTGTGACAGTGCTGCTTAAAAGTAAGTGCTCTGTCCAATGTTACTCCCAGGTATTTTGGGCTGTTTGTATGTTTCAGCTCTTCCCCTTGCCACATGACTCGGAGTTTCCGTTTGGCTTGTTTGCTCCTAAGATGGAAGGCGGATACTTGTGATTTACTGGGGTATGGTTTGAGATTATTGCCGTCGTAATAGGTAGCAAGTTCTGTTAAGGCTCCTGTGAGATTCTCCTCCACTTGTTCAAAGGTTTTATCCTGTGTGGCCACTGCTGCATCATCAGCATATATGAACATTCGTGTCTGGTGGCTGATGGGAAGATCATTGGTATAGATGTTAAATAATATTGGAGCCAAAACACTGCCCTGTGCAAGTCCATTTTTCTGTGTCCTCCATCGGCTGTTTTTAGATTGTAAGGTTACATAGTAGCGTCTGTTCTGTAGCATACATTGCACGAACATAGAAAGGGTGTAGTCCTTAGTGACATTATACACTTTCTGGGTAAGCAACTTATGGTTAACTGTGTCATATGCAGCACTGAGATCCAGGAATGCGACCCCAGTTACTTCACCTCTCTGATAGCCGTCTTCGATGTACTGTGTGATATTCAGGATTTGGCCACAGCATGATTTTCCTGGTCGGAATCCAGCTTGTTCGTTAATGAGGACTTTGTCCACATAATCAGCTATGCGTTTGAGGATCATTCGCTCCAGCACTTTAAATAAATGACAAAGCAGTGAGACAGGCCGGAAATTTTTAGCTTCAGCTGGGTCTTTCCCTGGTTTTAGTAACGCAATAACCCGGGCTTTCCTCCACAGTTTAGGAATTTGCATTGTTGTAATACAGTTATTCATTAGCTCTAGGATCCATGCTTGTACTCCCGGTCCAAAATGTTTTATTTGCTCAGATCTCAGATCGTCGAGGCCAGCGGCCTTATTGTTTTTCAAATCTTTGATGGCATCTTGTAGCTCCTGAATGGAGAACGGGTGAGCTAGGAAGCTAATCTCCTCGTTCAATTTTCTTTTAATTTTGCCATTCCTGATCTTCCTTTTAGTTTTTCCGTTCATGAGTAGTTGGTGAGCTATCTGATCAGGTGTAACTTCACTGTAATTTGGTTGTGGTTCTGTTGGGTCGTTGTTGAGACTTTTGACCAGTTTCCATGCCTTCCTACTGCTGTGCTTCATGTCCGTCTCTTGTAGGAGGTTGCACCACTTTTCCTTTCTCGCTTCGGAGATACCAGACATCAGTGCCTCACCTGCCTGGATCGTTTCCTCTGAGAAGGGGTCCTTATTGTACAGTTCTTCATACTTTTTCAGAGCTTCCTTGGTGCTACCATTGAGTCCAGCGATATACTGGGTGCGGCACCCTCTAGGTATGCGCCGACGAGAGATTTTCTTGACAAGGTCTATAAAAGTTTCATATGTTTGTATCTCTGGTTTAATTTCCAGGATCTCCTTATCAAGGTCCTCTGTGAAAAGTTCCCAATGAGCTAATGACGCGGCGGGGGCAGAGACCTTGCAAACGGTAAACATTGCCGACATGTTACAAATGCTAATGAAGCAAAACGCCGAAAACATGGCAACCTTACAGATGCAAAATGAACAGTTAAAGACACAAAATGACGGAATCAAATCTGATCTCATAGCACTCAAGACAGCTAATGACACTTTATGTAAGCGTGTGGAACTTATAGACGCCACACTGACCAAACAGATGACTGAACTCAGTACGAAATTTTCCAAGCTTAATACGAGACAAGAAAAGACTACAAATGACGTAGCACTTTTACAGACACAATTAAAAAACCTTAATGTCACGTGTGAAGCTCTTACTGAACAAATTCAAACATATCCTTCAGTACACGACAACCTTGAAAAACGAATTACTGACGTGCAGAATAAATTTGACGATGTTGAACAACACCTGACTGACATCTTACAATCTGATGCCACAGCTCATTTTCAAAATATTAATAAAGAATTTCATGATTGGGTAGAGAACAAAGACAAACATTTTGATAGATGCATACGTGAAAATTTACCAACAATTGTGCACGACTCCGTAGCGGAATACATCACTAATAACAAACAGCTGATTAGTGACGCAGTACAATCCGTCACTGCACCCATGAGACAATTCACCGATCAACCACAGTCTGAATGTAACGAAAATATCAGTCAAAATGTACAGTTCAGAAATCAATATACATTCGAGTATGACGCACACATACCGCACACAACATACACACAAGAACAAAACACACCACGACAACAACACATACCACAACGTGCAAACACAAACACAAGGTATTATCATGGTAAACCACAGCAACATTATCGTAATTACTCGCCAGCTGAGCATTGCAGTAATTACAGTGGTACAAATCCATATCATAATGCAAAGGAAGAAGAAAGCTTAATGAAACACAGGCAATTTCAGATTTTTATCCCAGAAAAACGAACCATTCATCCGGTGATTTTTCTCAAATCTTTTAGTAACGCATTTCCACGCACTTGGAGTGACCGGAAAAAGATTTCATATATTGTCGGTTACATCCAAGGCGATGCAGCTGTCTGGGCATACAGTCAAGCTGACGTATGTACCACGTACAGTGAGTTTGAGCGTGCTTTTCTGAACAAATTCTGGTCGCAATCCGTCCAGGAGCGACTCAGAAGACAAATTTTAGAACCTGAAACTTTTAACAGTAAAAATGGTAACTTACGCAGATATTTTGAAAAATACTTGAACATGGGACATTTTTTAGACGAACCAGTCGCAACACGTGATATACTCCGAGCGTTGAAGGCCAAATTGCCTTTCAACATTAAGGAAAAACTTCTACATATCCCGGATGACGATTCAGATTATTTTTTAACAGCTTTAGATTCGGTTGACATGTTACTTGAAGATCAGCGCTTCGCGCGGCAAAACATCAGCCACAATGTTTACACTAGTGGTACGCAAAACATGCAGGCTTGCCAACACAATTCTGGCGCGCCCACAGTTGGATACGCGGTACAACAAAAACAGCAAACTCACATGCCGTCTCAGTACGGAAATCAAAATCAACACGCGTATTCCAATACGAACAATAGTTACAACAGTAATAACATTTCATGCGGCAATCCATACAAAAGGCACCGCGGTAATAACTACAACGGTAACAACGGATACAAAGGTAATAACAAAAACACAAACAGAAATAGAAATAATAATAACTACGAGCCAAGACAGCATCAAGGTTGGACTCGTAACGATCAGTACTTTCATTCAAACTCTGCTTTACCACAGCAGCCACCAGGACAAAATTGGAGCATACCTTACGACCGACAGGTAAGTTATAATGCGCAACAGCAACAACAACCGCAAAAGTTTGGAGATCATAATAGGCAATATCCGAATGTGAATATAATAGAAATGACACCTGATGCACAACCTCAATCTGTGTCAGTACCTAGTACAAATGCTAATCCAACAAACTAGAAACAGTCACTACTTTGCCCCAGGTCGTGGCTGAAGAATCCTTGGGGGGCGGCTTCAATGTTAATCAGTTATTTGACACCACACTTGAACAACAGAATAATGATATGCCGAGTAATTCTAAACAAAAACTACCTGTTTTATTTATAAGATACAACCACAATAACAATATATCAGATGAACTTTTACAAGACAGTACACAATGTCGTTTAAACACAAATGAAATTGTTTTAGCATCCACTACTGGTGTAGTAGGTGGGATTCCAACTACTATTATCCTAAATACAGGTGCAGCTGTGAGCGTTTTATCTTTTAATTTTTATAAAAAGATGTGTGAATTGGAACCTGTGCCTGAGTTTCCTGCCCAAAACTGTAAAATAACTACTGCACTAGGTAATAAGTCATGTAGGGTTACGAAGCAAGTTTTTGTAAACGTTAAAATAGGTAATGGAACCGTACAATGGCCATTCCTGGTTGTACAAAACCTTGTGACTAATTGCATATTAGGAATAGATATTATGAGCGAGAAGGACTGCATTATAGACTTCTCCAAAGGTAAATGTATTTTAAATGATAAAAGCAGGGTAATTATTATTGATTTGGACAGGAGAACTCTAAAGCATGACAAACACTGTACAGGGTACAAGGTTCAGTTAGTACTTGACAAAGACATTCAAGACATGCAAACACACTCATCTGACACAGAGCTAATGGACTTGAAAACATTGCTTGATCATAAGATAAGTGAAGCTACAGCTCTCAGTGTACATGAACGTATAAAACTACAGGAAGTGTTATCCAAATATTTACAAGTTTTTACCAAACGATTAGGTGTTATCAACACGTATGTGTACAAGATTGAAGTTAAGCCTCACAAGATCTTCTACCATAAGACATATAACGTACCGTTATCTCAACGACCTGCTGTGTGGCAAGAACTAAAACAAATTACAACATAGATTATAAGTAGTATAGAAATTTTCATTTCAGCGGTTCCAGTGACGCAGTTGAAGATAGAAGAACTTTTCTTTCAACGCCGCGGCTCCACCGAGAAGACTGAATATTAAAGTAAAATTTATGATTACGTAGCAGTGAATGACATATTAATTTTTCACGGAACATTTGTTATTGTAGGTACCACTGACTTGATATGACACCTGACGAACTGACAGACGTCATCTGTGAAGCGATCTTTTACTTTGAGAAATAGATTAGACGCACATCTCTCAACACGGAAAGCATCTATCAGTAGTCAAGGCCACACAGACACTCTACACACACGCACAAAACGCGAGGAATCGAACATTTTCTCTCTCTTACTATTCTGAATATTTATTGAGTAGCGAAAACGCCTGGTCTTGCCTACTGATGTAATGAATGTTGTGTCTAGCCTATCTTAATTTCAGATGACATCACAAAAAAAACATCGATAATATCCCAGCAAAACCGCTAAAGAGGATGTAAATATCTGCAATTCATGTAATCAAATGTGACACAATGTAATAACCTATAGCTATGTAATGATGATGTAAACATGTTTATGTGCAACTGTATTATGTTTATACTAAGAAAATATGTGACGTGTGTATGTATAATTACTTTTTTTTTTTTTAACTGATGTATCATGTAAAGATTTGAACAAAACGAGTGCCAAAAAGACATTGCATAGTGAACCTCTGTTCACGGACATTAACGAACATTTAGGTGAGCTATATTCAGCAAAAAACTGAAAATGTGAAGTGAATAATTCGTGCATCGTCTAGTGACATTACTACAGTACCCAACTTCAAGATGTTAACTGGATTGAATGGACACAAAGTGCCTGTCCAGAAAACAACACGACGGGTGGAAGAGTTTTGGTTGGAACTTCAGGGAATGAAATGTTCTCGAAATGTGACGGACACTCTTACCTGGACTGTCCAAGGATCGACGCCAGCTATGTTCCGTCCGAGGTTCTGCAACCAAGCTTCCACGGAATGAAAAAAAAAAAACGAACTGCACGTGGACCAATTACTCGACGGGTCACGTCTGATCTGTAATAAACAATGCTTTTTGTCACAACGAACTGCATCACAACGACTATAATGGAAATAGGAAATGGACACGCTTATGTATTAATCACGTTGTTATACAACGATGTTACTGTGATCAAAAAACTTTACCACGACGATACTAACCTGTAAAAAATTATTGTGCAGCAGATGAATATGACCTGTGATAACGACACCATGTGTATAGGTCAACGGACCTGAAACAACAGAACATTTTTCGTTGAAGCATTTCATTGCAATGCTATGTAACTAAGAACATTCAACAATCTAAAGTTGTATTGTATTATAACAAATATTGTAATTTTAAAACTAAGTTACCTGTCATAGAATGTAGTCTTCATATGTAATCTTGGTGGAATATTTTCTTTGTGCAACGACTAAGAAATGCGCGCGCACACGAACAATATGAACTGCAATACTGTGCCGCGTGATCTAAATTTACGAAATAACGGCAGTGCCGTAGTTACACAGACGCTTCTGCGCATGCGCGCACTCTGTTTTGCCAACATAAGAACTTTTTCGGCGCACGCGCGTCATTCAAATTTTGTATATAATATACAGTATAATGTAAGTCATGTAAATAGTTGTAGATAACTTAGATTTTCTTGTGCCTTTAGGTGAATTGCTCGCCTGCAGGTGTGTCCTTTCGCCTCGCAATTCAGGGGGCAATATTAAGGCACATTTGCATGCCGTGCGTGAGTTTCCTCGGAAACGCGAAATCTTAATTAAATAATTAATCTGTGAGAAATAAATAAAGCCTATGGCACACAACTGCAGCGCTGTGTCGCTGATAAAACAAAAGTACATTTACGTTACTCGTATGTTTGATTAAAAAAAGGAAGAGCCCTGGTTGAAGTGGTGCGAGAAGCACGTATTTTAGTTTATTGTCTGGCACACCGCCATATTTCATGATATAGAAAATTACTGCGAGTTGCAACCATACTAGGCACTCGATTCTGTAAAGAATTTATATTTATAAAAGTAAGTAGGATTATGAACTGTTGGCTTATTCATTGAATATATCTGATTTAACTAACTGTGTAATTTTTTGTTTAGTAGACAATCACCTCTGTACGACGTTTTGGCATGGCTGGCAAATTATTGTAATATTGAGATTTAGTTTATGAGTCCGCACCTACCGCAGCAGTCTTTGGAAACGATTTAATTACGAAGTCCGATTATTTCAGTTTTATTTCACGGTCAACTACGAGTAACATTGCCTTTACGAAAAAGCCATTGTCAAGCGTCTGATACCGAATAATCAAAACCTGACGACTCATAGGAGAGCCAATCATACAGATAAAAATAATTAATATTTTATTTTATTTTATTTTATTTTATTTATTTTATATCATCATTTAAAGCCGGTTCTTGAAGTTTTGTTAATAGACTTTCTTGGGAGAGTTTTCGTCTTTCTTCAAGAGTGGTCCAATTCAGTTCCTTCAGTACCTCTTTGGGACTCTCTCAAGGATTAAGCAAACCTGTGACCTTCGTGCGCCCTTCACTGCGTACGTTCAGTATCTCCTGTTAGTCCTACTGGGAGCGGGTCCCACACACTTCAGAAATATTCTAGAAATAGTTGCACGAGTGATTTGTAAGCAATATCCTTTGTAGACTAACTGCACTTCTCCAGTATCCCACCAGCAAACTGAAGTCTACCACCTGGGTTATCCACGACTGAGGCAATGTGAACATTCCAGACCATATCCCTACAAAGTGTTGCACCCTGGTATTTGTATGAGTTGGTCGATTCCAAGTGAGTTATTGATGTTATAGTCATAGGACACTACGTTTCTTCGTATTGTGAAGCGCACAATTTGACCTTCCTGAAAGTTTAAATCAAGTTTCCAATATTTGTAACACTTTGAAATCTTATCAATGTCTGACTGAATATTTATAAAGCTTCTTACAGATAGTACTTCATTATAGATAAGTGCATACTCTGCAAGAAGTCTGAGTGTACTATTAATATTGTTGTATAAAATTTCGAGCGTGCAGCCGCGTAGATTCGACTTCTTCTCCTTCTAATATTTCGGCTGAATACCGTCCACTCATCATCAGAGTAATCCGAGGTGACTGACGTTCTAGCACTTGCTCCGTCACGGAGCACGCGGACCGCACCACT
This sequence comes from Schistocerca americana, assembly GCF_021461395.2. NCBI lineage: Eukaryota > Metazoa > Arthropoda > Insecta > Orthoptera > Acrididae > Schistocerca > Schistocerca americana. Next base: position 654,492,319 of record NC_060120.1, on the reverse strand, counting down.
GCGCATGCGGCCGCAGATACACAAGGCGCCAGAGACGTTGATCGGCGGCAAAGAGGTTTGACACACGGTAATATCGATGTATCATTGCGAGCTGCTCCGTCGCGACGTCTTTGTGATTTTATTACAGAAATTGCCGGATTCCAAGATTTGTCCAAGCTGAAGCCGCTATCTCTGTTAATTAAAGCCGGCCGGAGTGGCCGAGCGGTTCTAGGCGCTACAGTCTGGAACCGCGCGACCGCTACGGTCGCAGGTTTGAATCCTGCCTCGGGCATGGGTCTGTGTAATGTCCTTAGGTTAGTAAGGTTTAAGTAGTTCTAAGTTCTAGGGAACTGATGATCTCAGAAATTAAGTCCCATAGTGCTCAGAGCCATTTGAATCATTTGTTGGTTAAATTCGTCGCCAACCGAATTTCAATTGCTTCTTTCACTACTGAGTCCCAGAAAGATGAAGCCAAGGCTAAAATTTTGATGTTATCTTATACCATAGAGTGCCCAGTGTCAATACAGTGCTCTGCCAGCGCTGATTTATTAGGTTGTAAGAGACGGGTGTAGCTGCAGTGCTCTGTGCATCTCTCCTGGACTGTACGTGTCCTCTGTCCGATGTATGAATGGCCGCACTCACAGGGGACCTTGTAAACCCCAGGCTACCGAAGCACCAACTCATCTTTAACGGAACCCAGGAGTGCTGCTGTCCTTGATGGAGGGCGAAAAATCAGTTTCACTTTGGATTATCGAGGATGCATTCTATTTATGATGGTAGGCTTCCCACGTATGGCATAAAAGCCATGGATTTAAGACTTTCCGTGTCGTCTTCTGACTTTGTTACACCCACTGGCGACACACATGAACTGTCCGACAGAGGGAGATTGGAGCAGAACGACCGTTAGTTGGACGTTCGGTTGCTCGTCTCATCGGCCGTCGTATATTTGGTCCCTTCACCGTTTCTAGGCCTGGGCAGTTGGTTGGTTGGCGTGGAGCAGCGATGAAATCTCTGTGACGTGTGGCTTGGCCGGGCCCGCTGGCGGCCTCTATGCGGTGTCAGAGTGTGTGGTGCTGTTCCCACTGCTACGAGGTTCGTGGCTCACCGATCCTGGACATGAAAGTTGAGTTTTGACTTAATCTACCAGTAAGTCACGACTGTTCACATTGTGTCGTTTGGAGTTCGTTGTTGGCTGTTGGGATATTTCCAGGAGCAACATGTGTTTTCAAATTGGCAAATTTTAGCCACACTCTGGTGGAATTTAACTGTACTTGGTTATTTTGAATTGAAGTGCATCAGCGGAATCTTCTGCCTTGTGGCCATTGACGTAAATTCAGGCAGTGTGTTTTCCTCATTGTGTTGTCGCTGTCCAGCGCCTGCCTTGTGGCCGTTGACGTAAATTCAGGCAGTGTGTTTTCCTCATTGTGTTGTCACTGTCCAGCACGGTGTGTAGTTTGACAGCTCAATGTATAATTGGTTGTGGGCGCCAACACCTTCTACGTTGTTCCACTGACCTCCCTTTTGTGTGCTGGTCGGGTAAGCAGAGGTTGTCTTGTCGGTGCGTCCGTTGACTGTCTGTTGGTTGGGTTTTCGTCGGATCGACAATGGTTGGGCCGACTGCCTGTCTCACCTAAGCGAGCATTAGTGTTTGAATTCCAGGCCTACCCTTGGAACTTCTGAGCATCCTAGGGTGTACTGCCTTTTCTCGTTTGTTCTTGTTGTTTGTACTTGTGTGGCTCCTAGCTGATTTTTAGATTACGGTTGTTTTGCCCTTAAGGTGTAAGATGATATGGGCCTTCAGCCTAATTGTGAACTGTTTTATGTAAAGCCTTTGACATTTTTAAAATTAATGTTATTAAGTCTTAAGTTTTGGGCCTTCAGCTGATTCTTAATTTAAGTTGTTTTGGTCTTAAAGTGTCAGATTCTTTGGGCCTTCAGCCGATTTTGAATTAAAGTTGTTCCGCTCTTAAGCTGTCAGGCGGTTTGAGCCTTCAGCCTCATTTAATAGCTGTTTTACCTAAAGCCTTTTATTTATATCTTTGTCTTCAATACGTAAATAACTCTTAATAGACGTATAACCGAGAAATTTCCAGGGATGTTTAGATTACCCATCTCTGAACCTGGGGAAACAACAGGTTGGGATTTCTAAATTAATTTCTCTGAACCTGTTACTACACTATCTACAGATGCCTTTGTAAGTAGCAAAATTTCACATGGCGTATGTATTTTGGCCTGCCTCATATGCCGTTGCGACAGGTGATTTTCCTTGCGACAGGTAATTTTCTGAGAAACTGTCTTCAACATGTTCACTTCAGTTCACGTCATGTTGGAAAGCGGCCCTATTTTCAGCCGTTCTGCGCATCCTCCACCATTAACTGCTAGTAGCCAATAAGATTCATTCTCTTTCCGAGCAGCTAGCTGCGAGTTACAAACTGGACTTGGAGAATCTCTCTCCCACGTGCTGTGTTATTGGCGTATTTTGCGACAATGTAGTTTCATTCACAGAGCGACCTAATTATTCATTCAGATGTCGATGTTACTTTCTTGTAGCCGTATGTATCTGTAAACATTTTAGTGTGATTTCTAAATGAAAATGTCATGTGACGGCAATAAACATAAAGTTCCTCACAAGCAACTTTATTTAAATTGCTTGCTTAGTCGTGCGACTGGTTTCGTGATTTCCTGTCAGAAAGATCACTGTATGTAGCAATCGGCGGAAATCATCGAGTAAAACAGAAGTGATAAAGTGGTATTTGGCGTTTGCAAGAGAGTGTTATAGGTGCTCCTGTGTTCCTGATCTAATAAACGATTTTGGAGACAATCTCAGCAGCCCTCTTAGACTGTGTGCAGATGATGCTGTGATTTACCGTCTTATAAAGTCATCTGATATTAAAACAAATTAGAAAACGACTTATACAAGATATCTGTATGCTGAGAAAAATGGCAATTGACTCTAATGGAAAGTCTGAAGTCATCCGCATGATTACTAAAAGGAATCCACTAAATTCGGTTTACAGGATAAAACACACGATTGTAAAGGCGGTTAATTCAACTAAACGGGTAACTTAAAATGCAACTATCACAGGGATAACGTTGTGAGGAAAGCAACCAAAGACTTCCTTTTATTCGTGGAACACTTACAAAATACAACAGGTCCTGTAAAGAGACTACTTACACTACGCTTTTCAGTCTTCTTCTGGAGTATTGTTGTCAGGTTGGGATCCACAGAAGATAGAATTGATCGCAAAAGTTCAAAGAAGGGCAGCTCGTTTTGTATTTTCGCGAAATAGAGGAGAGAGTGTCACGGATAGATACGCGAATTAGGGTGGCAATCGTCAAAACTGGCGTTTTTCGTTGTGGCAGGGTTTTCTCATGAAATTTCGGTTGCCAACTTTCTCATCAGTGTGTGAAAATACTTTTTTGGCGCCCACTTACATAGGGAGGAATGTGAATCACAATAAAATAAGAGAAACTAGAGTCTGTAAGGAAAGATAAAAGCGTTCGTGTTTCCTGCGCGCTGTTCGAGAGGGGAACAGTAGAAAAACAACTTGAAGCTATGAACGCTCTCCAAGCGCGGAAGCGCCGTCTTATGTTAAGGATGCTATAGTCTTCCAAAAATTCCTTTTTGCTGAATGTACAGAGATGATACATACTCCGTTGAATATGCGAATTAGCGACTACTTTGAATCTTCAACGCTCTAACTGCGTAGTTTCTGTGTACCAGGAATCGATAGTTTTAAATTATTCAAGTGTGTACAACAAATAACGAGTATCTTTCTATAATACTCTCCTAGCCTCCGTAAGGATGTTAATATTTAAAATGAAAGGGGGCACCCGGGATTGAACCGGGGACCTCTCGATCTGCAGTCGAATGCTCTACCACTGAGCTATACCCCCGACAACATATTTACTGCATGTCTACAGTATAAACGCCACTACCAATACAATTTGATGGAACTGGAGGGGCGGTTACGCTTTGTTCTTGGATTGTGAGTGCAATGGTCGTTTACCACGTTTACGAACGCGTGCGCGGAAACCAAAGTCGCTAATGTCGTCTGCAGCCTGCAGCGAATTGTTTTTTTAGATCTACTATTAAATAGAATATTCGGGAAAATATCGTGTTATTCCAAATAGTGAGTTTGTTAGGTTCTTCGTTTCGCAAGCCTAGAACGTGAGGTGCTAACTGCAGGTGGAGGCAACACACTAACTCAACAGCGAGACGATATTTGTTGTCGGAAACGAAAAGAGATTATTTCGTTTGCAGTAAAAAATGTGTATGTTTATTTAATTTCTCTTAGAAAAAACAAAGGGGGGGGGGGGGGTATTCTAACTCGAGCACTTAGGGTCGGTATTTAACGCCCTGTCACTCTAACACCAACTTTCCTTTTGAATGTATAGTTATCTTAACTCGACTAGGATTAAGTCCCAAATAATATAATTGTCATAGTAGCTTAAAAATGTGGCTACGTCTCTAGTCATACTGCAAAAAATCTTTGGTACATAAGAACTGAACACAAATTTCACTCCCAACACCGGTGATCTAAAATTGTTAGGTGAAAATGACGTCCTACTGACATTCTCGCTGATCAGTTAAAGCTGAAGTACTACAGAAGAACCGGTACACTGAACAGCACCTAAGTAAGCTACGATGTTTGAATTGCGAGTGGACCTGACTCTCATTGAATAAAAAGCATGGTGCTTGTTCCGAGGGTAAAGGAACTGCATGGATTCTTTCTCATCATAAATCTGTTGTTCTTTTTTTCGGCAGTGTATAAACTGCCCTGTCGAAAAAAAAAAAATCACAAAAAAATAATAATGAAATTCCGTGAACACATTTGTCTGGGTAACATATTTAAGTGATTAATATTGCTACTCACAGGTTAATGTAAGAGCGATATAAGCCATTGCAAGTATGAAATGCTGGTACATAAATAACCTGTGTAACCGCCAGAATATTGCATACAAGCGTGCAAATGTGCATGCATTGCGTTGTACAGGTGCAGGATGTCAGTTTTTGCGAAGGAGTTTCATGCCTCTTGCACCTGGTCGGTCAAAACATGGACAGTTAATGGTGTTGTGAATGACGCTAGAGTTGTCGTCCGGTGATGTCCCTTATGTTCTCGACTGGAGAGAGATCTGGTGACTGAGCAGGCGAAGGCAACACGGCGACACACTGTAGAGCGTGTTGGATTAAAACGACGGTATTTGGGCGAGCGTTATCATGTTGGAAAACACCCCCTGGAATGCTGTTCATGAATGGTATCACAACAGATCTAGTCACAAGACTGATGTGCAAATTTGCGATTAGCGTGCATGGGATAACCACGAAAGTGCTCCTGCTGTCGTACGGAATCACACCCCAGATCGTAATTCCAGCTGTAGGTCCAGTCAGTCCAGGATACAGACAGGTTAGTTGCAGGCCAACAGCTGTCCTCCTTCTCACCAGCATATGGCAATCACTGGCACCGAGGCAGAATCAGCTTTCATCAGAACACTCATCAGACATCCAGCTGCCCCCAATGCACTCTCGCTTGAAACCATAAAGTCGCAAATGGAGGTGGTTTGGTGTCAGTGGGATGCGTGCTACAGGGCGTCAGGCTCGGGGCTGCCCTTCAAGTACCCCATTAGTAACAGTTCGTATTCGTAGTGTCTCCAACAGCAGATGCAGTACGATGCGCCACAGCCATACGCCGAGCACTAGGGTCTTACCTCTCGGTATTGACACGTGGCCATCCAGAGCCCGGCCTTCTCGTGACCGAACATTCTCTTGCCAAGTCTTCTGCAAACCGCAGAGGGAACATCCCGGTTCTTGTAGCCCTATTACACGACGTCGTTCAAACCCAATGAGACGCTGTCAATGACATCTTTGTCGGCTTAAAGGCATTCCTGACTGACATGAGCTCACCACGTCCACTGCCGGCCGGGGTGACCGAGCGGTTCTAGGCGCTACAGTCTGGAACCGCGCGACCGCTACGGTCGCAGGTTCGAATCCTGCCTCGGGCATGGATGTGTGTGCTGTCCTTAGGTTGGTTAGGTTTAAATAGTTCTAAGTTCTAGGGGGCTGATGACCACAGCAGTTAAGTCCCATAGTGCTCAGAGGCATTTGAACCATTTTTCACCACGTCCAGTCTAAAAGATAACCAACGCTAACGACCGTTACAGAGAGTATTTAAGACAAACCTCATTTAAATACTCGTAGTGGTGCTACTAACGCCATTCTTATGCGACTAGCGCGAAATTGGAACAGACATCTCTCAGATGTACAAACACTCCAGTGAACTTTCGTTTATGTCGGACAACCCCTTACTGGTGTAGGGATTTTTTTCCCGTCAGTGTGTTCTCGAAATCACTTATCATACGATTTGAAGCATTCATGTAAGTTAAACAATGCTGAAAACACGAAAGTGGAAACTTATTACATTTAGTTCATCTCACCACAGAATGATTTTACGTTCTAAGCATTTATAATAAACATTGACCCTACTATGTTCTCCCTCCATATCCTATGAAGATACATTCTCAATTTTCTTCTACATTACAGTTATTAAAGGTGTGTTGCTCGTGAACACGCGTCACGACCCGACTAAAACTTGCAATGGCCAGCACGGGGGAGAAACTCTTAATAGGGACTTACAACAATATTATCTTGGTTCATCATCTCGCTTTCTTATTGGGAACTTCTCCATATTTTGTTTTGCTTTCGTTAAAAACAGAACCTGGTTTCATACCATTGTGTTTAAGTGTTGCCCAAGACGACATGTGTGTACTGCACGTTTTGAATTGCATTATGAATACTATGCTTGCTGTTTGTTGGCATCCGTAATATTGGGCAGAACAAATGATTCTGTATTTGTTTTTGACTCATACAAAAAGTTCAGTTTGCTGAAACTAAATCTATAAAAGGCTTGGTGCTACATACGAAAAATAAAAAATGTATACACGATTAACAGCCATGCATACAGGCCATTCATATCAAAATACTCTGATGTAGGTATCAACGTCAAATTATAGAGCTAGGTACGCAGTAAGGGTTGGTGATGCGTCTAGTATTTATACATATAACTGAGACTAGCAGAGGGCACTACATCTAGGGCACATGAGCAACTAGTGTCGAAAATTTAATAGTTAAAATGCTGTATCGGTAGTAATCAAATAAAATTACTTCACTTGGCAAAATGAGCGTCTAACAATAAAACATGTAATCACACGCAATATGTGGAATCACATTCACACTTAAAATCCAAGGTGCAAATAGTAATAACGGGAAGCTCCTAGCCTGGCAAAGTAAAACACACAATTGTGTAAAAGCCAACATGAAAAGCTTAAAAATAAAATCTCGTCTGTAAATCGAGATCTTTCAGCATGACAAAGTAACTAAATCAATGGTTCAATACTAGACGCATCCAGGTCATCACCAGTCCTTACTATGTACCTACATGTGCAATTTGACGTTGATACCTACATCTGAATATTTTATAGAGTCTATAGCTGGTATTCATGGCTGTTAGTCACGAATATACTTTTTATTTTTCTGATGTAGTTTTTCTTCATCAAATCGAACTTACGGTTACGCCACCGTTTTAGTTTGTAACAGGTCTGAAGATGGCAGTAGCCGAAACTGATAATAGTAAAGTTAAAAGTTTGTGTGTTCAAGACGGACCTGTAAAATAAATTTGACAGACTTAATATTAAAATTTTACTATAGATGTTAAATTAAGGCATTATAAATACAGCCGTAAAACCAGAAATTCTCTGCAGGTCGGAAGCACTACTTTTAACTGGATGCACAATGGCATTAGAATATATGTAAAGGAAAGGAAAAAAAATCTTGCGAAAAATGTCAAGTCCAATCAAGAACAAAGCTGGAAACTGAGTGTCGAGGACAAATAAAATAACGTAACGTATTCATTCTGCTCTACAATAACAGACGAGATCAGGCAAACATGTGTTACACCTACTGAGAGTGCAGACAGATTAACAAAGGAAATCCACACATTCTTCCAAAAGAGAAAAACAGACATAGAAAATGGGTAGGAGAAAAAGGACTCGAAAAAATGCAGACTGACAAGGATAACGTACTCAACAGAGCCACATCAGACTAGAAATTCAGAAGTTTTCAGGAAGATAGAACTAACAGAAAAAAGCTAGATGAGATAAAAAGAGCTTCATACACATGCACCTGTGTCAGGGGCTACACAGTGGTCAGAAATGCACAATCCATAAATGTAAAGAAGCATCACATTGCGGCGGCGCACTGCATTGCACGGTTCAGCTCACCTCGTGGTGAATCTCTTCTAACACGCACGCCTTCTTGAAATTACCCGCATGCAGATCTCAGCCACAGAAAGCTATAGGAAAAACAGATGAACACGTCGTAACTACAAGTCGCACTAAAACCGTTTTATCGGTGCAAGGAATAGTTAAATAATCGTATTTATGTGCGTAATATTTCATTCTATTAAGATAAGCTTACCTGCACCAATCACTACCACGCATTACTGTAAACTGTACAAACTCTGAAAAGTCCACACGCACACCTCATTCATAACCTTAGCCAGTTTATGGTAAATAGTAATTATCCTGTACCGCAAAGTTACAACGGATTGTTTCTTTTAGAATTGCTCGCTCAAATGTTGTTTTAATCAGTATCAAGTTCGAGAGTAAGCAACACAGCACGCAGAATTTAGTTATTTAAATGCCACTGAATGTCCCGAATTTCACACTGTGCTTTAAATCGAACTCCCTTCCACACTTTATGGCACTTCTCAAATACTTTGGTAGCGATATATTACAATATTAATAATTTTCAACGGAGCACATATCAATAGGTGTGATCACTATGAGATTCAAGCCCCGACTCTATCCATCTCTCTACACAAAAGAAGTTTCTCGTTCCCTACATACGCGTGAAAATGGTAATTTCTAATTGGCAGAGAAACATCACAGCCAATCGGAAAGCAGAACCAAACCCGCTCAATCCCGCGCATATATACAGAACCAATCAAACTCCGTCACTGAATCAGAACAATAAACTACCATAAGTAAATTTTGAAAACCCACGAATATAAAAGTAATTCTTTCGTAACAAAACTACCTTACCGAAATCATAATCTAATTTCCCTAATACTGACTAGGTAGTTTATATAACAAGTTCCCCGGTACGAATGCCACGTCATTCTCGAACATTCCTCCATTAGCAATTACTTCACTGTATCGCGTAAAAACTTTACATAAAACAGCATTTCACATTCACACCTTCATTCACTCTCATAACTAAGCACAATTGTAGCAGTGATTAATAAACAATTATAGAATTAAACAAACGGAATCGGAAATAAAATTGACGGTATTTTGATTGCAGCCCAAACAGCGTCCATCAGGTAGTGACCTCTCTCGGGTCGTATAGAAACTACATACACTCGAGCAATTTGACGCCACCTGTCCAGCGCGTGACTCATACTGTAGGTCTGATCACTGCTGTAATGTCTCATCTTAAACAGGTACGATGATGCAGAGGAGCTAGGCTTCAACTTTCAACTCAAAGCCACTTTTTTTTGTATGGCGTGTGTGTGTTTCTACCGAAATGATAACTACAGGTACAATTAGTGACAGCAGACTTATTTTCACTGTTCTAAACCGCATACCTCCTGAAATAGTAGACCTTCAGGGATGGCAACTGCGCCATAGTGTCTGCAATAATGCGGAAAGCTTGGGTAGCTGAGAGCAATCGTCCCAACAGTGCAGCCAACAGGCATTACAGCATTACGGTAGAAACTGTGGCACCGTTTCCATTACATAAAGTCTAAGTAATCCAGATCAGAGCTGTGAAACCAAGTCTGTCATCACTAGTTGTACCCGTAGTTTTCATTTCGGTAGATATAACATACATAATGAAACTTCGTGGCAGATTAAAACTGTGTGCCGGGCCGAGACTCGAACTCGGGACCTTTGCCTTTCAAGGGCAAGTGCTCAAGGTTCGCAGGAGAGCTTCATTAAAGTTTGGAAGGTAGGAGACGAGGTACTGGCTGAAGTGACGCTGTGAGGACGGGGCGTGAGTCGTGCTTGGGTAGCTCAGTTGGTAGAGCACTTGACAGCGAAAGGCAAAGGTCCCGAGTTCGAGTCTCGGCCCAGCACACAGTTTTAACCTGCCAGGAAGTTTCATATCAGCGCACACTCCGCTGCAGAGCGAAAATCTCATTCTGGAAACATACATAATGCCATTTTAAAAAGTAACTTTGTTTTGAAAGTGATGTTTGTTTACCTGTAAGGACTGTACATTTCTGCCCATTGTATGAACACCTGATATAGGTATAATCCTGAAAGCAGTTTTCACATTTTGTTTCATTTCGGAAATATATGAGGTGGAACATTTAAGTGGGACACCCTGTTAAAAGCTTGGTCGACATCTTTAATTGATGGAAGGCCGAATTATCACAAGAGGCTATTAAAAAAATTCACATACGTCACTAAATGTTTAAAACGCCCGAATTCCACGAACTTGCTTACATTATAGACCTCAGTTACGGGGCAGTCCACAATCGTGCGGCGTTGGATACACCTGTTCCGTCAAATCACAGAAGTTATGCACCGTGTCGGACATGACCGGTATTTGGATTGGTGATACGCTATTCACAATTTTCTCTTTACCTTCATGGCAGAGGAGATAGGAGAGGTAGGTGCATGAACTCACTGATCACAATCCCCGACGCCAGTTTCTTGGGTTAAGTTCCAAAGCTCTCCGCAGTGTCTCATGAAGTGGGGGCATGCGACACTGTTGGTACTGATCCGTCGGATGGGGACGTTAAGCACAGGGTTCCCCTTGGTGCTGTTCGAGAGTGGTAGGGTATTTGCCGGCACCGGATTTTATCCACTCCCTTGACTCATCATCAACCAACACATGCATGACACAAAGCTACACACATACCCATTGAGGTCATCCACACACGAATGTTAAACAACAAATAACGCTCACACTTTGCTAAGGAAAGGTGGCTACAGATCGGAAGGATCGAAACGACCATTCCAATTTACGTTGCTGAATCTGGCCTTCGGAGTCTCCCAGCCAGTGAGACCACATGACTCTATTTGACTTAAGTTAAGGAGGAAGTAAACTTCTCCAGTAAATTCCTACGATAAACTGAAGTTCTGACGCTGAGTAAGTGTCTGAGGAGACCAAACAGTTAAGGTCATTAGTCTCCTATTCATCGTCCGCTCCTCCACCAGGTCAGAAGCAGTGTACCAAACCTCTCTGCGTATAGAGCAAATTTTGTGTGCAACTATGAGAAAGTGTTCTTTGCGTAGCATGTATCTCAGGCGGTAGTCATCTAGTGCGATGTGGGAAAACGTCTAAAAATCATTTCCAGGCGGCACACCTCTCCGTTCCGGAAGCGATCGCGTTAAATAGCGCGGCTACTCGGCCGGGTGACTGCAGTTGTCTGATTACGGAACCTAATTGGCTCCCCAGCAGGTATGATGGTGTGTTCACTATCGAGCCACCTGGGGTTTTCAATTCCACGCTCACCGCAACATCTGTCATTTCCACAGCTGTGCGACAGTCGTAAGTAGGAACCGCTTTATAATGTTCGTCGCTGAAGGTACATTGAAGTCAGAATATGACGCTTAATAGCGTGTTGGTCCACCTTTGGAACCGACTGTTACAACGATCCTGCATGGTAGGAATTCGAAAAGCCCTTGCTAGGTTTACGCTCAGTTCACGCAGTTCCCGTAAATTATTGGCCGGCGTTTGTGAACGTGGCGCTAACGCCCAATAGCGGCCCAGATGTGTTCCACGGGTGGCCAGGAAAACGTGATGATTTCTGCAGATCCATCTTCCGAGAAATGTTTGGCTTGCTGTAGACGAGGACTGTCCAGCAGAAGGCAAGGCGAGCACGAGCGCTCATGTGGGAAGTGCGTTGTTGGAGCCGTCATTTACATTTAGATGAGTCATGAGGAACGGTTTCCGACGTGTTTATGACCGCATGCTGGGAATTAACAGACTTTGAATGCGGAGTAGTGGTTGGAGCTAGACACATGGGACAGTCCATTTCGGATCCATAATGTGAAGAGTGTGCCGAGAACACCAAATTTCAGGCATTACCTCTCATCACGGACAACACACTGCCCGATGGCCTTCGCTTAACGACCGAGAGCAGCGGCGTTTTTGTGAAGTTGCCAGCGGTAGTAGACAAGCAACACTCTGCGAACCAACCACAGAAATACATGTGATACATACGATGAACGAATACGTTAGGACGGCAAAATTTGCCGCTAATGGGCTGTGGCAGCAGACGGCCGATGCCAGTGTCTTTGCTAACGGCACGTAATCGCCTACAGCGTCTCTCCTAGGCTTGTGACTTTATCGGTTGGACCGTAGAGTAGTGGATAACCGTGGCCTGGTCTGATGAATCCCGATTTCAGTTGGTAAGAGCTGATCGTAGTGTTAGAGTGTGGCGCAGGCCCCACGAAGACATAGACGCGAGTCATCAGTAAGACATTGTGCAAGCTGGTAGTGGTTAGATGAAGGTGTGAGCTGTGTTTACATGGAATTGACCGGGTTCTTTCGTCCAACGGAACCGATCATTGACTGTGAATGGTTATATTCGGTTACTTGGAGACCATTTGCGGCCACTGGGTCATTTTCTCACTAAATCAGAGGGGATGAGATGGGGAGTCTCCTTGTTAGATATTAGAAGAGGAATTTATGAAAATCAGTTCTTCTGTGAGTATTTGTTTGGGTTACATTCTACCAACTGTATCTCTGACACTTACAGAAACTCGACACATGTAAGATGGAACGTTTTATCAGAGTTAGTGTAAAGCACCTGATCACAGAACTTCTACTATTCCTCCTGAACCAGGCTGTAGGTGCGAAGCCTATCCGTGCCTTGATGACCTCGGCTGCGCTCGCCGGCCGCCTTTAGAGAAGCGGCTCTGGCTGCTACTCGGGTGTCGGGTTGTGAGGCCGTCCTCGCCGGCCACAGGTGTCTGCCAGCCAGGCGGGCTGCTCTCTAGTCCAGAGTCTGGGGCCAGCCCGACCCTCTGGCTGGCCGCGGCGCCAGCGCCAAATCTACACGCCGCATCGCTACGTGTCTTCACTTCGAAGCGAGTGTGGCGTCTGCGGGGAAATGCTGCCCCACCTTCACCCGCGCGGCCAATGATTCATTGCGACCTACTTTACACAGTGGCCACGTGGACACAGACGATTGTCCTAGTTAACCGTTAGCGTCAGTTACTCACCCAATGATTTAACTGCTCAAGACGATGCTGAAATGGCAAGCTGTCATCACAACGAGCAAATATGCCGATGTGTACGTCATATATACTGCTATCAGTTAAAACTGCGATAAGAAGGACAAGTATGTGGATATACAAAAAAAAAAAAAACGAAGAATATGTAATTAAATGTCTGGGGTACGAAATTTAATACACACCCTACCAAGCAGCAGCTTAAGGGGATAGAGCTGTTCTAAAATTAAAAATAATGTTAATTTAAAATGTTATGTGGGATGCCTACTTCATTGCAGTGCTCATACCAAGTTCTTCAGAAACCCCGTTATCGAACTGCAAGGCGATTTCTGAAAAAGTGTCTCCGAAAACCATACACAGAAAGAAACAAAGTGTAAGTGTAGCACAAAACATTCTTGAATTTCTTGCCGCGTCAATTCAGGGTAAAGCCTCGAACTTCAACGTTTAGCTCCATCGTCTTCGTCAGGAGCAACTGACTGTCAAAACTGCTGCTGTGGTTGCCTTACGTAGCCCATGTACGGCTTCTGATTGGCCGGTAATTGCATAATGCTGTCACAGACAGCGTTAATGCGTGCGCGGTTGGCGTCACCGCTCCAGTAGTAGTGTAAACATTGTGACGAATATATCTGCGTCTCGTCTGCAAAGAGAGCTCTCTTCCATGCACCTATGAGATCGTACGCGGAGTCACGGTTGAAGCTCTTCTCGCTTATTCCTACTTCTGCTGCCGCTTTCATTACAGTGTCCCGGTTTGTAGGACCCTGGGACAAAACTTTTGTTTTACATAAAATGTATTCGCAGTTGGGAATACGAACAACCATTCAGCTGTGTAAGGGAATGGCGACAATGAAAACTTTTTGCGGACCTGGAGTAGAACCCGGATTTCCCTCTAGCGCGAGAGGTCGCCTTAACCGCTTTGGCTATCCGTGCGCGACTCGCGGCCGGCCCTAAACTTCGATATGTCGACGTTCCTGCGTCATAACCTATACTTGTAATCCTAGTACATGGGAGAACATTTTAATTTAAATTGACTGCCTGGTATCGGCGGATACATACGATATTGCAGTGCCTGTATTATTAAGAAGAGCAATACAGTGTTCTTGATCGTTGTTCGTATTCGCAACTGCGAATACATTTCATGTATTATGGTATGTTTATAATTTTTGTTTTTGGACCTTCTAATTACCACTGAATGAAACACAATTTTCGTGTCACGCGCGATTCGCCTTTCTTCTTTGCACGGCATCTTCAGTCGCCTCTAATATGTCCATATTTTTTGTTTATACTATTTAGTTTACATTTTGGGACGACATGTGTAAAGGTTATAAACAGTTCTTTTCTATGTTGTAGTAATAGTTTAAAGTTCTACTCAGGTTTCGTGGATATTGTTGTACATGTTTTTTGCTCAATTTTTGGTGATGTTATTCTTCTTATTATAATTGCCACTTCAAAAAAAAATTTTTTAAGACTTCACAGCACTTGGACTTGAACACTTGAAACCCCCCCCCCCCCTCTCTCGCTCTCTCTCTCTCTCTCTCTCGCTCCCTCTCTTTCTCTCTCTCCCTCTCTTTTCCTCCCTCCCTGTTTCTACACACGCAAAAACACAAACACACACACACACACACACACACACACACACACACACACACACACTTTATATTATCACAAAATACACTCAACAGTTGGCAGTAACATTCGACCGTTGGTGATACAAAACAAACATAACATCAAAACAAGTGTTTAGTCCCTAGTGCTATGAAGTCTGAAAAACAAAATTTCGAATGGCAGTTATTATAAGAAGAAGAACAACGCCCGAAATGGAACAAAAACACAAGATGTAGAACAACATCCACGAAACCTATAAATAGAATTTTGAACTATTACTACATCACAGAAATACAAACTGCCAGAACTGGTTATAATCTACAGTGGTGTCCAAAATTAAAGCAACAAAATGCTGTTTCCCCGTCCTCTGTCTAATTTATGATGTAATCATACAGACTGCCAACAAATATTACGATCGTGTTCTGCACGACAGATGGCATCCCGATCAACGGACAACCACGCCAACAATGAAGTCAGTGCACCTATCAAGCTGGGTAGTGTAGTGTGTACATAGCCATAGACGGTGCAATACAGCACAGAAAAGACGCCTACAGACTCTCTGCTGTGGAAGATTGTAGGAAGAATGAAAGCAAGAGAGCCGCAAATTGATGTGGCCCGATGGCTTAATGTGAATCGTTCAGTCGTTTCGCTGATGAGGCAACAGTTTATAGAGACCGAAACTGTATCCCGGAGACCAGGACAGGGCCGATCACGTGAGACTTCAGAAAGAGTGGACCTTGATTTGGCTGTAAGGGTACGATGGTACCGCCTTAGTACTGCACTGCAACTGGCATCTGACCTCGCAGCATCCCATTGGACGTGTTGTATCGATGCAAACGATGTACAAAAGGCTTCAGCAGAGTGGCCTTTATTGTCGGAGACCTGCTGTATGACTGCCCCTGACGCATCTTCACAGAAGGGAATGTCTAGAGTGAAGTGATCAACATGCCACCTGGACGGTCGAACAGTGGGACAACGTTTTCATAGGTGAGTCCTGATTTAGTCTGGAGAGTGATTCTCGGTGGATTTGCATCTCGAAGGAACATGGAACACGATTTCGGGACCAAAACATTGTGGAAAGAGAACGATATCGAGGAGGATCCCTAACTGTTTGGGCAGGGATTTTGTTTACCACTCGAACCCCTCTTCATGAAATTGTACGGATGAATTGACTAGGTTTAACTACCTGTCAGGTATCGTGACGAGATCTTCGGACCTCATTTGCGGTTGCTGCGAGGTGGTGTGGGCCCGGACTTCGTATTGATGGACGATAATGCTCGACCTCATAGAGAACGTGTTCTTGATGTTTTCTTGGAAACGGAAGATATTATACGCATGGCGTTGGCTGCTTGATTGGAAACTCGTAGAGAAATTCTGGGATGCGCTAGGGAGACGGCTTGCATCACGTCAGAATCCGCCAACTACTCTCCAAGACTGTGAGCAACTCTGCAGGAAGAATGGGCATTACTGCATCAACATGAGACTGATGACAGGTGCAAATCCCCTAAGTTTATCTACCGTTATGCATGCTGCAGTTGTTTACGTTCTGCATTCTTTACATTATTTCTACTTCATTACAACCCGTTTATACTGTTTTGTGACAAAATACTCGCAACCTCGCAAAATTTCCGTTTGCTGCTTTAATTGTGGACACCAATGTAATATATATCGCCTTGAAATGTAAACTAAATAGTATGAACAAAAATACGTACACATTCCAGGCCACTGAAAAGGCGAAACTCTTAAGGCACGATAACTGTGTTTCACCCAGTTGTAATTAGACGGTCCAAAAGTAGAATTTGTCATCTTACCGTAATATTATACACAACTGAGGACGACAGGACTCCAAAAGTTGATGTTACATTTCATTATTTCACAACGTCTGTGCCACAGTACATGCATTGTTGTTAACAACAGCCGGCCGGAGTGGCCGAGCGGTTCTAGGCGCTACAGTCTGGAACCGCGCGACCGCTACGGTCGCAGGTTCGAAACCTGCCTCGGGCATGGATGTTTGTGATGTCCTTAGGTTAGTTAGGTTTAAGTAGTTCTAAGTTCTAGGGCACTGATGACCACAGCAGTTAAGTCCCATAGTGCTCAGAGCCATTTGAACCATTTTTCTGTTAACAACACAGGCACTGGAATATCCTATAAAATTTCGTTTCGTCAAACAATATTTTTCCTCGGTTTATGAGGCAGTGCAGAGCAGTTCATGTAGCTGTTTTGCTAGATCTTCAAAGGTCTATTTTCGGTGCATTAATTGATGTTCTGTACAGCGGTCGGAAATGGTAGGAATAGACTGACCGATGTAACTGCTTCGGCACTCACAAGGGATGTTACAAAACCCAAAGATCCTGAGGACGAGACTGCCCTTAATAGGACGTAGCGCTTCCTTTGTCTTCTTAGGAGCTCTAAAAATAGATCTTAGACGTCGTCTTCCCAAGACTCTACCTATTTTGCAGGATATAACGGCGCAAAAAGGAAGCAATGCGATCTGTGGCGCTCAGAGCTTTCATCATCCAATCCAGAAAAGAGCAGTTTTAAATATATTCGTACACATATAATGGCTTCTAAGAAACCCATTTGCATTCCAAAATTAATCATCTGAAATACTTGTTCCAAAAAAACGGCCGCGGCTCACGTGCAACGAAGCCGACCTTCTCCTAGAAAATGAAACGTGGAAGTGTTGAACGTTGAAATGGTGAACCACCGATAATCAGTTGCTCCTGACGAAGACAGTGAAGGTAATAGACTAAAGTTCGACGTATTACCCGGCACTGTCAGGACAAGAGGTTCGAGAATGTTTTATACAACAGTGTCGTACTAAAAGGCTTCATTCTCAGTCGACGTAATTTCAGCGACGGTCTAACAAGCATTATGGACATTATGAACATGCTTGGTCTTGAGATCGGACCAATAGGTGGTTGCTTCGGTGCAAAAGTGGACGAAAAGCGTATCGAGTGAGCAGTTGACGTAGCTGTTTTGCTAGATATTTAAAGGTCTATTTTCGGTGCACGTTTTTGTGTCGATTTTTTGTGGGAAGAAATTGGCATTTTGTTCAAGTCACCATTTTGTTACAACTTAATATTTTTCAATTAGCAAGTGTACACTGATAAAAAATTATGCTGATAGAAACTTATTTTCTTAAAAGTGCAATGGGAGGTTTTCAAGAATTCCCGTCGATGAGAACGTTCCGGCTGTAGGGACTCTTTGCACTTGATGCAGTGGTTACGGAAAGTGTCCGACGTGGACCCAAAAATGAATTCTGAAAGACAAACGTGTAAAGAATAAAATGGTTCAAATGGCTCTGAGCACTATGCGACTTAACTTCTGAGGTCATCAGTCCCCTAGAACTTAGAACTACTGAAACCTAACTAACCTAAGGACATCACACACATCCATGCCCGAGGCAGGATTCGAACCTGCGACCGTAGCAGTCGCTAACTAACCTAAGGACATCACACACATCCATGCCCGAGG
The DNA here is from genome assembly GCF_021461395.2 of Schistocerca americana. Taxonomy (NCBI): domain Eukaryota; kingdom Metazoa; phylum Arthropoda; class Insecta; order Orthoptera; family Acrididae; genus Schistocerca; species Schistocerca americana. Next base: position 654,474,016 of record NC_060120.1, on the reverse strand, counting down.
CAGGATTCGAACCTGCGACCGTAGCGGTTGCGCGGTTCCAGACTGTAGCGCCTAGAACCGCTCGGCCACCCCGGCCAGCCTAAAGAATAAAATTATTACTTTTTATTTTAGTTGGAAAATCATCTATTTTTCATTCGTACAAAGAACAAAGAAGACTACCCCCTTAACGGCTTCAACCCTGTTGCACATCAAGTCGAAATTATTCTGGATGGCAGATACAAGTACGTCATTCCGTGCTGCTTCAACTCAAAGCCAGAGTTCATAGACCATAGTGGGTAGAATCTAGGAGTCTGGACGCGTACCACCAGTTTGCCAAAAATACAATCCACGCAATCCCGAAGATAGCAAGGGCAGGTAAGTGCGAGAACTACCGTTCAATCAGCTTAACAGCTTATGCATCCAAGCTGCTGAAAAGGCGAATATGCAGAAGAATGGAAAACAAAACAAGGATATGTTAGATGATGATCGGCTTGGCTTTCGGGTATGTAATGGCGCCAGAGAGACAGTTTAGCCGTTGCGACTGATAATGGATGCAAGACTCAAGAAAAATCAAGTCAGCTTTACAGAGTTTGTAGAGTTGGAGAAAGTATTCGAGAATGTAAAATGATGCAGGATGCTCGGAATTCTGAAAAAAATAGGAATAAGCTGTACGGAGAGACTGGTAATATACAATATGTACAAGAACCAAGAGAGAACAATAAGAATAGAAGACCAAGAAGGAAATGCTCGGACTAAAATGGCGTAAGACAGGCATGTACTCTTTCACTCCTATTGTTCAATCTATAAATCGAAGAAGCAGTTTTGGAAATAAATGAAAGGCTCAAAAGTGGGATTAAAATTCAGTATAAAAACATATCAGTGATAAGATTCACCGAAGGTATTTCTGTCCTTAGTGAAAGTGAAGAATCACAGGACGATTTTAACGGACTGAACAGTCTAATGAGTACAGAATACGTACCGAGACTGGTGAAAGGAACGAAGAGTAGTAGAAATGATATTAGCGATAAACTTAACATCAAAATTGGGGACCTCGAAATAGGCAATGTTAACGAATTCTGCTACATCGAAAGCAAAATAACATACGACATACGAAGGAAGGACTTAAAAACCACATTTGAACATGCAAAGAGGACGTTAACACTAAGAGAAGTCTATTAGTCTCAAACAGCAGCCGAAATCTCAGGAATAAATTTCTGAGAATGGAAGTTTGAAGCACAGCATAGTACGCTAATGAATCATGGTTTGTAGGACAACCAGAAAGGAAGACGATCGGAGAGTTTGAGATGCGGTTCCACACAATAGTGTTAGCCGACCCAAGCGCCTCCACATTTCACGTCGTTTTTGTGAGATACACTCACGTTTCAGTGTTCATCTTTGGTACATTAGTGTAAAAGCGGACACACAATCAGCTACGTGTAAATCCGTGGAATTCGCTTGTGTTGACAATCCGTGTTGCTGCAGACGTCGCTGTTGTAGTGTTGTAAACAAGCCCATTTTCTGCCTAAACGTTCACGACGCCGATGTACAGTTCTGTAGGACCGAATGTACAGTATGTCTGTCTTGCCATTGAGTATGGTCCTCCTGCAACTATAGATTCCATATTCCTGCCGTTGCCGAATTCCGACAGGTGGAGACAGACATTAGCACGACCTTCTCACAAACAGCATAGATTCAAATGCGATTTGTGAATGATAAACGCGCTGCGTACTGTTTCGTTTTTAGAGAATATAGGTGGCGTCCTTGCTTTTCTTCCGGTCGAGCTGAAATATTAACCATTTCCACTGGAGCTGCGAAACTACCGCAGACTATCATAACTAAGCACAGACTATGGTAGTTTTCCTAAAGGCCTTCTTCGCCTAAGACGGCAACCGCGTTACGTGTGCGTCTGGTGTGTTGCACATCTGTCTGGTATTACGTCATTATGGAACATTTTTGTTCTACACAGTTATCCTCCTTTCTATTATTTGAACATAAACAGTATTTATAGCCAAATTAAAATGGCCAGTGTTTAACTTTGATTCTATCCGAAAACTGTTGATATGCAACGTGAAACAGAGGAATGTTGTAGTGAAAATAAAAAAAAAATTACAGATTTTTCACATAGCGCTAGAAAATGCAGTTTCCCCAAAAATGGGCAAAATTAAAAAAAACACACACACAAACACACAAAACAAAAATTTATCAAATATCGCTTCAATATTTCGCCGAGTTTATATAAAAGATGTTTCTGTTGTTTATAAACAACTTTCGTACTTACCGATAATAACAGGAAACTCTTGGCATTGATCCTGTTGGGCACAAAATAACAACAACAATTACATAGTTTTTTATGTTTGTGCATGTAAACTATATCTGCGTCAAAAGTAATTGCTTTGGGTACATAACAGTGCAGAAGTTATGCAATCATCTAATTTTTATTAATAGTAAGAAGTACAGTATACTTCGTAAGGCTATAAAATACACAATCAACTAACATTGAGCGTGTGCGGCGCTAATTATGTGCAAAACAAGCTCCCAGTGTCTCTCTCACAGATTCATTTATGTTTTTTTCCCCTACCAATGCTACATACCGATCTGACGTTTGTTGCATTCCACCTTGACTGTGTTGCCGTTTTAATGGCCGGCTCTGGACATCACAGTTCTTCTTCGTAGCTGAATGGTCAGAGCGTCTGATTGCTTTGCGGAGGACCCGTGTTCCATTCTGGGAAATGCTGGGGATTTTCTGACAGTGGGAGGACTGGAACGGGGTCCACTTAGGTTGATGGTACTAACTGAGTGGCGTCTTCAATGAAAAATAGCTTCCCAAAGGCCTGGAAAGACGACAAAGATGGGAGAGCTGCATGCTGACGCCATGTCCCTGCATAGCGTGGGTGAATGCCGCCGTGTGGCAGAAGACGACATGCTGGTCAGTCGGGGTGGGGCTGTTCTGTGCGCTTCATTGCGGAGTTTACCATTAGTAAACACAATGGCTACGTGGTCTCTCTGGTCCGTCCTAGTTAACGGTTGCTAATAGGTTCTCACCTAAACTTTCATTTGCTCAAGAAGACACTGAACTGGCAACTGGTAATCACCGAAACCAGCTCTGCAGACGTGCACGGCATGTACAAATTCACTTTAACCAATTTCACGTTCGCTTCATACTCATTTCTCATTTTATTCCGCACTCAGTATTCCAACTCTCTAGGAAACAGCATGGTTTTCGAAAAAGACGATCGTGTGAAACCCAGATTGCGCTATTCGTCCACGAGACTCAGAGGGCCATAGACACGTGTTCCCAGGTAAATGCCGTGTTTCCTGACTTCCGCAAGGCGTTTGATACAGTTCCCCACAGTAATTTAATTAACAAAGTAAGAGCATATGGACTATAAGAGCAAATGTGTGATTGCATTGAGGAATTCCTAGATAACAGAACGCAGCATGTCATTCTCAATGGAGAGAAGTCTTCCGAAGTAAAAGTGATTTCAGGTGTGCCACAGGGGAGTGTCGTTGGACCGTTGCTATTCACAATATATATAAAGGACCTTGTGGATAACATCGGAAGTTCACTGAGGATTTTTGCGGATGGTGCTGTAGTATATAGAGAGGTTGTAACAATGGAAAATTGTACTGAAATGCAGGAGGATCTGCAGCGAATTGACGCATGGTGCACGGAATGGCAATTGAATCTCAATGTAGACAAGTGTAATGTGCTGCGAATACATAGAAAGAAAGATCCTTCATCATTTAGATACAATATAGCAGGTCAGCAACTGGAAGCAGTTAATTCCTTAAACTATCTGGGAGTAGGCATTAGGAGTGATTTAAAATGGAATGACCATATAAAATTAATCGTCGGTAAAGCAGATGCCACACCGAGATTCATTGGAAGAATCCTAAGGAAATGCAGTCCGAAAACAAATAAAGTAGGTTACAGTACACCTGTTCGCCCACTGCTTGAATACTGCTCACCGGTGTGGGATCCGTACCAGGTAGGGTTGACAGAAGAGATAGGGAAGATCCAACGGAGAGCAGCGTGCTTCGTTACAGGATCTCTTAGTAATCGCGAAAGCGTTACGGAGATGATAGACAAACTCCTGTGGAAGACTCTGCAAGAGAGACGCTCAGTAGCTCGGTACGGTCTATTGTTGAAGTTTCGAGAACACACCTTCACTGAGGAGTCAAGCAGTATATTGCTCCCTCCTATGTATATCTCGCGAAGAGACCACGAGGATAAAATCAGAGAGATTAAAGCCCACACAGAGGCATACAGTCAATCTTTCTTTCCACGAGCAATACGAGACTGGAATAGAAGGGAGAACCGATAGAGATACTCAAGGTACCCTCCGCCACACACCGTCAGGTGGCTTGCGGAGTATGGATGTAGATGTAGATGTAGAACGCTATAATTTCGCTCCCAGGTACACAGTGCAATTCCTGGAACTTTTTACTGAAAGTAGACCGTAGTAGGCACAAAAGCTTTAGAAAACGCGAGTTGCCACGTTACAGTTATATCCCCATAAAAAAATACACATATTAAACAGACACACATTGAAGAAATCCAGGAGAGAATGAGAAAAAAGTAAGAAAATTTTAGGCCCGAATGCACTTAACAAGGTACAGGAAAAGAGCAAACAGGAATAAACGTAGGCTAATATTTTATGGCCATTGTAGCAGAACAGCTCTCAAACCAGGTATTAAGTACTATAAGAATTAATTTTGAAATCTCTATTGAAAATTGCGTTAACATGCGGTTCATATAACAAAAGTAAGAACGTGTTACAGTAACGCTAAACTGCCTCAAAATTAAACATCGTGAGCTGTTGCAACTACTTGTGTGTCGAAAACTGCAATTACTGCAGTGCAGCGACATATATGAGATTCTGTTTCTCACCCTAAAAGTTAATTATTGAACGCTGTCCATCAATTGTCTGGAATGGTTGTGCCCCTGTCTTTCATCATTAGATGTTCACACAAGACATAAAAATCGTACAAAATTATTTCCGCCAAAATAACGCGCACCAAAAACATATAAAAACAAAAGAAACACATTTATAAAACTGCCACCATAAGAAGGTAATTTATATGAACCATGTCTTTGCAACGCCGAACCACAACGCCGATTCATCCACAATGCAGCAATATCACAGCAAACGAAACCTAGCGGTAAGTCCAAAGAAACAGAAACACGTTCACTATTACATTCGTTTCAGCACAAAGACGCGGTATGCTCGCAGTCACGCTATACAACGATCAGTGGTTTGTACTTCCTCCTTTGTCCATAGCCGCAATATCCATGCGTTCTCCACGATTGACTGGAGTGCACTGCTGCATGTTGTTCCGGTTGTAACGCTGCGTTAGTTCGACAACGTTGGCGCTACGTAGGGTACGCAGCCGTACACGCTGCCAAGTTGGCAAGGTTGCATTCTAGCCAGGCGCCAAGGTAGTGCGAGGAAAGAGAATTTGGTCGAATTAAACAGTGTTTTAGAGTGACGCAGTGAAGAGGGCATCTGTTGAAAGACGTGTATTATGTGAATGTATGCAGTAAAACTGAAATATCACGACCCAGGCAAACTATTTGCGTGATTTAGTTGACTACCAGATCGTATCTTCCAAATTCCGCTAAATGTTCGTAGCAGAGACGAGGAGTCAGTTTGAGAGACACTGATGCAGTTTAAGCGAACGCTAGTGTATTCTCTCAGTACATTATTGCTAGACACTCAATATCACAACGTATGCCTGAGCCGCTGTTTACAAAGCGCCAACTTGTAATGGTGGCGACCGCAGCTCTAGCTGCAAGCGCTGAACAATGATCTCTGTAGTCGAAGTTAGGTTCTTTCTTAAGATTTTAACGGTTTCTAACAGTTCTTTAGCAGAAATAGTTTTAATAATCCGTGGCTCACCTTCACAAGGATATTGTGCATATCAGATATTCTATAATAAGAACAAAAAAACAGATTAATGTGTAAGGGTGTTAACTTACCTGCAGGTCTAGTTTTCAATGTACAGGACTCGAATGTTTACAACGAACAAAATTATCCAGAGTATTCGAGAGTCATATGGTATTGGCGTTTCAAAATATGTGAAGCGAATGTGAGCAAGGATTGTTCGATGCATTTTGTTCACTGTAAGACATACTATGTGTCTTTATAAACCGCCACCTCAGATGACAGTTACAAATGGCGCCAAATGCAAAATGGGTATTGTTCATCTTCTGGGATGATATGGTGACTCCGAATTCTAGCCTCGCGCTGTTATTTACCAAAAGCATATCAGTCGACTTTTAATGAAACAACTGAATATGAAAAAAAAAAAAAAAACTGTGAGGAGATGAATCGAATGACGGTCAGGTAACATTGCATTGGAAACGATGACTAACACTGAAGAGCTGTCTGTTGAGATGAAACCCAGAATATGCGTAAAATGTGGCTTTTGCATGGGCCATCTGCTCTAGTTGCGGAGAACATAGGATCAACAGATATTGTAATATTCGGAGATTCTGCATAAACTAGTTTATAAGGAAATGCTAAGGAAAACGCACTTAAAAATGGCTCTGAGCACTATGGTACTTAACATTTGAGGTCATCAGTCCCCTAGAACTTAGAACTACTTAAACCTAACTAACCTAAGGACATCACACACATCGATGCCCGAGGCAGGATTAGAACCTGCGACCGTAGCGGTCGTGCGGTTCCAGACTGAAGCGCCTAGAGCCGCTCGACCACCTCGGCCGGCAAAACGCACTTACTAGGTTGCAATATACTTATATGGAAAATACAGTATTGGTCACAAAATAGGTTCCGCCATGGGAAAGACAGATAACGAATTAGGTGTTATTGAAAACGGCATTTTTCTACGTGGTATGCAGGCCGCGATATCCCCCTTATGAGGTATATGGAACATGACCGTGTGGAGTACTTTCTCTGATTTATGCCAGGGCAACACAAGGAACATACTGAGCTTGAAGAAAGACACTCTGCTACCTTCTGAAAATATGAGAATACTTGAATAAACAATATCTCAGATGAATCAAGATATAGATGCAATCAACACACTCTACCCATTTCACAACTCGAATATAGGGGGGTTAGCAGTTATTTTCAAATGGTTCAAATGGCTCGGAACACTATAGGACTCAACATCTGAGGTCATCAGTCCCCTAGAACTTAGAACTACTTAAACCTAACCAACCTAAGGACATCACACACATCCATGCCCGAGGCAGGATTCGAACCTGCGACCGTAGCAGTCACGCGGTTCCAGACTGAAGTGCCTAGAACCGCACGGCCACCGCGTCCGGCTAGCAGTCATTTTTCCTTGTCACACATCCGTCAATGGAACTTGAGTAACATTTAGTTTGTCGAACATAAATAATTACCCGCTGTCATTTATTCCAGTTGTTAGTGACCACTGGGACAACACTGCGGCGCTCCATAGTAGACTGCCGCCCATGAATCAACCTGAAGGATCGCTGTTCCGATTCACTGTGTATCTATATCAAGTGACTTGTGACTGGCTGTGATGACTCCCTGTGCAATGTAGTGTAGTTTCTTTGTTGTTATGGGAGAATATGCAATGGAAGAAACGAAATGAAACGCCAGAAAATTGGCTGCTAATGAAGTGATATTTTCGCCAGGCAACTGTGAAGGCTAAGACGTTAAATTTACTCCACAATTGATGTCGACGTCTGTGCCATTCTGAAAACCTCTGGAGATTGAATTCGACATGTGAAACAGTCTCAAATGATCTTGAGAAAGACTTATATACTGAAATAAATTGTGGAATAAATTAAACATTATACTCCTTACAAATGGATGACGAAAATGGTGTTATTTAGTAAACGCCTGTGTATCTACCCCTGATACTTTCCACCTAAACCACTCTGAAATAAACACTACAAGAAAAAAATGACAACGAGAATCTCTACTCGTTCTCTAAATCGTCATACTCTTGGAGAGTAATTTTGAACAAAGTGGTTAATGAACTAACCAGTTAGAAGAACTGCGATTAACAGCGTCAAGCGCTCAATGAAACCTCAACATCAACAGCTTCCCAGTAATAATTTGAATGTGCTCATGATGATATGTGGATTTACATATAGTTCGAAAGTCATCTATCGCTCTTGTCATCTAGGACAACATGATTTTAAAAATCTAAGGTGGTGCACATATTTGAACTTTGAATGACATGAAGAGCAGTTTTATTCTGAATATCGATTCATACCCAGATTAGTCCAGCAGATGGTAAATGAAGTTTGTTCACAGTAAACTTGAGCACCACTCCAGTATCTCTACAATGTTGCAAGGACGCCAGATGTTACATAGTTGTGTCTGTTCCATGTGTAGATTCTCCAGGTGATGTATACTTCGCGCTGTGCCTATAGAGGAAAATAATACGAGAACGTAAGTTTCAACAGCGACATTCCTTAATAATTATTTCACGGAGCTCTTGCCACGTCAGTTTGAACTATAATCTGACTGGCTTCACAAAACGAATCAGCACCGCCTGGATAGTCCCCTTACATCCCAGTACTGTCTTGTCATCTACAAGTATTACATCGCATTCGTATCACCAGAAGTTGCTATGGAACACTTGTATAAACGCATGCAAAGTTATATTATTTGAGTTTTTTTATTTAGGCACTTGCTGTCAGTTTACCCTACAACAGAATTAGCACTAAGTTTTTTAAACTTAATGTAGCAGTTTATTTAATCATTTACTCTCGATGACGCTCGAACGAATATTGTGATAACCTAGTAGCTAAAACAAAAAGAAAAAAGATGTTACAAATAATGTAGACGAGAGCGGGCAATTGATTTCCCTGCTCTCAATTTATGGTGCTCCAGTTGGCTATACTCACTGGCTTCCGGACTGTACACATCGTGGAAGCAAAGGCTTTGGTCCTGTATTGCTAGCCCGCTCAAGAAATACACTGACTATGTTAAATATATTATTTCTACTGTTACTATGAACGAGACTATACAGTGTCGTAGAATTTGACTGATAACTCTGCAGCAGTTCCTGGAGTGGCAAAGACTTTTCTTGCTAAATTCACTTGATTTTTATTGGCATTTTAATTGAATATCCTGATATATTTTCAGTTACACTCTGTCACCAACTTATCAGTTTTATGTTTTTGAGTCAATGTAGGTCGTTCCGCATAGAAACTATAATCAATTTCTTACAATACTGCAGTGCCTGAATTGTTGAGAAGAACGGTGTAGTGAATAGACGTGCTGCAATATCGTATTTATCCGCCAATATTGGGCAGCGACTTTCAATTAAAGTGTACTCCCCCGTACGGGAATTACATAACGTGTGTACGAGTACAGGTTGTGACAAGAGAAGGTGACCGCTCGCGAAAAGCGAGTCCCGGCCCGGCACAAATTTTCGTTGTCGTGATTCCCTTATACAGCTGATGATTGTTCGTATTAGGAATTGCGAATATACACTCCTGGAAATGGAAAAAAGAACACATTGACACCGGTGTGTCAGACCCACCATACTTGCTCCGGACACTGCGAGAGGGCTGTACAAGCAATGATCACACGCACGGCACAGCGGACACACCAGGAACCGCGGTGTTGGCCGTCGAATGGTGCTAGCTGCGCAGCAATTGTGCACCGCCGCCGTCAGTGTCAGCCAGTTTGCCGTGGCATACGGAGCTCCATCGCAGTCTTTAACACTGGTAGCATGCCGCGACAGCGTGGACGTGAACCGTATGTGCAGTTGACGGACTTTGAGCGAGGGCGTATAGTGGGCATGCGGGAGGCCGGGTGGACGTACCGCCGAATTGCTCAACACGTGGGGCGTGAGGTCTCCACAGTACATCGATGTTGTCGCCAGTGGTCGGCGGAAGGTGCACGTGCCCGTCGACCTGGGACCGGACCGCAGCGACGCACGGATGCACGCCAAGACCGTAGGATCCTACGCAGTGCCGTAGGGGACCGCACCGCCACTTCCCAGCAAATTAGGGACACTGTTGCTCCTGGGGTATCGGCGAGGACCATTCGCAACCGTCTCCATGACGCTGGGCTACGGTCCCGCACACCGTTAGGCCGTCTTCCGCTCACGCCCCAACATCGTGCAGCCCGCCTCCACTGGTGTCGCGACAGGCGTGAATGGAGGGACGAATGGAGACGTGTCGTCTTCAGCGATGAGAGTCGCTTCTGCCTTGGTGCCAATGATGGTCGTATGCGTGTTTGGCGCCGTGCAGGTGAGCGCCACAATCAGGACTGCATACGACCGAGGCACACAGGGCCAACACCCGGCATCATGGTGTGGGGAGCGATCTCCTACACTGGCCGTACACCACTGGTGATCGTCGAGGGGACACTGAATAGTGCACGGTACATCCAAACCGTCATCGAACCCATCGTTCTACCATTCCTAGACCGGCAAGGGAACTTGCTGTTCCAACAGGACAATGCACGTCCGCATGTATCCCGTGCCACCCAACGTGCTCTAGAAGGTGTAAGTCAACTACCCTGGCCAGCAAGATCTCCGGATCTGTCCCCCATTGAGCATGTTTGGGACTGGATGAAGCGTCGTCTCACGCGGTCTGCACGTCCAGCACGAACGCTGGTCCAACTGAGGCGCCAGGTGGAAATGGCATGGCAAGCCGTTCTACAGGACTACATCCAGCATCTCTACGATCGTCTCCATGGGAGAATAGCAGCTGCATTGCTGCGAAAGGTGGATATACACTGTACTAGTGCCGACATTGTGCATGCTCTGTTGCCTGTGTCTATGTGCCTGTGGTGCTGTCAGTGTGATCATGTGATGTATCTGACCCCAGGAATGTCTCAATAAAGTTTCCCCTTCCTGGGACAATGAATTCACGGTGTTCTTATTTCAATTTCCAGGAGTGTATTCCATGTAATTATTTTCTTCTTTTATGTAGTAAATTATCGGCCTCAGCGGTCACTAGGGCAATGAGTTTTCAGTGTATTGAATGCCCCTGAGGCAATGGAGTGATTTGAGGTTAATGGCGCCACAAATAAAAACAAAATTTCGTCCGCAAACGCTTTTCTTGATGCTTGTTCGATAAGGAGCGAGAAAGGTAAACATATGGGGACGGAAGACTACAAGAATAAGTGCAGTGAAGGGTTGCTCCTCAACCAAGCTTCTGGACAGATAACTTGAAAAAACAGCCAACTGCAAGCGGGTGTTCTCGAGCTGTAGCATCACTTGATAACAGTCTTCTTAGCCATTCTTCTTTTATTGCAACCCAAGGTTTGGGTCAAATGACTCTGAGCACTAATGGACTTAACAACTGAGGTCATCAGTCCCCTAGAACTTAGAACTACTTAAACCTAACTAACCTAAGGACATCACACACATCCATGCCCGAGACAGGATTCGAACCTGCGACCGTAGCGGTCGCGCGTTTCGAGACTGAAGCGCCTAGAACCGCTCGGCCACTCCGGCCGGCGACCCAAGGTTTCTCAGTCGCTAGCAACAAAAGCCAACTGCAATGGACATACCCCCGGGGAAGCAGACACTTAACATTTCGTTTTATGGTGTCACACTGACCTTTGCTTGAGATTTGTTTTGTTGGGAGTCAACTATTAGCCGCTGAAAATTCGATAGCTTATTTAACAATCTGATTAGGTCCTGCATTCGAATGTCTGTCCATCACAAACTTTACATCACGTCATTTCAGGTGCAAACAACGCTACACTTCGTTAATTGCGAATGAAACCATACATAATACTTTTCGAGGTTAATTAAGGACTGTTGCTGTTGGATAGGAACCTTAGTCCAGCAAAAAAAATTTCGTCATTTAATTTCAGGTTGTGGTATGATAATTGATACCAGCCAAAAATCAGGTATTTTAAGTCCCTTTAAGCTCAGTCAGCAATAAGGAGTGATTCTGTATTCGACTCTCGCTCATACAAGAAACGTATTGCTTAGTTAGCATAGGCCACAGGTGTTGGGTTTGAATCCATTTTCAGAACAAAACGGTTCTTCATGTTATTTATCATTCAGACACGTGCACAACTAGCTGCTCATGAATACCTTAGAGGCTTAATGCCATTGTGCTAGAGAAGAAGACCGATAGGTGACTTTCGAAGTGCACATAGATCCACATCACAATATGAACACTTTCAAGTTACCAGTTGATGTTGAGGTTTCCGTAGAGCGCTCGACGTTGTTAATCACTGTTCTTCTAAATGGATAGTTCATTGACCAATTCTTGTAAAATGACTTCCCAAGTGAACGGCGATCTATTAGGCGGCTGGAAAACCTTTTGGTGGGCGAGAATACTTAGAATTAACATACCACTCTCTTATAGAAAAAATTGGTTTTGACTAAGGATTACTAAATGATTTATGTGACACAATTACAGTATTAGTTATCTCAGTTAATGAGAGTGGTAATATGTTCAAAACGTTGTCACAAATTTGAATTCACAAACGTTAGAGACTGTCTTCTCTCTATGTGTATCCTATTTTGAGAGTCATTGTATTACATTACATCTGGACTGACTGGCATATATTGCCGGCCGGTGTGGCCGAGTGGGTCTAGGCGCTTGAGTCTGGAACCGGGCGACCGCTACGGTCGCAGGTTCGCATCCTGCCTCCGGCATGGATGTGTGTGATGTCCTTAGGTTAGTTAGTTCTAAGTTCTAGGGGACTGATGTCCTCAGATATTAAGTCCTATAGTGCTCAGAGCCATTTGAACCATTTTTCACTGGCATATAGGACAGAGTTCTGTTGTGGTCACCAGTTGTAAACATTTTTTATAGTCAAATGATTGTACTTAAAACAGATCAGAAGATCCGGAAGAAACGTCTGTTAAGTAGACTGCGTGCAACTCAGGAGGTACACAATTTAGGCCGTTCGGATACCTTCGAGCATGATAGTGTAGGGGACGGTCAGGAAGTTTCCGTTCGAAGACTGTGCAGTGCAGAATCGGTATGCCAATCAGGTAAAATTGCCTTGATCACTGAGTCAATGCTGCCACCCACGCACCAGTTGAAGAAACCCATTTGGGTTTCCTGCATGAAGAGGTTCTTAACTACCTGCTGCACATCCTCCTTCGACAGGATCTTCGACCCTTCAAGGCCTTTTTTAAGGGTCCGAAGGCGTGATAATCGCGTGGGGAGAGACTAATACAAGAGGGCGGGTGTTCGAGTGTCTCCATCTTGAGGTGGTGTAACCTTTGCATTAAAATTTTTGCATTCTCATGAAGCTGCAGCACCCCTTCTCGCAGTTTTCCCGGACGTTTCGCCTTAATTGCACACTGTAATTTCTCCAGCGTAGCTGAGTATCGTTCCCCAGTGATGGAGACACGAGGTTCCTTGAAATCAATAATCAAGGTACCCCGGTAATCAAAGAACAGGTCTAACATAGCCTTTGCATCAAATGGCTGACTCTTGAACTTCTTCGGACGAGGGCACAATGGATGACACCACTGCATCGTTGATACTGTCGGCTTCGGATCCCAGTGGTGGCATCAGCTTCCATCGCTTAAGGAACGCATTTGGTAATAAAGTCTCCATAGTTCACGTTTGCGTATTTACCGCACGCTCGTCGGAAAGACATGAGTGCCACCCTTATTCCTTTTCTACATGCCGGTGCCTATATACCTGCTTTGGAGTCGTGCTATGTTGGATATGCGCTGCAGCAACGTCCTCAAACGGAAATTTTTTCTCCCCTTATAGAATGTATCTTCTTCTTCTTTTTCCTGGGTTATGCCAGTCTTTACTTGGTCGGCGTGTTCATCTAGATTTGGCTATGTTTGCGGTAGAGGGTGACCAGATGCCCTTCACGTAACCGACCTGTCTCACTTGGGATGGAATGTGTGTACGCTATTCATCGGCATTTAATCGAATGTGAAATTGCGAAAACGGTTTCGAATGTTCTCGAATCGTATAACTGATGTGGGACGTGTGTGCCAGCTCAGTATTCACCTACTGGGATGTGGAAAACCACCTAAACACCACATCCAGACTCGCCGGCACGCCAGCCCTCGTCATTTATGCGCTGGGCGGATTCGACTTGTGATCAACGTAACTCCCAGAAACCCTAGAGAGGTGTGCACGCCGTTCACCGGGGGCGGCCCGAATACTCAGTTGCAAAACGGTTTTACATTTATTTAATTTGTGACGCGTTTCACTCTCACAGGAGCATCATCAGACAACTGGGGAAAATAGTGAGTTTCCTCAGTACAAAATTATGATCCAGGGATCAGCTATAAAGCTGCGAGATGCCGGGGCTAGCAGTGTATTTAACACTAAATTCTTACCGAGCGGGGTGGCGCAGTGGTTAGACACTGGACTCGCATTCGGGAGGACGACGGTTCAATCCCGCGTCCGGCCATCCTGATTTAGGTTTTCCGTGATTTCCCTAAATCGCTCCAGGCAAATGCCGGGATGGTTCCTCTGAAAGGGCACGGCTGACTTCCTTCCCCATCCTTCCCTAATCCGATGAGACCGATGACCACGCTGTCTGGTCTCCTTCCCCAAAACCAACCAACCAACCACTAAATTCTTCTAGAATCTACATATGTAAATGATGCACTAAGCCCCCCCTATTCTAACTCCGACTTTTGCTGTTCACAAGGATTAAAAAAAAACGCGAACTGACTCTAATCAACCCTGCCAGTGGAGTAGAAGAGAGTTTGGCACCTGCAATAATTTAATTTGATAAATAAGTTAAATAAACGAAGGTTTCATTAACATAGTGAGGAATGATAGGGTTGCTCTACCGATTAACAGAATGAAAGTTCTGTCCAAAATAACAATATGATTTATTAAGACTAAACACAAAATAATAAACAAAAACACATGAAACATTTACAATACATCAAATTGGCTCAAATTGGATACTCAAACAAACGCTGTGAATGTGAAGTTGTCCCTAAACTAGATTGTGAGGATTATGACGAAGTGGTATGTGGAGCCAATTCCTTGCAACTCAAATCTTAAGAGAAAACACATAGCCAACCCAACATTAATTGCTGCTACCCAAGACAGACCAAAGAAAAAGACGAACAGGCGCGCTCTGCTGAGCTCTGGTTATCACCTAGGAAAATCCCTGTCTGCCGGTGCTGCGGACATACATTACCAATCTGTCTTCTTAACTGCAAGAACACGATTTGGCGTACCGGAGGCGATGGCTGGTTGCTTCGACGTCCTCGGCCGAAAGGCGAGAGCCAACTACCTAGAGCCAGGCCGAACACACAACATTCCTGCCCCCACGACAGTGGCCGTGGTTAAACTTCCAATCAGCAACTCGAAAACCGGCGGAAAATTCCACTCTATTGCCGGAGCACTACCATTCCACCAATGGAGATTCTTGACGCCAATTTCTGCGCTGATTTTGCTACGCCACGGAGCTATGCCCTGAGCAAGCCAATCACAGTTACTATTTTGCAGAAAGCGCAGGAATTTTCCCGCCACAACTGCCTGGGTACACAAGTCATTCCCACGCCTCGCTGGTAGCCCGCCAGAAAGTGTTTTCGCTAAGTTTCTGCGAAGTAACGGAACCTCTAGCCCAGCCGCTACTTCAGGCCCCTCCAGGCGTGTCTTTTGACAATGTCGGCGTCTGGAAAGCATTCACTCGACTCCCTCACACCCTTTCAAAATCAGCAGAGCCCGCCTGTCACTGGACCACCCGGGTGACGAGAGACGCTGCGTGGGAAGTCCGCGTGTGAAGGAATAGCAACTTTCCACTGCATGCAATTAGAGAGGAAAATCGTAAGATAGAAATATGAGAGGGGGCTCATGCCACCTCTCAAAGCTACACTGTCACTTAAATAAAGCAACTGTAAAACATCCACCTGAGTTGTGTAAGGAGCGTAACCAAAGACAAACTCATCGGGTAAACACTCCAGGACTGCTGTCAAGTGTAGAGAAAGTCCCGCAATCACTAAAAATGTCACGTCGTCCAATAAAATATGCAGGACACATCCATCTACGGAAATAAATAAGAATATGTTTCAAGGCGAAGAGCGGTAAGCGAAAAAAAACATAAGAAAGCACGTAAATAATATTGGAGATAAAGGAACAAATATTAAGGGCTAAGATACCTTGGCTCACTGAGTATGTGAGTTGTAAGGTAGCAGATTTTGCACCTTACATGATGCTAAATCAGTAATAATATACCGAATAATAATTGATAATTGGTCCACTGGTAGGAGAGAATGGACACAGAAAAGGAAGTTGTGTGTGTCATGTCAAACAAACGAGATAGCCGCAGAGGCTGGAACACGGCCGGAACCCCTAAGGAAGGTGTTTATGTCATGTCAAACTAACGCGATGGCCGCGGCCGGACCCCTTTGTCGGCCGGCACTTCAGACCACCAAAAACGTTGGAAGAGGCTGGGCCATCACAACAAGAAGTGAGAAGGAGCTATATGCGTAAGAGAGAAAGACGATTTCGCGCCACAGTGGAAAATTTGCGTAAGACTGTGACGGGATTGGCGCAGAGTGCGTAGAGATACGTATTAAAAGTTTGACAGTAACCGCGGGAGAATTCTGTGTCGTGGTTGGGTACAAACGCGCACGGATACATGGTAGTCTGTGTCGTGATTGGCTACCAACGCGCACGGATCCATGCGGCGAAGAACGGCCAGGTTTCCGAAAACTCTGAAGGAGGACTCTGGGGTCGGCAGTCGCGGTGTCTGGCTGCCGTGCTTGGAGAACGTGGAGAGAAGTAGGTTGGAAAAGTTACCGGCATTGAGTCCAGTGGTTACTTTCCAAGTCTGAATAGTGTAGAGCATACAACTCCACACACGTAGCACTATTTGTTCCTCTGTGGAGAGAAACAGATTTGTACTAACTTGTGGTGTGCATATGCAATCTGAAGTGTACCATTGCTGCCGCGCACTTGAGTCGACCAACAACTCTTGGCATATGTGCAAGTAGCCTGAGTATTGACTAGTGACGGACTCCGCAATTGAACACTTGCGTACAGGAGTTTACGGACGCAAACCACGTCCACGTTGGAGATTAAAGCCAAGCTCGCTGACGGGAAAGACGGCATCACGATGTTGGCTGGGCCGACCGTCGTAATCACCACGGAGAATTACGGTGATATTAGCAATCATCAGCCAAAGTAGGGCACTGTAATTCTAAATGAGTTCGTATTCCGCTAGCTCTTTGACTGGCGCTCTCTGAGTCTGTGTCCGTTCAGGCAGAACTTCAATAGCGTCACTTGCGGGTCCAGTGTCGACTTACGTAGTTAGGAAAAGAGGATGCATTGTGCCAATGATAGGCTAGTTAGGTTAGTGAGTGTATTGGATTGTCTTGTTAGGCTAGAAATATTGCTCATCCTGTTTTCTGAATAAATCTTAATTTGGTATCATATGCTAATACACTCCTGGAAATGGAAAAAAGAACACATTGACACCGGTGTGTCAGACCCACCATACTCGCTCCGGACACTGCGACAGGGCTGTACAAGCAATGATCACACGCACGGCACAGCGGACACACCAGGAACCACGGTGTTGGCAGTCGAATGGCGCTAGCTGCGCAGCATTTGTGCACCGCCGCCGTCAGTGTCAGCCAGTTTGCCGTGGCATACGGAGCTCCATCGCAGTCTTTAACACTGGTAGCATGCCACGACAGCGTGGACGTGAACCGTATGTGCAGTTGACGGACTTTGAGCGAGGGCATATAGTGGGCATGCGGGAGGCCGGGTGGACGTACCGCCGAATTGCTCAACACGTGGGGCGTGAGGTCTCCACAGTACATCGATGTTGTCGCCAGTGGTCGGCGGAAGGTGCACGTGCCCGTCGACCTGGGACCGGACCGCAGCGACGCACGGATGCACGCCAAGACCGTAGGATCCTACGCAGTGCCGTAGGGGACCGCACCGCCACTTCCCAGCAAATTAGGGACACTGTTGCTCCTGGGGTATCGGCGAGGACCATTCGCAACCGTCTCCATGAAGCTGGGCTACGGTCCCGCACACCGTTAGGCCGTCTTCCGCTCACGCCCCAACATCGTGCAGCCCGCCTCCAGTGGTGTCGCGACAGGCGTGAATGGAGGGACGAATGGAGACGTGTCGTCTTCAGCGATGAGAGTCGCTTCTGCCTTGGTGCCAATGATGGTCGTATGCGTGTTTGGCGCCGTGCAGGTGAGCGCCACAATCAGGACTGCATACGACCGAGGCACACAGGGCCAACACCCGGCATCATGGTGTGGGGAGCGATCTCCTACACTGGCCGTACACCACTGGTGATCGTCGAGGGGACACTGAATAGTGCACGGTACATCCAAACCGTCATCGAACCCATCGTTCTACCATTCCTAGACCGGCAAGGGAACTTGCTGTTCCAACAGGACAATGCACGTCCGCATGTATCCCGTGCCACCCAACGTGCTCTAGAAGGTGTAAGTCAACTACCCTGGCCAGCAAGATCTCCGGATCTGTCCCCCATTGAGCATGTTTGGGACTGGATGAAGCGTCGTCTCACGCGGTCTGCACGTCCAGCACGAACGCTGGTCCAACTGAGGCGCCAGGTGGAAATGGCATGGCAAGCCGTTCCACAGGACTACATCCAGCATCTCTACGATCGTTTCCATGGGAGAATAGCAGCTGCATTGCTGCGAAAGGTGGATATACACTGTACTAGTGCCGACATTGTGCGTGCTCTGTTGCCTGTGTCTATGTGCCTGTGGTTCTGTCAGTGTGATCATGTGATGTATCTGACCCCAGGAATGTGTCAATAAAGTTTCCCCTTCCTGGGACAATGAATTCACGGTGTTCTTATTTCAATTTCCAGGAGTGTAGATTTCGTAGCTAGCAATCACCATATTTTTGTTTCATAATTAAAGTGTAATGGTAATTTCGATGCAAATGATACTGGGGGCATAACCGCGCGTTGAAACAGAGCCAACTTAAGTCAGGTAGCAACTCATGGTCGACTAAGACTACCAATAGATATTTTACAATATATCGATAATTGTACTGTACGTTGCAGAGTAGCATAAGGAATAAAATCGTAGGAGAGTCACGCGTTACCTGTGTTTACGCTTATTCGCTCTTAACACAACCCAGGGCATGTTTACAACATAGTCGAGGTGCTTAAAGCGTCGTCATGACAAGTTTACGGCTCATACTACAGATCTATGAATCAAAGTGACCGACACCGTAGTATATGACGCCGCCCCACAGGAATACGGAGAATGTGTGTAGAGAGTAACGATAAACTTATATCCATTATATCAGATGAAAACGAAATTAAATTTATTACACAAAATTAAATTTATTGTGTACAGTATTTTTCATCAACGTAGTTCATTTAAGAAAAATTTTTCAACAACGGTACTCCGTTCTAATAAATCTTCAGTTGTGTTATGGACACAGGATCGTCTCGGTACGATTCTACACAACTGTACTAGGTGCAGGCTGGGGCCGAGCGACCGCTACGGTTGCAGGTTCGAATCCTGCCTGGGGCATGGATGTGTGTGATGTCCTTAGGTTAGTTAGGTTTAATTAGTTCTAAGTTCTAGGCGACTGATGACCTCAGAAGTTAAGTCGCATAGTGCTCAGAGCCCCCTTATGTACTAGGTGCACGTTAGCACGTAGCGGTGCGACTCCTGTGGGTCAGGGACATTCCTTAAGCGCGTTATAAATACCGAGACGGTACGTCGGGAGTAGTGCTATAGTTAGTTTTCAGGTGAGGAGAAGCGAGCTGAGGATGGGAGTCACGTCGCGTCGCAGTGCTGCTAGTTGTCATGGGCAGTCAGCCAGCCAGGTGGGGGAGGGGGGAGGCCTTGCGCTCGCTGGGCCTCACTCATCGCGCCGAATAACAACCGCGCCGGCCCATTCATCACTTGGCCTGTTGATTGTTCCCTTGATGGAGTCAGGGCCTGCCTGCTGGGGAAACCACGGCACGGCGCCTCTGCGTAACTTGGCCCGTCGTCTCTAATGACCTCGACATCCGCGGAATGATAAACCGTGATGGCCTGCCCCTCCTTGGAGCTAATTACCAGTCGAAGCAGTTTTGGAACGTTACCGACATCGTAATACAAATAGCGTTCGAATTATAAACAGTTTATCCTGTTAGAAAGAGTGTGGCATTTAGACCATTCATGCAGTAATATTATCAACGCACAAAAAATATTTACTCATAATATTTATTTGTAGTTCTAGAGGTTTATTGTAGTCCACGAGAACCTACATCTACAGGGTGACCCAAAGAGCACGTTAACATTTGAAAATTGAATACTTCACGGAATAATGTAAGTAGAGAGGTAAAAATTGGCACACATGCTTGAAACGACATGAGGTTTTATCGAAACAATAAAAGTGCACAAAATTGCCAACAGATGATGCTTCATATGATACAGAAGCAATAATTAGCATAACAATTGACTTTTTGCAAAGACGATATTCCATATAACAAATTTTCAACATGCCGGCCATCATTCATCAATAATAACTGTAGTTGATGGGAAATGTTTTGTCAGCACTGTACCCAGCATATCAGTGGGTACGGTGAGAAGTTGCAGTCGGATTTATCTTTTAGCATCCGTACACAGATTGAGGTCTGACGATTTCGGAGGGCAAGCGTGACGGATGTGGCGGCTCCGCACACGATCCTCACCAAACAACGCACGCAAGAGATCTTTCACACGTGTAGCAATATGGGTGGGGCGCCATCCTGATTAAAAATCGTACCTTCCAACACGTGTTTATCAGCCCGGCTAGGGATGATATGACTCCCTCTCTCACCACAGCTCACTTTGTACACGATTCTGATGAGCCGCACTGACGTGTTGCTGTCCAGCAACGTCTGTTGGCCAGTTTTTGCGCTTGTTTTTGCTTTCAACAAAACCTCTTGTCATTCCAGGTAAGTGTGTCAATTTTAACCCCTCTACTTGCATTATTCCGTGAATTGGTGCATTTACAAATGTTAAAACTGACTTTTGGGCCACCCTGTACATCTGCATTTACTTGTCACGCAGCGTGTTTCACAAGGAATAGCAAATATGTTAGGAAGCGGTAGTGTAGACTAATTTGAATAAAACATTCCATATAACGAGTGTCCGATATTCCTTTTTTATTCATTTTGGTTACAGATCAGCGCAGCTGTTTTCGTAAATCAAACATTAGGAAATACTGTAATCAGCCACAAGTTTCTTTAGAAGTAATTTTGTTTTACCGTTACTGGTTCGGGCCTGAGCCGTTCGTCAGACGGTAGGGTTCGTTGATTTCTTGGCAACTTTTACATTCGTGTCCTAAAATATAACAAAGTTTCAATGACTGCATAGTTTACAAGTGGTTTCACATTGTATTTAAACTCTGTGCATTGTACCTGCTTTAAGAAAAGCTCTCCTTTACATATTGTAAGAGACAGGTTTGATTGTCTTTTTCGACCCATGCTGATCCACGAGCCAACTACGTACAAGATGGTGGATACATTTGTTTACATAAGCTGCTGATTCGAGATGATGAAGAATATGATATGTATATAGATATGGCATACTTTTGGAGGTTTTGCAAAGATACTTCTCCTAGTACATATCATTTCAAACTATACGTGTAGTTATTTAGGTCTGAAAGCTGATAGTAATGGTCAATGAAGAATAAACTCTCTGCCAATTAAATAGTAACTAATAACTGTATGAAAAAATTGGACACTACACTGCAGAAAATACTGCAGCCAGGAACAAGGAAGGCGAGGCGCAGGTCGTCCAGAGCTTTCTCGTACCACTCGCCGCCAGGGATATAAGAGGCGCGGCGAGAGCTTTCTCATTACAGTTGATGCTGGTAGTGTTGGAGGAAAGCAACACTT
Organism: Schistocerca americana; assembly: GCF_021461395.2. NCBI lineage: Eukaryota > Metazoa > Arthropoda > Insecta > Orthoptera > Acrididae > Schistocerca > Schistocerca americana. The sequence goes on along the minus strand of NC_060120.1, from coordinate 654,452,282 downwards.
TGTTGAAACTATTCTTGCTATTTGGAATATTGTTGAGTATTGTGTTTCTGAGGAACCGTTTGCTCAAGGTAATTCAACCCATTTGCACTGTTACATTAAGTTGCAGGAAAAGAAACTTTTGAACGAAGTTCGGAGTGGTCTTGAGTTTATGTTCGGTAGTATTAACGGTGTTTTTGATATTCAGAATTGCCGTAGTCGAAAATCCGCACTCATTTACATTACTAAGTATGATGCTGTACCTGTATCCAATTGTAATGACTCGGCTTTGTCGTTCAATGTTCGTTTGCGTAGGTGGACCGAACGTACTAATGTTATAGATTACACCGACCCATTTTTAGTAAATAATTTTATTTGTTACAGAGATACAGCTGTTCCAAACTAACACTCACAGAAGATAAGCAGAAGCAAATAATTATGTTTGAAGTTGATTTTCGTAAATTTTACCTCCAACTTGAATGCACTATCGAATTCTATTGACAGAACCATTTATGTTTTCTTTGTGTTCTTTTTTGAGAGTAACACCATTCGTAATCCGGGTGATCAACTCGTCTCTATCGTTTACTGTTTCATTGTAGACTTGTCCTTTCAAGCTCCCACACAGGTAAAAATCTAAAGGGGTAAGGTCCGCGGACCTTGGTTGCCAAGAAATGCGACCATTTCTGCCGATCCATCTTCCGTGGAATGTTAGGCTTAGAGTATGTATCACGTGAAGGCTGGAATGTGCTGGGGCTCCGTCGTGATGGAAGGGTATCCTTGTAACCAAAGGAACCTCCTCCAATAAAGCTGGAGATGTAAAAAGTCTAGATAACAGGGTCCCATAAGGCACAGCGGTATCACTACAGACTCAATCAACTGTTTATCATACCATGCCACACACTACCAAAAAAAAAAAAAAAAATAAATAAATAAATAAAAAATAAAAAAAAATTAAAAAAAATTAAAAAAAACTGGACTTAGATGATATGTGTGGGGTATCGATCGTATGTTATTATTTGTAATTGCTTAAATGGGTTTAAAATTTGTTATAAGGTACCAAGGCAGAAGCGATGACCTTTACCAATTGCGAATCGAGCGGCAAAGGTGATACTGGAATCGCTGGTTGACAGCAATAGTAGTTCGAGCGGCAAAGATGCTACTGAGCGTGGAAGCTGGCCACGAGGAGAAGATATGACGGCCATCTGAAATAATAATTCAACTATTAAGAATAATCATAGCGCTGTACGTGTGTTCGCGTAAGAGGTTCCAAAATGGTTCAACATGGGGCATATAGTTAGTTATAGTGGAGGTGTCGTGCTATCCATCACAGTTAGCCGTTGGGCGGATAGTTACATCAGGTTGATGCAACGTGCAGTGGTAATAGAGTTCGGGGTACTTACAGGTCATAATGGTTACTGATCTCATATAGTCGGAAATATATTTGCGGGTCTGGTAAGTCGGCTACAATGAGTGACTACCATTCGATCTATTCAGTTCTGCGAGTTTCTTCCGCTGAATTACTGGCTAGTGAGTTCCCCTGTTTGTAATTGAACTGCTAGAGAGGGAGACCTAGCTAAGCAGTGATGTAAAGAGCGGGCGTATATAATTTTTTGGTTGATAGCAACATGTCACTAAGAGAACTGTACTTAGACCAAGCATTTATTGTTGGTAAGTTAATAGAGCTATGGTCAGATAATGAGCAGAATTGCTCTGTGTATTTTAACTAGTGTTTCTGTTTTGCGCCCTCTAAGAGAATTGCGTTTGCTGTGTTTATTTGGAGGACTGGCGCACACTAAGGTGACAGTGTGGGTGCCTTGTTTATATAAAGGGTTAAATGATGATGTGCACTGAGCGGTAGTTACTCAATTTGCAAAATATTTTACCGAACAGACACTAGAAAATTTGTGAACTGAACTGTACACCGGTCATGCAGTGTCGATCGTCCATAAACTGTCAAGCTCTTTCCAGTAACAGTTAAATAGTAACCCAGTTAAATAGTAATCCATTGGAATCATTTATGCAAGTACATCACAGTATTATAATTACTTTCAGCTTTGAAGTGGCCAGCGATCATTAAATTACAATTAATCCCAAAGTAATATGGGTCCTAAAAGAAAAGAAGACGAATATCAAAGAAATGATTCTTCAAGACGTAAGCAAAAGAAAAAAAAAACATAAATGCAAAAATATTACAAACTTGAAAGGGAAAAACAAAGTTCAGAACTGCCATTCATTAGTAATACATCAGCTTGGAGATATTATTTGTTTAAAATTTTGTAAATGAAAATAAATAAATGAGGAAATGTATTATTTGCGTAAGTGCCTGAGTCAACAGAAATACTACATAGCAAATATTCTGGAAAAGAAAAGGAAGGAAAGAAAGACATATATTTCACATTGGAAAGAAAACAAAAATAATATGATATCGACTACTCGGCAAACTAAGGAGAAGCTGTCGCCATTAGGAATTGCAAAAGACTTTAAGTAGAACAAAGTCCTTAAGCGGCGGTAGGTTTTTCCCGAAGTAATTAACCTTTTCTTGATAAGAAAGATAGTTGAGAGAGAGAGAGAGAGAGAGAGAGAGAGAGAGAGAGAGAGAGAGAGAGAGGGGGGGGGGGGGGGGAGGGAGGGAGAGACTGAACATTATTATGTGACTGAATCCTTCACAGTGGTCAGCTATGTAATCGTGTTCTAACTGCGCAACATGATGCGCGGTTTCATTATGTTTCATTAATATCTATGATTAAATTGAATATCATTAAAATGGGCTATTATTACAAGAAAATTAAATAGGGCTTCGTTTATGTTAAGTCACCCAAAGTTTATTAACACGTAATCAAGTGAGGGCAACGCTAGTTGTATACGGAGAAGACATATCTCTCCATAAAAATATACGTATTACTCCCAAAACGTAGTACGCTTCAGCACACGAGAGCAAAAATATAAACTGACTGTCTAACTGAAGCACGAACGTAAGGGGTTTACATGTTAACAGTGAATTTTAATTACACTGTACTGCATGTCTGTCACCAGTATTTTAAAAAGTACAGCAACGAACTAGCAAATACTTAACGGCACATGCTAATAGTGATGTTTATAAACAGTTCAGATGAGATCATGAGGCCGAGCGGTTCTAGGCGCTTCAGTCCGGAATCGTGCTGCTGCTACGGTCGCAGGTTCGAGTCCTGCCTCGGGCATGGATGTGTGTGATGTCCTTAGGTTAGTTAGGTTTAAGTAGTTCTAAGCCTAGGGGACTGATGACCTCAGATGTTAAGTCCCATAGTGCTTAGAGCCATTTGAACCATTTGAGGTCTTGAGCACAGCTGCTCGTAAGTATGAAAATTAGAGAAATTTAATTTTGTGCTGGAACGAGGTAATATCCGTTCTGTGAGCAGGGCACACACTGTATACACATTTACGGGAAAAAAATCACAACACCAGCAAGGAGTTGTGCGACATACAACGAGAATCGGTAGGACGTGTTTCTAAGCCTGGAAAATGATATCAATGCAAATTTCGCGCCAGTGGCATTAGAGTTGAAACTTCTCCTTTGAAAATTAAGGATGACAGTACGTTATTTGATTTTCAAAGAGCTGAGCAAAACTAAATGTACTGAGACTGTTTTCTCTTAACTTATTCTGATCATTCCTAAACTGACACACAATATTTTAGCGCAACGCAATCTGACTTTCAATAATCCCTATACAAGAATAGCCCTGACTAACAAAAACCTATTCCCTTCATGAATCACTTACCTCACAAAAATCTTCGTTGCTCGAACTACTGTAATACAGCGAGCGCCAATACTGCCAGCTAAATAAACGATTCTGACTACTGAGGGGAAGGCACTAACTACTGATAGGGATAATTAGTAAATGAAATATTTTGATAGAGAACAATCAATGTATTTACCTTAATAGGTTCAAAAGTATATATATAATCAGTTCATGACATCCAGTGATACAAATTTCCTTTTTCTGACGGACACACGTCCAGATCGTCCGCTCATAGTGACCTCTCAAAACTCTGGCATCTCTCTCCCCACATCCACCACTGCTGGCGGGTCACCTCCAACTGCCCAACGCTAGGCGCCGTTCACATCCAACTGCCAAACGCTACACTAGCGAATATTCCAACAATGAGTCCAACCAGCCACAGACTGCACACAGTGCAGTCAACGATTTTCATACAGAGCGCTACATGGCGTTACCAACATAAAAACCTAAACAGCCTACTTACAGAGTGCGCTAGCGGAGCCACTAGGAGGATACAAATATGGTTTGCTTTAAATACACGATGTAACGATCTTGAGCGTTAGTTACCTTTGAGAGTGGGCATTGTGAGTTGATGTTAGTCAAGAATGCCTTCAAGGCAACAAAAATGCCCTCATCAACAACTCACTGTGTTTGAACAAGACCGAGTAATAGGGCCACGAGAAGCTGGCTGTTCCTTCTGCGATACTGTAGAAAGACTTCAGAGGAATGTAGCCACTGTACAGGACTGGTGACAGCGGTGGTCACGATTATGTGCGGTCGCAAGAAGATTGGCACCGGACGGCCACGTGGCACTACCGACAGGGAAGATCATCAAGTTCGGTGTATGGCTCCGGCGCACCGTATTGCATCTGCAACAGCAATTTGAGCAGCAGTTGACACCACAGTGATACTACGAACTGTTACAAATCGGTTTCTTCAAGGACAGCATAGAGCCAGATGTCCCGCAGCGTGCATTCTACAGTCTTCAGACCACCGATTTTGCGACTTTAGTGGTGTCAAGTGAGAGCTAATTTGAGCCGTGTTGCGGCTCGCGTTGGTGCTGTTGGTAAGTTGGCATCCTGTAATAACGATAGTGGCGTCTCGTTTTCTTCTTGTGTTTACTGGTGCCAGTATGTTTGCTAGCGTTGTCTGTCCACGAGTGGCAGCAGCAGCGGTTATCGATATCTAGTCCTGTGGCACTATCTTTGGATGAACGTCAAGTGTTTTCTGGGAAGGGAGTGTGTCGAGTAGTTTGGTTGGAACGGAGCAACAGTGAGGTCCGGCAGCGCGTGGACATGCTGGGACCACTGGCGGCACGTAGGCACTGCCGGATAGAGGGGCTGTAGTTTTGAGGGCCACAACCTCGTTGTCCACCGAGCCCAGGACGTTTGACCTGAGTGAACGTTAACCCAGTAGTGAAACCTCCACTATTTTGAGATCACGCCGTTTGTTCACGCGTTGCTGCTTGCAGGGTAGCTGACATAAAGAGCAACACGTGGAGTGTTTGGAGTTGGCGAAATTAATTAGCCGTCCTCCACTTATTATTTATCATTGAATTCCTTTTGTTTAGTGCTGAAGTTCAACAAGCGCTATTTTTCTGCCTAGTGGCCGCTAATGCCACAGTTACCTGCCCTGAAGGTTAGCGTATTTTCGTGGCAGTGTACCTTTCCTCGCGTTGCCGCTGCTGTCAGGTAAGGCATGTAGTTTGACAGCCTCCCTGATTGTGGTTCGGATATTTTGTTCTTTTGGACTAGCTTGGTTGCAGGATGTTCTAAACAACGGATTCTGAAGATGCAGTGCTGTCTGTTTCCGCCTTGCCTGGGTTATTCCATCGTTGTGTTGGTTACCAGATGTTAGGTAGATTTTGCAAGAGTGTTGGTCTGTGTTTAAACTGTTACTAGTTTGAGTTGCCATCCAGTTAAGTGAATACAACTCTTGGCTGCCTGTCTCATCGGTTACGAAGTGGAGCGACTTTCCCAGGCCGATCCTTGGAGCACTGTCCGAGGCCCACTTCTCTCTTAGTTTGATCAGATTGTGATGATTGTGTTTTTCTTTAAAAAGTATTTTAGTATCTCTTGGAGAAGTTAACTGTTCTTAAGAATTTATTATCCAGGCCTTCAGCCACTAAATTGTTTATGAGTTATTGTTATTGGGGCCTCCAGCCGACAAATAATTTGAATTTCTGGTCAACAAGGCCTTCAGCTGTGAATGCAATTTGTCTTAAGAATTTTTTTAATCAGATATTGTCTCTTAATAGTGAAAATTTGATGATGTTTTTTTTAAATTTTTAATTACATATTGTCTCTTAATAGCGAAATTAGACATCTGTGTTTTTTTCAAATATATATTTTAGTATCTCTTGGAGAAGTTTAACTGTTTTTAAGAATGTGCCATTCAGGCCTTCAGCTATTAAATTGTTTTTTGAGTTATTACGATTGGAAAAACAGACATAATGTCTTATGGGATAACAGCAATCAGTGATTTTATAATGTTACTTAAAATCCGTCTTGATTGCAAAATTTTTTTATTCATATGACCGGTTTAGGTTCAATCAGAACCATCTTCAGATCTGTAAAAATAATGATACTAATTTACTATTTCACGGAAGCAAATCTTTTTCATCCTATCTAATCAACATCAAATGTACCAGAACGTACTTGATATTTCAGTTACAGGAGTAACCCGTCCAAATCCAGCAACTTTCACATGCTACGTCACATAAAATTGGTTGGCAGAGTGCACGTCATTTGTATTAATTATAACACTATTACCGACAGGTGGTGTCTGGTACATTTGTTACATTCCATTTGCACATACTGTATTCAGTAGATATTTTTTATATTAAAAATATTTAATTAAAATATGTAGATGTTAAAGTTAAAATCTGTACTTGTCAGGATTAAAAAACAGTAAAATTATCATTTTTATACGATCTAAAAAGCATAGGGCGATTTATATATCTATGGTGTTGGTGTGAACTTGTTTTCCTCTACGGTCTGCTTCCGTGGTTCCCGCCATTTTGGTGTTGTGCCGCGGTCCGCTCTGTCGTCTGATGTCCATCGCCGCGGGCAAGAGGGCCGCACAGGAGGGCCCCGTCAACGACGCCAGGCGTTGCACGCGTCTTCCGGCTTCTCCACCGCGCACCATCTCTCATCCCTCGGCCTGGATCTCCACACGTAACAGTTGTCATCTTAGTAGGTCGTCATATATGCTAAAATAGGCGTTATGATTGAATTCGCTTTGTTCGTTAAGGATTAAATCCGGATCTTTATTTTTGTGGGCGTATATTTCGATCTCTTCCAAAATGTTAAGAAACCGTCCCTTATGAGCTCTATGCAGGATGTCTAAATTGTTTTCAATATTCGTGGCTGAGTGCTTTGTCGCAGCCATATGCGCCCCAAAAGGTATTTTGTTTTGAGAGTGGGTGTGCTCCCTGAACCTGGTTTCAAAGTTCCTACCCGTCTGCCCTGTATATTGTTTACAGCAGTCATTACATTTGATCTTATATACACCTGAATCCTGAAATTTATTCCTACTATTACATATTGTATGCCGGAGCTGCAATTTTAACGTGTTATTTGTTCGGAACCCTATTTTAACGTCGGATTTACGAAAGCATCTTTCAATTTTGTCTGCAATTCTTCCATTGTAAGTGAGAGCTACATATTTTTTCTTGTTGTTCTTCTTAACTGCTACTTGACTTCCTTCTGTTTGTTCCATTTGCCTCTTCTTTATCTTCCTATAAATATTCATCACCTGCTTACACGTATATCCGTTCGCTACGGCCACTTGTTTTAAAATACTTAACTCCTTTTCTACTTCCTGTTGGCTTAGTGGCAATCTTAGTAGCCTGTATACCATCGAAGTAAAATATGCTCATTTGTATCACGGTGGGTGACAAGAGCGCTCATTGATAACTAGATCTGTACACGTAGGTTTTCTGAATATGCTAAATTCATGCTTCCCATCTTTCTTTATTAGTGTGAAATCTAAGTAATCTATACGGTTGTTTTCTTCAAATTCCATGGTGAATCTAATTTTCGGGTGTTGAGAGCTCATTTTTTGTGCTAAATTTCCGATATCATTTTTATCTCCTTTGTATAATAAAATGGAGTCGTCAACATATCTCCTGTAATATACAATTTTCTCAGCGATATTAGGATTTTCATCGAAGAATTTGTTTTCTAAGTGATTTACAAAAATGTCAGCCAGCATCCCAGCTAAACTGTTCCCCATTGCCAGCCCGTCTTTCTGTTGATAAATTTTACCATTGAAAGTAAAGTAATTGAACGACAAGACTTGTTCCAACATTTCCACTAATTCAATCACTTCCCCCAGTGCCAATTTACCATGAGTGACGAGATTGTTCTTAATGATCCCAATCGTTTCTTTTACGGGAATGTTTGTGTACAGATTGGTGATATCCAATGAAGCTAGTGACGCATTCTGAGGTATAAGTACGTCTTTAATTTGCTCGGCAAATGCGTAGCTGTAGCTAATGTTGAAAGTCCGACGACATGTATATGCCGCCTTCAAACTGTTATTTAGCTCTTTATTTAATTTATAACTTGGGCTGCTGGTGTTATTAACGATTGGGCGAATCGATTTTTCAACTTTATAGAGCTTCATTTGTGACCGTAATTCGGGGATTCGCGGATTCATTACTTTCATTTTAAACTTTTCCTCCTCTGTAAATAGAAACACACTGTTATCTGTTCGTTTCCTTATTTCTGTTTGAAATTTCTTGGTTGGATCTTTCTTGACTTCTACTATTCCGTTTTTCATAAACAACTTTTCAGTTTTCTCTATATAGTCTGTATCATGTATTAAAACCATAGTGCCGCCCTTATCTGCCTTTGTGACGATAGCCTTACGTGATTCTAACTTCTTATTCAAGCCCTTAAGAGTTAGTAGTTCGTTTCCGTTCTTGTGAGCAGAATGCGTTTCATCTATAATCGACTTCTTTACTTTAATTGCCGTGTTTGTCTGTTCGTATCTATTCATATTTGCGATATTACATGCAATTTTCACTTCTGCGACAGTCTTTTTTATTGTATTTGAGTTAATTGCGGGATTTAGGTTATATTGCAACCCTTTATTTAAAATGTTCTGCTCATCCTTTGTTAATTCTATCTCAGTTAAGTTCACGACCCTCTCACAGAAAGTATGCAACTTTTTATGCGCCGTTTCGTTATCAATATTAAAATCTACACGTAGGTTAAAAAGCTTCTTCTGATGTCTGTTTAGAGTTAATTCTCGCTCCCTGACAACTCTATATTCAATCTCTCTGCTTACGTATGTGAACTGTAATGGAGATAAAATGTCACCTAAACTCAAGTGAAGATTAAAAGCTTCTCTATTTAACTTGTCTTTCATTTTATATGCTTCTCGAATTTGAATTTTAACCCATAATACTTCACTTTTACGTTTTACTATTTGTGCTATGTTTGACATATTCCTGATTTTTACTTTTGCGTAACTAGGAGTAATCCCTGCGTCTAAGCATGTTTTGTTAAATTTTATTTTCAAGTTTTCTTTCATTACCTTTGTCCTAATACGTAAGAACTTCGTAATGTACCCCGAAGCCTGACGTGGCACAAACTTTGCAAAAACAGACATAATGTCTTATGGGATAACAGCAATCAGTGATTTTATGATGTTACTTAAAATCCGTCTTGATTGCAAATTCTTTTTATTCATATGACCGGTTTAGGTTCAATCAGAACCATCTTCAGATCTGTAAAAATAATGATACTAATTTACTATTTCACGGAAGCAAATCTTTTTCATCCTATCTAATCAACATCAAATGTACCAGAACGTACCTGATATTTCAGTTACAGGAGTAACCCGTCCAAATCCAGCAACTTTCACATGCTACGTCACATAAAATTGGTTGGCAGAGTGCACGTCATTTGTATTAATTATAACACTATTACTGACAGGTGGTGTCTGGTACATTTGTTACATTCCATTTGCACATACTGTATTCAGTAGATCTTTTTTTTATATTAAAAATATTTAATTAAAATATGTAGATGTTAAAGTTAAAATCTGTTCTTGTCAGAATTAAAAAAAAACAGTAAAATTATCATTTTTATACGATCTAAAAAGCATAGGGCGATTTATATATCTATGGTGTTGGTGTGAACTTGTTTTCCTCTACGGTCTGCTTCCGTGGTTCCCGCCATTTTGGTGTTGTGCCGCGGTCCGCTCTGTCGTCTGATGTCCATCGCCGCGGGCAAGAGGGCCGCACAGGAGGGCCCCGTCAACGACGCCAGGCGTTGCACGCGTCTTCCGGCTTCTCCACCGCGCACCATCTCTCATCCCTCGGCCTGGATCTCCACACGCAACAGTTGTCATCTTAGTAGGTCGTCATATATGCTAAAATAGGCGTTATGATTGAATTCGCTTTGTTCGTTAATGATTAAATCCGGATCTTTATTTTTGTGGGCGTATATTTCGATCTCTTCCAAAATGTTAAGAAACCGTCCCTTATGAGCTCTATGCAGGATGTCTAAATTGTTTTCAATATTCGTGGCTGAGTGCTTTGTGGCAGCCGTATGCGCCCCAAAAGCTGTTTTGTTTTGAGAGTAGATGCGCTCCCTGAATCTGGTTTCAAAGTTCCTACCAGTCTGCCCTATATATTGTTTACAGCAGTCTTTACATTTGATCTTATATACACCTGAATCCTGAAATTTATTCCTACTATTACATATTGTATGCCGGAGCTTCAATTTTAACGTGTTATTTGTTCGGAACCCTATTTTAACGTCGGATTTACGAAAGTATCTTTCAGTTTTGTCTGCAATTCTTCCATTGTAAGTGAGAGCTACATATTTTTTCTTGTTTTTCTTCTTAACTGCTACTTGACTTCCTTCTGTTTGTTCCATTTGATGTTGATTAGATAGGATGAAAAAGATTTGCTTCCGTGAAATAGTAAATTAGTATCATTATTTTTACAGATCTGAAGATGGTTCTGATTGAACCGAAACCGGTCTTACGAACAAAAAAAATTTTGCAATCAAGACGGATTTTAAGTAACATTATTATTACGATTGGGCCTTCGGTGACAAATAATTTGTATTTTCAGTCAATAAGACCTTCAGCCGAGAGTGCAACTTGCTTAGGAATTTTTATTAGGCATTGTGTCTTAACAGTCAAAGTTGATAAGTGCTGCTTATTGTCAACCTCATTTGCAATTGGTTCCAAATAAAGTACATGTAATTAAAAAAAAAACTGAGTCACCAACGGTAACTGAGTAAGGCCTCGTCCACACCGAATCCTGCCTTTCCCTAAGATCCATGCCTCATCATTGGAGAGCAGAATGGAATTGTGTTGTGTTTTGCAATGAAAGATGGTTCCAGTGACCGGCGTGTGTTGGTTAGAAGGGGGGGGGGGGCAGTTGAGGGTCTGCAAACAACCTATCTGCGTGCTGGAGACGCTGAACCTACACCTCGAGTTATGGTCTGGGGAGCTGATTTCGTATGACAACAGGAGCACTCTCGCGGCTATCCCACGCACCATGACTGCAAATTTGTACCTCAGACTAAAGATTCGACTTGTTGAGCTGCCTTTCATGAACAACATTCCGGGGAGTGTTTCCCAACAGGATAGCACTCACCCACATAGCGATGTTGTTATCCAGCATGTTATACAGAGTGTTGACTTGTTGACTTTGCCTGCTCGATCACCAGACCTTTCTCCCATCGCGCTTATATGAGACTTCATGAGACGAGAACTCCAGCCTCATTCACAAGCAGCGTTAACCGTCCCGTATTGACCGACCAAGTACAACAGGCACAGAACTGCGTCTCACAAACTGTCATCCGGCGCGTGTACTACACAATGCATGCACGTTTGCATGCCTGCATTCAACATTCTGGCGGTTACACAGATTATTAATGTACCGGCATCTCAAATTTGCAATGATTAATGTTGCTGTTACATTAGCCTGTGGTCTCGCATTGTTAAACGCTTAATATGTAACTCAGACATATGTATTCCAGAAAATTCATTACTCTTCCTTAATTATTTTTCGGTGTTCCGGTTGTTCTCTTTTATTTTCTTATTTTTATTTTTTTTTAATTTTTTTTGACGGCAGTGTATTTCCTCGTAAACGTAAGCACATCTTAAGCATTGTGTTCTGATTCACTTCATGAAGTTTTCGTGTCTGCTAGGATTAAAAATGGAAATTTGTGGTAAGGACTATGGGACCAAACTGCTGAGGTCATCGGTCCCTAGGCTTACACACTAATTAAACTAACTTACACTAAGGACAACAAACACACCCATGCCCGAGGGAGGACTCGAACCTCCGACGGGGGAGAGCCGCACGAACCGTGACAAGAGGCCTCATACCGTACGGCTACCCCTCACGGCTACTAGGATTAGCTGCCCACCACTGTGTGAGGTAACTGATGAGAACTGTTGAGATATTACCGTATATACTCGGTGCATAGAGTAGTGTCAGCAGCCAGGAGTAGGTTTTAGACAGTAAGACGTCTGTATTATTCCGACACTGTGCACATTCTTGAAAATGTCTCTACACAAATGCATGTGGATTTTCGTCGGACAACTCATGTCAATTGCAAGTGTTATTGATACTACGCGAGGAAAAGTGGCTTTATCAGGAAAAAGTATTAGTGGAATTACTCTGCGATTTTCGATTAACCAGCAACAAAACAGGTATCGTCTACCTTCATCTCCTTTTCGAAACTTTTGAACCTGCTGTAAATGATAAGGATACAGGCCATGAATATGTAGTGTCCAGCACATCTCACAAGAAACCCCTTGAGTGAGAAGTCGGAAAAGGCCAATCATATTTACAGCATTCGACGCCCCATATATCGTTTACCACGCAGCCACAATATTGGCTGCTAATGGCAAGAGGGGGTGGGACTGTACGTATACAATGGTGAGCACAGAATAAGGCTACGGAGCGTAGTTGACTGCTTAGTCGACGAGTAACAACAATGCTACAGTGCTATAGTGCTAGTGGTGCTGATACAAAGCAGAGCAATGGCAACGATAATCAAAGCAAACATCGCATTATATCTACAACAACAGATGGCGAAACTGACATTTCGTCAGAAAGAAGCTCAAGGAATTTCGCAGAATCAAAAAGAAGTGGCAGATGAAATATTAGCGTTTCTGCAAGATGAGGCAGTGGAATTTGTGGTGTCGTACGTGCTCGACTGTGCGGACATGGACATCAGAAGCACAATGATGACGATCACATGCTCAACAAGTGAAAATGAAACAGGTGTCGAGCAATTGGAGTACTAATTTTTGTGGCGGCGTTCGTAGCGACAAGCAATTCGCTGTAGAAACGGCTTACGAAGTCACCGCCACACTTTTAATAGCGGGCCGACCGGTCCGCTGGAACAGTGAACAGAAAGATGAAAACCCAAACACTCTGATTAAATAAAAGTCGGTACTTATCTTTATTAACGAAGATACAGAACACAGTAGTGGACTCCGTGTCTACAGAGATCTGTCTAGTTCGAGTCGGAGCGGCTAGGTCAGCGTCGGCTGACGACAAACAACAACTCTGCTGCGATGAACACACAACTGACTAGCAAGTACACAATTCGGTGGCGAGTATACAACTGAGCGGCGAATACAGAACTGTCCTAGCGCTCGCGACTCCAGCAATTAAGAAACCAGAAGCCAGCGGTGGCGCGCGCAGACTTGCGGCGATTTCCTGTCTCGCTGGCGCTGCTTATGCGGACGGCGTCCGGACTTTGATGCTGCCAACCTTTTGGCAGCGGGCTCGGGTGGCATTACTGGCTAGGATATAACACTAACAAGCGAAATGCAAACTTATTTTAAGTAGCTATTGGCGGTAGTGACGCGTACACAAAGTATAAAACGGCGGCACATTGGCGAGGTTGAGATTTGTACTTAGTTGAGGTGATACATGTGAAAAGATTTCCGATATGATTGTGGCCGCACGACGGGAGTTAACAGACTTTGAACGCGGAATGGTACTTGGAACTAAACGTATCGGACACTCCATTTCTGAAACAGTTTGGGAATTCAATACGCCGAGAACCATAGTGTCAACAGCGTGCCGAGAACACCAAATTTCAGGCATTAACTCTCACCATGGACAACGCAGTGTCTGACGCCCTTCACTTAACGACCGAGAGCAGTAGTGTTTGTGTAGAGCTATCAGTACCAACAGACAAGCAACACCGAATGAAGCAACCGCAGAAATCATTGTGAGACGTACGACGAACGAACGTATCCGCTAGGACAGTGCGGCGAAATTTGGTGTTAATGGGCTATTGCAGCAGACGACCGACGCGAGTGGCTTTGCTAACAACACGACATCGCCTGCAGCGCCCCTCCTGGGCTCGTGATCATATCGGTTGGACCCTAGACGCCTGGAAAACCATGCTCTGGCTAGATGAGTCCTGATTTCAGTTGGTACGAGGTGATGGTAGGGTCGTAATATGGCGTAGAACAGACGAAGCCGTGGACCCAAGTTGTCAACAATGCACTGTGCAAGCTTAATGGTGTGGACTGCGTTTACATGGAATTGACTGTGTCCTCCAGTCCAACTGAAGCGATCAGTGAATGGAAATAGTTATGTTCGGCTACCTGGAGGTCGTTTGCAGTCGCTCATTGACTTCATGTTGCCAGACAATGATGGGATTTTTTATGGGTGACAACGCGCCATGTCACCGGGCCACAGTTGTTCGCAAATGGTTTGAAGAACGTTCTGGACAATTTGAGCTAATGATTTGGCCACCCACACCGCCCAACACAGGACATAATCGAGAGATCAGTTCGTACACAAAATCCTGCACTGGCAGCACTTTCGCGATTAATGACAGCTTTAGAGGCAGCATGGTTCAATATTTCTGTAGGGGACTTCCAACGACTTGTTGGCTCCATGCCACGTCTAGTTGCTGCACTACACCCTGTAATAGGAGATACGACACGGTGTTAAGAGGTATCCCATGATTTTTGCTACCTCCGTGTGTCTTTGTATCCAGTAAAAACGGAGCACATGCCACACGGAATACTTTATTCGAATTAGTATATGCTACCACGTAACAAAAATCGCTGTTCCTTCTGAAAAAACGTATGTACTACGAAAGCCACTAAAAAGTACAAATATTAATGACTTCGTATCCCACATCTTTTGTCTATCGTGTGAGGGAAGCGTGACTGTGTGTATATGGCTCTGTACGCACCTTGAACTGTCCTACCTTATTCTCACGACCCCTTCGCGGAGGTAGCATAACGGTCGCACAGCCTTACCGGGATACATGATCTCTGCATTTACCCTACAAGGTTTCGCGATAACTGTATTATCTTCTGGTGATCCCATTAAGTTCCTGAGAATTTTTGTTACACCTTCATATTGACAGGCCCGCCGGGTTTACGATCATAGCTGACTGCCTCTGAATCCATTCCATGTCTGTTGGCATACCTACTTGATAAATATTTGAAACGCCGGAACAAACGAGAGTTAATCATAAAATCTTAGTTACAATCTCGAAAAAAATGGTATTATGTAACGCAGTTTTTGTTTGTTTGCACGAATATATCTGCAGTTCCGGTGCACCTCGGAATCGTCGCGCAGCACAGTACGGAAGCTCGCCTTTAGAGTAGCGAAAATAAAATGGCGTAGCACATTTATAAAGTCGAGTATGGGTCGCCGATTCGTTTTCGGCACCAGCGAAGATGTTGCAGACATATCAGCCCAATTCGGATGACTTCGTTGGCTGTTTTTTCCTGAAGCAGCTTTAACATTTCCGCTGCTGCTGTAGACAAATTATGGCTCGTTACCACACTTCATAAATAAACTGCACCGTTTTGTTCTGGTTCCTCTATCGGCGTGCTACGCCACTGTGGCGCGGAATTACAATGTGCACCAGAACTGTAGAGATATTCGTGCGACAAGCAAAAAAATTAATTATGTAACTTCATGTTTCGAGGTGATTTTTAAAACTGTATGACTATGCTCTGCAACTGCACACTCTAGCTTCATGTTCCGTCTGTACTGTAATAACCATGGAGATGAAATACAGGGCCGGCCAGTGTGGCCGAGCGGTTCTAGGCGCTTCAGTCTGGAACCGCGCGACCGCTGCGGTCGCAGGTTCGAATCCTGCCTCGGGCATGGATGTGTGTGATGTCCTTAGGTTAGTTAGGTTTAAGTAGTTCTAAGTTCTAGGGGAGTGGTGACCTCAGATGTTGAGTTCCATAGTACTCAGAGCCATTTGAACCATTTTTTTGAAATACAGGAAGTTACCAAGACGTCACAGACTTGAAGCCATCGCCCGCGAACTTAGTAGCGCCAAATATTAGCTTGTAAATGGAAATGCCGTGTGGCTAGGGCCACCCGTTGGGTAGACCTTTCGCCTGGTGCAAGTCTTTCGAGTTGACGCCACTTCGGCGACTTGCGTGTCGATGGGGATGAAATGATGATGATAAGGACAACACAACACCCAGTCCCTCAGCGGGGAAAGTCTGCAACCCAGCCGGGAATCGAACCCGGGTCGTTAGGTATGACATTCCGTCGCACTGACCACTCAGCTACCAGGGGCGGACATTAGCTTGTGGAGGTGTTCTGAAAAAAAGGAAAGAAAGAAAGCGAGCATGCAGCATCTGCAGTTGTAGGCCTAGTAATCGTTATGATGATAGTCTAAAGTGTAAAGGAATCATACTTCGTCCGTGAGTGGACTGGTCCAAGCAATATTTTCTTTTATTTATCTCAGTATTAGTGGGCTTGTTACTTTTACTGCAGCAGTTTCATTTCTGTAATTTACTTTTAGATTTCCTATTACAACTCAAAGTGCGCTGTGGTTAAACCCTGTGGGAATGAAATATTCCAAAATGCCCAAACATAGCAAAACATCTTCTCAGCATTTTCGGGAAGAGGACATATGAGGTGCCACAATAAAATAATGAGACTGATTTTCTTTGCAAGATGTGGCAACCCTGCAAGGCTTGCGTAGGCACAATATCTTTGACCTTGGTCTATAAGCTGCTTCTAGTCCAAGCAGCACATCGATGCAACTGCTCAGTCGTGAGTTGTACTGTAATAAGTTAAAACGTGTTTGTGTGTCTCATCACGGAAATGGAACCGCATAATATTGTGCAACGGTATGCCACTTCTTTTGCGTTAAATTGGGTGAAAACGCGACGACAACTTACGGTATGCTTTAGAAGGCTTTTGGAGAGGAGGTTTTGTCAAGAGCTCAAGGTTTTCGTTGGCATAAAATATTTATTGGAGGCAGAACGAATGTTGAAGATGAAGACCGTAGTGGACGACCATCAACCTCACGGACAGATGCCAACTTGGCCAGGGTGCGTGAACTCGTACGATCTGACTGAACTTTATCCGTGAAAATGATTGCAGAAGAACTGAACATCAATCAAGAAACGGTCTAATAATAACTGAATATCTTGGCGTGAGAAAGATTTGTGCAAAAATGGTCCCCAAGAATCTCACAGCACCACAGCGAGAAACACAGAAAAATGTGGCAGCCGATCTGTTAGAGCAAACTGAAATAAATCCAGAATTGTTGAGCCATGTTATCACTGGTGATGAAAGTTGTTTTTTTCAGTACGATCCAGAGACAAAACGCCATAGTTCGCAGTGGTGCTCAAAGGAATCACCCAGACCAAAAAAAGCTCGCATGTCAAAGTCAAAAGCGAAACGCATGCTTGTGTGCTTCTTTGATTCCAAGGGAATTGTTCATAAAGAGTGGGTGCCTCCTGGACAAACAGTTAACCAATATTACTACACAGATATTTTAGAAAGACTTCGTAAAAGAGTTCTTCTCAGTACATCAATTTTTAACCTCAAAGCAAATTTCAGTACTACCACAGCCACCTTATTCACCAGATATCGCTCCGTGCGACTTTTTTCTATTTCCAAGAGTCAAAACAGCGGTCAAGGAACACCACTTTCAAACAGCCTAAAATGTCAAAAAAGCTGTGACGAGGATCTTGTAGGATATTACAGAAGATGAGTTCCAGAAATGTTACCATCAATGGCAGAAGCGCTGGAAAAAGTATGTGCAATCAGAAGGGAACTACTTTGAAGGAGACAACAGTAAACTTGACTAAAACGGTAAGCAACATTTTTTTTCACATCAGTCTCGTTACTTTATTATCGCACTTCGTAGACGGAACATCAGTTTCGTTTATTCCGTATTATGGAAAACGCTAGTTAACGAAAGCACCCTTTTCGCATCACACACTTCGCTTCTTGGTTATTCTAAACATGTAATAAAAAGAAACGTACCTTAAAGAGGCCAAATGCGTCATATTACTGCGTCAAATATGCTTTAAGACCAAAGCAACGTCTGAAAATACCTACCTAACACTGTGTTATTCACGAACGCACTGTGCGATTTACTACAACAATGACGGTGCCGGCTTCAAAGCAGTGTACGGCGTAAGTGTATACCGCCATCTCCCCTCGTTATACGTCCATTGCATGGTGCCACTTGTTGAAGTCGTCTCTGCGTCGTAGAGTTTGTAGTTGAGCTGGTTCCTTTCCCAAATTTTCAATTTTTTATCCCTGATACATATAATCAGAATAAAATATCTGTTAGATTGAATAACAGTTGCAACATGTAAATAATGTTCCCCAACAATGAGTTTAAAGTTCAAAGCTATCCACTATTTATTCAATACTTCCACACAGCAAATGACGCTGGTGGAAACCTTATTGACGTAGCTAATTAGATCTGTAAGTGACCCGAGCCCTTATACAGTACTTAGAAACTCACTAGAAATTTTAATTAAATCTAGTAACAGTGCAAAACTACAAGTACTTCAAGTACAATTGTTCACAGTCCGGAAATATTGTAAATCCAGACCAACACTACTGCCGAGAGCACAAATCCAGCCGACAATAATGAAATTATTCTGATTCGATAGTCGTGAAACACTGAGTCCACATTGAACAGACTGAATCGCTACGAATTTACTCGCATATCAGAAGTCCGACCGACCCACAGTGACATTATACTAAGTTCGCAAATCTGAGTTCGTAAAAACAGAGCGCCTAAAACCGCCACGCGACTTTGACAGTTCCAGAAGAAAAAAAGAAAGCAACTCGGATGTATTGTCTCTCTGTCTCTGTGTCGTGTCAGTTTACAGGTACACTGCAGTTTCTCAGTACCCTTACAGCAAATCTAAATCGTCTATTTTCCTTACTTATTTCATATCACTCGTTAACGTTACCCCTGAATACTTAGACAAAGTGCTAAACATTTTCTCCACCAATCTTGCAATCAGATGTTATCGGGTTCTTTTTCTTTATTATAGGCATAATGTAACATTTATCCACATTTGAACACACTGCCACTAACTACATCAAGTGGAAATGTTTTCCAAGTTTTTCTGAATTTCCTTAAGGCTGTCCAACGGCAAAACTTTCCTGTAGGCTTACACTTCCTTGGAACGAAGATGTAGACGACAAGAAAGAGAAATGGAATGAATTTGAATTCGATAAATTTGTATTAACTATGTGCATAGTGCAGTTTCCACGTTTTCTTGCTCGTAAAACAAGCTTTGTTCTTTTTAAATAACTACTTATAATCAGGTTTTATCGGCCTTACTACAGTTCACCAATAGTGGAGTCTCACCACTTATGGGTTGGGTTGTTTGGGGAAAGAGACCAGACAGCGAGATCATCGGTCTCATCGGATTAGGGAAAGATGGAGAAGGAAGTCGGCCGTGCCCTTTCAAAGGAACCATCTCAGCACTTGCCTGGAGCGATTTAGGGAAATCACGGAAAACCTAAATCAGGATGGCCGGACGCTGATAGAACCGTCGTCCTCCCGAATGCGAGTCCAGTGTGTAACCACTGCGCCACCTCGGTCGGTCACCACTTATGATTCACAACCTATGGTTGAATCAAGCGATTCAAATAGAACGCTAATTGGTTACCGTCAGTATTCATATTGTAGAGGGAAGAGATATTATTTACAACACGCGGGCCGGCCGGAGTGGCCGAGTGGTTCTAAGCGCTACAGTCTGGAACCGCGCGACCGCTACGGTAGCAGATTCGAATCCTGCCTCGGGCATTGGTGTGTGTGATGTCCTTAGGTTAGTTAGGTTTAAGTAGTTCTAAGTTCTAGGGGACTGATGACCTCAGCAGTTAAGTCCCATAGTGCTCAGAGCCATTTGAACCATTTTTTACAACACGCGACTTGAGAGTTAAGTTTTGCCCTAGAAAGAACTACAAGTGGAATTTCTGGTTGGTAGAGACAAACGAGTTGCATCACTTCCTCAGTTCTTCACTGTTGTATTTCGGATTCGGCGCCCGCTGACATCTTCAACTGACAGTTGCGAGCCACATATGATTGTGAAAGGAACGTTGTTCGTAGATGGAACAATGCTATTAGTGCCGACCCCACTGAGTTGAGCAGGAGGGGGAGATATGCGTGAAGGATATCTGTTGGTGAAAATGTGGCTAAGAGTGTGACTGAGGAATTGTAAACCAAGCAGCAACCACTGTATGTATGTATGTATGTATGTACAGGGTGTTTCAAAAATGACCGATATATTTGAAACGGCAATAAAAACTAAACGAGCAGCTAGTGCAGCAGGTGATCCAACAGCGGCCTCGGGTTTCCGTTCGCCGTGTTGCAGCTGCGGTCCAAATGACGCCAACGTCCACGTATCGTCTCATGCGCCAGAGTTTACACCTCTATCCACACAAAATTCAAACGCGGCAACCCCTCAGCGCCGCTACCATTGCTGCACGAGAGACATTCGCTAACGATATAGTGCACAGGATTGATGACGGCGATATGCATGTGGGCAGCATTTGGTTTACTGACGAAGCTTATGTTTACCTGGACGGCTTCGTCAATAAACAGAACTGGCGCATATGGGGAACCGAAAAGCCCCATGTTGCAGTCCCATCGTCCCTGCATCCTCAAAAAGTACTGGTCTGGGCCGCCATTTCTTCCAAAGGAATCATTGGCCCATTTTTCAGATCCGAAACGATTACTGCATCACGCTATCTGGACATTCTTCGTGAATTTGTGGCGGTACAAACTGCCTTAGACGACACTGCGAACACCTCGTGGTTTATGCAAGATGGTGCCCGGCCACATCGCACGGCCGACGTCTTTAATTTCCTGAATGAATATTTCGATGATCGTGTGATTGCTTTGGGCTATCCGAAACATACAGGAGGCGGCGTGGATTGGCCTCCCTATTCGCCAGACATGAACCCCTGTGACTTCTTTCTGTGGGCACACTTGAAAGACCAGGTGTACCGCCAGAATCCAGAAACAATTGAACAGCTGAAGCAGTACATCTCATCTGCATGTGAAACCATTCCGCCAGACACGTTGTCAAAGGTTTCGGGTAATTTCATTCAGAGACTACGCCATATTATTGCTACGCATGGTGGATATGTGGAAAATATCGCACTATAGAGTTTCCCAGACCGCAGCGCCATCTGTTGTTGAAAATTGTAAGTACTGTAATTTCGAAAGTTTGTCTGCCTGAAAATGTGCTGTTGTCCCAAGCATATTGCAACAAACGGTGTATTTCTATCGCTGCTCGTTTAGTTTTTATTGCCGTTTCAAATATACCGGTCATTTTTGAAACACCCTGTATGTGGAGCCCCTTGTTGATGCCTTCTATCAGACATTGAAATGAAAGAGGAACTGCGAGGGCTGACGGCCGAACTTGAGCTGAGGTAATTCCTTGTAAGTGAAATATTCGATTTCTAATAACCCCACAGTCAATTTTAGACTGAAAGAAGGCAGATATACACAGGAGGAAACCCTGACTATGTCTAATGATTAAGGAAGGTTGGAAGATTAGAGGTTAACCTTTCGTCGACATTGGGTTCATTAAAGACGGAGCACAATCTCGGAGTTCGAAAGACTGGGGAAGAAAGTACCTTGTCTTTTTCATAGAAATCATCTCGGCATTTGCCTGGAGCGATTTAGGGAAATCGCGGAAAACCTAATCAGGATAGTCGAGCGCGGATTAGAACCGATGTCCTTCCGAATGTGAATCCAGTGTGCTAACCACTGAGCCACATCGCCTAGTGATGATGATTTAGTGGTCGTCTGATGATCAAAATAACGCTCAGCAATACCAAAAAGGTTAGTACTCTATATTTTTGTGTTCTAGTTGATTAAATCATTCAAAGAGACTGATATGAGCAGGTTCCGTCAGCCTGCGTGACATGAATGTGAAACGCGGTTAAGGTTAGTACCTCCTCGTTCTTCTCAGATCAGCTGCATGGGTCTTTGCTGAAGAAAATAAAGGTCTGCAGTGTCTAAAAACTGGAACATGGACAGCAGACAGTCGAACATATGCCTATAGGCCGCTTTTAACGGCCCCGCCCTTTGCCTGAAGCCTACGTGACACAGAGTGGCTCGCCTTATACAGGACTTTGCTCAAACTGGCACACAATTTAATGAAACGACGGCAAACTAATCAACTGCACGCAATTATTACACCTTTAAGATTATTCGCGGAAGGGTTTCATAATATGTTAACGCTTGCGTTTTTGCCCCCTTCGTGTTCTCTCTCTCTCTCTCTCTCTCTCTCTCTCTCTCTCTCTTTCACACACACACACACACACACACACACACACACACACACCCGCGCGCGTGCGCGCGCATACACCGTCTCACCATTGACAGGACGGGACTTGATTAAATCGATTCTTCGAACTGCAGATTTGTGTTCACACTTGGCTGCATGCATATCTGGGAAACGTTCTCAAAAGTAGATCACACTTGTCATACGATGCATTTAAAAAGAGATGGGCTTGTATTTGTTATCTCAGCGAACTAATTGTGCAGTAGCTTTATAAAACAGTTGTGATTACGCCACGTGAAATAACCTACTTGGCCATATAATTTGTCATGTGGAATCGAAGGAGCAATTCCGAGGTAAGACATGTTGTTATGACTTTTAGTACGGACACGACATGAAGGTTACGCGCGCTCTTGAGTTTCTTCAGGTATTTTGTAAATCACAGTGGTTCTAATCTTTAATTTCAAATGTCACTTAAGTATTTGTCGTGCTTCCTTTCCTCAATATTGCTAGGCAGGGACTTTTCTTGTTAATCTACGTCTATATTAAATAGCATAATGTTTAACTCAGCACATTAAAACTCCTTTGTTCTTCTACAGACGTGATATACGTCGTGTAACGGCTATTTACCCGAAATGGACGCATTTAATAATTACTTGCTAACGGTATGAAATTGTCCTTATTTGATATGCTTAGTTCACTGTAAGATTACCAAACTGAAATCTCACCGCGACACTTCGCTGTTCGAAATGCAACTGCGTTAAGGTATTGGTAAGAGAAATAAATTTCCCTTAATGTATAGATTATCCTCCTAGTTCACTTAGTATTTAATGAGTAGCTTCGCTCATCGGAAGCGAAATTCCCCACAAATTCGTTGCCCTGCGGGCAATGTAGATCCAGCGCACGCCACTTTGACGTGGTGTCACCAGGCAGTGAATGTCTGAGGATGCTCATGTCTCATCTGAGGATGCTCGTGTCTCAGAGAAAGTAAGTCATTAAATCAAGTCTCACGCGACCTATGGCGCTTTACCTGTACGTTATATACAAGGGTCGCTGTGTCTACTGCAAGAGATGCCAGCGTTTGTTAACACACTGTGAGCCATGCATTATGATCTGTGTCCATCGGAAAATTGCATACCACCTTGTGCTATTGACGCCTTCATGAAGTATACAAGCGGAGCAGAGACGAAAAGGGGGGGTCACGCTAAAGCCGTCGGCACACCGACCGCGCATTCGAACGTCAACATTGAGCGTGCCGAGTTCAAAGTGATGCTGAGCGCTCAGAAACGATGCGACTTGCGCAGCTTTGATTGACGAGGGGTGAACATTCAGAGCTCTCGTAAAGATAAGTGTTCAACTGAGTAATAACAATTAATCAAGGCAATATTACATCATATATAAGTAAATTAACACCTACTGTAAGCTATCAATTGAAGGTTTCACATTCTTGCATATTTTAAGAAAAAAGAAAACATATCATAGGCTCGAATTTTGGAGTACAATTTGCTTACGTTATCGTATGCTGTAAGTTACGTGATTATTTCAATAAAGTGAAGTTTGTGGTGTTAGTGTATTCTTACACGCAGTCCATTTGATTCTCTAGTAAGTAGCCAAAGTGAAAAGTTCCGAAATAAGTGAAAAGCTTACATAGTGTAGGCTCAGTTCTTCGTTTATTTTTTGTTTCGTCACGTAAACGATACAGGTTAAATCATTTTTGTTTGTCCGAGAGTTCTGAATTAGTATCCGAACTTTAGGTCTAAAGTTTCTAAGAAATATAATATATTAATTGAGTAGTCAAGGAAGTTATTCTTGTTTAACTTAGACTAAAGTAAAATTTGTTTACCATGAGTGACAAATGTATGACTTGCCGTAGGATTGTTAGTTCAGGGGTATGGTGTGAGGGTTGCAGTTTCTTTCATGCGGGTGACTAGCGACGTGGGAATTGGGGAAATAAACAAGGCTCATTAGCTGTGTAGGATTTACTGATAGAAACGTAGTGGAACAGGAGGAGAAGATTGCTACCCTTCAGGCGGAACTATATAAAATAAAACAAGATCTTCAAAGGTTAAGGGGGGAGAGGGGAAAAGAGAGGTGGGAAGTGACAACAGGTTATAGAAGAACTAGGAATATGACTTTCTCAGACAGTGTTGTTGTGAATGTGGATAACAGGTTTGAAGTGTTTTCACAGTTGGAAACCGTTGAGCCACAAGTAGATGTAGGAGTAGACAGGAAGCAACAAACTTTCAAAAAGTCTTTGAAGAGTAAGAAGTCAGAACAAGTTCCAAAGAAGAAGAAAATTTTGTTGTTAGGAGTTCACATGGTGTAGGTGTTGGCCAACTGTTGCAGGATGGATTAGGGTCAGCTTACCAGGTAACAAGTTTTTTTTAAACCTATTGCAAGTCTGGATCTGGTGATAGAGGATGTAGCCTTACTTTGCAAAGACTTCACAAAGGAAGACATCGTGGTAATAGTGGGTGGGCCGGGCAACAGCATAGACAGGTACCCTAATATTCAATTGAGAGCGACCTGGTAAAGATAGCTTCAGCAACGACACTTACTAGTGTTGGGCTTCTGTCTGTTCTGAGGCACCGTGACAAGCCTCATTTAAACTCTTCTCTTAGGAGATTTAATTTTCAGGTGGAACAGCTGCTTGGATCAGGTATGGGGTCTCATATCAGTTACTGTGAACTCTATCAGCGGGTGGGACTATACTAGGCATGGTCGTCACCTCAACAGGAAAGGGAAGGGAAAACTGTATGGGCTAATAGCAAATAACATAAGGGGGGGCGGAGGGGAACACTGTCACAAGTGGAAAAGTACCAGCGGTTACAAGTGACAGAACAGCAGTATTTTAGGGTAGGAAGAGCAGAAACAAAATATGTTCAGAAATAGGTTGAAAATGACATTCACATTGATAACACAGGCTGCCAGAAACCAAATTTTAATGCACAGAATTCATGCAGACAGCCTCTGATAGAAACTAAAGGTTCTCAAAAATTGATAGGAAAATTAAGTTCATCCAGTTGTAATTCAGCCAGAGCAAAAAATCAGTTATCCTTATTGCATTGGAATATCTGAGGACTAAGGGGTAAGCTTAATGAGTTGCTTATTTGAACTGAAGAATTAGAGTTGAGCAAAGCAGTTGATATAACCCGCCTCTCTGAACATCATGTGACCACTGGTATAGATAAGTTAAATATTACAAGATTCAAATTAGCTTCTTACTTCTGTAGAGAAAATAAGGAGAAAGGGGGGTTTCCCCCGTTTGTCAGAAGCTGTTTTGATTTCAAGAATACTGAGCAGCACTTAGAATCTTGTGCAGCAGAAGTAGCATTTAATAATAAGTTCTTTATAATGGTAAGTATATACAGAGCACTTTCAGGAAATTTTAACCTCTTCATAAAAAGTTTGGAATCTCAGCTGTCCCATCTCACAGGAAAAAACAAGTAAATAGTGGTTGCTGGTGATTTTAATGTGGATTTGTTGAAAAGCTCTGTCAGTGAACAATTATTGCAATCGGTAACACTATCATTCAATTTAGTTCCTACTGTGAACTTTGCAACTAGGATATGCAAATGCTCTGCTATTGATAATATCTTCACAGACAAATCTAGGGAAAAAAGTCATATCACAAAATCAATAGTAGATTGGCTATCTCATCGTGACATGCAGCATCTTATGTTAAATGTTGAAACTTGTCAGGATAAAAAATCTATTAAATCTGAGTACAGGAGGTAATAAATCAGAAAAAAATTGAAACATTCAGGAAATTGCTCAAAGATAGGAACTGGAAAGATGTTTTCCACTAAAGGTAACTCAAATCACACAGAAGTCGAAAAATAAACCATCGATTACAAAAGGAATAAAGATATCATGTGGGACAAAAGGGAGACTGTATCTACTATCTAGGAACAGCTCTGATGTCAGCATTGTAATGCATTACAAAGAATACTGCAAAATATTTGAGCAAGTAATTCAGAAAACAAAGAGAAAAAGATAATTACATCAGGCAACAAAATAAAAACAGTATGGGATATAGTGAAGAGAGAGACAGGAGGGCGCCAAAAAAGGAAGAGGAACAGATAGCTTTAAAAGTAAATGAGACTTTGATAACAAGTGCATGTAGTGATGCAAACCCCTTAAACAAGTACTTCATTTTTCTTACTGACAGCTTGGGGTTATCAGGTTCGTTGAACAGTGCAGTGGAGTATCTGAGACCAGTTTTTAAAAATAACTTCAGTGAAATGGAAATGACACGTCTCCCAAAGAAGTAGCATCAATCATAAAATACTTAAAATCTAAGTATTCTAGTGAGTATGATAACATATCAACGAAGTTAATCAAAAAGTGCTCCTCCGAGTTGCATTCTATCTTACATTATTTGTGTAATCAATCTTTTATCAGTGCATTTCCAGACTGGCTTAAATATGCCGCAGTTAAGCCTCTTTACAAAAAGGGAGATAGAGATACCATCAAAGTATCGACCATTTTCACTTTTACCAGCTTTTTCAAAAATATTTGTACAGGTTGTGTTCAAGCATCTCCTTAAGCATCTGATTAAATAATATCTTTTTGAAATCATTTTGGGTTTCTTATAGGTTCTCATATAAAGAAAGTTATTTACACTAACAGTGAGAATGTACTTAAATTAGAGGCTAGTAGCATTTTTGTGACCTGTCAGAAGCCTTTAACTGTGTGAACCACAGCATTCTCTTAAGTAAATTAGAATATTATGGTGTCATCGGCAATGCTACAAAATGGTTTGGGTCTTATATAACTAACAGGAAACAAAGGTGTCGTTGCGATAGACCTGTGCAGTAAGCAATCAGTCTTCATCTGATTGGGATTTAATTACTTGTGGTGTTCTTCAAGCTTCCATCTCGGGTCCATTATTTTGTCTTGTGTATTTTAATGACCTCTCGTCTGTTACATTGCCAGATGCTAAGTTTGTTTTGTTTGGAAATGATACAAACATTTCAATAAGTAGCAAGTCAAGTACAGATTTAAAAATAGCTGTTACTCAAATTTTCACTGACATTAATAAATGGTTTAAAACTAATTCACTCTCATTAAACTTTGAAAAAACACACTATTTGCAGTTCAAAACCTGTAAGAGATTTCCTTCCAGGATGTGTATAACATATGAAGACAAGCAGGTAGAAGAGGATGACAGTGTTAAATTTCTGGGATTACAGCTCGACCATAAATTCAGTTGAGAAGGGCATACCACAGAATTGCTTAAGCGCCTAAACAAGTCTGCATCTGCAGAGAGAATGATATCAGATGTAGGCGATATAAATAGAAAAAAACTTGCATAATTTGCTTACTTTCATTCTATTATGTCATACGTGATCATATTCTGGGGTAACTCATCAAATCGAGAAAAAGTTTTTAGTGAGCCAAAGCGTGTAGT
Source organism: Schistocerca americana (assembly GCF_021461395.2). NCBI lineage: Eukaryota > Metazoa > Arthropoda > Insecta > Orthoptera > Acrididae > Schistocerca > Schistocerca americana. Next base: position 654,424,589 of record NC_060120.1, on the reverse strand, counting down.
AAGAATCATTTGTGGTGTAAATTCAAGAACATTATGTAGAAACTTGTTCGAGGAACTTTGTATTCTAACCACTGCTTCTCAGTATATTTATTCCTTAATGAAATTTGTTGCAAGTAATATATCTCTATTTACAACCAACAGCTCAGTAAATAATATCAGTACTAGGAATAAGAGAAGTCTACATAAAGACCTAAAATCCCTTACCTTGGTCAAAAAAGCGGTCAATAATCAGGAACACACATTTTCAATAAATTGCCAGCAACCATTAAAAACTTGGTTTCAGATAAAGCACATTTTAAACAGAGTTAGAAAGACTTTTTGATAGGCAACACCTTCTGTTCGATAGATGAATATCTTAACAGGGACTGTTAGACCAGCTTACGTAAAACTATGTGTTAGATTTCAGTTTTGACAGTTGTTGGTAACAACAGTCAAGATTAGGTATTTTGTGTATGCTAAATTTATTAAAAGTGTTTAACCGTGTTTCATTCAGCGTATTAATTCTTGTAACTATTAGTAGTGCTAGTTTACTGTAATGTATTCACCTATTTTGACAATCTCCTGACAAATGACCAGGGTAGTAAGTATTACATTCAAATGTTTTATGTTTTTTATGTTATACTTTCTGACATGTTCCACACTCACGAGAATCATCTCATTTCTTAGGTCTACGGAACAAAAACTGAATCTAATCTAACCTCATACGGTACGTGTGCCTCGACTTGGTACGAGCGGTAGCAGCGCACTCCAGCGGCAGTTGTCGGCTGTATTTGGTCCGCAAATCACGCTGGTTAGGGAATGGATGGGGGTAAAATTCCTACGTTAGCTCTTTTGAAACACTTATTTCCTCCGTTGGCTATATGTTAGTCAGGTCGTTCAGTCTGGAGTGTACATAAATAAAAACACACTGTATACCGTACTAAATGTGAAACGGTACTGTAGTTTCCGCTCCATAAACAGCAGGTTTCGCTGCTCGCTCGCACCGGGCTCCGCCGCCAATTTTATTGCGCGACGCGGCCGGCCGCGGGTGCAACAGAACCCATGTGGACGGGTGGAAAGAAATGTGTCAGGCTTCATAATACATTTTATATGTGTCGTGTATTATGCATTTCTTGTACGTGAATGTGAATCTGCACATGAGCTTTCCTAATCCTCCTCACACCTTTCCATAAAGCATGGCCAAATCTTAGTTGGTAAGTAGTTCTGTAGTATAGTAGCGCCAACCTTACTCCTGGGTAGGGGCTCAGAGAGACAGCACAGGGCCGGCCGCGGTGGTCTAGCGGTTCTAGGCGCTCAGTCCGGAACCGCGCGACTGCTACGGTCGCAGGTTCGAATCCTGCCTCGGGCATGGATGTGTGTGATGTTCTTAGGTTAGTTAGGTTTAAGTAGTTCTAAGTTCTAGGGGACTGATGACCACAGCAGTTAAGTCCCATAGTGCTCAGAGCCAGATAGCACAGGCAGGTCAAAGTGAAAGACGTTCCAGTGTCACAAGATTTGGGGTGGAAAGGTTGGTCACGGCCAAGTGGTTCGACCATCCCCTCCACCGGAGCCCAGGAAGACATCCGGGTGCCCGCGATATTCTGGGGTTGTTACAGAAGATGGGTAAGTGAGTAGACGTGCCCTCAGTGCTTCTGTCTCGATGTTCACGCTTGGAAGAGAGGTATTTGAATATTTGCACTAATTATTTTATTTACAGCTTCGGACTGTGTAGGGAAATGAATGTTCTCGTTTAATTTCGGAAATTTGACCCCCTGTGTTAATGTATCTGGTCCCCAGCTTGATGGTTTTCCTCCTCGCATGGTGGATGTCCCATGTAAAACATAGGGAGACTTTGGTGGTATACATTTGGCTAACGCAAGTCCGTCTTGCCCGTAGAAATGTGCTTGCATATTAGTATATAATATACCCGAGCTATAAGTTGTAAAATTGTAATATCTGTAAACTGGATCAATTGATGCAATCGCTGTCAAGTCGAGTGATAATGTTTAAAATAAATAAGTTATCAATTGTCAACAATCTTTAACATACCCTAAAAATCACATAGGAGTCAAGTTAAAGGAATTCATTTAAAATAAAAGATACAGAATGCAGGGACCCACACATCAGCGTGTGAGCCCTCCAGCCCCTTGCCTAGTATCGTACAGAAAGGGCACGCTCTCTAGGTAGCGCTCTGAAGCTCCGCTCCCCAGTTATCCGTTGCGCAATTTTCATTCAGTGCTTGACGACATCAACGTTCATCTGGCGTCCCTAGGCAAGGAGGTTTGACGGTAGTCTTTCAAATGCTTTAAGTTTACTTTCGGGAAATAATAGTCCACTTTTATGTTTCTGTTTTTCAGTCTCGTTTCTTCTGACGACGGTTCTCATTTTCTCAAGAGGCCGAACATTGGTATAGCCAGAAGAATTTTGTGCTACTGATACTAACGTCACATCAACTCATTTCAACGCCTCATTCCATCTTCGCTCTGTTTTACGTTCGGAAAGACTACCCAACAGGCTTTTTTCACGCTGGGATATCAGAATCTCGGCATGCTCAACTGTCAGCGCTAGAATGCATGGTCTGCCAACGGCTGAAAGATGATAAGGGAAACAACTGGGGAAATCCACTGACATATGAAATTGTCACGAAGGGCAGATCGCTATGGACCGGAGTCTGGGAACCATTTTTTGCCGACTGTACGCGTGCTAGTGCCCTGAGCATCTATGGACGTTGTTTGAAGGAGGCTGGCGAAAGACTGAAACATCCCTTTAGAAAAATTAATGGATTACTATACCGATAAACTTCTTACGTTATTTGATTTTCAAACAGCTGAGCAGAACTGAACGTACTCAGACATTTCTCTCTTTACTTATTCTGATCAACACTAAACTGACACACAATATTTTTAGCGCAACGCTATCTGACTTTCAATAATCCCTACAAAAAAATGGCCCTGACTAACAATAACCTATACCTTTCATGAATCACTTACCTCAGAAAAATCTTCGTTACTCGAACTACTGCAATACAGCGAACGCCAATACTGCCAGCTAAATGAAAGATTCTAACTACTGAAGGCACTAACTACTGACAGGCATTGTTAGCAAATGAAAGATTTTGATAGAGAACAAACAATGTATTTACCTTAATAATATTCAAAAGTCATCAAAATTCTGCCATCTCTCTCCCTACATCCACCACTGCTGGCGGCTCACCTCCAACTGCTCAACGCTACGCTCTCTTCACATCCAACTGCCCAGCACTACAATAGCAAAAATTCCAACAATGAAAACCAGCTACAGACTGCACACAGCACAGTCAGTGATTTTCATACAGAGCGCTACCAACATAAAAACCTAAACAGCCACTTATAAGACGTCCACGCCTGAACACAGGGGAATGGAAGTCGGACGCCTGCGTGCTCTGCAAAGCAGGACAGGAAGCGATCTGTGTGGGATCTGGAAACAGCACAACGCTGGTGCAGGCACAAGTGTTCCGAAGCGCACTATTCACCGCACATTTTTGAACGTGAGGCTCTGTAGCTGACGACCCATGTTGACCCAGTGATATCGCCAACTATGATTGCAGTGGGTCCAGCAGGATCATCGAGACTGGATCGTGGATGAATCACGTTTCTTGGTACACCACGTCGATAGTATAGTGAAGCGATTCGCCATCATCAGGGCGGACGGCTGCTCGAACCCCGGAGGAATAACTTCAGCAAAATCTTTCCGCTGTTCTTTTATTTTTGCTATCCTTTCTTAGCCTTTCATTTCTTTTCGCGTGTCACACACGTACTGCAATTCCGCGCTTCCGCAAATGAGACTCATACCACACAACTCTATATACTGTTCTCTAACAATATGACAGACACTTCCTAATTATACTCATTTCCTCTTGCGTACAAGTATTCTCGGTTCAGAGTCACAAAGGAAGTTGTAGATCAACGGCTTCTTGTGTCAAAACACGCAACATGCAATCTCGATCAGCCTCTGAAAGTTTAGCGGCATGTTTCGCACTTACTCAGTATTACTGAATTATTTTTCTCTTTCATGCACACAAACGCCTGCTTGTGAACCATATAACAACACTTTGTTGAATTTCTGAGCCCGCTAGAGGTTCCAGCGAGGTGAAGTTTGTATTTAGAAAGTAGTAAAAGCGAAATAATTTCAAAAACGTAAGTGTCCCTCAATGTACGGAGCACTGCTTGCTCAGGGATTCCAGGACATTGTCGACTGTGTCAGTACCCATCGGAACTACAGCCACAGGCCGTACAGACAATGACTCCACATGGTTTTGCGCAGCATATCTTCTATGGTTCGTGGTTTCTACACTTCATTTTATGCATTGTGACATCCAGAAGAATGAAAATTTTAATGTAACTGAATAACCATAATTTTGGAACATTTGCTTAAAATGAAGAGTGGTTAATTGTTAAGTGCTAAAATTTACGTGACAGTGTACTGTGTGTTCCAGAAACTAGAAAGAGCGGTAATTGTATAATGTTATTCATTGTGTATTGAAGTGTTTTTTGGATCGTATGGATTGCGGTCTAACTGGATTCAGTTTATAGTTATTAATGTTTCACAGAGATGACTATGTTTTCCAGTAGTGCTTATTAAGATCAATGTCGTCTTCTTGAGAATAAGTATATTTGAGCTGGGAGGTGGTTGGTAACTAGAACCAACCAGGTAATGATGATGTAACAGGCCTAGAGTTTCTTCAGAAATATCTTGCAAAATTGACCTAATGTTTTTCGGAAAAATTGTGCCAGTCACAATGGTTGACGATTTTCTTGATGGGACCCAGTGTTTAAATGGGACTTGGAAGCTTCACACTGCTTTGACTTTGCCAGTTTCTCCACCAGCGTATACGCAACGGCCACTTAGAGTAGTTAATGTCCACCGCAATATACCTTGTGCTACGCGCTGTGTTGCACAGATCACGAACTCAGAGGAAGAGTACAACAGAATACACTCTAGTGGTGGTCACCGCTCATGAGGACTAAATTGCCTGTGTAATTTACACGACCAAAGTATGACTCTCCGCCCGGCAGTCTGCGACTGTATTTGTAGACGCTTACTGCTGACGGGCTGGCTAACATGTCACCGTTTCCCACTCTCATTTTTCATTGATCGTAGTTCTCTCGGTCGCTCATTTCAGTCCCACGGTTAAATGTCGTAAACTTTTCAGTCTATATGGCATTATTATGAGGGGCGTTTGAAAAGTCCGTGCAAAAATAAAAACTACTTACCTGTTTGGGGTAAACCTTTTTTATTTTTTGACATAATCTCCTTTTAGACTTATAAACTTCATCCAACACTGTTCTAATTTGTGCCGCGGGGGATTAGCCGAGCGGTCTTAGGCGCTGCAGTCGTGGACTGTGCGACTGGTCCCGGCGGAGGTTCGAGTCCTCCCTCGGGCATGGGTGTGTGTGTTTGTCCTTAGGATAATTTAGGTTAAGTACTGTGTAAGATTAGGGACTGATGACCTTAGCAGTTAAGTCCCATAAGATTTAATACACATTTTTTTGGTTCTAATTTGTTGATCCCTTCCGAATAATAGGAATTGTCCAAGTCTGCAAAATAGCTATTAGTTGCTGCAATCACCTCCCAGTTTGAATAAATCATTGTCCCGCCAGCCATTTCTTCAAATTGGGGAACAAATAGTAGTCCGTGGGAGCCAAATCTGGAGAATAGGGGGGATGTGAAACGAGTTGGAATCCTATTTTCATTAATTTTGCGACCAAAACTTCTGAGGTGTGTGCCGGTGCATAGTCGTAATGGAAAAGGACTTTTTTGCGGTCCAATCACTGGCGTTTTTCTTGCAACTCGGTTTTCAAACGATCCACTAACGTTGTATAATGTACACCTGTAATAGTTTTACCTTTTTCCAGATAGTCTATGAGGATTATCCCTTGCGAATCCCAGAACACAGTCACCATAATATTTCCATCCAAAGGAATGGTCTTTGCCGTTTTTGGTGCAGATTCTCCCTTGGTAACTCATTGTTTAGCTTGTTCTTTGGTTTCAGGAGTATAGTAATGTATCCATGTTTCATCCACAGTGACGAAACGACACTTAAAGGCCTGCGGACTCTTCTTGAAGAGCTGCAAACCATCTTTGCAACACTTCACACGATTCCGTTTTTGGTCAAGCGTGAGCAATCGCGGAACCCATCTTACGGATAGCTTTCTCATGTCCTAATGTTTATGCAAAATATTATGTACCAATTCATTCGAGATGCCCACAGCACTAGCAATCTCACGCACCTTACCTCTTCTGTCATCCATCACTATATCATGGATTTTATCAATGATTTCTTGAGTCGTAACCTCCACAGGACGTCCAGAACGTTCAGCATCGTTGTGCCCATATGGCCACTCCGAAAATTTTGAAACCACTTAAAATTGTTCTAATCGAAGGTGCAGGGTCGCCGTAATTTTTATCAAGCTTCTCTTTAGTCTCCTGAGGCGTTTTGCCTTTCATAAAGTAGTGTTTAATCACCACACGAAATTCTTTTTCGTCCATTTTTTGACAATCACTCGACTCTCTTGATTCATACGAATGCCAAACACAAAGAAATAGACCAATATGGCTGGAACTTGGTGTGCGTTCTTTCCAAAGATGCTACTAACTAAACATGACCTCGATACGCGCCGGTGGTGCCATCTCTCGGACTTTGTACGGACTTTTCAAACGCCCCTCGTAGTGTAACCTCATGACCAATACCGGCGCCCAAAAAATAGATGAAATGGTACAGCACGAAGGAGTTATGCGAACTGGTCACAAACTGATATTCATGCAGGTATCCACGGAAAATGCAAGACTATAAACTTTGGCGACCGATGAATGAATGTATGACGCTGCAGTGCAATTTCACAGCGCAACTGACAGGGATAGTAAACAGGAGAAATGATGATACCAGAACAGAAAGTCTTTCCGAATTTCATTCCCTTCACTCAGATGGACAGTAACTATGCCTACCAGACAAGCGCATGAACAATATACACAATGTCAGCATTTTAGAGAGGACGTATAGTTTGACTCAAAGAAGCCGGTTGCAGTAATCGGCGAATCGCTCGACATTTGAGTAGGGGTAATGCCACTATTCGACGACGTTGGCAAGAATGGGTGAACTATTGCCGAAAACAGCGCCAAGGAGGAAGCGGTCGACCCAGAGAGAAGACGGAAAGTGAGAAACGACCAAACGTCAGAAAGGCATGGATTCATTGTTATCATCGATCCGACGTGCAACTAGTGATTCAGGCAGCCCACAGAGAGGGGACTGAGCTCAAAATTCCCGTTCCGCTGACTGCCATTGACCTCTGTACACTAACAAGCCCACTTGCAGTAGTGTCGGACACATTCGACCTGGAATCTCCTTGACTGGAGTAGAGTTGTCTTCAGTGATGAGTCCCGCTTCGAATGAGCCCCGATGACCAGTGAAGACGTGTCTGGAGACACGCCGGACACTGGTGGGATACCAAACTGACTGTCGCCCGCCATGTGGCCCAACAACCATGATTGATGGACTGGGAAGCCATTTCATTTCATAGCATGATTCCTTTGGTTGTCATCTGCGGCACCCTTACTGCACAATAGTACGAGATAACTCCCACTCCCACGCAGCAAGAGTCTGTACTGCTTGTCGTGTTTACCAAACCCTTCCTTGGCCACCAAGGTCGCCGAATCTCTCCCCAGTTCAGAACATTTGGAGTATTGTGGACATGGCCCTGCAACAAGTTCGTGATTTTGGCGATCTAATGCGTCAGTTGGAGGCATGATATCCCTCAGGAGAACATCCAACAACTATAACAACTATATGAATTAATGCCAAGGCGAACAACTGCTTGCATAAGCGCCAGAGGTGGACCAGCCCGTTACTGACTTGCTCAATTTGTGAAACTATTTCTCTTGAATAAATCATCCAGTTGTTCTCTAATTGTAATCATTTGTTTGTCTGTACATATACATCACATCTACCGAATACCGTCCTATTCGGATAAGTCTTTCGTGGTGCGTCACTTTTTTTTGTCTTAGAGTTTATTTGTCGTTGTTTTAACTACATTCAAATATTTGGGGTTTGATGCAAACTCCACGACAGGCAGTCCTGTAGAAGCCTCTTCATCCCTGCATAACCACTGGAACCTTCATTCATTTGAAACTGCTTACGGTATTCAAACATTGTTATCTAAAATTTTAAGCCAACCCCCCCCCCCCCCCCCCCTCCTTCACTTCTCTTCGTTACCAGATTAGCGATTCCTTGATACCCCATCTTGTATCCTATTAGCCGATCCCTTCTTTTAATCAAGTTTTCCTATAAATTACATGTTTTCCTCAATTAGAGTGAGTACCTCGTTATTTGTTATTCGATCTAACCAGTTCAGTATTTTTCTCTAGCACCACATTTCAAAAACTTCACATCTTTTCTCGTCTGAACTGTTTATTCTACACGTTGTTTGCTCATTACAAGGCTAAACCTCACACAGATACCTTCATGAAAGACTTATTACCGCTACAGTTAATAAATTTCTCATTTTCAGAAAGTCTTTTCTTCGTGTTGCCAGTCTACTTTTTTTATATTTTGTCTGCTTCGACAGTCGTCAGTTGTTTTGCTGTTCAAACAGCAAAACCGATCTACTATTTTTAGTGTCTCATTTCCAAATCTAATTCTATCAGCATCTGCTGATTTAATCCTACTACATTCCTTGACCTTTGTTTTACTTTTGTTGACGTTCAAAGAAAAATCCACTGGTATATGGGGGACAGAAACATTTTTGCACCGCTGCCTCAGTAGCTTTCGAAAGTTTCTTACAATAATAACGTGTGAGCTAGAACCGTTATATTGTAATTTGTTGTGAGTAGAAGATTCGTGCGCGCCCTGCAAATAAATGTCACTCGTCGGATACTGGAAAGGCTTGCTTTCACAAAATCGCAGTCTTAGTCGAGGAGGGATTTGCAACTAGTTGTTTAGTCAAACTGCTCTATTTACAATCGCAGGGTCACTTTTGCTAGGTGCAATATTTTTAAACGCCCAGTAGTTTGTGTAAGAAAATGGAAAAGGATGTGTCGGCTTAAAGTGAAGAGTAAATTGATTTTAAATAAGAACGATCAGGTCTTGATAACATTCACTGTATCACACAGTGATTAGAAAAATGCGGAAATAAAAATAAAGACATATACACGATCTTTGTAGACCTGCAGAAAGCGTATGACACTACCGGTAGAGTAAAATTGTGGGAGGCAATGGAAAGGGTTAATGTGGGATAAAGATGGATTCATCTGTTTAACAAACTATATCAGAACACAAAAATGAGGATTAAAATAGGAAACAAGGGTATGCTAAATAATTTTACTAACAAAGGTCTAAAGGAGGGTTGTGCAGTGCCAACTATTTTGTTTAACATTTATTTGGAACAGGCGCTGAATGGCTAGTACAGTAAAAGCACAGGTATGGGAATAAAAAGTGATGACGATACTCATCACTCTCTTTTATTTTTGCGGATGATCAGGCATATTCTCTCAATGTGAAGAGGGTGCAGATTACATGCTGAGAAAAGTTAAGGAGGGGTGCAGCAATTGCGGTTTGGGAATAAATGTGGACACGGCAGTGTGTGTGTGTGTGTGTGTGTGTGTGTGTGTGTGTGTGTGTGTGTGTGTGACAGGATTGGTAAAAACTGACACAGAGGACGGTGAAATAAAATCCTATAGAGCCTATAAAGAGTTATGAACAAGACAATGATATTAGTTCCAGAATAGCAATGTGGACGAGAACTACTAAAGCTTCGCATCGAATAATACGGAGTAATAATATTTGATAAGACACTAAGAAAAGAACATTTCACAGTGAAATGAAACATTTTACAGAACAGTTGTGCTGTGTCATTTAAGAGAAAGCACATTATTTTTTTATCGCCTCTCCTTTCTGATAGTGACATCTGGATACTCGTTAAAACCCAGGAAATGTTCATATGAATGTCTGTAAAACTGTTTAATGCTCGGTTTGTAATTTTGTTGTAGATTTCATGACGTCAGAATGGGATGAAGACTTGTATATAATATTTTATTTCTAGTTCATTGCGATCCCTGCTGTCCCAAATACGCTTACAAAGATTTCGCAGTGTGATGGAGAACATAGTTCTATTTGGAGCTGAAACGTAGCCCCAAACATGGGAAGCTATGGAGAAAATTAGAACTGTGGAAATGGACTACACGAGATGTTTGCATTGAACTAGGTAAGGTAGGATACGAAATGAAGAGAATGGAGGCGAATGGAGATATGATTCCATTAGGCAGTTTGTGCACCGCGACCACACAACAAGTGTTACAAACAATGAAAGCTCCGGCATTGGTTGTATAAATTTGAAATTTTTTATTATTGTTGCAATTCGATTTCAATTACAGAGTGATCATCTTCATTGCAAGTCTAAGTCCTGCAGACTGATACAGTCATGCATAAAATACAACTACAAAAACAGATCTTTATCGTGAAGAACGTGCCAACTAGCATTTTTATTTTGTGTTTGTGTATCCATATTGACCCAACTACATCGTAAATTACAATTGCAGTGGGCACGAGATCGTCGAAACTGTATCTTGGATCAATCGAAACGTTCGCTTTGTCGGGTGAATCATGTTTATTGTTACACCAGATCAATGGTAGTAAATAAACATGCCGCCATCCAGGCGAACTTCTGCTCGAAACGAGAAACAGCACAGCAGTCGCTGGCCGGTGGGGGCAGTATTATGCTATGTGGGACGTTCACCTACGATTGCACCGGACCTGTGGTAGTAATGAAAGCTATATGAAGGTTGTGGACTACGTGGATGTCATTGGGATCCACCTGCAGCCATTCATGTTTGATGTCTTAGGCGATGGCATTTCCGGCAGGACAACTGTCCGTGTCACAAAGCCATAATCGTGCAACGGTGGTTTGAGGAGTGTGATTGTGTACTCACGTTGATATTTTGGCCACCAATTTCATCTCATCTGATCGCGATGGAACATATCTAGAACGGTATCTGGCCCCAGTTCCGCGGCCACATGCCACTGATCCTTAACTTACGGGAAATGCGTGACACACACACACACACACACACACACACAATATATATATATATATATATATATATATATATATATATATATATATATATATATATATATATATATATGATGCCATACACCTCTGGAATCGTACGAAGGACTTGTCGAGTCCCTGCCATGCATAATCGCTGCTGTATTGCAGTTAAAAGGTAGACTAACACGCTTTTAAGCAGCTGCTCATTACTTCGTCGGTGTACGTTGCGATTCGACGCGCCTCAATGTCTGTCCTTTGAACGACCCCACATCCTTCAGGGAATCATGCTGGCTGCCGGTTCCATATTTCACCTGAATGCCGCCATCGCCTACTGCCAGATCACCAGCCTCATTCTCGCCAGCAACGTTACTCTTGTTTCATCTCACTCCCACCCGTCGCAGCTCCTCCAATCGCACTATACCTAATCTCCGACACAAACAGTGTCAAATCCTGCTCTATTACCCTAAGCCTTAGACTTAGTAAATTACACTACTGGGCATTAAAATAGCTATACCAAGAAGAAATGCGGATGATAAACGGGTATTCATTGGACAAATATATTATATGAGGTGCATTCAAGTTCTAAGGCCTCCGATTTTTTTTCTTCGGACTGGAAAGAGATAGAAACATGCGCATTGTTTTAAAATGAGGCCCCGTTCATTGTCAATACGTCCCAGAGATGGCAGTACCGTACGGCAGATGGAATTTTACCGCCAGCGGCGAGAATGACAACTGTTTTAAATACTTAAAATGGCGACGTTTTCCTTACTTGAACAGCGTGCAATCATTCGTTTTTTGAATTTGTGAGGTGTGAAACCAATTGAAATTCATCGACAGTTGAAGGAGACATGTGATGATGGAGTTATGGATGTGTCGAAAGTGCGTTCGTGGGTGCGACAGTTTAATGAAGGCAGAACATCGTGTGACAACAAACCGAAACAACATCAGGCTCGCACAAGCCGGTCTGACGACATGATCGAGAAAGTGGAGAGAATTGTTTTGGGGGATCGCCGAATGACTGTTGAACAGATCGCCTCCAGAGTTGGCATTTCTGTGGGTTCTGTGCACACAATCCTGCATGACAACCTGAAAATGCGAAAAGTGTCATCCAGGTGGGTGCCACGAATGCTGACGGACGACCACATGGCTGCCCGTGTGGCATGTTGCCAAGCAATGTTGACGCGCAACGACAGCATGAATGGGACTTTCTTTTCATCGGTTGTGACAATGGATGAGACGTGATTGCCATTTTTCAATCCAGAAACAAAGCGCCAGTCAGCTCAATGGAAGCATACAGATTCACCGCCACCAAAAAAATTTCGGGTAACCGCCAGTGCTGAAAAAATGATGGTGTCCATGTTCTGGGACAGCGAGGGCGTAATCCTTACCCATTGCGTTCCAAAGGACACTACGGTAACAGGTGCATCCTACGAAAATGTTTTGAAGAACAAATTCCTTCCTGCACTGCAACAAAAACGTCTGGGAAGGGCTGTGCGTGTGCTGTTTCACCAAGACAACGCACCCGCACATCGAGCTAACGTTACGCAACAGTTTCTTCGTGATAACAACTTTGAAGTGATTCCTCATGCTCCCTACTCACCTGACCTGGCTCCTAGTGACTTTTGGCTTTTTCCAACAATGAAAGACACTCTCCGTGGCCGCACATTCACCAGCCGTGCTGCTATTGCCTCAGCGATTTTCCAGTGGTCAAAATAGACTCCTAAAGAAGCCTTCGCTGCTGCCATGGAATCATGGCGTCAGCGTTGTGAAAAATGTGTGCGTCTGCAGGGCGATTACGTCGAGAAGTAACGCCAGTTTCATCGATTTCGGGTGAGTAGTTAATTAGGAAAAAAATCGGAGGCATTAGAACTTGAATGCACCTCGTACTAGAACTGACATGTGATTACATTTTCACGCAATTTGGGTGCATAGATCCTGAGAAATTAGTACCCAGAGCAACCACCTCTGGCCGTAATAACGGCCTTGATACGCCTGGACATTGAGTCAAACAGAGCTTAGATGGCGTGTACAGGTACAGCTGCCCATGTAGCTTCAACACGATGCCACAGTTCAAGTGACGAGCCAGTTGCTCGGCCACCATAGACCAGACGTTTTCAATTGGTGACAGATCTGGCCAGGGCAGCAGTCGAACATTTTCTGTATCCAGAAAGGCCCGTACAGGACCTGCAACATGCGGTTGTGCATTATCCTGCTGAAATGTAGGGTTTCGCAGGGTAGAGCCACGGGTCGTAACACATCTGAAATGAAACGTCCACTGTTCAAAGCGCCGTCAATGCGAACAAGGGGTGACCGAGACGTGTAACCAATGGCACCCCATACCATCATGCCGGGTGATACGCCAGTGTGACGATGAAGAATACACGCTTCCAATGCGCGTTCAACACGACGCCAAACACGGATGCCGGCCGAAGTGGCCGTGCGGTTAAAGGCGCTGCAGTCTGGAACCGCAAGACCACTACGGTCGCAGGTTCGAATCCTGCCTCGGGCATGGATGTTTGTGATGTCCTTCGGTTAGTTAGGTTTAACTAGTTCTAAGTTCTAGGGGACTAATGACCTCAGCAGTTGAGTCCCATAGTGCTCAGAGCCATTTGAACCATTTGAACCAAACACGGATGCGACCATCATGATGCTGTAAACAGAACCTGGATTCATCCGAAAAAATGACGTTTTGCCATTCGTGCATCCAGGTTCGTCGTTGAGTACACCATCGCAGGCGCTCCTGTCTGTGATGCAGCGTCAATGGTAACCACAGCTTGGCCTCCGAGCTGATAGTCCATGCTGCTGGAAACGCCGTCGAACTGATCGTGCAGATGGTTGTTGTCTTGCAAACGTCAGCATCTGTTGACTCAAGGGTCGAGACGTGGCTGCACGATCCGTTACAGCCATGCGGATAAGAAGCCTGTCATCTCGACTGCTAGTGATACGAGGCCGTTGGGATCCAGCACGGCGTTCCGTATTACCCTCCTGAACCCACCGATTCCTTATTCTGCTAACATTCATTGGATCTCGACCAACGCGAGCAGCAACGTCGCGATACGTTAAACCGCAATCTCGATAGGCTACAATACGAACTTTATCAAAGTCGGAAACGTGATGGTACGCATTTCTCCTCCTTACACGAGGCATCACAACAACGTTTCCCCAGGCAACGCCGGTCAATTGCTGTTTGTGTATGAGAAATCGGTTGGAAACCTTCTTCATGTCAGCGCATTGTAGGTGTCGCCACCGGCGCCAACCTTGTGTGAATGCTCTGAAAAACTAATCGTTTGCATATCACAGCATCTTCTTCCTGTCGGTTAAATTTCGCGTCTGTAGCACGTCATCTTCGTGGTGTAGCAATTTTAATGGCCTGTAGTGTACATTCCTAACTCCCTCCCTTCATCCTCCCCCTCTGCAGCATTAACTCCACATCTTTATGCCACTTCCACTTTCTTCCTCAGGTTCTCATTATTCCATTGCAACCACTAATTTACCTGCAGATGGTCATAAAACTACCCCACGTCATCCGCTGGTCTACCTACAGAAGTACCGTCATTCATTAGAACAACAACACTACGTTCACCACGTAACATGACGATCTTGTGTTTCAGTAAAATCATTACTGTATTCTTCCGTTCGTAACTTTCGGTTCAGCCGCGTCGAACTTAGATAGCTATATAGCAGAAGAATAGTCGTAGCCCGCCAGGGCACGACAATACCACCTTAGCAGTGCACGGCAACTGGCATCTGGCCCCGCAACATGTATCGAGACAAACGTTGTATGGAAGGAATCGGCACAGTGGCCTTTATTGTCGGGGACCTGCTGTATCTGTACCTCTGACGCGTCTTTACAGAAGTGAACGTCTAGAGTGTAGTCGTCCGCATGCCATCTGGACGGTGGAATAGTGGGCCAATGTTCTTTTCACACAAGAGCCCCGATGTAGTCTAGCGAGTTATTCCCGACGGATTCGCATCTGGAGGGATCGTGGAACTCGATTTAGGGATCCAAACACTGTGGAAAGAGACCGATATGGAGGAGGAATGGTGTAGGCAGGGATTGTGTTAACCACACGAAAACCTCTTCACGAAATTATGCGGGTGAATAGGTAAGATTTAACTGCTCACGAGATTTTCTGACCTCATGTGCGGTTATTGCGATATGCTGTGGGCCAAGACTTCGTATTGATGGTCGATAATGCTCGACTTCATAGAGCACGGGTCGTTGATGTTTACTTGGAAACGGAAGATGTTGCACCCATGGCGGGGCCTGTTCGCTCTACCGATTTGAATCCCATAGATCACGTCTGTGACGCACAAGGAGACGGGCTGCATCACGTCAGCTTTCACCAACCACCCTCCAAGACTTGTGAGCAACTCTGCAGGAGGAACGAACGTTATTGCCTCAACATGAGATTGATGACATCATTCGCAGCATGACCCGTCGTTGTCATGCCTGTACTGGTGGCAGAGATGGTCATACCCCATACTAAGCACATTAACCAATAGTCAGAATGTGTGGTTAAGTTTGTTGAGCTGGAAAAAGCGAAGAACATATTTGTCTACCGTTATGCATTTTGCAGTTGTTTACGTTCTGTATTCTGTACATTGTTTCTACTTTACTATAAATTGTGTATATTGTTTTGTGGTAAAATAAACGCAACCTCAAAAAATTTCCGTTTATTGCTTTAATATTGAACACTAGTGTATTTTGTTTATGACTGCCATGCCTGTTGCTGCGTTGTGACAGGCGACTTATTTATTATCGTTAGCTCTTGGTGTTCGTCTTATGCTAAAATTTGCCATTCTACAAAACTGGGAGAACATTGTTTTTTGTATTCTGGTATCATTTGTTTCTGCAAAGATTTCTCATAGACGTAACGTAGGTTCAGTGACTGACACTTGAAAGTTATCTAAATTAATGAGCACAGTCCTTGTCCTTCCTGCGCCATTCGAAAGACGACGTATAGCAGCTGGAAATGAGGAGTTTTTGCTGATAGGATCTAATGCCTAAAATTGTAACAATCCTGACCCACTTAAAAGTCAGTTAATCTGTGCTCTAGCTCTGCAGAGTAAATAGTGTAACACCGAGTGTAATAGTAACCATTAATTCGGCCGAGTGCTTTAGCTGCTAAATTAGAATGTGTCACTTACTTTACATTAAATTCTAAACTGTTGCGTTACAGTACTTCCATGTCCTACATGCTATTTTACTTGTACGAGTAAACTGTTCAACTGATTCGTTACAAGTGGCCTTTATGTGCGTAGGTCCTTCCAACCTGACAACCAGCTTACCCAATCAGTTGAGGTGGTGGCCTATAATGCAAGGCGAAATCGTAACTAGGATGCGACTTAAAGCGAAGATCGTGGTTTGTCACTTGTGAAACTCATATCAAGTAGCAGCAAGTGGTTTATTTAGCGTTCATATAAGGGTTGTAGTCAAGTTGAAAATTTGTTTGAGTGTTCTTAGGGCACTTGTTTAGTTAAATCCGTCAAATCATTGTGTAGCTTCTTATTGAGCAGGGGCACATTTGAATTTTAATATCTGTGATGTGTAAAATCGCGTAGTCGTCTGTCATTTGTTTATTTCTTTCAAATAGTATTTCTACGTTACTGACAGTACAGTCAGCCTTCTGCCGCCGAGCAGTGTGTCAGCAGTGTGCAAGTAGCAGCATTACTGCATTTACTAGGCAGTCTTGTATTTTAATAAGCGTTTAAATTTTGTGTCGGATTGTTTGTGCTCTCTGTAGATTAGTTCAGACGTTCTTTGCACAACAGTATTTAGCATGGATAGGGACTGCGACTGCTGTGTTCGGATGCGGGCTGAGTTGGCATCCCTTCGCTCCCAGCTTCAGGCAGTGTCGTCTTCGGTCACACAGCTTGAGGCTGTTGCCAATGGGCATCACTGTGGGGGTATGGACGGCCAGCTCGTCCCACGCATCCCCCGATCGGACTACGGCTGTGGCTGACCAGGATACTGCCCACATTGAGGCTGACCCCTCACCCGTGGTAGAGTGAGAAGGTCGTCTCGAGGTGTGGCAGGGGGCGAAAGACATTCTGGAGGGCTGAGCGGAAGGTCTCCCCAGTTTGTGTGACGAACCGGTTTCAGGCTCTGTCTCCGGCTGATACTGATCTTCAGCCGGACATGGCTGCCTGTCCTGTTTCAGAGGTTGCTCCTCAGTCAGTAAGATTTATGCGGTCGCAGAGGGTGGGCTTACTGGTAGTTGCGAGCTCCAACGTTAGGCGCGTAATGGGGCCCCTTAGGGATATGGCTGGAAGGGAGGGGAAGAAAACCAATGTGCACTCCGTGTGCATACCGGGGGAAGTCATTCCAATCGTGGAAAGGGTACTTCCGGATGCCATGGAGGTTACAGGGTGCACCCATCTGCAGGTGGTCGCTCATGTCGGCACCAATGATGTGTGTCGCTATGATCGGAGGAAATCCTCTTTGGGTTCCGGCGGCTATCTGATTTGGTGAAGACTGCCAGTCTCGCTAGCGGGATGAAAGCAGAGCTCACCATCTGCAGCATTGTCGACAGGACTGACTGCGGACCTTTCGTACACAGCCAAGTGGAGGGTATGAATCAGAGGCTGAGGCGGTTCTGCGACCGTGCGGGCTGCAGATTCCTCGACTTGCGCCGTAGTGTGGTGGAGTTTCGGGTTCCGCTAGATAGGTCAGGAGCCCACTACACACAGCAGGCGGCTACACGGGTAGCAGGGGTTGTGTGGAATGGACTGGGCGGTTTTCTAAGGTTAGATGGCCTTGGACAAGTACAGAAAGGGCAACAGCCTCAAAAGGTGCGGGGCAAAGTCAGGACATGCGGGGACCAAGCAGCAATCGGTATTGTAATTGTAAACTGTCGAAGCTGCGTTGATAAAGTACCGGAACTTCAAGCGCTGATAGAAAGCACCGAAGCTGAAATCGTTATAGGTACGGAAAGCTGGCTGAAGCCAGAGATAAATTCTGCCGAAATCTTTACAAAGGCACAGACGGTGTTTAGGAAAGATAGATTGCATGCAACCAGTAGTGGCGTGTTTGTCGCTGTTAGTAGTAGTTTATCCTGTAGTGAAATAGAAGTGAATAGTTCCTGTGAATTATTATGGGTGGAGGCTATACTCAACAACCGAGCTAGGTTAATAATCGGCTCCTTTTACCGACCTTCCGATTCAGCAGCATTAGTGGCAGAACAACCGAGAGAAAATCTGGAATACATTTCACATAAATTTCCTCAGCATGTTATAGTCTTTGGTGGAGATTTCAATTTACCAGATATAGACTGGGACACTCAGATGTTTAGGACGGGTGGTAGGGACAGAGCATCGAGTGACATTATACTGAGTGCACTATCCGAAAATTACCTCGAGCAATTAAACAGAGAACCGACTCGTGGAGATAACATCTTTGACCTACTGATAACAAACAGACTTTAACTTTTCGACTCTGTAACCGCAGAACAGGGAATCAGTGATCATAAGGCCGCTGCAGCATCACTGAATATGGAAGTAAATAGGAATATAAAAAAAAGGGAGGAAGGTTTGTCTGTTTAGTAAGAGTAATAGGAGGCATATTTCAGACTACCTAACAAATCAAAGCGAAAATTTCTGTTCCGACACTGAAAATGTTGATCGTTCATGGAAAAAGTTCAAGGCAATCGTAAAATGCGTTTTAGGCAGGTACGTGCTGAGTAAAACTGTGAGGGACGGGAAAAACCCACCGTGGTTCAACAACAAAGTTGGGAAACTACTGCGAAAGCAAAGAGAGCTTCACTGCAAATTTAAACGCAGTCAAAACCTCTCACACAAGCAGAAACTAAACGATGTCAAAGATAGCGTAAGGAGGGCTATGCGTGAAGCGTTCAGTGAATTCTAAAGTAAAATTCTATGTACCGCCTTGACAGAAAATCCTAGGAAGTTCTGGTCTTACGTTAAATCAGTAAGTGGATCGATACGGAATATCCAGACACTCAGGGATGATAATGGCATTGAAACAGAGAATAACACACGTAAAGCTGAAATACAACACCTTTTTCCAAAGTTGTTTAATAGAGGAAGACCGCACTGCAGTTCCTTCTCTAAATCCTCGCACGAACGAAAAAATGGCTGACATCGAAATAAGTGTCCAAGGAATAGAAAAGCAACAGAAATCACTCAACAGAGGAAAGTCCACTGGACCTGACGGGATACCAATTCGATTCTACACAGATTACGCGAAAGAACTTGCCCCCTTCTAACAGCCGTGTACCGTAAGTCTCTAGAGGAACGGAAGGTTCCAAATGATTGGAAAAGAGCACAGGTAGTCCCAGTCTTCAAGAAGGGTCGTCGAGCAGATGCGCAAAACTATAGACCTGACGTCGATCTGTTGTAGAATTTTAGAACATGTTTTTTGCTCGAGTATCATGTCGTTTTTGGAAACCCAGAATCTACTATGTAGGAATCAACATGGATTCCGGAAACAGCGATCGTGTGAGACCCAACTCGCTTTATTTGTTCATGAGACCCAGAAAATATTAGGTACAGGCTCCCAGGTAGATGCTATTTTTCTTGACTTCCGGAAGGCGTTCGATACAGTTTCGCGCTGTCGCCTGATAAACAAAGTAAGAGCCTACGGAATATCAGACCAGCTGTGTGGCTGGATTGAAGAGTTTTTAGCAAACAGAACACAGCATGTTGTTCTGAATGGAGAGACGTCTACAGACGTTAAAGTAACCTCTGGCGTGCCACAGGGGAGTGTTATGGGACCATTGCTTTTCAAAATATATATAAATGACCTAGTAGATAGTGTCGGAAGTTTCATGCGGCTTTTCGCGGATGATGTTGTAGTATACAGAGAAGTTGCGGCATTAGAAAATTGCAGCGAAATGCTGGAAGATCTGCAGCGGATAGGCATTTGGTGCAGGGAGTGGCAATTGACGCTTAACATAGACAAATGTAGTGTATTGCGAATACATAGAAAGAAGGATCCTTTATTGTATGATTATATGATAGCGGAAAAAACACTGGTAGCAATAACTTCTGTAACATATCTGGGAGTATGCGTACGGAACGATTTGAAGTGGAATGATCATATAAAATTAATTATTGGTAAGGCGGGTGCCAGGTTGAGATTCATTGGGAGAGTCCTTAGAAAATGTAGTCCATCAACAAAGGAGGTGGCTTACAAAACACTCATTCGACATATACTTGAGCATTGTTCATCAGTGTAGGATCCGTACCAGATCGGGTTGACAGATGAGATAGAGAAGACCCAAAGAAGAGCGGCGCGTTTCGTCACAGGGTTATTTGGTAAGCGTGATAGCGTTACGGAGATGTTTAGCAAACTCAAGTGGCAGACTCTGCAAGAGAGGCGGTCTGCATCGCGGTGTAGCTTGCTGTCCAGGTTTCGAGAGGGTGCGTTTCTGGATGAGGTATCGAGTATACTGCTTGCCCCTACTTACACCTCCCGAGGAGATCACGAGTGTAAAATTAGAGAGATTCGAGCGCGTACGGAGGCTTTCCGGCAGTCGTTCTTCCCGCGAACCATACGCGACTGGAACAGGAAAGGGAGGTAATGACAGTGGCACGAGAAGAAAAAGATTCCAGCACTACGAATGGAGGTCTATCAACGACCCACTACATTACGCGTCCGACACTTAGAAATTTGAGGTAGAAAAAATTGTTTCAGATTACAAACTTTCCACAGCTACAGACGACTTCTTTTTTAAATCATTCCCTCACCAGGGGACCGTGTGAAACTTTCGCACTTCTATAGTTTTAAATACCGACAGTATAATCATTGGAAGAAGGGTAACTGTGGGAATGCCGCCTTTCTCTTTGAGTAGATGTTTGAGCTGGAGCAACGCTTCACATTAACGGCTTCTAATGGTCTTTTCCTTGGCGTCGTAAGCTTGTCATTTGTTGTTTATTAAAGTAGTATTTACACCACCCTATTGTTGACAAAAGTTAATTCTTAATGAGCAAGTAAAAACAACAAACAAACGACGTTAAGAAACGTAATTCACTGCTCATGAGGATGATTGATTGTCATCAGTTGCTTGTAATTTGTAAATTTCGACCTTAATATTTATATTTACCTATTGCTGAAGAGAAGTTTAGTGAGAAATATGAATATAAGACATAAAGAAGTAAATAAATGTTAAATACATTGGTTAGAACGTAGTATATGCTTCCTACCTGGTATATCACTAAGGCCACAATAACATCTAAATGTATTTTGAGATGTTAATTACACGTCGTACTTTATGCCGTTATAGCAATAGCTAAATCAAACTCACAGTGACAGTGACAAATATGTTTATCGTTTGGAAAGTATACTTGTTTAGCAAAGTCAACCTGTACGGCGGATAGAGATAATGGACCACTGCAGTGGTCAAGGTTTCTATGTGTTACAATGCTGTGCAAAAATTGTCCAGTTAATGAGTACTTTAAAACGAATAAAATGATATTCGTAATAAGATAATATGAAAAGGGAGTTTCTTCTTCGTGATTAATGAGTTAACTCCGTAAAATATGGATATGAAGCTCGGCATTAATGATGCCCTTTTGCCTGTCATAGTTAAAAGTCCCTTTTATGTTAAAATTTTCCACAAATAGGACAAACTCGGTATTCTACGGCAGAGACAGGCTAATAAACCTTTCTAACGATACCTCACTCATCTCTGTACAATTAGTACGTGTTCAAAAAAATGAATGTTGACTTGAGAAATAATATACGTAATCAAGGGTAAAGCTTCATTATTATTTTGTTAATGACGTTTTCGTCTCGAATCTAATTATGACAAAATAAGTAAATAAGCCAATTGATGCTGAGAAAAATTGAGCCCATGATAAATTATTGACAATTGCGAATCCACGATGCTTTTCCCTGCAAGAATGGAGAAGATCACTAGTAAAAAGTGTTTAGACAGCGATGGACTAAGAACTAACGCACGATCCGATATTGTGGATCGATAACGGTAACGATCTGGTTTATGAAATTGTTTAGGTGGAAATTATAGCTTGCAATCGCTTTAAAATTTAATGGTGTGCTTCTAGGTGTTCAGCAGGGTTGATGCTTTTTATTTTCAGCGCAATATTTCGACCACCGACCTAGCCGTTTGTTCAGGTGCTGGGAGTCGTGCTGTTACGTGTACCAGCTGTGGGGACTCCAGTAACACTGTGAAATGTTGTTGGTTTCTCGCCTCTATTTATAGGTGATCGTGAATTCGACTCCCGACGCCCACTATGTCCTTTGATGTTCTTTTGTTTTTAAGATGCAGCACTGGTATTCCGTGATACACACATTCTCAGAGTTTCCCAGCTCTGGTAGATGCGTTAGCTGCCGGGATCTTCATAAACTGAGTGCTGGATCCAGAGCCTTGTTTAAATTAACGTCTCCATCCCTGTTTATTTCTGAATTACTCTGTTCCAGAAACTAGATGTTTGCACTACCATACTAGTCTCGTCATATTTCGGTTCATGACTGTAATCGAGGCAGTGCTCGGCATAGCTGATTTGCTTGGTTCAGGTGGGTGTGTCGCTGATGCTCGTGCTTGGGTAGCTCATTGATAGAGCACTAGGCCGCGAAAGGCAAAGATCGGAGTTCGAGTCTCAGCCCAGCACACAGTTTTAATCTGCTAGGAAGTTTTAAGTAGTTTTTGATTCGAGCACTCTCTAGGAGGTGACTGATCATACTCTCTGTGTGTCCGGGATGACAGAGGTTGTTGAATTCATTAGCTTCTTTGCTTCGTTGTTGCTGAGGTGCGTATATGGTTGGTGCTTCCATTTTTCTCCCTCTGCCTGTGGCACCCTGAGAATCCAGACAAACAACAACAATGAGACTGAAGTCGGTCAAGCTTTGCGCACGTCCAGGTCCACAGGCTCGTCTGTGGTGCGATGAGCGATGTACACGCCATTTTCTCGTTGCCGACTGTAGCTGTGCCCCAATGGACGGGGGCGAGGTCGGGGACAGCTGCAGGCTGCTTCTGTGGGTCTCCCAACCTTGTGAAGCTGAAAAAGAGAACAGCCTTGAAGTTCTGCCTGTATGTGTGTGAGCGTGTTGCGGTCGCATTGCGCGTTGAGACACCTGAACAAGTTTCTATTTTATACATAATATTTCCGAGCTGCTCTGTATGACTTTTCGAGGCACCCAGGATTTTATTTACAGAGTAGTGAGTACCGGACTATTTATTAAGAAAAAGGAAAAAAAATAAAAAAAGACTTTCGTCACGACTGTTGTCGATTTTCGGCTGAAGGTACACGAGTGGCTTTAAAATTGTCCTTGAAATTTGATGCGTCTTCACATGAAGTCATTCAGCTACAAATTTTACGTCACATAGAGTAGCCCTGTACCAAGAAAGAAATATTACAAGAAATAC